>NC_134536.1:99965757-101165757 GCF_050624435.1 Tenrec ecaudatus | reverse complement strand
CTTCCTAGACTTCAGTCATATTCGAGGGTGTGTGTGTGTGTGTGTGTGTGTGTGTGTGTGTGTGTGTGTGTGTGTGTGTGAATTCTTCTTTCTCGTTAACCCTATAAAGGGAGAAAGAAGAGGCTTTCTAGGAAGAAAGCTATGAACCACCTCTAAACACACAGACACAAGTCCACACATGATTGCATGTTTTCACAGGTCCATATACATGCGTTCTAAGAACTCTAGTTAAGGAGCACAGATAGACAGATTGCCTTAGATCAGCAGGTCTCAGCCTGTGGGTCGCGGCCCCCGGCCCCTTTGGGGGTTGAACAACCCTTTCACAGGGGTTGCCCAATGCATAACAGTAGAAAAAGTATAGTTATGAAGCAGCAACAAAAATAATGTTATGGTTGGGGTCACCACAATATGAGAAACAAAGGGTCGCAGGGTTAGGAAGGTTGAGAACCTCTGCCTTAGATCAACCTGGTCCAAAGTCCCAGAGAAGACGATGAATATTGGTTTCTGGGCATACACACGGGACTCCGGAGACGGAGCCGAAGGCTCAGTAAGGACTGTGTGCAACTTAAGGAGACTTCCTTGGTGCACGGGTTCAGATTCTTACTTAACCACTCTCCGTCACAAGTGTCCGACATAGTCAGACCCTGTGCTTGCTCGCTAATTGTTTTTGTAATGTCTCCTTAAAGAATGAAGCTATTGCCTTCTCATGGGCAATCGGTCGGGGTGGTGTAACCCAGCGGAAGGATCGCATGTGAGAAGGAATTGCAAGCAGAATCTTGGTGTTCGGTCTTGACCACCAGGGCAGAATATGACTCAGGAATAAAATTCTTAGTGAGAGGTCTCAGACAGCATGAACTTAACATATTTCTTATTCACCAGGTGGCAAAATGGAAATGAAATCCCAGAAGCTTGGTTCCTTGAATATTATAGTGACTGACATATCCAAATATATTTAACACAGACAGTCCCTCATTTGTAGGCACTCTTTTTTCATTTTTCTTTTGATTCTTAGGTATTTTAAATACTGTATGGCTCTAATAATATGTAACTGCATTTTAAATGCTTCTGAAATGGTATTTACAGGATTATTTGTTTGAACAGCCCATTCAAATGCACTTATGTGAGACATAAAAAAACCACAATTAAATTCCCTTTTCTTGTCTTTCTTAAATCTGTATCAGAACATTCCATTGGTAATTATTGTTCAAATAATTTACCTGAACTATTTTTTCCTCCTCTCCACCGGTTAGCTATATATACATAGTGATTTAGGAGTCCTGGTGATGTCGTGGGTTGAGTGTTGGGCTACTAACTGCAAGGTCAGCTGTTCAAACCCATGCGCTACTTTGAGGGAGAAAGATGAGACTTTCTCCTCCCGGGAAAGTAGGGAGTCATGGACGTCTGCTTTGAAGCAAATAGGTGCAACCTGCTTATCAACACCCATTGCTGTCTAGTCCGTTTTGGCTTATTGTGGCCCTAGGAGAGAGGGCACAGCAACTCTGAGGTTGTAAGTCTTTATGGCAGCAAACCACCACATCTTTCTTCTGAGAAGGGGCTGGTAGAATTGAACTGACCATCTGGTTAATAGCTGCACACTCTAACCACTACACTACCAGGGCTCCTGGTTGAATGGATGTGATGGCTGTGGGTTTCCCGTTTGTTGGTTGGTTGCATCCTGTCAAAAGAAATGCAAAAAGAAAAAGAAAGAACAACGAACAACCCCCCCCCCCAACACCCACACACACACCTAGGTACTAGAAGTACCTTAAAATGTGTGTTAGAAGCCAACTTTCTGAATAGGTCCACATTTAGAAAGCTGTGTAAAAGCAAGAAAAAAAGAAATGCATGAATATTTTCAAACTGGCTAAGACATCTTGATAGTTTACTATTTTTCTTTGCCAAGAGAGTAAATGAGTGGTTTGCCCTCTGGGGAAAATCCATTTGAGGGAGAAAATATTTTAAATTCTTACCTTCATGGAAGGAAAAAATATGTTGTAGTGGTTATGCGTTGGGCTGTGATCCACATGATCAGCAGTTCGAAAACACCCCCAGCAGCTTCCCGGGAGAAAGACTGGGCGACAGTTACAGCCTTGGAAACCCAGGGGACGGAGGCGGGAGGGGTGGTTTGTCAGTCTGGGTTGTCTAGAGAAACAAATCCAGAGACACTCAAATGTGTGTAACAGAGAACTTTCTATTAAAGAGTAATTGTATATTAGGAAACATCGCGCCCCGGTCCAGATCAACTCCATAAGTCTGATCTTAACCCATATGTCCCATATTAGTCTATAAATTCCTCTTCAAACCCATGCAGTACATGCAATGGAGCCGAATGCAGGAAGATCAAAGGCCAGTGGGTGGAAAGTCTTGTGGATCCCGTGGTGGTGGGAGCGTCTCAGCACTGGCAGGGGTCTCTACATGGCTCCTCCAGCTCCTGGGCTATGATTCCATCAACGTAGCTCCATGTGTCTTGTTAACAGGAATCTCTCACAGGAAGAAGCAGAGAGAGTGTGTCCTGCCTCCAGTGAGCTATTTATCTCCATTGTGCCTCCGAATGAGGTCCTCAAGCTGTGTTCTGATTGACAGGCTAGACTCCACCGCTTCCTCAAGTTGACAGGAGATGATGTAACTGCCACAGGGGTGGGGGTTTGCTATGAGTCAGCATTAGCCCCGCAGCAGTGAGTTTGGTTTTGGATTTTGGGCAGTGATGGGGATAATAGTGCAGGTGGGCTCCGTGGTATATATGAGTGAGGGGTCGTTTTTCATTCGAAGTCACTTGCTTCATTTCATCTTTCATCACACACTTACCAAGGTAAGCTCTGTGAGGTGAGGAAGAGAGAGGGGACTCCGAGAGCTACATCACCTGTTGCCTCACCTCAGAGATGCAATGGGAATCCGATGAAGATGAGGAGAGGAGGCAGTTCTTAAGTTGGGTGGAGAGAAGAATTCCCAGGGCCATTTGAGGGGACAAGTGGGAAGAAACAGGAACGGAGGTCAGATATGTTGTGACCTGCTTGGATGAACACTAACCTGTGGAGGTTGTTGGTATGTTGTGGTTAGGTGTCTGGGAGTCAGTTCTGACTCACTGAGCTCCTGTATTCAACAGAACAGAACACCACCCCGTCCTGCACTGTCATCACAATTGTTTGTACGTTTGAACCCTTTTTGAGAGGTGAGATTGCTGTCTTAGAGGCTTGTTCTCTTACCTTTAGCTCAACTGTTTATTTCATTGCTCCATAATCACCCGATCATATTCCAGTCTCCTCTGTACAGCCCTTATGAGTAGGAACAGTACCTTATTCACAAGCACTCATTCCTCATTCCTCAGTGCCTATCATAGAGCCGGGCACCTAGTGGTACAAAGTGAACATTCTTTTAGAGCAGCTGAGTGACTGAGAGGATGGATAGATAGATGGATAGATGGACATGCTGTATTTGGAGAGAAATGTGCTTGGGCCATAGCTGCTTCAGTGGACAAAAACAACGTAGGAGCGTGGGGTGGGGGAAGCAATATACTGGGTGTGGTAGTATGTAAAATATTTTTACTAGAGATTCTCTTGGACTTTACTACAAATGAGAAATTACTTCCTCCTATGCTTGGCCCTCCCCAAAGCTCACCGTCGCACATACACTAGAGTACTTGTGAAGTTGTTGGACTGTATATTTCTTTGCTGTAGGAGGAGGTTCTTTTGCTATGTAAGCAGTAAGTTGTGTTTTCCAGTGAAAACACTCTGATCTTGCACTGCCTACCTCAAGTATGGGAAAATAAACCGCTTAGCACGTCGGCAAAATCTTAATTCTGCTAAAATCTTTAAAATCTTTCTATGTATCAAAGAGCACACCTTTAAACTACTAATGGAGGGAAAATAAAGTAGCCGTAGAGGCAGGAGAGAGCACACAGGCAGCTGGAGTCTTTGGGAAATGTCTGCGGTATTTGGGTTTCTTTTTAAGGAGAAGGAAAATTTTCCATTAAATTTTATAGCACAATGATATTTTAAAAAAACATATGCTCAATAAGAATCTTTATCATGCTGATGTAAAAACTTATTCATTGTATTTATGAATTTTGGATTTCTCTTTTCCTGGGGGCGGGTAGGGGAAGAGAGGTTTGAATTAGTGTCTTTCCTCTCCTTTGATGACTGCCTCCTCCGCTCACTGCACACACTCACACACAGTACAGCATCTTTTTAAAAGTTTTCATGAAGTCTTGGTGTATACCGACAGATGAGACAGGGAGAAGGAAAGAGGGAGGGGGGAGGGAGGGAGAGAGACTTGCCAGTCATCTGTCTTCTTGAGTTAGATGTTTCAGAAGATTAAGAGGGTTTCATTGTGTGCTTCTTTCACCAGGTGGGATATTTGTTCGAATCATTCTCTCCAACTGTGAGCCTTTCATTTCTCTCTTATTTTCCCTGAACGTCCCCTTAGCTTCTCTTTTTCTTCCTTTACTTCCCAGTTTCCAACCGCATCTCTCCCCCCACGTTGTTTTAAGCCAAAAGAATGTGGTGGTGATGCGCCCTCTAGCACCGAGCTGAGTTGAATGTGGAGTAATCCTAGCTTCTTGACACCCCCTGCCTTATCACAACCACTGCTTGCGGATTTGAAAGACCCTGAGTATCCTTGACATATTTAGACTTTTCTGGCCTACATCACAGCCCACCTCTCTCCCCTTGCCCTGGCTCCTGGAATTTCTCAAAACTCTGGAGAGGTTGCAGGCACATGTATTAATACCAAGATAGCTCTATTCTGTTTCAGTCTTTCAGGGAAGCGGTGTGATCCAGAGGAACAGACAGTTCTAGTCAGAAGAAAGAATTCAATCCAGCTCTATGAGTTATTCAGGGTGTGATCTTGAGAAAATGTACTTATCTATAGATTGAGAACGATCTTCATATGCATTAAGTGAAATGAGAGGAACAGGAAGCCAGGCACATATTACGCCGCTTTCCTCTGTGCTCTGGAGATGCTCTACCATTCACAGGGTACCATTTGCTGACAAAGCATCACAGGCATTCACCGATGGTACAAATCACAGTAGCAATTGCTTACTGTAGTTTATTCCCAAGAGTGGTTTTAATGTATGTTATAAGAGAGCGACATCTCCCTTGGGTTTTCATTGTGGTATGTTTCCGCTGCTACATTTTCTAAATCTTCCACAACTTGAAGCCACTGTGTTGGTGTTAAGAGACTCAGTGGAGCAAACCTTTCACTGCTTGTTGTTGTTGTTGCAGTGAATGATTCACGCTTCCTCTGTTTCTTCAATTCTTACTCAAAGAGTTCCTTTTGTTTCAGTACATGTTTTTCACTACTGTCTGCTTAGGTAACTTTATCTCCTTTTCTAGTTGTGAAATTTGTCTCATAGATGATAATTTTCTTTTAGAATGAATCAGAGAAGATAATGTATGACACCCAAAAGAGGGAGCTAAAAATGCCCTTTTGCATTTTTACTGTATAGTGGCAATTTTTCTCTACTAATGAGCCCTGGTGGCATTTTGGGTAACACAGTGGGTTGCTAACCACAAGGTCAGCAGTTTGAATCCCCCAGATGCTCTGAGAGAGAAAGGTGAGGCTATCTGTTCCTGAAAAGATTTACAGCTTTGAGGCCCACAGGGGCAGTTCTGCTCTGTCTTATAGTTGCTTGATCTAGTGCATTAATGTCAACCTCTGCATAATGTATTTACAAACACAGCATTTTATTTTGCCAGTGCAAGTATATATTAAATGCAAACTTCTGTTGCTAAGTGAGGATATGAAATCAGTCTATTATCTTGTTAAGGAAATTCATTCACGAAAATGAAATTATTGTAATATTGTTTCAAGACAACTATTTCTTTCTTTCTTTTTAAAGCAGTTATAAACAACTCTTTTGGAAGAAAATTATAGAGATCAAGTGTTTGACTTGACTTATGGGGAAAATGTTGACTTATAATTGTTCTGTATACAATTACATAAAGACTATTTTCTTATCCATAAAACTGAAATTGCACTAGCATCTTCTCTTTTAGGTTGTTTTGAAAATTAAGAAAAATAATACATTCAGTGCTTAACCTAGTGTGTGGCACAAATGAAAAACAATGACTGTTTAATACTGTTATTGAGTCATGCTATAAATATAGGCCAGAACGGGCATAGTAATACTAATAATCAACTTTTTAGACAAGGTAAAACAGAAAGGAAATGAGCAGAAATTATTTTCATATTTTGAGGCCATGTGATGTGCAAACAGAAATAGAAGGCAATTGGGGCTAATGGAGAGAATTGATAGGGTTTGAGGATTTGTGGGAAAGGGGCAAATACCAGGTTGTGTTTAGAATGCATTGTTTTTAAATTGATCATAGGTCACTGTAAGGAAAATCAACTGTAACCATCTACCTTAGGCTGGATTCTCTGGGGAAGCAAAACCAATGATACTTATAAATGTATACATATAGAAAAATTTATATCTAGAAAATAGCACCTATGGTTGTAGAAATGGGCAAGGTCAAACTAATCAGGTTTCAAGTGGATAGATCAGATATTTGGCTGGAGGCCTCTTCTGACTCACGTTGTTTTGGGGCCTAATTATTGGCAGGAAACCCACAGGCCGGTAGCTCAAGACAGGTCAAGTGACAAATCACTGACTACTCTCAGGGTTGACTCCCAGAATCAGCAGGCAGCATGGCAGCCTGGTGTCTAACGTCCATTGAATGGGAGGTTGATGAGCCAGATGCTGTATCTAGACTTAGCAAAAAGCCAGCATCCACTTATATTAGAAGCTGGCCACACATCCAAGACATTAATTACTCAGGGCTATGACCTGAGTATGGATGTTAAGCATTACACCCTAAACTTGCCTGTGATAGTATTTGTGTTAGTTCTGGATGTGGGGGATTAAAAAGTGTTACTTGCCAAATCTCTGAGAATCTTGGCCCAGCCAAATTGAGACAAAATCTTCACTATCACATCATCTCACTGATGGGACTAGAACTTTATATTGTTTTTGTTTATTGATTCATTCAAAAGTTATTTATTGTGGGCCAATTGTATATTAGGTATTGTGCTTAGTAAGAAACCCTGGATGGACATATGTAAATGTGTTCTGAAGGAAGATGAGGAACGAGGAACACTGTCTTTGCTAAGAGTTGCTCATTGATTACAAATAGTACAGGAGATAACAAGTAAGAATGTCCGAAGCCAGCAGTGGAGTGTGATGGGCAGTACCCCCATGGTTCAGTCTTAAACCAAACGATAGACTTCTGTAAGGTGAAGAGTAACACTAAGGGGTGGTGTGCACTACATAGACTAATCAGCTATTGAGATCAAAAGAGCAACATTTGCACAGGGTCAAAATTCAGAAGCCAGGAAGGGATAGGAAAGAAAGAGGAATGGAAAAAGGAAGCATTGAGAGGAAGTCCATTAGGTGATAATACACTGAAGGAATTGCAATCTATGCCATGAAATATCATGTGTATCAATTCTTGAGCAAAAATTGATTTGCTTTGTAAACCTTCACCCAATCCAATAAGATGTTGTTGCTGTTGTGTGCTATACTAGAGAGGAGAAGAGAGGTTCAAGAAACTGAGGATTTTAACAGTATCACTTTGTAGGATTTAAATCTATTTTCTGGACTTAGGATCATTTGGTAAGTTATAGTGATAGAAAATGAAGATAAACATAAATACATTATTCTATTTGGTTCATGTCTGCCACATTTAAATAAGAAAGTTCCAACTCATATACACTGATTCTAGTATACATGTATTGTTTCCATAAAACAACTACTGAAGCAGTTGATTGATGAGCAGTGGAGAACATTGGCTTTGTCTAATCCAAATTAAATATGCCTGAGTACTTGACAATGTGTAGTTCTGTTCTTTTCTGCATAGTAAGCCAGACAGATTTTTGATAAATAATACCTCCCTTTCTTGTTATGTTTAGCAGCGAGGATTATTTTCTTAAAGAAATAAAAACATAATCTGGTTGTTTGGGTTTTGTTGGTTAGATACAAACTAAAAGAAGAAAACAAAACAAACACACAAAAAACAATCCAAAACACAGCCCTAAGAATGAACTGTGATAGAACTGTAATAATTATGACTCAACACTCAAAATCATCAACAAAGAATGCATTTACTGTTACCTATAGTTCAGTTCAAAAACGGAATGTATCGGACATTCAGCATTTTCTAACAATTTGCTAGGTCAGCAAACCACTAACCCCCGATTTTCACGTGTAAAGGGGTGACTTATATACATAGCTGTGATGTAAAGGCGAGTGTGTTAATTACCGTGAGCCATGTCTGAAGGATCATGGAGAAGGTGTCTACCCAGAAGAGAGAGTGCAAGAATAGGACTATCGAAAAGGTATGCCTAGAGAGGAATGGGAAATCCAGGAGGGAACAATGCCATGTTCCAGATAGCAGGAACAATGTAAACAAAGAGGAAGGGAGCATGGAGGCGTTGACGAAGATTAGGATAGAGAGAGGGCATGGGGCCATATTGTGGGGGCTAGGGTGCTAGGCGGAGGACTTGCGGATGCAGTGAGTGATGGGAAGCCATGGGTGATTTTCACACAGGGAAATGCCATCACTGGGACAGTACTTTAGGAAGATTGATGTGCCAACAGTGCATAGTATGTTCTGGAATGAAGATAGATGGGAGTTGAAGAAACTAACTGGGAACCTATTGTCATAGCCCAGCAATTAATGAAAGTCTGAATGAACCAAGATTTAATGAGAGAATCTATATGTGGTCTTCTAAAATGCCTCTTGGAAAACATTGCACATGAAATTCCATAGAACACCTAACTGAAGAGTCATTTTAATTTTCCACTTTATGGGTGAAGGGAGACCTCGGACAGTGTAAGATATGACAAAATAATAATAATTTATAAATTATCAATGGTTCATGAGGGGGAAAATGAGGAGCTGATACCAAGGGCTCAAGCAGAAAGCAAATGTTTTGAGAATGATGAAGGCAACAAATGTACAAATGTGCTTGACACAATGGATGGATGGATGGATGGATCATGATAAGAGTTGTATGAGCCCTCAATAAAATGATTAAAATAAATTTTCCACTTTGGATTCATTTTTCACAGATTAAGCCATGCTCTGATTTGCCACAGGTGAATCTCCACGGCAGAAGACTTTTATTCCCATTTTAAGACATCTTCTCGTGTTTACTAAGCCACCAAAGTTGACCTATAAGAAAGGACAGTTAAAAAAAAAAAAAGGACAGAACCCACATTTAGTTGGGCTTGTCTTATACACTCCCTCGGGCAGCCAGACTCACAGCGAATCCAGGACCACAAGAAACAGTCTAGTGTGGTGAATTGGTTGCCCCAGGAGTCTTCGTAGAGATTTACTCCCCAGTGGCAGCTGCTCTCCTCACCCACAATGGCTTGTATACCCCACATTTGGCCAGTGGGTTCAGTGCTCAAATGTTTCTCTGCCCAATGCTCCCTCAGAACTAATTCGTGACACTTTAAAAAATGTATTGTTTTATTGATTTTTCATGAATGTAAGTCAATAAAAAGAGCAGACTCTGAGCAAAGAACATTTCAGTTGGTTTTGCTGTATGTATCCCTCTATTACATCTTTGTAATATTGAAACACATTTAATGATAAGAAAACTTCTAAAAGAAATATGCATGACATAAGAATTTTTGCCCCTCAAAATAATCTGTATCTTAAAATTTTTTTTAACTTTCTACCTAATGAAAATAAATTTTGTTTTCTTAATTTGTGAATCAAACACCGTAAGCTCAACTCTCTGACTTTATGCTTCCTAAAGGTTTCTCCAATACCCATGTTTCTACCTCTATGTCCACTTTTTCCACCTCTCGCACTCAGCCTGGACCCGGCCCATTGGGCTATAGTTTGGCTCTGTCACTCCACTAGATGTTTAGAATGTTCTCATACAACCTTACAAAGCAAAAGATTATATGTTTATAAGCAAAAATCCTGTGAGTTCAGGTATAAGTATAAACCTCATGAAGATATAGGGGGATCCTGCTTTTAAAATCTTATCCTTCAAATATATATCAGCCTTTTCCTAAATATAGTAATAAAATAATTCATTTAAAATGTTTTTTTAATTAAAAGAGGTCTTAGAACTGTTCTTCCATGTGTTTTTTCAACATTTAAAAGAGCCAATTATAAGTATATTTTTCTCATCTTCTTTCAACTATCCCTTGATTAGCCCACCCAGCTGATACAGAGGAACTTTTTCTTTTTTTTAATCGTTTTATTAGGGGCTCATACAACTCTTATCACAATCCATACATACATCAATTGTGTAAAGCGCATTTGTACATTCATTGCCGTCATTAGACTCAAAACATTTGCTCTCCACTTAAGCCCCTGGCATCAGCTCCTCATTTTTCCCCTTCCTCCTCACTGCCCCCTCCCTCATGAACCCTTCATAATTTATAAATTATTATTTTGCCATATCTTGCCCTGTCTGACATCTCCCTTCACCCACTTTTCTGTTGTCAGTCTCCAGGGAGGAGGTCGCACGTAGATCCTTATAATCGGTTCCCCCTTTCCACCCCACCCTTCCTCTATCCTTCCAGTATCGCCACTCTCACCACTGGCCCTGAAGGGATCATCCGCCCTGGATTCCCTGTCTTTCCAGTTCCTATCTTTACCAGTGTGCATCCTCTGGTCTAGCCAGATTAGTAAGGTAGAATTGGGATCATGATAGGGGGGTGAGGAGGGGAGGAAGCATTAGGAACTAGAGGAAAGTTGTATGTTTCATCGTTGCTACATCGCACCCTGACTGGCTCATCTCTTCCCAAGACCCTTCTATAAGGGGATGTCCAGTGGCCTAAAAATGGGCTTTGGATCTCCACTCTGCACTAGCCCCCTCTTTCACTATGGTAAGATTTTTTGTTCTGATGATGCCTGATACCAGAGGAACTTTTTCAATGAGACAAATTTAGGTAGTATAGAGTAGTGTCTCAGAGAAATGGAGTTCATGCAGTTTGGAATTCTCGGGGGATTCGTTATGAGATGATTAACTCCTAAGGGGAAGAACAGCGCTTTCCCGCAGCAGTCCCACAGAGCCTCTCGGTCGGTTTATTCACAGAGCCACAATCTGCTGGGACTATAAAACGTATTTTCCTCAAATTAAGTCCTTTGTAGAAAGAAATGCCAGGCTGCTGTTCCAGGGGTGTTGTGGCATAGCCGCGGCTTGTTCTTACAATAGTGAAACTTGTATCATGATTATACATTTATAGAATCATTTAGCCATTCATTTATTGCAGCATATAAAGTAGCTTTTTTTTCACTGGGGTCTTTTGGTTGAATTTTTTTTTTCATTAAAATTTCTCAATAGTCATCCTCTGATTCTTTATTAACTTTCCTTGTGGACACATTAGGTCAGGACTGCGAGAGTTGGTTAACCCTGTTCTCGGTGGACTCACTCCTGTGCCATAAAGTTACTGCAGCGCTGCTTCTGAGGTTTCACCAATATGAAAAGCAGACCACTGGGAAGACTACATTTTGAGGGCTTTTTAAGCTCTGATCATCAGAAATGGGATCAGGGTAAGAACTATGAAATGGCTATAATTTATCTTTGATATTCCCAACTGTGCTCATTCCTAGGTATTATTATTAGCCCAGACTCACTCACTCCAACTTCTTTTTTCTTTAAAAAAATTTTTTTGCTTTTTTTTCCAACTTCATTTTTCTTAGGAAGTGACTCAGAAAAAGGTTTAATATACTCAGACTCCATTAAGATGTGATTGATTGCCTAACTTCTGAGGGTTTTCATCTTAACCCCCGTTTAGGTCCCAAAGAGTCAGCTATTTCTGGTATTTCTGGCATCTGCAGTTCAGAAATTACGCTTCCCTGGAACGCTGGAAATCCATTCTTTCTGACCGTAGAATACTGACGAACGCTCAACCCACTTGTTGTCTATATTGAACAAGTAAGCATGCCCAAATGGGGTCTTTTGAAAATAGAGTTGTCCTTTGAATGAGATACATTCACTTTGGTTAATTTAAAAGTCAGTTATATCCTGTTTAGTGATGTGAAGACAGGGAAATTGCAAAAATAGACATAGACTAACGATAGGGAAGGGGTGAAGGAAAGCCCACGGAGAAGGAGCAGTCACTGTCCGCTTTCTCTTCTACCGTGCTTCCGCCATTCATGTTATCAATGTAGCAGGGTTCCACTGTGTCCCTTAGAGCCATTTAAAAACCACTTGCTCCCCAAAGCTTGTCCTCGGACTGCATTAACTTATTGACGCCACCTTTGTGCTTCCCTCAACTTTCAGAGTTTGTAGAGGGATTAAGAAAGAGCCCTGGGGGGTGTAGTGGTTACAGGTTGCATTTCTGTGCACAAGCTCAGCAGTTCAAAACCACGAGCCTCTCTGTGAGAGAAAGCTGGGGCTTTCTACTCCTACAAATGGAATCTCAGAAACTCACAGGGGCAGTTCTACCTGCCCTACAGTGTCACTCAGTTGACATCAGTGGGTTTGGTTTTTGTAGTGGTCCTTGGATCAGTAAAATCTACTAAAGGAACTTCTTTTCTTCCTGAAGAGTGGCCATTTCTTGTGTTCTTACCCAGATAAGTACAGCTTTCTTAGAATCATGATCCTCCCTCCCCATTGGTGTGTGGCTTTATAGAGTGTCAGGTTCCTCGAGGTATTTAGTAACACCAGACAATGACAGTGTGTGGTGCTACTGCTAAGTGCAAAAGGAATTATTATTACAAAATTAATTTTACATTAACTGTCCATTCAGGTTGCCTCCTTTCAAGTGACCTTTCACACTGGTGCCCCAGTTCCTTACAACACAATTTAATCACTGCCCACTTTTTATCTAGCTACGTAGTCAACATCTTCACCTGAACATGCCCCAAGCTAAACTCCTAAACATCCTCCTCTCCTGGACAAAGTTACATTTTTATCTTTCGCTTCAAACTCCATCTTTCCAGTTATTCAGACAAGAACAAACAAAAGTCCCAACCAACACACACAAAAATAGCCCAAATGCACCATTTTTAATTATCCTGACACTGTTCTCTCTCTGAAAGACCATGTCCCGTCCTCCAGAAAGTCTTTGATGGCATGTCTACACTCACCACCCCGCCCCCCTTTATCATCTTGCTCCCTCCTGTTATATGGCCTTCTTGCTTCCGCTGTTGGTTCTTACCGCTCTGAAGCTGGAGTGAGTCCTTCAAAACACAAGGCAGATGGTATATACATTTTTCCTAATGGTGTTACTGAAGTGTCGTGAACATCGTTACTTATAATCTCAGTGATACTGTGTGGATCACGTACTGTGTAGCAGAACGTGTGTGGAAAGCATGCACACGCTCCACTAATACCCTGACTCATGGCCGTCGGACCCGCTCCTATTCCTGGCGACCCTACAGGACAGAGTGGAACTGCTCCCGTGGGTTTCCAAGGTGGTAAGTCTTGAGTGGAGTAGAAAGCCATATCTTTCTTCTTCCACACCTGCCTGTCCTATTTATTGCATAAATGAGAAAACTTACCTACAGAGGAAATAACTTTCTCAAGGTCATCCAGATAGTGAAATGGCAGAACTTTGCTTTCCATTTAAGCAGTCAGATTGCAGAGCATGAATACAAACGGTGCCCTGGTGGGAGGGGCCGGCGGCAGGGGAGCCGAGTGGGTTATTCATTAGGTTAATGTCAAGGTCAGCACTTCAAAATCACCAGCTGGGGAAAGCTAAAGCTTTCTATTCCCGTGAAGAGTTACAGTCTCAGAAACCCACTGGGACAGCTCTACGTTGTCCTAAAGGGTCACTATGAGTCAGTCAACTCAATGGCAGTGAGTGAACTATTTTATAAGACGTTGTTATAAGCACTACTACATTCTAGTCCATTTTTATAAATAAAAAGCAAAAATGACCTGTAATGTATTCTGAAGAGCACTGCATAGTGACAGTTCTTAGCATCCTGTTCATGTAAGAAGTAGTTACAGATGGAGTACGCATCTAATATTTCTGTTAACACAGTCATGTTTCAAACGTTTTGCTAGAACTACCACTGCTAAATTTGAATGTTTACCTTGTCTTTTAGTTCTCATTAAAATTCTTCTATCAAGGCCTTATTTTGAATTTTTTTAGCATCATTGTATGTTTTTAATCATTGTGGTGATAAGTATGTGACCATGTTGTTTCTAGACACATGTGCCATAGCACAGTGTGGTGAGAAAACAAGATGGTGTCTAGCTGTCATGAATAATAGCACCTGGCTTCCTAAACTTATCGCAAAACAAGCATCCAGCCAAGTGAGGAGTCGGCTCACTTCATGTGGAAGAAGCACACCAACCTACAAAATCATAGAGACCTTTATTAAATACAAATATCAAAATCTGAAGCTATTGTTTCCCAACATACTCGCCATCACGGTCTGTACATTGCTGAAGGCGGTGTTTGCATCTTTAGCCCTTCTCAAAGAGTTCTTCCGTTCAGAGCACGTCAACACGGCAGTTTGGGCATCCTGGGGGAACTCAAACTGGCCTCCTAGTCAGTGTGCCTTGCGTTTGGGGTTCACAATGAAGGCTGCACAGATGGGATTAGGGATGTAGGGAGGATCATTTGCTGTGGGTGGCAATTTCTGTAGGACGGCACTTACTACCCTTGAAGACTAGCAGGTGGGGGGAAATCCTTCAGCTCAAATTTTCTAGCCTTTTCCTCGCTGATGCACCTTTAAATTTTCTTAAAACTTCTTCATGATAAACCTTTGTGATTTTTCTGTCCTTTGAAAAAAAATGATCAAGATCACCCATTTGACAATCTAAAAAACAGTTGTCAGGACTTTCTGAGCTGGCCTCTTGCCCTTGAAATGATCAGTCCCAGCAAATCCCCTTGGATTTGCTGTTTTGATTTTACTTAAAAAAATAAAACAAAACATTGGAAATGATGATGGCAACATATGTACAAATATGCTTGATACAATTGCTGTATGGATTGTTATAAGAGCTGTAAGAGCCCCCAATAAAATTATTTAAATTTTATTAAATTATTTATTAAAATTAACAAACAAACAAACATGCTCCAGTGTAGCACTAACAAAACACACATCATTCTTCTAGTTCCTGAATGCTTCCTCCCCCCACTACCATGACTCAGTTCTACCTTACGAATCCGGCTTTACCGGAGTACACACTTTGGTACAGATAAGAGCTCTGGACACATGGTGGAATCCAGGACAGATAAGACCCTGAGGGACAGTAGTGGGAATAGCGATATTATAAGGGTAGAAAGGTAGAGGGATGGTAGGGAATGGGGAGAAACAGGGAACCATCTGTGGCAGTTACATAATCTCCTGTCAACTTGAGAAGGGGTGGGTCTAGCCTGTCAGGTTGCAGCTTGATGACCTCATTTGGAGGCACGAAGGAGATAAATTGCTAACTGGAGGCCAGTTACACTCTCTACTTATCTTCCTGTGAGACATTCCTGTTGACAAGCCACATGGAGCTACACTGATGGAGCCAGAGCCCTGGAGCTGGAGGAGCCATGTGAGACCCATATCAGCACTAAGATGCTTACACTGCCACTGGATCCACAAGGCTTTCCACCTAAACTGGCCTGATTTTCCTGCATTTGGTGTCATTGCATGGCTGCCTGAGTATAACAAGGAATTTATGTACTAGTATGGACCTATGGGATAATATTGGACTCAGACTTAATCTGGACTGGGATGGGATGTTTTATTAATGTAAAATTGCTCTTTGGTATAAAGTTCTCTCTTACATACTTATGAATATCTCTGAATTTGTTTCTCTGGTCAACCAAGACTTTCACACTATCACAAGGTTGGATATATAGCCCACACCCCAGGGGGACAAATAACAGAAATGTGGGTGAAAGGAGACAGTGGACAGTGTAAGACACAAAATAACAACGATAATATATAATTGATCAAGGATTCACGCAGGTAGGAAGGAAGGGAAGGGAAGGGGGAAACGAAGAGCTGATACCAAGGGCTCAAGTAGAAAGAAAATGTTTTGGAAATGTTGATGTCAACATATGCACAAATGCACTTAATACAACTGAATGATGATTGTTATAAGTTTGTAAGAGCCCCCCAATAAGATGATTAAGAAGCAAAATAAAAGAATTTTTAAAATGCTCTTATGAGTCTAAGGCAACTGAGGGAACTTGTCTGCAGCCGTCCTCTGATTGTAGTGACATATATGAACATGTTTGATGTGAAATAAACCTGTGTGTGCATGAACTAGAGCACTAGTTGCAATGCGTTTTTGCTTAGCCTTGAGTAATCGTGTTAAGAATGGTGTGTGGAGGGGCAGCGTGTGACCTCCTCTGACTTCACAAGAAGGAAAGTGAATAGAACTCGTCGGTCAAGGCCGATTCCTAGGAGACAGAGGTGAGATAGGTCTCCACCCTCCCACCTTCTTGACCAGTTCTGACACCAATCATCCCTTCCATGGCATTCCTTATGTTTCTTCTGGGCCTGATGATTCATTGCGAGGGACATGCAGAACGCAGTCTATATTCACAATTACGGGGTTTGTTAGGGAAGTTAGCAAGTTACAATTGAAGCTAAGAAACGCTGAAGGCACAGTTGTTAGATCAGTGCAGCATCTCTCTAGCCATGCCTACTGGCAGGCCTTTCTCTGATCTTCAGCCTCCCAGCCCCTTCGGTTTGCCCTGCTTTGCGATTTTATAAATCTCCCTATACCTCTATAGACAAATGCCCAAAGGGCTCCCACTCCACCATAGCCTCAGCCCAAAGGTGTTTAACTCTCATTTTGTACATTGGTAAACTCCCCCAATTAAGTGCCTGGAGGTACTCCATTCTGCAGGTGAGCCACCTTCCAAAAGCCCTTCTGCATTCCCTGTTGGCCAAGAAGCCCAACACTCTGTCTCATGCTCTTGATGCTGCTGCCCCTTCACCCCCAGCTCTGTGCTGTCAGAGCTCTTTGTGTCCTGGACCAATCAGGTCCAGTGTGCAGAGATGCCGGGCTCCAGAGGATGCACTCCACTCCTGACCCTTCTTTCTTGATGGTAGTGATTCCTCAATTCTGCTTCTGAAATGCCTCATTTTATATCCAGTGGGATGCTTTTAAAAAGTGACCAATCTTCACATTAGAGTCCTAAGTTTTTGCAATCACAATTAACCCTATTAACAATCACAACCGAATCATATATTCCTGGCAGCATCTTCCCCCACCTTCTCTTACCAAATTATATAATCCTGCTCAGTCTTTTGGTAGGGGTTACAAAGGCTTTGACTGGACAAACCATAATAAGTCAATCACTACTTTAATAATTATTTTTTAAAGAAAAATACAAATATTGCATTCTACAGATTCCATTATTATTCTATTTAAATCGTCTTAGTCGTGCACTGTGAAGTTTGCTAAGTGGGATTACTGTTATCAGGTGTTGTGGAATCAGGATTGACCCACAGCAACCTTATGGACAACGGACTGAAACACTGCCGTAGTTCCTGAACGTCTCGTTAAGTGTTGTGATGCTTGAAGCCACTGTTTTAGCCTCTGTGTCCCTTTATCCAGTTAAGAGTCTTTCTCTTACACTGACCCACCACTTCACTAAACCTAGGTCTTTCTCTTGTGCCTGGTTTATCCTGATAACATGTCCAAAGTACACGAGACTGAAGTCTTCCCGTTCTTGCTTCCAAGGAGCATTCTGGCCGTACTTCTGCCAAGATAAATTTGTTCCTTCTTCTGTCAGTCCAGAGAACTTTCAATATACTTTGCCAATGCCTTCATTCAAATGAATCTCATTTCTTCCTTGTTCCTTGTCCAACTTTCACGTGCATGTGAGGCAGTTGGAAATATCATGGTTTCAGCCAGATGCGCACATTAGTCCTTAATGTAGCATCTTTGCTCTTTAACACTTTAAAGGGGTCTGATGCAGCAGACTTGCCCAGTGCAACACATCATTTGATTTCTTGACTGCTGGATCCAAGTGAAATGAAGTCCTTGACAACTTCAGTCTTAATTCTGTTTATAATGATCCCGTCTATTGGTCCAGTAGTGAGAATGTTTGTTTCCTTTACATGGAATTGTAATACACACTAAAGGTGTAGTCTTGGATCTTAATCAGTAGGTACCTCAAATCCTTAAAACAACTGGAGCACATTCCATGATTTTATATACTAATATAAAACTAGGTTAAGAAATCTTTAGTTTTACAATGCAGACATATCAATTTTTAAGCATGTTCACTATTAACAGAATTATGTGATCAAAACAATAAAAAATGCCTGCCTTGAGGTTCTGTTTTTCAATTGAAAATTATCCTTTTAAAAAATACAAGTTAATCCACCATCTACAATACTATCATATTTCTTTTACATAGTTAAAAGCACATACATGGTTTCCTCTTACCTCCTATAGAAGTTGGTCATTTTCCATATGTTTTCTATTTACTAGGCTTCTTTTTGAGAGTGTTAACTTTAGCTTGGACATTCTGAAAGAATCTTCCTGTATTTTCTGTGGCTTATATACCAGTGCGGCTCAGTAGAATGCGGAGCCTAGATGAGCTTTAGAGACATAAAGATTTGAGTCTAAAGGCCAGAACGGTCCTGGTGACAAAGTGGGTTGTAAGTTGGGCAGCCAACCACAAGGTCAGCAGTTTGAAACCACAGAAGAACGATAAGCCTACTACTCCCTTAAAGCCTTACAGATTCAGAAACTCACGGGAGCAGCTCTGTTCTGTCCTAAGGTCACTATGAGTTGGAAACAACTTGAACGCAGTTTGGTGTGGTTCTTAGAGTCCCTGGGTGGAGAAAATGGTCATGTGCTCAGTTGCCAGCTGAAAGGTTGGTGGGACAAACATACCAAGAGGCATCTTGGAATAAAGGCCTGACAATCTGCTTCTGAAAGTTTGGAGCCTTGGAAATCCCATGTTGCGCAGTTCTGGTTCTCCTGTGAAATACATGGGTCAAAATTCACTTCGTGACAACTGCTTCTTGGTGTGATTTCTGAGGGGAAAGTGTGTGTGAAGGCATGAGGGGAAGTACGTAACTACATTTTCTGGTTTTGTTGCTTGATCATATATTTTACCTCTCTGCATTTGCCCTCCATGGTTTTATACATGTAAAAGCATTTAGTATATCACCTGGTAGCCCATCCTCAGCTCTTTCTTCTGGATTTTCAGAATCTGGTCCTAAACCAGGATAAGTCCCTTGAGCTAGATCAAGCACCGAACTGCATCCAGTTTACGCGTTGTCCTGTCCAAGCGCACAGCATCTAATAAACTGGAGGGCGCCATGTACAAATTGAACACCCGTGAGAGAAGGGAGCTGAATCTTGGGGGTTCCCACATATGTGAACATCTTTCACCCATTCAGCTCTTTGTTTATTTCTTTTTCTTCCCCCTCCTAAGTATCGGCTTAGTATGATCTTTCTTCCTGTTACTTCATCTGATGCATGATTGCTCCCCCTCAGTCACTGCCACGCTGTGGGTTCGGACTCACAGTGATTCTGTTGGACACAACAGAACTGCCCTTGCGGGTTTCTGAGACTATAATTCCTTACAGGAATAGAAAGCCTTATCTTTCTCTTGTGCAGAGGCTGGTGGGTTTAAACTGCCAGCCTTGTGGTTATAACGCAAGATAACCCACTATATTACGGGGACTCGATGGGAAATAAAATTTCTAAACCAAACTCACTGCCACTGAGTCAGTTAATTATTTTATTTTCAGCACTTTTTTGTCCTGAATCTTTCTTTCCTTCCCCCTCCCCCTCCGTTTGTTCTTTCCTGCACAATGTTTGGGAATAATGAATGATATTATCATGCGGGCTCATTTACTTTATTCAAAAGTTCTGTTTGATATCTTTTAACAATTGAAAGCATTAGGCATGAAAAAATGTATACTTATCTTCTAGGAAAAAGGAAAAGTCAATCAAATAATTGTCCTTGTATATAGTATTGTATCTGTGCTTAGTACTTTTGCTATTGCTTTTAGCTAGTGACGAGCATGGTGATGTCATAAGGACCTTTTTTGGTCTGAAGCAAAGGCCTTGTTTTTATTTATTGTAAACAGTTGTGGAGCAGGCACAAGAGTGAGTAGCTATGCCCATGAGAGACAATAACAAAACACCATGCCCAGAAGTGATCATAAAAATTAAATAATGTTCCCAGATAATAAAACTGAGGTCAGAAAGTGATCAAAAATGAGTGTTATCTCCTGAAGACAGACTTTTTTTTTTTTTGGCATACCCAAGAGGATCTGTGCCTTTGACCATCAGGGAGGACTCAGGATGTCAGTCAGCAACTATAACGTCGTAAACAACTTGAAAGCAAACTCAGTCTTCATCCTTCTGGATTGCTTCTTAGAGAGAATTTTGGTCATTGTTTTATCAACCTTAATTTATTGCCCAGAGAAAAATTAAGATGGCTATTTTTCATAGCTAAAACCTGGAATGTGATGCTTTGTATTCATCGCCCCATTTTCTCTGAACTTAGAGAGGAAGAAAGAGTATGGTCACTGGGTTTTGTGTTGCGCTTTTAAAAGCTCCCAAGATGAAATATTTTAAAGGTCTTCCGGAAAACGCACGCATGGTATAATAGTAGCAGCTTGATCATTGAAATAGTCGTGTGTCCAAAGGAAACTAAACTTTCATTTCATTAACATTTTGCCGCCCATGTGGCAGAAACACACCAGCCTGTGTGACCGCAAGTTGTTGAAGGGATCAAGTATCAAGCATCAAAGAACAAAAAATCATATCATTGTAAATGTGGGTGAGTGCAGAGTGGAGATTCAAAATCTATCGGTAGCCAACCGGACGCCCCCTTACTGAAGGTTGTGAGGAGGTGAGCCAGTCAGGGTGTGCAGGGTAGCAATGATGAAACACATAACTTTCCTCTAGTTCTTAAATTCTTCCTCCCCCTGCCCTCCCCGCCACTATCATGATCCCAATTCTACCTTACAAATCTGGCTAGACCAGAGGATGTACATTGGTACAGATAGCAACTGGAAACACAGGGAATCCAGGACAGATGACTCCTTCAGGACCAGTAGTGAGAGTGGCGATGCCTGGATGGTGGAGGGAAAGTGGGGTGGAAAGGGGGAACTGATTACCAGAATCTACATATAGCCTCCTCCCTGGGGGATGGACAGCAGAGAAGAGGACAGGACAGGGGGAGACGTTGGACAGTGGAACATATGACAAAATAATAATTTATGAATGATGAAGGGTTCATGAGGTAGGGGGAGTGGAGAGGAAGGGGGAAATGAGCAGCCGATATTAAGGGCTCAAGTAGAAGGCAAATGTTTTGAGAATGATGACGGCAACAAATGTACAAATGTGCTTGACACATGGATGGATATATGGATTGTGATAAGAATTGCATGAGCCCCCAATAAAATGATTAATAAAAAAGATTTTGCCAAGGATCCGAAGCATCATATACCGTGATTATAATTACTGAATTCACTTCCCGATGGGGAGTCTTTGGGTCAGTCATTTCAAAATGCTTTTTATCTTCATATGTAAATTAGGAGATGAACCATGCTGAGAGGCCTTCTTCCCAAGCCCTGTCCCAGTTCCTCCTGCCTTATCACCGTGGCTTCTACTTCACCTTTCTGTGGCTTTCCCACGTCATCAGTGGCTGTTCCAAGCTTGGAGGTTATCTTGAGCACCTGCCACAGTTTTTACTAGTCAAAGACACGTGAACAATCTTTTGGGGAGCAAGTCTGTGGCCCCTACAGGAGTTGACGATATTGCTGCCTCTAGTTCAAAGCCAATGTGACATTCACTTATCTTTAGGATCAGTCTGACCTCCTATGATAGAACTCTAGCACATGGAAATTGAAGAGTCATCAATACCGACACAAAAAGGGTTTAATTTCTCTAAGCAATCTAGAATCGACTGTTTGAGTAGAATTCAGAGCTCTCACAAGGGAGGTCCCTGTCTTCATTTTCTTTACACAGCAGGAGGAGCAAGCCTCTCGGGTTATCACCATCCTTGACTGGCCTAGTAAGGAAAGTGTCTCTGTGGGTGTCCAAGAGCACTGAGGCCTGCTATTCAACAGCGGGGATTTTTGAAGGTGTAGTGATGGTCCGGAAGTCAGCTACGAGTAATTTTATACTTGTTCTCATATTGTACTACATAGTTTGTGCTAATACTTCCCACTCTAGGATTCATGGATGATCGCTTCTGAGCTGGGGGAGGGGGGGCGGGTCAGAAAATGTTTATATTATCAGTAGGCAAACTTACCACGAAGCGAATGAGCCTTCAGCTTGTGACCTTTTCTCTGGCATCACCAATGGCAACACCCCGAACGTAGTTTCCTATTTTATATTTGTTACATTGCCTTCTCGTTGCTCAAAGAGGAAGCTACCTTTGGCTCTGCTTCGTGGTTCTGTGATCCATTGATTTCAGTTTTCATGTATTCTTAGTCCAGTGTGAAAGAATTCCAGGTAGTCATCTCTGTGGTATGCTGAATGATATCATTTTACCTGCAATACTTACAGTCACTGAAGTGGCAGTGCGTGGCATTTGGGATCATGTAGCTAATCAGTATTGCCTTGGTGCAGTGAGCCTGGGACTCCTTTCTCTCACATCTCTGGCTTGATTAAATTGAGAGGCATACCTCTTCTTATTGCTTTTTACTTTGGTGTGCTTCACAGATATCGGTTTGGCTTTAACCAAGTGGGTGTTTGTGGCAAACCTGCGCTGAGCCAGTCTATTGATGTCTCCATCAGCACGTGTTCACTACTGCCACATTTGGTACCCGCACATCTCACTGTGCTTCATATGCTCCTGCAAGCGGAATGGCTGATAGCGCAGTGGGAGCATGCGCCTGACATGCCCTGGGCAATAAAGGAGGAGTGCGGCTAGCTGAACTGCAGCACTGCTTCATTGTGATGGTCTGCAGTGGAGCCGGCTCTCCCTGCAGGGATGCCTGTCCACCCTCTGTTGCCTTAAGTTGTGCTCAACATTATGCTCTTAGGATGCCCCACTGCCTCAAAATGAAGGGGAAAATGTATTATTCTTCAGATTTTGGTATAAATAGTAGAAAGAAGAATAAATCTCAAATGGGCATATCATGTCAAAAAAGATTCCAGATACAAGTTCTCAGATGAAGAAATTAAGGCCTATTTCCATTGTTAAATAAAATTTTCTTCAAAGGGCACAATTTTTTTGAGGTGAACTATGAGAATATTTTTTATAAAATTCAACTGAATGTTACTGAAATACCATTTTAGTAAATATTCGTTGCAAAGTTTCGAGAAGAAGTAAGGAGAATAAACTCATGAAAGGCCAGGTTGAAAAGTACTATGATCAGCTACCCAGTTTGAGGCTATGACTCAAAGAGGCTTTCGTGGAATAATGTTAATTAATAAATGAAATAAATTTGGTTCATTATTTAAAACTGTCATGGTCACTCTTACTTATATTTTTAGTAACTTTGTAACTCTCCCCCACTGAAGTTCTGAAAACACTAAGTGACAAGCTATCTAGGTCATTTATCCAGTAGACCAACAGATTTTGGCTTACTCTGAATTAATTTATTTTAGGCTGAAAGTATCGTATTTTAGAACAAAACAGGGCCTTTGCAGGTATATAAACAAGTCCTACTTATAAGTCCCCCCTCCTCTTTGCATCAGACAGTATTTTGCCTACTTGTTACTCCAATTAAGAATTTGAAATGTAAAACCGTGTATTGTGGGGACAAAGCTCCATGAGTGGAATGCAGTGTTTAAAACTTACCAGAGCAAAAAAAAAAAAAAACTTACCAGAGCCTAAAGCTCTGTTGCCGGTTTGATCCACCCCCAAGTGGTCGAGAATCTCGCACAAGGGGATCGGCAGCATTCTTGCCAACCTCCAGTGAACTCAGTGTGGATTGCTCACGTTACACATTGGCCACAGTATAAGAAACGCCTTCAGAACTCGGATTTGTCGGAGATCGTTAAAAGCCGCACAACTCTGCCCAAAGCAATCACGTTACTTCCTTCCTTTCTGTGTAACTATATCTTTATTCAAGGATAGTCCACCTTTTGAAAATTCCCGGTGTTGTTGACTCTCATTGGCACAAATGGCCCAGGGCTGCTTTGGGGAGAATGGTTCCATTATACAGCCCCCACCTTGTTACCCTTTGAGGTAGTATCACCCTGGGGGGCTGCACAACTGACATATTCAACCTCAGCGAAATTGCCTTCACAGTCACTTAAAGGACCACATAAGGATTTCAGTCATTATTTAACTTCCGGTCACAAATAATCCCAAATGTGTCTCCTACCTTCCAAATGATTCCATATTTTCATAAGTAAAATGAGAGGAAATAATTCTAAGGTAGGAGTTCCAAAAAGAACTCAGTGCAGGAAATAGGACAGGAATAATTTTATAGTTTTCCATGCATTTCATAGATGAGAGTAGAAGATGGAATCTTCAAGGATTTCATGAGGCTATCTATATCCACGCTCTAAATAATAAAATTAAATATTATTCATCTATTAAAAGCGAGTAACCATAAAGAAAAAAATACAGATACTTTGATTTTAACTATAAGCAATCAAGACTATGAACTTGTAAAGTATTTGTATGAAGACTAGGAAAATAAAATAAAAAAGAATCAGTTAACATATCAATTTATGGGGAAACCAAGTCTTATCTTAGTAGTTTGATATTACCAAATAATTAGTATCAATTTCATAAAACAAAATATTTAAAAATGAAAAAGAATTTCATTATATTTCAAATCTAATAAACTGAGAAGTGGTTTACTGTATTTTGAATCAATTTAGGTATGTAAGAGTGACTCTCACATTTGCACTTTTAGAAAAAACAACTCTTTAATTTCCTTTTGAATCACTTAAAGAATTGAAACTAAAAAAAATTTAAATAAAAAGAAAGAAGTGAAACTAAAGATAATGCCTATCATGTACTGAAAAAAATATAAATACTTAAAACTATAAATGGAAGGTATTCTATAATACAGATTTATTCATTATTAGAGAGACATGAGAAAAATTTTAGTAATAAGGCACCTATATAATTTCTTTGTAAGCATTTCACTGTGAATATTATACTTTTAAACATGTGAAGTGCACTGGTGGTGTGTGGTTACTAGTTGGGCTGCTAACCACAGGTCAACAGTTCAAAACCACCAGCCACCCTGCAGAAGAAAGATGAGGTTTTATTCCCATAAAGAGTTGATGTCCGAAACCCACAGGAGCAGTAGGACCCTGTTTAACAGGGTTTCCGTGAGTCACGATCAACTCACTGGCAGTGAGTTTGTTTTTTAGTTTATTTTAAAATTGCAATAAACCAATGTGTAGAGAAAAGTTCAATTACAAAATCATTAGATTTATTCACGATATGATAGTGAGCTAATACCTAGGGTTCCAAATAAGTTAAGGTGACCAGACAGCCCGCTTTTGGCAGGACAGTCCCGATTTTTAACACTTTGTCTGCGTCCCACAGCGTTTTAATAGTCCCGATTTTTGGAAAGAATGCACGACAAGCTAGGGAACGGTGGAATACGGGAAGGGAATATACAGTTTTCGGCTGCCATGTGGCTATTTCGCCCGGACATGAGTTTTATATTTTTTGTTAATTTTATTATGTTAAACGTTAATAATAACAAATAATTGTTGAGAGCTGATTATCGAGAACTGCTTATCAAAGTTTGCATTGTTGATCAGTTGTTAGAATTCGACCACCATTGTTTGAACTTTATGAACAATGGCATTTTTTGGCATTGGCAATGACGAAAACATTTTGTAACTGCCTCTCAGACGATACACATCGTACCGTGTGCTAGTGCTAGTTAAACAATTGATGTCAATGAATCAGCTATTCAGATAATGTAGGTAAGCAATTTATTTATTTATTTCATAAATACATAACTTTTCTTAAATTTAGCAGACAGTACTCGTATTAGTTATATTTTATAGTGGAGGCAAAAAGTCTAGCACTGGCCTTGAAAGTGTTATGAGTTACATTATGGCAAATTCAGAGAAAAAATAATACAAGTTAGTATTGTTATTATTTAGAAAGAAATATAGGATTAAAATTAAAATAATTTAAAATATATAGTTGCTTTATAATAATCAAAGCAATTTAATTTATAAACTAGCAATAAAATATGTTCATGTAATTATGTACCTACCTGTTGTGTTTTTCAGCAATATGTATATAATACATAATATAATTTTAATTATTTAAAAATATTTTAACATAATGAGTAAGAAAAGAGGATGCAAATTCAACAATGATCTAAGAAGTGAATTTCCTCTTATTAAAAAAAAAAACAAAAGCAATTACATGGTAAAATGTGAGAAATGTAATGGTGAATTTTCTGTTTCGCACGGCAGGAAGAATGACATTTCAAAGCACTTGGAGACACAGAAACATAAAAGATATTTAAATAGTGCTGCATCTTCCTCCAAAATACAGGAATTTTTTTGGAAAGCAGCTTATGGAGATGAAGGAAAGAAATTAGCATCAGCAGAAGGACTTATGTCTTTTCATTCCATTAATCACAATCATTCCTTCAGATCTACGAACTGTACATCACAAGTTGTCAAAAAGTTAATCAACAGAAAATGTGCCTGTGCTAGAACAAACTCCAAGGCAATTGTGTGTAATGTGCTTTCCCCATATGCATTTTCAGAATTAAACAAAAATCTCGAAAAAATTAATTGTATATCCGTATATTCTGATGCATCTAATCATAAGGACATAAAGTTATTTCCAACCATTATTAGATTATTTTATTCAGAAACTGGAATAAAAATTAGAATTTCAGATTTAGTTTCTGTGCCCGGCGAAACTTCTGAAATAATTTTCAGTTCCATTATTAATATTTTAGAAAAATTTTTTTAAACATAAAATGATTGCATATTGTGCAGACAACCCAAACACAAATTTTGGAGGAAAAGCGAGAAGAGGTACAAATAATATTTTTTATAAATTAAATGAAAACCTTAATCAAAACATTATTGGTGTTGGTTGTTCAGCGCATATAATACATAATGTCATTCAAACAGCTGCTGATTTGTTGCCCATAGATGTGGAAAATATTGTTATTAAAATATATTCTTATTTCTATACATACACTGTGCACGTTGAAATGCTTAAAGAATTTTGTGAAACTGCGGAAGTCGAATATCAGAAAATAATTTTATACAGTAAAACACACTGGTTAGCTCTTTTGCCAGCTGTTGAAAGAATTTTGAACTTTACCAATGTTAAAATCTGGCCACTTTAATCTAAGTGCACAATTTCTAGCTTATTATTTCTATCTCCTGCAATTATGTGTTTCATTGTTTATGTATAGATGACAGTAAACATTTCTAAAATATTGGCAATGGTCAAGCACCAAAATATCTATTAGATGTTTATTTAAAGATAGATATTTCTTTAATATTAGCAAATATGCATTAACAAATTAATAAAATGAATTATATTTCAAAGAAAACATTAGAAACAGCGTTTGACAACATGGCTGGCTGCCATTCTCTTCACATCCTGCCCCTACTTCCATTTTCAATTACCTTTACAACTGTAAGACTGGCTCTGCTATAAAATTGGATTTTAATGAATAAAGTATAAAGAAAAGAGCAGTACAGGCTATCGCCGCTAGTCAAGTGCTGCAGAAATCATTGCTGTCAAGATTTAATTGGATGGCAACAGACATTCTTAAAAGATTGGCCATGATTGAACACCAAATAAAAATATCAAAATTTATCTAAAGGTAGGGAATGGGTAAATAAAAAGAGTGAATAGTAGTTTGGGAAGACAAGATATTTATATATTCACAAACATTTCCAATGGTATTTATTAATTACAAAGGGAAAGTACTAACTTACCAGTGAAAAAACCTGGCTCATATAGTTTTAAAAGGTGGTTAAGATCAGTATAACCCGTAATAACGTACATCAGTTTCCCTGACATAAAGATAATAGGCTGTATCAAAATCACATATTCCTAGATGATGGTATTCAAGTGAACAATACAAACTTCAATGTAATTATGATAAAATGCAAGATCAACTCAAGTTGAGGGACATTCTATAAAATAATTTGCTGGTAATATTCAAACATGTCAAGTTCCTTAATGGCAAGGAAAGATTGAGAGACTGTCACAATGGAAGAGCAAAAAGATTTGACAACTAGATGCAATACAGGTTGATGGTTGGTATTCCAGAACAAAAGCAGGAGATTTGTGAAGAAACAAAGCTGGTAAAGTTAAAATAGAACTCTTTAGCTTATTTGATAAGAATATAAAGTTCTTAGTTTTATCATTTATAGTATGACTATAAGATGTTAATGTTGGGGCAAACTACGTCAAGAGTATATACACAGGTACATACAGTTTTTGCTTCTATTCTATGCATTTAGAATTAATTCAAAACAAAGAGTTATTTTAAAAAGATAACAGTTAAAATCACTCTATTTCAATGACACTGACTATACTTAAATGGCATCTGCAAAGTACTAGATACTACATAGCATATTATCCTTAAATAATGTGTGGTTTAGTAAAAGAAATAAATTCAGCTGTCTGTATGAGCAGTCCAATCTGGGACAACTTTCTGTTACACTGTACATGTGTGTTTGTTGGGAAAGGGTAGTAAGTCTAGATAAGAATTGTGTGTGTGTGTGTGTCTAGAACTTAAAGAGTAAATACAATTTAAGCAAAGACAGAGAAGTATTCCAGAAAGAGCATCTTAAAGGAAAGGCAAAGTAGCAGGTGTTGAGGCTGTTTGGGGAAAACCAAACAGCGGATTGTTTGTGGATTGTTAGCAGGAATAATATTCCAGGTGGATAACTTTAGGCTTGGAGAAACCTAGTGAGTCATTTGCTGCACAATCGAGGAGTCGAGCTACTTTGAGTGCTGATGAATTTCACAAGGAGTCTACAGTGAGGGTTGGCGGGGCTGTTGATGGCTTAGATGTGTGGGGTTTGTTTGTTATATTACCAGGGTTTGGATAAAGTTATGATCATTTGGAGTCCTTAGATTATGTGAACCCTATCTCTAAACCATGTACCTTTGCATTCTTTATTTGGGTTTTGTTTTCTACAGAGACAAGATAATGACAATAACTACATTTTTGTTTATTCATCTGAAAATTGTGCTGCCTCTTGGGCTTAGAGTTCCTAATGTTATTTACTCAAAATTGCATCAATTTTATACACAGTTTAGTAATTTCACCCTTACATATACTAAAGTACAATTTTAGGATTATCAAAAAGTAACCATGGCAACAGGTTTCCTTGTAACAATGGCAGCTCATGTGGCTCTTACAGATTCTAGGCAGGAAATAACATTTTTTAACAGTGATAAACATGTACAGGTATGTTTAGCACCAAAATGTATTTGTATTTGAATGTGTGTGTATGAAAGACAAAAAAGCACACAAATATATATTTGTAGACTATGACATCATCAGGCAACTCAGTATTTTGGAAATGCAAGTTTTGAGTAAGAAGTATTAGGCTCTCATCCTTGGCATTTTCTAGTTATCTGCTCCGGGACTATGCAAACTTTGATGGGCTTCAATTTTCTTCTCTGAGGAAAACCCTATTTTGTAGAATAGTTCCCCTAATCAGAGAACATTATACCCAAGAAAGAATTTATAAAGTATTATACCTTTTCATTCATTATTTCATTATTATAATAATGTTTATGTTGCATTTCTACCCTTCAAGTTTCATAGTCAAAGATGATATTAAAAGTCAACTTTAGAGCTGTATCACACTTAAAAAATAAGAGGAGTGGGGAAAAGCACTTGTGGGCAGGTTATATGATTTGTAGGGATGAATAAGTAGAAGACAGGTTTTTCTGTTAAGATTGTCGTTGAAACAATATTGTCTTCAGGCACATGGAAACCGTCCCAGAGAGTGAGTAACAATGAGCAGGTCGGGAACGTTCAGCAGCAGTATGTAGCCGAATTAAGTCAGATGACTTGCTGACAGTGAGTGTGGAATTGGCTTCTGGGGAGGTCGTGGAAATCCATTCTGTGACAACTGTGCCATTGGCTGGGACAATTGACCACCGGCATTGGTTGGAGCACGGGGCCTGTATTCTGGAGACCCAGTGATCTGTGTTCCCTATGAACCTAGGGTGCTGTGATAGTGGGTGAGGGAATTTTTTACCTTCTTGGTAAGAATTGTTTATGCTCAGAGAAAGAAGCAACCTGGAAGGCCACACAATGAGAACAGGATTCAACAAGTTAATTCCCTCTTGAAGAATAAAAGGTAATTTTATTTGTAAATTATTGGAAACATGATTTTAATTTAAGGCCTATAGGAAATAGTGAAGCGTGTAGCTTCTCCAGGTCAGGCCCGCTGACCAGGGCTGGAGTTGGAGGGAGATGACAAAGGGGGGCCAAGTCAGAAGGAAAGGAGACAGGAGGGGGTTCCAGATAATGAGGGCTACACCTTGGGGAGGAGAGGCCTGATCCCAATTGTCATTTGCTGCAGGTGCAATTTTAATTCCCGCAAAGAAGGACTGAACTGTATTAATGTATCTTGAGATGGACATGAACTTTAAGGGAAAACAGCGTGATTTTTTGAGGAAAGCCAGTGACCGTGTGTGGTCTTCTCCCACCGGGTCTAGATGTCTTGCTTGTCACACAGACAGACAACAGGGGCTGAGCTTGATGACTGAACAACAGTGAGAGATGCCAATGAGGTAACGACTGTGGATTTTTGGTGGATGCTTCTCCTACCTACTTCCTCAAGGCCACAATTTTCCAAAATGACAGCCTGGATGGAGTTCAGGTTCTTTTCATTTACTATTGATTGTTTTCGACTGGGCTTTAGGTCTAACACTATTAATGTTTAGAAGGTTGAGTGCTATGAGATGGGAACTGTGGCTGTAGAAAAAGGAGGTGAAACCTGCGGGCATTTTAACCCATTGACTGGAACACGCTTTCTTTTGCTTGTAACACACATCCAGTCTGAGCTTCTGATTGATTTTGAAAGTGTGCCTTGCGTCTACTGTAGCTGCTTAGGTGAATTCAGGGCATTCATATCTTTGTGACTACTGCATTCACCTTCTGAGTTTGAGGTTACTTAATGGAAAGTGAGCCACCGGCCTGGATCTATGAGATGGACTATTTTGCATGTCATGAAAGGCTGGCAATATGCCACTCTTATCCTGAATACAAAGACACCTCTTAGTCTGCCAGCTTGGAATAGGACAAGGATATGGAAATGCATTGCGTCCAAAACATGTAACCCACCCCAAATGGTGTAGAGACTGTTTTTCTCCATAATAAAGTACTAGAATAAATATCCCAGTTATACTTAATTATACTGAAGCAGAATTGTTCAGGGAGGACATAGGAGGGATGTTCTCATTGTCAGGTGCCATGGAGTTGGTTCTCGCCCATAGCAACGCTGTGCACAACAGAAAGAAACGTTGCCCGGACTTGTGCCAGCCTCACTACTGTTCCTATGCTGAACCTGTGGTTTCCGCCACTGCGTCAATCCATCTCCTTGGGTGTCTTCCTCTTTTTTCCTGTCCTAATACTTCACCAAGCATGATATCTGTCTCTAGGGACTGGTTTCTCCTGACAACATTTCGAAGCATTCTGGCTGTACTTTTTCCAAGACTGATTTATGTTTATTTATTTATTTAAAGGTTTTAATGGTTTAATTAGCTTCTTTTTTAAAAAATCACTTTATTGGGGGCTCATGCAACTCTTATCACAATCCATACATCCATCCATTGTGTCAAGCATTTTTGTACATTTGTTGCCTTCATCATCCTCAAAACATTTGCTTTCTTCTTGAGCCCTTGGTATCAGCTCCTCATTTTCCCCTCCCTCCCCACTCTCCCCATGAACCCTTGATAATTTATAAATTATTATTACTTTGTCATGTCTTACATTGTCCGATGTCTCCCTTCACCCTCAGGGAGAGGGTTATATGTAGATCCTTGTAATCTGTTCCCCCTTTCTACCCCACCTTCCCTCCACCCTCCCGGTATCGCCACTTTCACCACCGGTCCTGAGGGGTTCATCTGTCCTGGATTCCCTGTGTTTCCAGTTCCTATCTATACCAGGGTACACCCTCTGGTCTAGCCAGATTTATAAGGTAGAGTTGGGATCATGATAGTGGCAGGGGGACAGGAGGAAGCATTTAGAAACTAGAGAAAAATTGCATGTTTCATCCTTGCTACATTACACCCTGACTGGATGTCTCCTCCCCAAGACCCTTTTGTAAGGGGATGTCCAGTGGCCTACAGATGGACTTTGGGTCCCCACTCCACACTCCCCTCATTCACATTGATATGATTTTTTGTTCTTTGGTACCTGATTCCATCGACACCTCGTGATCACACAGGCTGGTGTGCTCCTTTCATGTGGGCTTTGTTACTTCTGAGCTAGATGGCCTCTTGTTTACCTTCAAGCCTTTAAGCCAGACACTATATTTTTTGATAGCTGGGCACCAGCAGCTTTCTTTACCACATTTGCTTATGCACCCACTTTGTCTTCGGTGATGGTGCCTGGACAGATTTATTTGATCTTTTGGCAGTCCATGGTACTCAATATTCTTTGCCAACACCTTAACTCAACTGCATCAACTCGTCTTCCTCTTCTTCGGTCTTCCTTATTCAATGTCCAACTTTCACTCACACATGGGGCCACTGAAAATACCATGACTTGAGTGAGGCACACCGCAGTCCTTAAAATGACATCCTTGTTCTTCAATACTTTAGAGAGATATCATGCAGCAAATTTACCCAAGGCAATGCATTGTTTGAGCTAGCAACCCAGTTCAATAACTAAGTTTCTTAGTATGGAAATAAAATTGATGCTTCTATATCTTTTGCTTTGTTTTCATTAAAAAGCCAAATATAAAATATAAGATCAAATCTTGGGAATTCCTGCTGTCCTAACCCCATTAGCCATACTTTTTTTTTTTTGATAACATAATATTCATGTCTTGGGTGCAATTTTCTTTCTAGCCAGTATTTTTGGTTTTTGCTTCTTTTAGGGTTTCACCTGAAGTTTGAAGTGTGTGTATGTCTGTGTTTCCATAACAAGCTTCAAATCTGGCCTATCAAATAAAATTACTTCAGTAATTGTACTTCCACTATGCTTGGTCTCCGGGGTCAGCCAGATCCTGGGTGACAGGATCCAATGCACATCATGCCACACTTGTTGGGTTTATGAAATCTCCACTGCTCGCCCTCCACTGTACCTCATGCAGTGTGTGGGCTGGTGGACCAGGGCTTACTCAGGGCACACATGGATAACTGGGAGCATGCTGCCCTTCTGAAATGCCAGCGTTAAGTCTTGATGTGTAACAGTGCCTGGTGCGATTCTCTCCTGACATGGAGCAGGTGGGATACTTCCCATAAGACTTGGGAGTCTTGGGAGTGGAAATACTTATATTTGGATGACATGAAGTCCATTTATTTATTTGGTTAAAAAATTACCAGCCTTATCACTGTACCCTGAAATTCTCTAAACAACTTAAATTTACCTTGAAATGTGAACTTCATCTAATGTCGCAGAGTAGAGATGTGTTTGACAGGAACATTTTTGCAGTGTTTGCCTTGCCTTTATCTTATAGTTGAAGCCTTTGCTTTTTTTATCTGAAACACAATCATCCTCAGAATCAGGTATTAAAAATTAGATTACTTATTTTAGCTGCATGTTGTGTCTGTTGAGCCTAGAACAATACTAGGGGATTCAATGAAACAAGACATTTGTTCTGGACCCAAACGAGAATGGAGAGCTAAGGATTAGTTATAGCGTCAGTGTAACCCTGAACCCCCCATTATTGAGTGGACCCAGCTCATGGTGACCCTACATGTTACAGCGTGGTACTGCCTGCTCATCGGGGTTTCGTGGTTCTAGTCTGTACTGGGTGACCTTGCTGGCATTTGAAATACCAGTGTCATAGTTTCCAGAATCGCAGGAACAGACAAGCCCCTACAGGACGACAAACTGATCAACAAGATCAAAGAAGAATCAATGCATTTGAATGACGGTGCTGGCAAAGCATATTGAAAGAACCATGGATTGCCAAAAGGACAAACAAGTCTGCCTTGGAAGTACAGCTAGAATGTTCCCTAGAGGCAAGGCTGGGCCTCGCGTACTTTGGACATGTTGTCAGGAACGACCAGACCGCTGGAAAGAGACGTCATGCTTAGTAAAGTAGGGGCCAGTGAAGAAGAGGTAGACTTTTGATATGAAGGCCTGGCACAGGGCTGCATGGCCGGGCTCAAACACTGGAACAATGATGCGGGTGGGGCTGGACTGGGCCATGCTTCCCTCTGTTGTTCATAAGGTTGCTGTGCGTTAGAACTGACTCGACGGCACCCAACAACAGCAACAACAACAAGCTATCCTGGAGCAGAGCCCCAGGACTGTCTTCTGCACTACTGAATGGGTGTAGAACGACCAGCCTTTAAGCCAATTGTCCAGAGCAAACTGTGCTTCCCAGGGCCTTGCGGTGGGACACTATAGAGCTGCGAGTCAGTAGAAACACACACACACTTGAATGAGCAGCCTGTTTGCCCCTTTCCATTTTCTGTTACATTGATGGAAACCACATGTCTTTCTTATGTGATTTATTTTTTTGGTGGGGGGAGGGTAGCTAGTCATTACTGCCACTATTGTCTGTGACACAGCAGTGCTCAGATAGCACCAATTTGGCTTGTAATCAGATGAACAAGATATTCTCTTTGGCTTTGTTTATGGAAAAAAAGATATTTTATGAAATTGTGGTTAGAGGCCTGCTAGCAAAAAGGATGAATGGTTTCTTGGAATTATAATTTGAACTTGAGAGAAGCAGACAAAAAGTGTATCCCTGTAGGACAGGTTTATGACCGAGCTGAAATCTGTGACCTCTGTTAGAAGTGCCATTGGAATAAGAAATGACCCTATAAAGGGGCATCAAGCACTTCTGAGAAAAACGCAGGGAGCGATGCTAAGAGTAATATCTTCCTTCAGGTCTCCGTGTTACCACTCACTCTTCAATTTTCACTCATAGTGACCTAATAGGACAGACAAGAACTGGGTTTCTGAAACTCTAACTCTTTATGGGGATAGAAAGTCTCATTTTTCTCTTCGAAGTGGTTGGTGGTTTCAGACGGCTGCCTTTATGGTTTACAGGACAGCATGTAACCCACTACACCACCATCAAATGAAACACTGCCTGGTCCTACACCACTTTCATAATTGTCATGTTGGAGCCAATTTTTGCAGCCACTGTATTAGTCCATCTTGGTGAGGATCTTCTTTTTCACCAACTCTATTCTATCAAGCATAATGTCCATTACAGAGGCTGGTCTCTTCTGACTACGTGTCCAAAGTACGTGTGATGAAGTCTACCCATTCTAGCTCCAAAGGAACAATCTGGATATACTTCTTCCAAGAGAGATATTTGTTTCTCTGGCAGTACACGGTACTCTCCATATTCCTAACCAACACCTAAATTCAAATGCCTCCATTTGGCTGTGGTCTCCCTTATTGAATGCCCCACTTTCACATGCATGTGATAAATTGAAACACCATGGCTTGGGTCGGTCTCTTTCCTGTCCTTAAAGTGAAATCCTTGCTCTTTTACACTTTCTAGAGGTCTTGTGCAGCAGATTTGCCCAATGCAATAAGTCATTTATTTTCTTTACTGCGGCTTCCGTGAGAATTGATTTTGGATCCAAGCAAAATGAAATCCTTGACAATTTCAATCACTTCTCCATATCATGATGTGATCTATTTGTCCAACGTGAGGATTTCTGTTCTCTTTGCATTGAATTGTAATCCATACTGAATGAAGACTTCGATCCTTTATCTTCTTCAGCCAGTGCTTCAAGGATCCTCAATTGTAGCAAGCATGGTTGAGTCATCGACTTATCTCAGGTTCATAATCCGTCCTCCAATCCTGATACCGAGTGCTTCTTCATATAGTCCAACTGCTTTGATTATTTGTTGATGTAAGCATTGCATAAATATTGTGAAAGGATACAACCCTGACATGCACTTTCCCTGCTTTTAATCCATGCAGTATCCTTTGTCCTGTTGCAATAACTGCCTCTTCTTCCTTGTACAGGTGCCACATGAACATGATGAAGTGTTCTGAAATCCTTATTCTATAATGTGATCCATAGTTTACTATGATCCACACAGTTGAAAATGTTTGCATAGCCAATAAAACCCAAGTAACCATTGCTCCGCTAATCTCTGGATTCAGTAAAGATCTCTCTGACATCTATAATGAGTGCTATCCTTCATTTTATGTCCTTTTCTGAACCTGGCTTGATTTCTGACAATTCCTGTCTGCATACTACTGATATTGTTATTGAATTGTCTTTGAGGAAATGTTACTTGTATGTGATCCTAATGTTATTTTTTGACATTTTCTGTATCTTATTGAGTCACCTTTCCTTGAAATGGACACAAATATAAATCTCTTCCATCCCCTTAACAGCTCTGGTAGCTTAATAGGTTAGACACTGAACTTCTAACCACAGGTCAGCAGTTCAATGCCACCAGCTGCTCTGCAGGAGAAGGATGAGGCTGTCCGTGCCTGGAAAGATTTAAGGTCTCAGCAATTCACAGGACGGTTCTGTTCTGTCCTGGAGGGCCACTATGAGTCAGAATCAATACAATGGCAGTGAGTTTTCAAGTCAGTGGACCAGGTAGCTCTCTTCCAAATTTCTTAGCGTAGATGAATGAGTGCTTTCAGGGCGTCAGCAGCTTGTTACAACACTGCAATTGGTTTATTCCTCAAGTCGTGTTTTCAGTCATGCCTGGGGCACTTGGACTTCTTCCTTCACCCCATTGGCTCTTGATCTTATGCTTCCTCCTGAAGGGCTTGAATGGCAGCCAACTGTTTGTGACACAGCGATGCTACGCATCCTTCCAGCGTCTCTTGTTTTGTTTTTGTTTGTTCTTTTCCTTCCATCTTCTTTTGATGCTTCCTGCATTTTCTTTTCTCATATTTTGCCCAGAAAACCTTTCAATGTTACCACTGGAGTTTTCCATTTTTTTCTTCAATTATTTCAGCTTGAGATAAGCTGATTACGTTTGTTTTTGTTGTTTTTTCCCTTTTTGACTTTCTAACTCCAAGTCTTTGGACATTTCAGTGTAACTGGTAAACTTTAGTTTGTCTTCTCGATTTATCTCTGACTTTTTATTTTCAGCACTTTTGCTGCATCATTTCTTCCGTTGGCATTCTCAGCTCTCACTGCCATTGAGTCAGTGGTGACTCCCATCTATCCAATTATCTCCCCTGTAGCTTTCTGAGACTGTAGTGGGTTACAGGAGTAAAAAGTCCAGTCTTTCTCCTTAGTGGTTTTGAACTGTCAACCATTTGGATCGCAACCCAATGCTTAACCACTATATCTCTGGGGCTCTTTTCCATTTGCCATGTCTATTCTATGTTCAAGAGCAAGTTTCAGGGACTCTTCTGACATCCACTGTGGCCTTTGCTCTCTCTTCTGTGTTTTGAATGACCTTTTGCTTTCTTATGTATGATGCTTTTGAGGACATCCCACAGTGGCTGTCAGTCCTGTAGGATTCTCGTTTTATAGATGGAGCCACTGAGGCTGGAAGATACTATGATGCTTTTGCCAAGGCACAGTTTACAAGGATCAGTGTTCAAGTCAGGCAGTCTGAGTCCAGGTCAGGTCTCTCAACTGCTCCAAAGCTCTACATTGTTTTTCAATTATTACATGAAAGCTTACTTTGAGGGCACTTTCAAATGGATGGCATAAGAAAAATAAGGTAAAAGGTATTATTGATCATTTGTATGTGTTCCCTCATGATAAAAAAATACATTCTTCCTATTTTCCTAGACTTTTTCATTGCATTAAGTTGCTAGAAGACCAAAATATAAAACTTGGCATTTTCTCAACAGGAGTGTATGATGCTTTAGTAAAGGTTTGCACTCTGTCTGGAGCAGCATTTCCTTTGCAAATCTCTTTTCATTAAAGCGATTATTTCTTTCCCACTTGGGGGATGTTCCATGTTTGACTTCGTGTTGCCTTCAAGAAGTCACACAATATAATTTTTACTTAGTTTCACTTTAGACTCTACTTTATTCCAAAATAATAATAAAGAAGAAGTCATGCTCTTAGGAAAAGCCAAGCCACCCCCCATCCTCCCACCCCGACCCCCAAATGTAAAAGTGGCAGGAAATTTTGTTTATTAAAGTATAGACACCAAGTTGGGATTTGCATACTAGGATTTTAACATCTGATCTGCAAGTGCGGTGTCACGGAGGAATGTACTGACCCTCCCAAGGTCAGCTCATGGTGAATATTTGCTTTGGGAAAGGATGTTTAGGAATGGTGGGAATTGTCTAGGTAGAAAGTTGAGATACAGTTCAGATACCATATCACCCTTTTTAAATGTAAAATTAAGTGGCTGTTAGTATATGCAGAGCTGTGAAATCAGCACCATTTGTTTCCAGAACAAATTCATCACCAAAAAGACAGCTCCATTCACTACCAGTCGCTCCTCATTCCGCACAGCTGCCCCCCTTGACAAGCCCTAATTATTTCTGTCATAGATTTGCCTGCTCAAGACCTTTCATATACATGGAACCACAATCTCTGGCCTTTATGACTGACTTCTTCCATTTAGATAGGGCTTTCAAAGTTTGTCTGTGATATGGCATGTACCACTACTTCATTCCTTTTTAGTGCCAAATAATACTCCATTGTGTGCATCAACTACCTTGTACTCAGTTGATGAGCATGGTGGACATTTGAGTCCAAAGGTTTATTTCATACTAAAATTCTAACAAATAAAGTGCATGCCAGCCGCCGCCTAGAGACCAGTAATGAACACTCTTGTATTAAGCAAAATCACAGTCTATGAAAAGAAGAAGACTGAGGGGTAAAAAGCCCAGACACACACAAAGATCTTGTCTTGCATTATTCAGGCAACAGAGGGCCATGAGAACTTTTTCCTCACGAAAGAGCCTCACTAAGCTAATTTTGCTTTGCTAACTTTGCCTGACATTTGGCAGTATAAACTTACTGGCGAGAGCCTCCAAAGACGGCAGAACAAGAATATAAGAGGAAATATCTCTTTTCACTGGTGTGCACCAAATTAAGTCTGGAAGTAATCAAGAAGTGTTATGAGATGATGTTTTCCTCATCGTCTTTGTTGGACTATTCCAAGAGAACCCCAAAAGAAACATAAATTTAAATGTATGGCGAATTTTGTGATCTGATACCTTCAGTGGGTGTTTAACAAGTGGCAGTGGAAGAAAGCGCACTAGACTGCAATTACTTACTGCAAATCACAAGCTGCTGGAAATACCACTTGCTAATTGTGGACCCCAGAGCTTGAGTGAAAATAAATTGTGGCCTGAAAGGATAGCTCTACTCATCCTGTTACTTGTTCTGCAAACCCTGAAGCAAGTTCAGAGACCTGTGTGTGTGCGGCTGTCCTATGATCCTGTAGGGAACATGCGTATCCTGCGTTTGGGAGATGGTGGCAACATAGCGGTGAGAAGCGAGCGAGAAGGCTGGCGTGATGATGCAGGTCTGTAACTTCTAGCTGTACTAATAAAAATAATAGTGGAAATATTAATAATAAACAATAACATCGGCTATTATTCATGAAACATCTACTATCTACTTGACCCTGTGTGTTATTGTACCTCTTAACTTCACAACGCTCCAAGATAAATTTTATTATTTGAATTTTATAGACGGCAAAGTCATGATGCTGAAGAATAAGGTGCTGACCCCTGTGTTGCGTGGCTAAGAGGTGATGGAGCTGAAATCCCAACACAGACTCGACCACTTAATTCCAAAATTCCTCTCTTTTTACTAGTCATAGATGAATAATTTTAAGAATTCATGAATCATTTATTGAAACTCAGAAAGCTCGCTGCCATGGACCTTATTCTGACTCTTAGTGACCCTCTGAGACAGAGTACACCTTCCCCTATGCGTGGGAGACAACAAATCTTTTTTTTTAATCTTTTTATTGGGGCTCATAAGGCTCTTATCACAATCTGTACATACATCAATTGAGCAAAGCACCCGACAACAAATCTTTATAGGACTAGAAAGCCTCTTCTATCTCCCAAGAAGCACCTGATGCTTTTGAACAGCTGACTGAGAAGTGAGCAGCCCAACACACAATCTCCTGCACCACAGGGCTCCTAATTACTTATCTACATGTATGGATAATATAATTATTATGTATATTTAATGAAACCGCATTTGGCATCAAAGCTGTAACTGCTATACATCTCATGAATTTAAGATGGTTTGTGGGGTCTGGAAGCTGTAAGCACTTTATGTGTGCCCCCAGTTAGTCAGTTTCACCTGCCTTTGTGCTAGAACTAATCCCTTCCCAGCTGCCCATTCAAGTTCATCCCTTGTGGCCTGCCATCCATCATCCCGGAAGCTGTGATCTTAGAATGGTTGGGAAATGAGATCGATTTTCACTGGAACTGCCTTCCTTCTTCATGGAGATCCGCTGAGCTGGCTTTTGGAGGTTGTGTGAGGAGGACTTTGTGGCTTGTTGTGCAGGGGGTAAAATGTTGGGTTGCTAACAGCAAGGTTGGTGGGTTTTTAAAGTTGTTGAAGAACTGTTGATAGAATTAAAAAAAATGTCATGAGCGCAACATCTTCCATGTGATGCCTCTGCTCCAAGGCAGGCCCATGAGGTTCCCATCATGGATGGCTAAGGACAGCGTAGCGGGATGGAGAGGCACGTGTGTCCATGGAGTAGCTGCCCTGTTCATCACAGGCTGGAGAAGAGCCGCCTGGAGCTGGGAGACATTACTTCCCTTACCCTTTTCTCTCCCAGGGAGGCATCGCAAAGCACACAGAATTCTTTCCCCCTCCACAGCCCTCTACCCACAACACTTTGGAATTCAGCAATTAACGAATCACTGGAGTTCATGAACACTTTCCCTCACCCTCACCCCAGTCGTATCGGGTGGTTTGTTGACTCCTACATTCTCAACATGAATCTGGTAAAACCACTTCCTTACATGGTTCTTCGTGGAGCCACACTGAGGAGCTAGAAGACGGTGTGTGAGTCAGATTTTGTGAGCTGTGACTTGGAAAGCGGACACGGGACTGATGAAGACTGGTGGCAGCTGACAGCCAATGGTGTGTAGAGTGGACTGGGTGCCTGGACACTACAGGACAAGTTAAGCAAAGTAAGAAGGGTGGCAGGGAGTGGGGGGTTGGGTATGGGGATGTGTGAACGTCCTGCGGAAGATGGGAGTTAACAAAATAATCAGAGAACCAGAAAACTGTGGTCACTGCAACTGAGTCGATTCTGACGCACAATGACCCAACAGAACACTTGTGATCCTTTTCAGAGCAGTTTATAGTGGCGGCCAGGCACCATCTGTTTTTTCTGGCTTCAAAGTTGTGGAGACCAGTGAACCTCAAAAACATTAGTTTGCAGTGTCTTTATTCTGGCTATGTCGTGGGCAGACAATTGCTAAGGGTTGAACCTGGTCCTCAAAATGAAATGTACTCAAACCCAAAGCTACGCCTTTGCCTCCAAACTCCTTTGGGCATTGAGAATCTTTTCTCTAGCTCTCTGTGGTTGGAGGTGGGAGAAATCCACACACATGCTCTAACTCATTCCTGGCCTCTGGTTGGTGGTACAAGCTCTTATTAGGTGGACACACTTCTTGTCGTTCCCAGCTGATCTCAACTGCACATGGTTCAGCATGGTTCGCAGAGGAATGCCAAGACAGCCATTTGTGTAACTACCTACTGAGGTTCAGATTTACATGGTCTGGAGTTTAGTTTCATTGTTGTTAAGAACTAGATTTTTCCTTCAAACTTTAGATTTCTGTATAAACCATCATTTCCATAATAACCATCAGTATTTTTATTTCATTAGTTTTATTTAATTTCCACAATAACCATCAGTATTTTTATTTTATGGACACTGGAACCCAGTCTCAGAGGATTAACTGACCTCACAGTGAGTGGTGGCCTATGTACAGGCAGGGGGAGGGCTTTGTCTTTTCAGCCTGTTTTCCTGGTTGTTGGGAGCACTTCCTTCCCACATCTCTGCTCGCTGAATCCGATCCTTTTCTAGATAGTAGGAGATTGACTCAAGGCACAAGCAAAGCTAATCTTGTCTTATTAGCATAATAAAAAATCTGTTCCCCAAATAGGATTATAATCATGGATATAGAGCTTAAGATTTATAATTCATAGTTTGGGAGGGAAATAATTCAGCCCATGATACCATTCTTTTCCATAGTACCCTTAATTCGTTATCAGCAGAGTCTCTGCTTTGGTCCAAGAGCCATCTGGCATTTGCAATGACATCTCTCCTTCCATAGCCTCTTCTAAGCTTGCCTTGAACTCTGACGGGTTCCTGTCAATGTACTCCCCTCATTGAGGGGTTCCTGTCAATGTACTCCCCGCATTGAGTCGGTGCTGACTCATCATCCCTGTAGAGGAGACGATAGAGCGGACCCTCTGGGTTTCTGAGACCGTAACAGTTTGCAGGAGTGGAAAGATCTCTATTTTCTCCTGCAGAGTTGCTGGTGGTTGGGGACTACCAGTACAACTGGCAACCACCATGCCCCCAGGACTCCCACTAAGTACAGATGTAGCCATTTGTATATGCCAGTGTTTTCTAACGTGATATTGTTTGGTAATTTTTGTACTAGATTTGATTGTTTTTCTTTGGAATGGATATGGATATCTCCCAGTCAGTTGGCTAGGTAGCTGTTTTCCCGGTTTGTGGACGGATAAGTAGCTTCCCAGCATCGCGTCTGTTTGTCAAAGCATCTCAATTAGTGTTCCATCAAATCCTGGGACCTGCATTTTCTCAAGGCCTTCAGCATGTCTCATTCCTCTTCCTTTTGGACCAGGGGCTCGGGGTCATTTACTACCTCCTGAAATAGTTGAACCTATCCAGTCTTTCTGGCAGCGTGACTCTGTTTCCTTTTGTCACTTAAAAACATGATTATTCTTTCTATTTTATCCATTTCCACCCCTGAAGTCTTTCAAGATTGCAACTCAAGGCTAGAATTTTCTATTTTGTCTGTCAGCTGGAGAACTATCTGTTGTGGCCTTCCGTCGTTCATTGTTTTGTTATTATTGTTGTTATACTGTTGTCACTCTGTGGTTTGAAAACTTTCCCCATCATCCTAATAAAAGGCTAGTTTTATCAACTAATAAGGAGGAACGTCATCAAGTCAGAACAGCACTAAACTGGTAAGACTCCATGTTGTTATCTATTGATTTCAATCACTCTAACACAATCTGCATGGTTCTCATAAACGTTTCTTTAAGGAACCAACAGATATAGAATAAATGATTGATAAGCAGCATAAAAATAATAATAAGATTTTTTAAAGGAAGAACACAATCGACATTTCTAAATTTTAGTATTTTAATCTATTCACGTAGAGAATAAAAACCACTTTATAAATTCCAGAATTCAGATTTAATATTCATATTTAAAATAGTAAGATATCACAAAACTGGGATCCACCTATGAAAGTCCTTGGTGACTTTTTACTTCTGTTTATATTACAAAACATTGTATCTCAAAATAGTTGGCAGATTCTTATTCATTTGGCATTTCCTTAAACAGTTTTCTTTTAAAGATAGTGGAGGGCAGGAGACCGTATAAACTCCAGTGTACAAACTTTCTTATTGGTTATTTTCTATGATGTAATAGCCTGTCAACTTAAAAAAAATCTAACTTACTCAGGAAATGTGCTCTGTGCTGGACGTTCCACGAGTGCACCTAGAACGCCTGCCTCCTTGTGTACAGCACCGCATCGTCAGGGACGCGGCCTGTGTACGGCACCGCGTCGTCAGGGACGCGGCCTGTGCTTGAAGGGACTCCTCTTAAGTATTCTCTTCCCTTCTTTCTTCTTGTCCTCACTGTTGTCTGGAGTCTGGACTGGAACCCAAATATTCAACTTTCTCCTCTCTTTCCCCCCCCCCCCCCCTATTTTCTGCTTCTTCTCATGTACGGGTTGGGACAAAAGAAGATGAGGGATCTTGCAGAAGATGATGGATGCATAACAGAACCCACGGGAGCTCTGCGGGAGCACAGAGGTTCAGCTAACGAATGAAGTGCATGATCACTACTGCCAGGACATGTGCTATCAATTTTGACTGCTGTCAGATCTTTAAAATTGTTGTTTACATATCAGCAATTTTCACTCACTTGAAGTTTCCAGATCAGATATCTCTGAATGGGGAAGTATGGCCACGTGTAAAAGTGGCGTGCACAAGAGGTCTGGTAACACTCAATGGCATGGGCTTACTTCTTATTAAAGTTGCCTATTTTCTACCCGTCCCCCAAATTTACTTTTTAAATTATCTCCATCCAGTGAACTTTTTTTTCTATCTTTAGAAACAATGTAATATCTCTTGGTTTGCCAAAAGTAATTGAGGCTTTAAAACTTTCCATCTCCAAATGTGTTATTTTTCCATTTTCATACAAGTTGCCAAAAATATATAAGCTCAGTAAACTCCTCCGGAAATATTTCATGTCCAAAAGGTTCACATACAAAAGTCAGGGTAATTCTTTAGACTGGGAAAAATGACAGATAAAAATTACTGAAGAGGTCTGACTTCTTTAAACGACATGTAAGCTATTAAACATGACCAGGCTCTAGTCAAAGTTCTCAAGGTTGAGAACTTAATTTACTCTTGGGCCATCATTAGTTTTGAGGATTCAAATAAGCATCGCAAAAACAGCCCCTTGGAGTCCTCCGGTTAAAATGAAATGATCTTGCGGCTATGCGCATCATCCTCATCATTCTGTGTCCACCTCTCTAATGTCAGCAGGCAGAACAGAATGGGTGAGCACAGTGCTAGCAAGGCGGTGACTACTGGACCCAAGTCAAACCCCCCCGTGGACTAGTTGGCTTTCACAGAGGAAAAACAAAACAGAAAACAGCCGACAAAAAGAGATATTCCACCATCCCAGACAACATTCTTAAATTCATTCAGACCTTTCACTAGCGTGGGTCATCTGTTACCAGGGGAACTAGGTGGGAGCGCACTGAGCATCCATGAGAAGTGACTCAGAAAGCCTCTGGCCAGTCGACACAGGGCCCAGAGCAGCATCCTCAGTTATCTGCTGCTGATTGTTTCAGAGACTCCAGAAAGCAACCGATTCCACACGTCTTGGAACGGTAAGGGTCAGGAGTGACTGACTTTCTAATGACTGAACATGTGTAAGGCCATTACATCACTTTGAAAGTGTTATATTTATTTCCTTAAAGATTATAATAATTTTAACAAAATCTCAAAGGAAAAAAAGGAACTGAAACAAAATGGAATTAAATTCCCATTGTAAACTGTCCATAATCTGTTGCAGTAACTCTGATTTCAATTTCAACGTATCCTAAAGAGCACAAGGTCAGATGTGTATCGGGTTGCTTTAAAATTTTAGCTAGAAGAGCTTGCCAAGGCGTGGAAGCATGCCGTTCCCCTAGAACCCTTCTATCACCCAATCTTCCATAGTCACTCTCCGGGGTTATGAACACAAGTGAAGCATCCTCATTACCACACTTGCAAATTAGTCTTCCGACACGACACGTCTTACCTGCCTCTGATTCTCTGTGCTTCAATTCCCACTCTTCCCTGTGACTTCTCTTCCTCACTAAACTGAATGTGTGTGCGGGGTGGGGGTGGGGGTGTGTGTCCTTAAATGGGGCTTTTGTACTATTGATCTCGGTGGACAGAACACCAGAAACATTTTGCATGGAATGAGCCTGTTGAATTGAGTACATTATTGAATGGAATGGCCTTAAACAAAGTAAAACACTGATGTTACCAACGACTGGGCACCCTCCCGTCCTGCTCTACAACAGAGGCATAGCTGCTGCTCTGCGCCCAACAGACAGACAGTTCTAATATGGGCCCTTCCATGACTCCTGGGATGTTTTGCGAACTCAGTAGTCCAGTATTTCAGATTTTTAAAGCTGTCGTAGGATTGCCTGTGCTTTATAGCATTCTTTTCATTTCTTAGATGCCAGTGAGTCAGTTCCCACTCAGAGCCACCCAATGGACAAGGAAGGAAAGACTGCTCAGTCCCCACAATTATTCTTACGTTTGAGCCCATTGTTGCAGCCACTGTGTCCATCCATCTCGTCAAGGGTCTTCTTTGTCATGGCCCCTCTGCTTTACCCAGCATGCTGTCCTTCTCCAGGGACTGCTCTCTCCCGACAACATCTCCAAAGTACGTGAGAGATCGATCGAGTTTTGTCACCCTTGCCTCTAAGGAGCCTTCTGGCTGTACTTCTTCCAAGACAGACTTGTTTGTTCTTTGGGTGGTCCATGGTACGTGGCTCATAGGAAATATGACAATGTGTGTTCCAGGACTTTTTAATTTCATTTTTCTATGAAAATTCTGAGGCCCCCATGTATTAAATATCATTTAGAGGACTACACATGAATTACATTCATATGAGCCTCGAAGAGCATACAAATATTTCACTTAATTCATATTTTCTTACTATTAAATATAAATGAATTGTATGTATCAGATAATAATTTTTTAAAACCAAGATAATTTGCTTTTTTATATATTTAAATAATTTCTTAGCTTAAGTGAGTAACAGAAAGTAATTTGGAGTTGTTTCTTAGTATCAGTTTTTTTTTTGGGGGGGGGGTTGGCTTTCTTTTTTTTTTAATTTAATTAATTTATTTATTTATTTTAACATTTAGTATCAGTTTTGGGACATTTGGACTCAAAGTAAAGATCAGCAAGTTGAAAAAGAACAATCGTGTCCTTGGCTTAATGTATTTAAAATGGGCTTTCCTTCCCTTCACAGTTTCCCTGATCGCATTTGATTTGTGTCAATTACACAGTTCCCCCCCACAGTCTCATTTATAAAGAGATTTCAAGTTGGAGTGTCTAGCTCTATTTGAACAATATTGTTTAGAAACTGTGATTTATGAAATGTTTCTGAACAAAACTTCCAATCTTTGGCATGATCCAAACGAAACAGTGCGTTGTATGGAGCAGTTAGTCAGTTTAAGACCTGCCTTTTACAATTGCTCTGCAGTTGACCCTTTAGTCCTATTTTCAGTTTCCAATTGAAAATACGGTTTCCCTTCAAGAGGTAGTTGCTAAGGGCAACTGGTACTGACGCCAAAAGATGAATACTCTACCTCCTCAGTATAATGCCTACTTTGTGAGCTAAATAAAGAGCTAAATTGCAGAGAGAAGGAAGTTGTATAAATGTACAATATCAGGAGAGGAATTGAAATGGGAATATTAGAGATGGGGAAATCATAAGAAGAATTACTGTCAGCATTTTATTTGGAAACTGCCTGGTCTATTAGACAGATGGCCTCATCTCCTGGGCACGTCGCTCCTTCACTTATCCTAGCCAGCAGAGCATTGTTCCCTGGGACAAGGCTTTTGAAACACCAAGATGAGCCATTTAAATCTTGGTGGATTTCAAAAGAATGGACGTGAGGTTCTGATGGGATTGTATAGAGAAGTATTTGTCTACTTTAAAAAAAATCTTGCATCTTCATGAACAAATATATGCGCCAGCACATTTACTTGATTGGCAGAACATAGGTTATTTGGAAAATATATAGCAGATAAACTTAGGGCTCTAACGGCAATTCCACCAGAGATAGATTTGTAAATGCGTTAGTTTAATGAGAGCGACCTCGCAGGATATAGAATGTGCTTACAGCAGCACTCATACTTTCTTTGGGGTGGGGGGCATGGTACTTTTTTAACGTAGCCATTGGGGGGCATGAGTGATTCAGTGGTAAAATTTTCACCTTCCATGCGGGAGGCCCAGGTTTGAGTCCCAGCTGGCACATCTCATGCTTAGCTTTCATCCATCTGTGGGTGGTAAATTGTGTGTTGTTAGGGGGCTGAACAGGTTTCAGGCAACTTTCTAGACTTAAGACTGACTAGGGAGAAAGGCCTGACAACCATCTTCTGAAAATTAACCAAGTAAAAGTCTATGTCTCAGAAGTTTCAGTCCACAGCAGAAGATGACCATAACACAGGACAGAGCAATGTCTCCTTCCGTGGGGCAGGTCTCTCCATGAGTCAGACAGGCACAAAGTAAATGGCAGCCAACAACCACCACCGCATCATGACGGCCAAAACTGTAGGGAGAGTGCTCAGTTCTACTTAGACATTGCTATTCTGTTTTTCCAATTTTGTCTTAAGGAGAATATTTATTATTAAGATCTTAACAGGACAAGGACAAGACAAAGACTAATACCCACTATCCAGAGGAGGAAGACGATTACCCTGAGGTCATAATGGTGCCTAAGAGTTTGCTTACAGACAGAGCTTGAAAAAGACAGGGAGAACTATCACATATGCATGGTGGATAGCAGATCAACACGTCATAGTCACAGGTGGAATTACTCAAGTGGGAGCAGGGCTCTGATTCGATATGCATGTTGTGATAGACAGGACATTGGTCCGGGGGTCATGACTCAAGACTATGCACCCCCTGTAAGGTGATCCCCATCTAGGACACATCAAGGCAAGCAAGCCCCCATGTTCCCTGCACTGGACAAGTGGGTGGAGATAATGACCTTGCCAAGCGTTGTTATTGAGGATGAGTTTCTTGCTTTTTATTGGCAATCTGTTGTGTGCCCAGTGCTCTGCCTATCTGCAAGATGCACACAGATGGATTAGGGAAATGGACATTAGATCAAATAATTATAGTTGACTATTCTATGAGATATGATCAAGGCATAAAATGGATATTGTGGGATATTCCACACAGTGGAAGATCTATGTTGACCCAGTACATTTAGGAATAGAAATTATCTTGCTATGAGAAACATCTCCCTACAGCATTGTTTCTGCCTTGATTGTCAAGGTCAATGCAACCAATCTGGTGGATTCCTTGTCGCGTTCTGCCCCTCTACTTCTAAAGCTAATTTTGTGGTTAAAGATGACAGCTCAGCTGGGAGAAGATTCTCTCTTCCACCGGTGGATTCCAGCACATGTGTCCCTTTTCATGAGACTCTCCAAACCAATCCTATAAGAACATGAATGTTTTGAGCTTTTTCTAAGATGATAAAGAGGTCTGTGCCACCCCCCACCCCCTACCGCCCGTAGTGTATCAGCAATGTTCCGGATTGCTCTGTAGAGTCTTATTTGTCTCCAAGTGAGTAATTATATCCTACTGAGAACCTGTTCCACAAAACGCCCTGTGTCTCTCAATCCTGGAAACGTAGTCAGTCACCGAAGACAAGCAGGGCAGAGGGAGGGCAGGGAGTGAAGGCGGCCCACTGGGGTGCTGCTATGCTAAGGTACAGTGTATGACAAGCAACAAAAGAAGCTATGGAAGGATGTGTGCAATTGTAAGAAATCTGGACCTTGTTCCTCGGGGGCGAGGGGCCATCAAATTTATCAGAGTAAAAGGTATATGATAATTTTTTAAAGGAGACTGCTTCGGTATGGAGACTGGGTAGTGCTTGGGCTGTCTGGAAAGACACTGAACTTTGAAGCATCAGTGTATGAGTTGCAGCCAACTACCCCATAAGAATGAGTCATGGGAATGGGTTGGAGGAGGCAGGGGGTGCATGTGGATGGAATCCTTCGAAATGTTTGTGACTGCAGATAAAAGAGGGAGGAGCCAGGGCAAAGAACTTCGAAAGAGCATTTAGAAGGCTAGAAGGGAACCAAGAGTGTGTGGGGGAGTTAGGAGAGAAGAGCATTTTAAGAGAAAAGATTTGCTTAGGAGAGTCAAATTCTTTCAAGGTGTCAAATAGGAAGAAAATTGCAATGGTACTTTCAGGGAGGGGGCTCCGAATTTTAAGCCTCTCCCCTGCTGTGTTCTTGACCCACTAGTAGGAAAGATTTCAGGTGAAGGACCAAGTTCACCTGAGTTTATTGAAAGGGGGATACTTTGGAAAGAAATTCAAAGGGCCCTTAGCTAGTCTAAAAGGTTCAGCAAAACGTGATCTTAGACCTTCTATTGGCTAATGGTGGACTTCCCACAGAAGGCTGGCTTTCTGGTGGGTCTTGTTCTATTATCTTGTCCTCAGTGGGATTCCTCATCCTTTCAAGTATATGGAGTCCTAGCACTCCAGACTTCCTGCTGTGTCCTTGTCTCAGATCCCAAACTGTTCAGTCATCTTGGGGGTCCTTTGAATAGCCCATCTTCCTCCACTCAGCCCTTTCATTATCTCTGGTCTCTCCTACTGATAAGCAAATGTGTCCTATCTGCCCTTCACCTCCCTTTGTGCAGGAGAGGCTTGTGAGAAAGCCTGTCTCCACCTTCTCTGTTTCTTCTCTGTGTTTGATTCCTGCCAGTTTCTCTCCACTGACCACCTCTTCTTCCCTGGCCATTTTCTGAGAAGTTAACAGTGTGGCAGCAACATTGTGACACGGGAATGGCCAGGTGGCACTCTTGGAGAACTTGAAAGAGCAAAAATTTATTCACGGACCCCGAGGAACCTATATTCCAGAAGATCTGGGCCCTGAGGGTCAGGTGGGTGTAGCTTTTATACAGAGGGGAAGAGGCAGAATTTTCTAGTGGTTGTGAATGGAGGAGGAAGGGTCTTGGGATGAGTGCGTTCAGGGAATGAGGAAGTCCACGGGGTGAGGCAGTTCCCTGGGTTTCTTTTCCAAAGGCTAAAATTCCCTACCAGGGTTTTCCTTCCAACAGTGCTGTTGAATTTGGAGATTAAACGGTCATTTGAGCCTTAGTGATGATTGAGTTCTAACGAGGTCTTATTGGCTAGAAAGAAAATAATTAATAAGGGGATTAAAGAATGTTCTACAGAATGGAAGGAAGAGGGAAACTTAATGGCTAAAAGCTCCTCTGGAGTGAAGGAAAGAGAGTGAGATTATTAGGGCACTGAGCTCATCTAGTAGCAGGAGAGGAAAGCCTACTCATAAACTTCTAGGACCAACTTTCAGTGGTTCCTTAAGTTATCCAAGGATAGCTCCAGAGCCCACGAACCTCTCCCAGAGAGGGGAACATTTTAATTGCTTATATTGGATCCTAGTTATGAGCTAATAAGCGGAGGTATTAAAACTAGCACCCTACTGATTTAATTTAGAGAGACATTTATACTCACTGTTTCTAAGAATTTTCTTCCAACTCTTCCCCAGCCTAGAGTTACTTCACAAATGACTCCTCCTTTTGGAAGTGGAATTGCTATAACACATGTGCCTTACGATGGTTTCAGTTTTGAAGGTGGCAGGTCCTCCTCATGTTTCTCTCATTCAACCTCTCGCCATTCTTCTTGGAACATTGGTTCACTTAAATGTGTAGCTTTCGTTTCTTCTTTGGGGACCAGGCATATGAATCCCAGTTGCCTTCAGCCCGACAAAGCTCAGATAGTTCCATTTGGGTCCATGGTGCTTTAAGAGACATGGTTACTGATTTCCCTGGGTATGTAGTGAGCTATTAGATGTTTTTAATTATATAAAATATGGACTCTACTTTCACTTGTAGTTATCCTCTTTAATAATTCACTTTATCATCTTCATGAAAAAGAGTCCACGGTATGTATGTCACACCAACCCCCCCCCCCCGGCCCCCAGATGAGGCGGCTTCAATGTGGATCTCAGAGAAGCTGTGCCGACTGGGTGGAAAGAAAGACGAGGCCGAGAGACAGGCTCTCTGGAGGAGTGGTGGCTTCTGGTATTTTGGTCTAAGTGTTTTTTTATGGCAACAGACACATTCTTTGTATGTGTCTCTCCTTTCCTCTATACTGTAACAATAAAACTTGCGGCCATAGTGACCTCAGTGGGTTTCTGAGATTGTAACGCTTTACTTGAGTAGAAAGTCCAGTCTTTTTCCTGAGGAGCTACTGGTGGTTTTGAACTGCCAACCATGTGGTTTGGTTTTGAACTGCCAACCATGTGGTTTGCAGCCCAACACATAATCACTATACCACCAGGGCTCCATACTTTTGGGTAAGTGCAGTCAGCTTAATCTTAAATAGTTGATTATTCTACGATGGGAGGTGGGCAGCGAGTTCACTTCCAGACCTGAAGGATGTCTTTTCTGATTTTGAGTTTTGTTCCATATTTTTTATTGTGTAATTTTTAATCTCAGGAAAAGTATGGGAATATTATAATCATAATAAAAACAGTAGTACATTTCTTGTAGATAAAACTGGTGCTGGCATCTTGCCACATTCTTTCAGATTTTGAAACAAAACAGCAAAACATAGATATTCTTGGAGCCCATGCCCCTACCTCTCTCAGCTACGTCCCTCCTCAAGTGCCCTTCATGTGATGGGATCACCCCATGTGCCCTTCATGTGATGGGATCATTCTCATGTGCCCTTCATGTGATGGGATCATTCTCATGTGCCCCTTTCGTGTGATGGGATCATCTCGTGTGACCTTCATGTGATGGGATCATCTCATGTGTCCTTCATGTGATGGGATCATTCTCATGTGCCCTTCATGTGATGGGATCATTCTCATGCATCTTTTATTCTTTTACTGTATGTGAATCTTCCCATAAGGCATCCTAACTTGTATTTAAATTGATTTTCTTAAAAGAATTTCTTTGAAATATACCCATATTCATACATATAGATGTAGCTCCCATTGGTAGGAGGTTAACTTTGGTAGGACAAGTTAGCAATATTGAATTCATTTGAGGGATTGTGTAGTCTAGGACCCAGCACTTCCACTTCTACGTGTAATCTTTTTTTTTAATATATAGAAAAAGTTTATATTTAGCAGTTGCCAGCTGGGCTCTATGTGTAATGTTAAGAAGAAACTCTCACACTTGGTCAGAAAGATCTGTGTACAATTGCTCAAGGCAAAACTCTTGATGGGAAACCATAGAGCTAATCTGAGCATCACTCTGTCCATCAGTGAAATGGTCAAGCAACAGACTAGTCTACAACAGCTAACGGAGCCACGAAGGGGCTGTAGGTTCTGTATTGTTGGACTACTAACCGGAAAGCTGGTAGTTCAAAATCACCCGCACGTGCTCAGGAGAGAGATGGGGCTATCTGTGCCTGTAAGGATGTACTATAGTCTCAGAAACCCTACAGAAGTGGCTGAGTCAGAATTGACGCCCTGGCAGTGGTTCGGTTTAAACAGCAGATAAGGAGCCCTGGTGGTAAGACAACCAAGTTCTCAGCTGCTCACCAAAAAGTTGGTGGTTGAACCCCCTTTTCTCCCAGCAGCTCTCTATCTGCTTCCATAAAGATTACAACCAACACGGCCCTGCTAGTCCTTGTACTCTGTCACATGGGGCCAATATGAGGTGGGACTGATGGATGGCAGGCAACAGCAACAAGATGGATGGAGTCCCCTGGGTCTACACATGGAACCAACTACTAGCCAATGGGCAGCTGACATCCGTCCCCGGGATCTCAGAAGGAAGACATGGTGATTTGCTTCCCCATGGTCACCTCCTGGAGAGATCTGTGGAGCTTTTCTACTTTGCCCACAGGGCTCACAGAGTTAGAATGGATTCAACAGCAGCTCACAAACCAACCATTATGTAGCAGATAAAATAGCATAAAACAAGTCATGATAATCTTAGAAATTATCAAACTATTAAATATGTATAAATCTATAAACAGTGCTTGGAAAAATCTAAGTATGAATAGTTTTTAAAGATTAAGCACTTTTAAAGGCCATGTTTTTATTTTTGTTTTTTTTAACATAACCTGTTTCTCTTTTCAAATGAAGGAATTAGGATTGCATGGAATCATTGCAGGACAAAATAAGACATCTTCAAAATAGATACAGTTTCAGAAGTAGTCAAGGCCTGCTTGCAATTTATGCACATATTTTTATGCAGTGCTAGTTGGCAGCTCTTTTACTGTATCTTAGGAAAGTTCTTTGGAGTTATTCAGGGGGTTGTCAGCTTTAGGAAAAATGTACTTGTTAAAGCATGGACTTAAAATATAGTAAATTGAAGATTTCTCAAAACTGAAGTGCACTTGAATTTACAAGTGGAAACACATTTGCATAACTAAAATTAATTTAATATATAAAATTTATTTTTTTCATCTAGGAAGACATCTGCTGCATAAAGAAGTATGTCCATACTTTGAAGGGTAGTAATTTTTAATGCTAAACAATGATTAACGCCTCAGTGAAACATATTCGTAGCAGTAGTGATAAACTCTGCCACAGAGCAAGATAGCCATGTGCACCCTTTCACAGCCTGATATTTGTAACTGGTCATGATTTCAGTCTTCATGTTCATATTTTGATATGTTTATCACTGTGAAATGGAGATAATGTTCTTTTAAGTCATCTTAGAACACAAATAGCTTATAAATCAGATGATCATTAAAGTCAACCAGGGTTTAGTTCTATGACTTTTATCTCACTCAAAAATTCACTTATCGACCTTTCCTCTGTGAAACACTGTGTCCATGCTCTGGAAAATAGCCGATTCTGCCGCTGTCACAGGGCGGTGGACTTGACGAGTCTCCGGTTAGTACTTTTGTGGAGCATTTGAAAAGTGGAGAGAATAAGCGAGAGGGAGGAGAGGAAGGAAGGGCTGCATGGAAGCATGATCAGATCAAGTACTACGTGACGGCTCACACTGTGCATTTCAATAGCTTGTTCTGAATACACTGCAGCTTTCTAACACCAAACCCACTGCCATTGAGTGGATGCTGACTCACAGCAAGCCTGTAAGACTCCATAGAACTGTTCCTGTGGGTTTCTGGGGCTGTAACTTTTTGCGGGAGTAAAAAGCCCTGTCTTCCTTCCTCAAATTTCTAAGTACATGCCTATTTAAAGCATTTAAATATCAGGTTGCTAACCAGAAGGTTAGCACTTCAGACCCCTCAGCTACTCCATGGGAGAACCATGTGGCAGCCTGCTTCAGTATATATTTGTAACCTCAGAAACTCCATGCAACATTTCGCCTCTACCCTACAGGGTAGCTACTTGTGGTTACGTTTTTGGCTGCGATCCACAAGGCTGGCAGTTCGAAACTGCCAGCAGCTCCGCAGGAGAAAGATTGGGCTTTCTACTCCTGTGAACAGTGACAGCCAGAGAAACCCATGGTGGGTCACCAGGAGTCAGCACTGGCTCCACAGCAGTGAATTTTTTTTAATTGGAGTCTTCAAAGTAGGGGTGGGTTATATGCAAACAAAGCAGGTGAGGATGGCAAAAGCAATTGTCACCCAAGAGGAATTCCAAAATTGGACAAATTAGAAAAATAAATAAGATAAAAATTCTTCAAGGATGTGTGAAAATTGAATCAATCAGGGATGATGAAAAATAGTTGATGCTGAAGGCAAAGGCAATCAATTGAAGGCACAAAATTGAAGCTTACGATATTAATCTAGTTGCTGTCATTACACTTTTTATGTGGTTTTATTCAAGGGCTTCTTTTTTTTTTTTAACATTTTACTAGGGACTCATACAACTCTTATCACAACCCATACATATACATACATCAATTGTGCAAAACAATTTCAAAGCATTTTCTTTCTACTTTAGTCCTTGATATCAGCCCCTCTTTTTACTTGCCCCCTCACACCCTTGTGACCCCTTGATAAATTATAAATTATTATGATTTTCCTATCTTTCACCATCCGCTGTTTCCCCTCACTCACATTTCTGTTAGAACCCCTGGGAGGAGAGTTATGTGTCAATCATTGTGATTGGTTTCCCCTTTCTCTCACTGCTTCCCCCTCCTTCCCCCTACCCTCATAGTATCAGGACTCCCATTAGAGTTCCTGAGGGGGTTATCTGTCCTGGATTCCGCGTGGAGAGCTCTTTAAAAAAAAATTTTTAATAAATCATTTTATGGGGGCTCATACAACTCTTATCACAAACCATACATATATCAATTGAGTAAAGCACCCTTATACATTCGTTGCCCTCATCATTCTCAAAATTTGCCTTCCGTGTGGAGAGCTCTTAATGATGATGGCAACACATGTACAAATGTGGTTGATACAATTGATGTATGGATTGTTATAAGAGCTGTAAGAGCCCCAATAAAATACTTTATTAAAAAAAGTGTTATGTACAATCACAATATGCAATCAAGTCAGTATTTTCAGGAGTAAATTATTCTTTGTCTTATAGCTTGACTATGTAAGTCACCATTTAAAGTACCATATATTAAAATTAATATGCATGTCATATATTATTATTATTTATGTTATATTTATTAAAGAACTCTTCAAGCCTTATCCAAAAAAGGGACGTTTTTTAAGGGACATGTTTTTGCATTTAAGATTTATTATGATTAAAAGGCAGGCTAGAATTTCCAATAGCCCTGTCATCATTGGAGGGGAGAGCTCTTTCTGATTGTCAGGGGTGCTCTCTCTAGTACTGCTGTGGGGGAAGCTTGGGGACAGCTCTCCGCAGAGACTCGAGATGAGCTAGTGCATGAAGAGTCAAAAAATCTAGACATTCTGGATCCCGGGCTAGAGTAGCGGTAAGATGCTGACATAGAGCCATTTGAACCCAAACCAAACGAACTGTCATTGAGTCCTCGCTGACTCTTAGAAAGCCCAGTCTTTCTCCCCAGGAGCTGCTGGTGGTTTAGAAGTGCTGAAGGTGTCAGGACTACACCACCATTTGCAAACTATTTAGAAAACCAGAAATTGTTCCAGTGACAAGAAGGGGACGGAAGCAACAACTTTAGTCATGTCAGCTGAGTAAACTCTTGCTTGGCTCGTCCCTTGACCTCTAAAATGAATGATTTAGGTTGGAAAACTTTTGTTTATGATGAGAGCTCAACTAATCTACCTGGTAACTTGTATTGTTAAATTAATGAGAAGTTAGCCAACCCCAGCTCCTTCTCATTGGGAGCTGAACAGTAAAATAGGAGATCAAATGAAGGTTCTATTAATCTTGAGTATTTATAATTTCATGAATTGAAGTTTTATTTAATAAAAGAATCATCTCCATAAAGCTTTGATCCTTAACCATGTATTTGGTTTATGTTCAGATGAAATGATTCATATGAACTTTGATAGATTTGAATATTTAGCATAATATAGATTAAGCTAAATACTCTTCTATTGAAGTGACCCCCCTCCCCCGCATTCCTATTCATTACTTCGGCTATTAGATTAAATTTCTGTGACCAAAATAGTTCACATTAGTCAATCTGTGTCTCAGACATTGTGCATTCCACGCATCTTGCCTTACTTTTCATTCATGCTTAATTGCTCTTTCTTTCTGCTTCTTTGTCTGTGAAATGGAGATCTTAATGAGACCCATTTCAAAGTCTTGTTTAAGGATTAGATGAGGTCATTGCTATGAAACACTTAGAATAGAATGACAGAGAATGAGCACTCACTCAAGCTAAGATATGAGCATCCTCTCATTTGATCATCAAAAAGTCCTATCCAGCCGATTGCCCTTTCGTTGACCTTGACCGACAGCAATCCTGTGTGTGTCACAGTGGAGCACACTGTGCTCCATGATTTTCCAGTGGCTGTTTTTGAGAAGATCACCAAACCTTTCTTTAGAGGGATCTCTGAGTGGATTTGAACTGCCGGCCTGTGGGCTATCAGCTGAACATATTAACCAATTTTCCCACTCAAGGACTCCACGTCATAGGAAACAGGCCTTGTTATGATCCCAGCTTCTTGATGAGCAGATCTCTAGTACCTGGCAAAGCTACAAACAGACCCGGCTCTCCTTGCTTCCAGAGTCTGCTCCTTCCTTAACTTTCACGCAGAGCTAAGTGTCTATAAGGTTCTTAGGGAACATTTTCTAAATTGGCTCAGCAATCTTTCCACTCACTCTCATTCTGTTTTTCTTTTTAAACAAGTAGAACGACTTTCTGCTTTAGAACACAACTTTCTTTTTAAAAATTTAATTCATTATTATTATTTTTAGAACACAACTTTCTTTTAGTAATTCTCATCCTGGTACCAGTAGTTAGGTGTGCCACAGATCCTTTGAATCCTAACAGTAAAATTAGATAATGAAGATTGGAAGATTTAAACTTTTTTTTTTTAAACATAAACAGATCCAAGGTTGTTTCTAACGCAGTATCTTATACATTCTCTTTGAACCATATGCTCTTCTGCTTTCTTCAGCAGGGGAGCAAGGATACAGGTATCGCCATCCCTTTGGGAGTCTTACACAAGCTGCAGACCAATCAATAGTCTGCCTATAGCCAGAGAAAAGTCCCCCATGTCATCCATTATACTGCGTCCAGAGGGGCTGAGTAAGCCCACTCCTCAACCTCAGCTAAATCCCTACTCGGTTTTCTATTTGCTTATCAAAGCAAATAATAATAAAGTATTAATAGACCGAGAAACAGATACCTTCTAAGTGAAGGACCAAAACACTGTATTTTCATTCTTTATCTTAAGACAAATAGCTATTTGCTAGCTCGTTAATAATTTCAACTTGTTTCAAAGATATAATAACAACCATAAACAATTTCACAGTGAGCCTTCAAAACCCAAGGTATGGTGGTGGGTGTTGGTGGACAGGTACCGTGAGTTACTAAAAATGACTCTCTGAGAAGATTGATAAAGTGTATTTTGTTACACTTTATATAAAAGACTCATTATTATTTATTATTCTTATTAATGGCCCAGGATAAAAGGCTGCTTATTTAAGGCTTACATTCGTCAGAATTTAGCCAGGCAGTCCAGTAAGGCGCTTTAAACATATTTGTGTAACTGTCCAAAGGGGAGCCTTAAGCAGTCCTCACATACAATGTTGAAAGCTATTTTGCCCCCAATTTCAGACTCTTTGAAATAAATTCCTCTTGGCTTAACATCAAAAATATTACTTTAGGACACCCTAATTTGGTTTTAAACATCTGAATAGGGAAGTGCCAAATACCGTGATAACACTTCTGCAGATGAAACATTAGCAAAGAATTAATAACAAATGTTGTAGTTTTGTAAATAGCGGTGTTGCTATTAGATCTGTACTCTGATATTATTTTGTGCTGCATACGTGTGAAAGAAAGAATAGAAAAATGCAGGCTGAATTTTGACATAGGAAATACATTCTCTACAGTCAATTACATCACTATACTTCATAATTAAAGAGAACATTCAACCAAGTTGTTGACTTTTTTCCACATTAAATTATTATACAATAATTCAAAGCAGATATAATATTATTTCCTTGACTCTTCTCCCTAATGTGTACTTTTGTCATAAGGCAGCATTTCAGAGGAAAGCTATTATTCACAAGTGAATGACCGCTCATTGATGACACATTATGGAGGTGAATAAAGTGGGATGATGTGAAGGGCAACTTAGATAAAAGGAAGGGGTCACACGTGATCACCAATTCATATGGTCCAGGGAACTGTAGACTAATATTCCTGAATTATTGAGGAGATGAGCCAGTCAGGGTGCAGTGTAGCAATGATGAAACATACAATTTTCCTCTGTTTTTTAAGTGCTTCCTCCCCACCCACTATCATGATCCCAATTGTACCTTACAAATCTGGCTAGACCAGAGGATGTACACTGGTGCAGATAGGAACTGGAAACACAGGGAATCCAGGACAGATGATACCTTCAGGACCAGTGGTGAGAGTGGTGATACCGAGAGGGTGGAGGGAAGGTAGAGTAGAAAGGGGGAACTGATCACAAGGATCTACATGTAACCTCCTCCCTTGGGGATGGACAACAGAAAAGTGGGGGAAGGGAGACGTTGGCCGGTGTAAGATATGACAAAATAATAATAATTAATAAATTATCAAGGGTTCATGAGGGAAGGGGCAGTGGGGAGGGGGGGAAATGAGGAGCTAATACCAAGGCTCAAGTAGAAAGCAAATGTTTTGAGAATGATGATGGCAACAAATGTACAAATGTGCTTGACACAATGGATGTATGTATGGATTGTGATAGGAATTGTATGAGCCCCCATAAAATGATTATTAAAAAAAAACACACCTCCATCAAAGCCATTCCTCTGTATAAGAGAACCAGCTGGGAGGCAGAGGAAGAATCCTGGGACCATCAATGAAGAAGAAGCACCAGTGAAACCCCTTCGAGATCCTGGCCTAAAGTGATGGCGGCTGAGACCAGAGGCGATAGCACAGAGGCACGAGACAGGCAGAGACAGCAGCGAGGCTATGCCTGAGACCTGGGGCCGTGGACCCATGAGACAGTGAGTGGAGCGGCATGTAGGAATCCAGGTGCACAGAGACAGAGGTCAAGGGACCATCCATGAATGTGGCTGAGACGCTAAGGACCAGACACAGATAAGGCTGCTGGCTGGGGAGAAGCACTGCTGGGACCCAGTGATTGTATTCTTGCTGTTTACTGATCCTGACTTGTAGGAATCTGTTAACTTCCTAATCAACTCAAGCTCACTGCCATCCAGCCGATGACAACTCATAGCAAGTCTATAAGACAGGGCAGAACTGCCCCCGTGAGTTCCCCAGACTGTAACTCTTCATGGGCGTCGAAAGCCCCGTCTCTCTCCCTTGAAACAGCTGGTAGTTTGAACTGCTGACCTTGAATTTAGTAGCCTGTATAATAACAAACTCTCCTAATTATGAGTTATGCGTGTGACTCTGTGAGGTCATTGCAGTGAATTATTGAACCCAGAAGTATGACGTCGCACTTGGAAGGAGCTGTTGGTGTCAGCACAGATAAAGAAAAATGGAGGGTGGGGGCATGTCTGACCATTGCCCTCTGGAGGTTACCTTGGGACACATGTGGAGAGGGATTTTCTCCTTCCTTGTGCTTCTGAAGGAGGTTAATGTGGCCTCTGTGCTCTTTTTCAAAAGGAGTGAATAAAAAGGGTTGTGGAAAAGGTGACTTTTTTGCCCCAAGTGTTAAAAGAATATGAAAATGTTGGAACTGTTGCAATAAATATAGTTCAAGTAGGAATTATGTGTTTTCAAATTTCAAGGAACAAAAACGCCCTTTGTATTATTCCACTCTCCATGGAAATATGCTGAAGACTTAGCCCCAAGGACTGCAAGCCCCATCAGATAAGTTCCGATGCTCTCCCCCATGTCCTCGGCATGTGACCCCTTCAAACAGAACATGCAGACACTAACCTGAGTTCCAACTGTCAAGCAATGTGTAATTCTCCGGCCTTCACTGCAGTGCAGAGTCAAAAGTGACTTGAGAGCAGTATTTCACTTTGTAAAATACAGTTTTGGCATATGCAGATGAAAAAAAAAGTTCATACTTACTACTGCCACAAAGTGTTCAGCCTTTTCACCTCTTTAAATCATTCTTAACTCTTTTCAAAAACATTAAAAAAAAATTTTTTAAAGGACTTAATGGTTCTTTTCCTCTCCCTCTCTTCCAAGACTGACCTTCCTCAGGTATTAGCCAGCACTCTCCCTGTTAGATCACTTAAGTGATTGTCCTGCTCCCACCTCTGTACAGCCAGAGTGGTCAGGTGAGGATGCTCCCCAAGACCACAAGACAAGCAAGCTCCTCTCAGGGCAGCGCACACTCCTGATGGGGCAGGAGGGTCCTGGGATGTTCTACTAGCCATCTTACTGCGTGCAGTTCCCTGCCCTGAACCATTGCCTTGACCATCGCCCCATCCCCAGTGGTCCAGCTCTTTCCTTTGACTCTCATTTCTCCTTGTAGACTACGCTCCCTTATCCTCTGCTTCAGAGCTGGGATGGGTGGTTGGTCTTTTTCTGTGAGCCTATGGCATTGGCACATCTCAATAAGTGCAGTCCCATATTCCTTGGGGATATTTGTCATGTGTCCAGTGTAAGTTGTGAACTTTGGGGTATCATAAAAATTCTGAAGATAATAACTATTAAACATATTTTATTTGGCTAGAACTACACCACACAGCTTAGAATCTCAGGAGGAAGCCAACTCTGTCCATTAACTGAGAAATTCAGGTGGTTTAGTTTTATGTCAGCATTTTAGATATTTCTTCACTTAGATCTGATTATTTGAAAGCATCTTTCCATTTATCTGATTGTCCTTATATTGGGTGCTTTGGGTTTCAACTCAACTGCAGGACTGTGCTGGGCACTGGGAAGGGAACCATTAGCAGGAGCAAAACATTTGAGCATTTTCCTTTGATGTAAAACTTGTAAAACTATTAATTCGAAGAGATTTTTCTCTTTGAGTTTGAGGCTTGTTGTCTTATGTCGTCTTTTTTTAGGATAAGTTTTAAATATTTGGTTTATGAAATCTCTTAAATACCACTATTTTGTGCAACACTTTTGGGTGCATCTTTAAAATGTGTCCAAACCCTCCTTTTCTATGACAATGACAGTAAACTCCTGTTTAGTTCTCTCTTAGTAACTGCTCATAACCGACTCTCTCTGATAACTGTACATATATTGTGTTAGCTATATTTTTTAAAATGTTATCAATAGTTTCTGTTCTAGAGTTGAGCTTAATATCTTTAGATAATATGTTTTATTTTCAGAAGTGAGCTGTGGGGGAATCATTTGCTATTTTCCCCTTTGTTTATGAATGCAATTATAAATCTTTTCAAAAGCATTTCCCCTGACATGTAGTGCATATATTTCCTCCTATGTTTCTGAGGTGATCTAAGGTCCTGTGAAATTTATTTTAAAAAAATGTTTTCCAAAACCCAGGAAGATCAAACTAAAATATTCACAAGTTCATTGTTGATGTGATACATTCACAATGTGCATGTTCATTCACAATGTGCATGTTCTCTTTATGTCTTTATATATTGATTTGTTTCTAATTTCTCAGAGAGTACCCAATGAAAACCCTGGAGTTATAAAGCTTCCCAAGTATCTCATCCTAGAAAAGATGAGTGCATGCATGCAAGAGGTGCTTGATATTTTTATATGATCTTTTAAGCAACTACAATAATGATTTTCTCGTGCTTTTTGCTAGAGGACCTGAGCCATTTCCAAGTCATAGTGATCCCATGCATAATCGAGCTAAACACTGCCCGCCTTGCCCCGTCCTCACAATTCTTTTGCTTAGTAGGATGCATTTAGTGTTCTACAAAAATGAAAATCACATAGAGAATAATATGTGTCAGTAGTAATATTTCGCCTATTCAGGGATGCTCTGCAGAATATTGCCTCCCTTTTTCTTACTGCAATCAAAAGCCAATCAGAAAGCTATTACATTAAATTAAACAGTTGCAGGTTTTACCATGCCATCCCTCGATTAAGTAATGGCCAGCTGATCTCAAGATCAGAGGCTCAACCCTCTAACAGCCCTGGAGAAAGATGAGACTGGCAGCACCTGTAGAGAGTCACAGGCCTTGAAACCCTGCAGAGGATGACTGTGAGTTGGGATTTACTTGATTGTGGGAAACAGAAGGATTTCTCCCAAGTTGTCTCCCCCAAATATATGCCAAACTTAGCTGCTTGCGAACCACTGTACACTTGGAGGTCATCAGAAGTAGGTCAGAGTTATTCTCCCTAAGGGTTATCAGCCATCTAGAGCAAGCAGACACCACTGCTTATCCCACAACAAGTAGGGCCCACTCCCTTCTGATAAGGATAGTAGTTGTCTGTTTCCTTGTAGGAGATGCCAGAGAGGTGAAACCCGCCCTAGGATGGCCAAGGTTAGGCTGTCATCATGAATCTAGGGTCCGCCCATCTTGTCACATGTATACTCCGAGACCTTCCCATTCCTATGGGCACACCTTTAGCTCCTCCCCTTCCTGTCACACTTGTGCCTGTCATACATCCCCTTCCTAGGATGTGCATGCCTATTGTACTGCCCCTTCCTGTGATGTGTGGTTACCTATAATCATGCCTCCTAAGGGATAACCTTTGGTTAGCAATAAAGTGGGGCTCTCTCCTGCTGTGGTGGCCGGGCTCCCCCCACGAGGACTGCCAAGCGAGGCTGAGGTGTGCATGCTACTGTGAATTGTGTCTGACTTCATTCCAATCTCTCCTCTACTTGTCATGCTCTCTATGACTTTACTATAATCTTTACTTATTGCTGTGCAACTGCGCCTATCGGACCTGTGGTGATTTACTGGGGACTCTCACCCACGCTTGATAGTAGTGGATCTTTTTCTTTATTTTGTCAGTTCTGATACATAGAGAACAATTCCACTTATACAATACTTTAATCCAATTTCCCAGCTATTTCTGATTTGGTTATCTAATGGTGTCTTTATTCCAGATGAACCGAATGAGTTTATGTTTCTCCAGCAATTTTTGTTTTGTTCTGCCTATCAGCTTAATTTTTCCACCTTATGTGCGGTCCTCTGATTTTGAACTCAAATTGTATCCACATCAACCACAGAGTGTGAAGATGACACTCATGACCCTTCAACCCTGAGCGTCCTAAATAAATTAGATGGATTTAGATTGGTAAGAACACAAAACAAAACCAAAAAACAAGATTGTAGCTAGTCGATTCTGACTCATGGCAATGCAATAGCACAGAGGAGCACTGTCCCCAGAGTGTTTCCCAGGGAGCACCTGGTAGGCCCCGAGCACCGACCTTTTAAGTCAACAGTCCACTGCTTCTATCACTGCCCCTCTAGGGCTCTTTAAGAACACACATCCTGCATAATTCACATTTGCTACCTCTCCATTAAGGAATTCACATTTGCTACATCGCCATTAGCGTTCAGTAAGTCTAAACAGAAGATAAGCCTAAAATATGTCAATACACTTTAATCACTTTGTTAAGATATTGATGACCAAAACAAACAAATAAATAAGTAGATAAATAAATAAAAGACATAGATGACAGATGACAATTACTCTAAATGGAGTAAAAGGAATGCTTGCTGCTTCCTAATAGATACTTTGTTCTCTTAAGATTGGAGAGTTTCCATTGGTGCATGTTAAAATGTTGGAGTGTCTTTAACTATGTAACTTAAAAATATGCCTAGAGGTTTTACAATCAAAGTACATTTTAGATCAAATTCTGACAATATCCTTAATTTCTCCTCTGGCAGGATTTTATGGTCCTACAGAAAATAAAGCAGGTGAAAAAAATATCAAAGCCATTATCTATCCTAACTCTTAACAGAAAAAGAGCTGCCAAGTTTTCTTTTTTTAATTACTGTCTTCTGGGAGAAAGCTTTGTTATATTGTTACAGTGTTGTCAGGATCACATTCCTTGAAATAAACCATCAAAAGGAGGGCTAGTCTGAGATAACAATGTTATCCTTTTGTGAGTTCTGCTATTTTACAAAAAAACACTGTTTTTGTGTGTGAATAGTTAAACCAGGGAGACAATAGCAAACCACTAAAATGAGGTATCTCACCTGCATGAATTGATTTTGCAATAAAAATTTGACATGTTTGCTGCATGAAGAGTTTCATTAATTTACTTTGGATTTTGTGTCAAATGAGGCAGCAGGAAGAAATATTAAAAACTATAAAAATCAAATCTGATTCAAATGCCACTCAAACTGCACTTGTATTTTTTCCTTCTGTAATAAATTATTGAATGGTTCAAAAAGAACTGCTTTATTGGCCGCTCTGCAGCTGGCTCTTCTTATCTCTCCCTGTGTCGAAGCAGGAGCACCGAGATATTCTGCGTACGCACTGTGAGTAAGGGATCTTTTTTGCGTAGCTAAGGAGATTCGGATAAAATTGATATTTTATAAAGCACCCATTACATTAGAAATTGAGCAGATTTCCATTTTAAAGTGAAAAATAAAAAGGCATGTCTTCATTCCTTAAATCTTTACTTGCTCTTCCCCTCTGCCAAGCAGTGTGGTAGACATTCAAGATGAAGAGATGAATTATAGCCCGTCAGTCTTTACAAAATTACAGTCCAGTGAGAGTGAATAGACCTTTAGCTAGAACAATGCAGTAATTGAAACCCGTACATCTTGTGGCTGTGTGTATGGGCTAGCACAAGAAATGGCCTTACTTTACCTATGGCTTTGTGTAGCTTCCAGATTGTTTACTCTTGGGTTTCAACGCACTGTCTTTGAATCACTTCTGACTCATAGGTGCCCTATAGGACAGAGCAGAACTGCCCCTTTGAGCTTCTGCGGCTGTGGATCTTCACAGGACAGAATGTCTCATCCTTCCCCCTGAGGAGGGTTGATGGAGTTGAATGGCTGACCTTCTGTTTCGCAGCCCCAAACATAACCCCCTGAGTCACCAAGTCTTCCCAAGCTCTGAGTACAGGTCATCATTCTGGGAACCTCTGTATCCATTCGCTCCATCTCCATGCCAGCCATCCCTGTGTTCACTGCCCAAAAGATGTGGGAGGACCCTCGGCCATGAAGCCGGCCACGTAGGCGATCCAAGAGACTGTCCACGCGGTAAAGCCCAGGTGAAAGAGAAAGAAACCAGAAAATCCCCGGAGTGCTCGGGTGTGGAGTACAGGAGTCCAGTGGTCGCTGGGACAAACTACTTTATCAAAGTTCTTGTTGGCGAGGATGATTGTATACACCTGAAAACATTTTAGAGTCTCCCTTACAGGTGCCTGAACTTGTCCCACTACCATACCACCAAGGCCAAACATAACACACTGACATATGTTTAGGTCCTGGTTGCTAAGGAGGCCCGGGGTCCACACAACCAACACATGAAATGGTTCGACTAACTGAGCGGGAACCTGGACCAGAAAGTACACATCCTACCATGCCACTTGTGTCTCTGTTCCTAAAATTGTTCGTTGTGTCCCCCAAATAAACAGTGCTAATTTAGTTCCCAAGAAGGCTAAGCATTCTCTTGAACTATTATGTTAAAAAACAAAGTCTTTTTTGGGGGAAAACAACAACAAAATTGAGGACAGTTTCAAATATTGAAGTTTTTATTATTTCTTAAGCAGTTTGATGGAGACCTAATCCACATAGCATACAATTGAATAGTTCAATCATATCAAAGATTGATGTTTTTCATCAGTTTTATGACTAACAGCCCAGGGTCCTTTGCCTCATGTTCTCATCCTTTTCCTGATCGCTTCTGGACAGTAGATTAACATCTGAAAGGACATCAACTTCTTTAAGCAGTAAGCCAGACCCACGCCCATTGACATCAAGGCAGTTCCTGCTGTCGCCACCTTTCAGGCCAGAGAACCACTCCAAAGGCTTCTAGGGGGTTTGCTGCTTTGCAGAAAGGCAGACTGCCACATCCTCCTCCTGCAGAGGGGCGTGTAAATGTGATCGCAGAGCAATCAGTGTCCAGCCAACTGTTCCGCTGACCGAGTTCCTTCCCAGAAGCAAGCAAAACACAACAAAAGCCCACTGCTGTTGACTTGATTCTGACTCATAGCTGCCTGAAAGACTATTCCCTATGGTGACCAAAACGGATTCTTTTTTTCTTTCTTTTTATTTTTTTGTAATGCTTGAAAACAAATGTATTCAAGGTCCTTTCCATGCTGGATGTAAGGACAAGATGCCTACGTGCCATTTCTTTTCCAAATCAACATTTTGGGACAACACTTGAAAGCCCAACTCATCCTCCTGGGTGGGCCAGCTTGCAGCATATGACGGGAGAGACACATGCTTGCTGACCCACACACTGAATCTTTACAGGAGCAGACTCGTCTTCCTCCCACAGCCTGGCTGCGGATTTGAACTTTGTAGACCGCAGCCCACTGTTCCACGGCTACCCCTCTTTAAGCAGGAGGCTCTGTAGGCAGTTCTCTAATGTGACACGCTGATGGGTGTCAAAGTGGCATTGGAAGCATTCAGAAGCCTGCCTAAGTATCCAAATTAAAAGCCAAGGCAGAATGACATAAAGGACACGAATACTGCACCTACTTCAGTGTTCACAAAAGGGATGCGCAGCGCAGTGTTTCCATAGCTGTCCACACCGCTAGATTGTAAAGTGCCATCTTTATCTGCTCCTTTCTTGTCACAGGTACAGTACTTACAACTGGAGGTAATAATTTCCTGTGCTCATTAATATTCTAAACATGAAGACACCCACCCCCTCACAACGTTGTATCTGTGTTACTCCCAAGATGCCTTTCGGGTGACTTTGTTATCGTAATTATTTCTTGGTTTGCACATCAGGGAGAGAGCTAGCTTGCTCACCTGCTCACACAAGCTGTGTGCGTGTGTTCTTCGTGTGTGGACCTAGTTAGATAGGAGCGCCCATCAGGGTTTTTGTCAGTTGGAGTTGACAGCTGCTTCTGAAATGGATTTTGGATTTGTAGCTATATTCACAAAACAGCCTTGTTTGTTTTTTCTTAATGTATTGACCATTTCCCTTACGAAATGTGGAAGTTGGGATTTCACAAATGTTGGCTATGCCACTGGAGAGCCAGTATTGATAAATACTCATAACTATTAAGGCAGAAAACCCTAATTAAATTCATGTAAATCAGAACCATTTTCTCTTCATATGTTCTATATTGTCTTACCTATAGTCACTCTTCAGCCTTTTTTTTGTTTTGCATGTGTGTGCTTCTGAACTTAAAAGATGAGGTAATTATGCTGTATGACAGATTCAGTAGGAAACAAATTAAGTTTATATTTTCTAAGAAAAAGAATGTTGAAAACTATCCAAAAATAGCCCCTGAAATAAATTGTACCCAAGATTGTAAATGCTTAAGAGGGTTCAGTTTATTCTATAATCATTGACTCTCCTGGAATTAAAATAATACATTAACCTGGCAATAATTAATTTAGAATAGAATAAACAGGAGATAGAAATGATAATTTTTATATGTACATGTCTAATCATCTAGCAATCACAGAATGTCCTAATGCAATCTGAATCAGAAGGATTTTTATTTCCCTAGTAGCTATCCATAACAAGTGGACAGATGGATCCGGCACCAGATGACATTCAGGCAGCCAGAACAGGCAAATAATGTCTGACCTTGTCCGGCCTTTGACCCAACTTCCTCTCCGAAACCGCAGTTCTCCTGTTGAAGACTGAACGCATCTTAATCCCTCCATTTCTCTGTGCCGAGTTTGCTGCCGCAGGTCTCACACACAATCACTCACATCATCTGCCTTCCAGGCCGGTGATCCAAGCCCTCAAACTGAGTTAACAGAGTCACATCACGCCTTCAAGTTCCCCGCGGATGTTTTAAAGAACCCCACATCTAGGTCAGCCAAGCCTGTGTTTGTCCACCAGGGATGCCCTGTGGAAGTTGCTCCGTAACCGCCCTCTATAGGCCAGCGTTCTCTTCATCCTGTCCTAGCCCAGGTCTACTTTGGGCTTTTGCAAATATGTTCTACTTGTCACATAAAAGGTATTTTGTTGTCATTTGTCATTTTTCACGTTCCCATCCACCCATCATAAACCATTCCAAGTCCGTTGTATGAAGTTCTCCCAGGGCTCTTTGCTACTTTGATCACCCTATAACTTAGCAACGTGTTTATAGCAGCAGGACAGGACGCCCAGGACTCAGTGCCTCTGATGTTCCCTTCTCTGTAGCAGGACTCAGCCTTTTAAGAGGAGTGTGACTTATTTTTCTCTGGATCCCTGCCTAAAACATAAAGGGACAGAGCCCGCACTGCTCAGTCAGTCCTCCTTGATGGAGTGGGTCGCAAGATCATTAGGAAAACTCCGAGCGGGTGATTTTGCACCCACGGGATATTTGGCAGTGTCTGCAGACACTGTTGTTGTCACGTCTAGAAAGGAGGTATTACTGGCATCTAGTGAGTGGTGTCAGAATCCACCAGGCAATGCGTTTGACTTTGGGTTTTCAGTAAATGGAAGTCAAGAATGCTAGTAAATATCCTACCGTGCATGGCATAGCACCCATAGCCAATGCTCAACCTGCAACAAGTCAGCGGCATCAAGGATAAGAAGCTGCTTTAAGCGGATGTTACATTTAACTGCAAGCAATCAAGATTCTACACTTGATCTTAGCCTAAAGGCCGAGGGTGACTGAGCAACCAAGATTCTCACAAGTGCTTTCAAGGATTCAGTCAGGGACGCGTGTGTCTGCAACTTCACTCTTTCTTCTCTGTTTATGGAGGATCGAAGAAACGCTCAAGGGATAGCCGGAAGTGATTTCAACCTTCAGCCCCTATGTGGCCACCAAGCAGTAAAGTCAAAGTTAAATGGATTCTAACCTGTGGAAGGTGAGCTTTAACTGCAAGGTCAATGGTTTGAAACCACCAGCCACTCCTAGAAAGATGAAGCTTTCTACTCCATTAATTAAAGCTTCAGAACCCCCCAGAGGTCATTCCAATTTGTCCTACTGGCTCACTCTGCATCAGAATTGACCCATGGCAGCGAGTTTGAGAGACGGGGTTAATAAGAACATTATAGGAACTACTTACATCTGCTATCGCAGGCATCTTTACACTTCCTGGAGTTATTTTCACCTGTGCATTCAGCCGTCTTCACCCTTTCTTTTTGCCATCACCTCAAATTTTTTTTTTTGGTTGTTGTTGCTGTTTGTCGATGTATTTAAAACATGTTGTTATAATTAGGTGGCAGTGCCTTATGGAGTTTGTTTCCTTCGTCCCAAATAAATTCACTTATTAAGACATTTTATGTGTGTTGAAGTATGAAAGTGAAAGACATCAGCATAGAAAGACAGTTTTTGGGGGAAACAATTTAAACACTCATCTAGCAAACTGGCAACAGCTGTGGTTCTGCCCTTGGCTCAGGTACGTTTCAAATCATAGACAGCTTCCTTCCTACCGGGGGGTTTTGGAGAAGAAAGAACACAATATTCTGAGAACTTTAAAATGGTAGTTAAATAAATGTTATTAAAACATACCTATTTTGACAAATCCCCACATAAGAAATCATCTAAATATAATACTGATCTGCTTTCCTGTCTTTTAAGATTCTCTCAAAAATAAAATAGGCATAGAGAATGTGTCCACCTTCTTAAAAGAACTTGGTTTGGAGTAGGAATGATTCTCAATGTGCGGTTTTATTGCCTTGTTTTTAAGACATTTATTTCAATCCATTGAAAACATCCACATAATTTGGCCCTGGAATCCCATTCATTGGTGAACTAAAAGACCATCCAGATGAATAACAATCTGGGATTATGGTTGGTCTTGGAAAGGAAATATTTCTAGAAATAAAAACACGGTTATTCTCATCTTCCTGTAATTTTCATAGCACTCTCATGACAGTTTTATAGCCCCTCGCAGAGATTTGGCCCAGAAAAGGCCTGCACAAATGAGGGCGCACCCTGCTAATCCAAACGAATTGTGACAGAGCTAGAAATGCCACCACTCGATTGCAAATTGCCTCAAGATGCTTTCCAAAGACTTTCACTACTTTTGCCTTTTTTTTCCCCCTCCAGTCCATTCATTCAGCAAATACTTACTAAGAACATTCCATGTGTCGGCTACCAGGCTTTAAGTGCCGAGTCAGGGGTTACCGACACTTGGGCAGACAGTGTTCTTGGACAGTGTGTATCATGCCTGTAGTCTATTGAGGCAAACAGATATGAATCACATAGCCCTGCAAATAACTACGTCCATGTAATTATTCAGAACCATGTATGGAGTGTACCTGTATTTCAGGATTATTCCAGGCTTGGGGGATATAGTGCCTCAATCCATGGAGCTGACCTCCTCGTGGGCAAAAAGGCATTAAAAATCAAATAGCAATTATCATGGCCATCGATAGTATTACAGTAGGAACTATTATGTTACATTAGAGGCTGTGGAGGTATGTTAGAATATGTTCACACATGTCAGGGTAGGCCTCGCAAAAGGGACAGTATTTGAATGGAGACCTGAATGGGAGGGGGCACCAGGAGAAAGGATTCCAGGTGGGAATATTAGATAAGCAGCAAGGAGACAGGAAGAGTGATTGGAGATGAAGTCAGGGAGATAAGGAGCGCATCTTGTACATGGAGACGGTTTGGGCCATCATGAACTGCGGGAGATGCTTCGTAATGAGTACCAGGGGTTAAAAGAACAGGGGCCTTAAACCAGGCCTGGAGAGTCAGGGGAAGCATCTCTGAGGAGGCAAACCTTTGGCTAGAAACAGATGAATTAGGAGTTAACCACTTGAAAAGAAGTGGCAGGGACTGTCTCGTATAAAGGGTCTGCTTTTGGAGAGCACATGATGTGTTTGGGAATCTGGAAGAAGACCATAGGCTGAAACTCAGCAAGGACGGGGGTCATCCAGGAAGAGAGGGCAGAAGTGAAGTGGGATCAGAGTGTGCAGGTCTGGGAGACTGCAGGATTTGGGCCTTTATTTTCAATGGGCTGACATGAAGATGTGCACATTTTAACAACAGCACTCTGGCTGTAGAGAATTGAAGGAGGGAAAAAGTCGCTGCAAAGTTCTTCTTTCATGTGGTCACAGCTTGCAGTCTGCCTTTTTGACCTCACCTGTTCAAGACCTACTATCCTTTAAATTCCCTGTGAACAGAGATTTTGACTCATGTGGTCACTGATAGATCTCAAGTGCCCAGGGCAGTCCTTGGCATGGTTGTTGCTATTGACAGGTGCCGCCTAGTCCGTTCTGATTCAGTGTCTTGTGTGGAATAGAACGAAGCACAGCTCAGGTCTGCACCATCTTCATGATTGTTCCTGTGTTTGTGCTCGTGGTTGCAGCCACTGTGTCAACTCAGCTCAGTGACTTTCTTCCTCTTTTTCAGTGTCTCTCTGCTTTACCAAGCACGAGGTCCTCCATGAGAGTCTGGTCTTCCTGGTAGCATGTGTAAGACTAAGTCTTTGTTTTCTCTCTTCTACGTAGCATTCTGACGGTACTTCCTTGAAGACAGATGTGTTCATTCCTCTAGCGGTCAATGGCATTGTTTGCCGTCTTCACCAACACCACCATGCAAGGGCATCAGTTCTTTTCTTTTTTTCTTTTTAAAAAACAAACAAAAATAGCGAAAAAACTCCTACCTCAAGGTCGGTCCGTGCGTCCGCGGCAGGGCCCGTGCTCTCAATCCCCAATTCTGGACGAGTCCCCAAATATTAGATTCCGGGAAGGAAGGCGAGCTTACCTTGGGCGCACGCAATAATCATGACCAGTTGAGAAGCAAAAGTGGCAAAGGGAGTTTATTAGCTAGCTCGAGCTAGGGGTCCCTCCATCTGCTGCCCAGCATAGCGGGGATGCAGTGTCCAAAGGGAATCGGCCCAGTTCTTTCTTATTCTTTGTTTCACATGCATATGAGTTGATTAAAAATACCCTGGCTTGGGTCAGGTACACGCTGGTCCTCAAAGTGACATCTTGCTCTTTGACCCTTCACAGAGGCCTTGTACAACAGATTTGCCCAATGCAAGCATGCGATTTGATTTCTTGCTCAATGAATTTTGACTGCAGATTAAGTAAAATGAAATCCTCAACAGATTCCAACTTGTCTTCGCTTATCATGCTGTTGTTGCCTGGTCTGGTCCTGAGGATGTTTGTGTCCTTTATAAAGAGTTGAAGTCCATTTTGAAGACTGTGGCCTTGGGTCTACATCAGTGAAGACTTGACGTCCTTTTCACTTGCAGCGGGCAAAGTTGTGCCCTCTGCATATCCCAGGTTGTTAATGAGCCTTCCTCTAGACCTGACACCTGGTTCCTTTTCACGTTGGCCAGCTTCTCAGATGAGTTGAATCACATGCTAAGCTGGACTACATATTGGAGAAGAATACAACCCTGACACGTGCCTTCCTGGTTTAACCAGGCAGTGTCTTTTTTCTGGTATTTTTTCCTTCCAGTTGAGCACCATCTGACATCAGCCATAATATCCACTTCTAAACTTGGTTTGATTTATCTGGCAGTTCCCCATCAATGTAATGCTGCGACCGGTTTTGAATTCTCTTCAGCAACATGTTTCTTGAATATAATGGTAATGATTTTGTTCCGTGATTTCTGTGTTCTATTGGACCACCTTTCTTTCCAATGTGTGCAAATTTGAGTCTCTTGCATTTGGTTAGCATAGAGGAGCAGCGCATTCACTTGTTGAAATACCTCAGTTTGTGTTCTGTCTAACCCCGGAGATTTGCTTTGGCCCCATGCCCCCAGAGTGGCCTGGACTTCTGTCTTCAATTCCACTAATTCTTGCTCGTATGCTACTTCCTAATGTGGTTTAATGCCAATCAATTGCTTTCAATAGAGGGACTGTGTATTCCATCCATTTTTCGTTGGCTATTTCCTGCATCATTCAATATTTTACCCAGCAGACAGGTGGTGTCATGTGCATATAAAAGGTCATTCACTATTGAACACCGAGAACTTGACTGTTCTTTCTCTTTCAGTTTTTCCACCTGGAGAACTGCAGAGGAGGTCCTTGCCATCCGTGCTCTAACTCCAGGGCTGTGCACGTCCCATCGTGGTACTTGCTTTGTCTTCTCGACTGACTGATGTTTTCCCGTCAGCTCTTTCCCTTCACCCTCCCTTCCAATCCCTTTAGCTACTCTACTTTCCAGAACCAGTTCCATGATCCATAAGTGGTGAATGAATGAATGGCTGCATTACCTAAGGAAAGAGTTTAACGTGAAGAGAAAGAGGCCTAGAAGGGAGTCTTAGGGAATATCAATAAGTCTGTGCTGTGTAGACGAGAATGCGTTACAGAAAACCCGGTCAGGGATAGCCAGAGAAAGGAGGAACTTCCGTCCAGTCTGATGGCCTGGAACCCAAGCCTGTAGAGAGTTCCCAGCAGGACTGAGAGTTCCTTCTCCGGAATGAGTGGCATGCAGCAGCAGGTCTGGCATGACAATGAACACTTCTGAAACCTGACCACTGCACAGGTTATAAAACACACGCCTCTGTTTATCACGGGTGTCAGTCTTCCAATTTCAGGATGATTTGATGTCTCATGTGTTAAGTTGAATCGACTTAGAAAGCACATATCTTACACATCCCCAGCGTGGGCAGTTAAGGTATTTGCTTTACAGTTAGGAACAATGCATTCAAGTACTGGAACCTCTGTAGATGCTCTTGACAAACCTGCTTGGGGTCTCTCCCCTCTCTGGCTGGAAGCTCACCCACTTTTTGCTGAAGTACTCCCCCTCCTGTTTCCTTCTTATTTCCCTCTTCTCTGCATAAAATGGATTTATTAGACTTCTGCATAGGCACACAATGAGTCATAATTAAGTTTTGGGTGTAGGGAATCGTTTCATATCCACACTTGTATGTATTCCTTAAAATAGAGAGAAAATGAGATATTAAAATTTTAAATGTTATTATGGTAATGATTGCTGCATAATTTTCAAATCCGAGTCATTGTCATACATATTCTCTGAATTCCAGCATCATTGTGGGTCACTTCAAGTATGATTTTTAAAACTAAATTGAAATCACAGCTAGAGATTAAAACGTTCAGCAGAAAATCCTGTCTCCATCTCATCTGGGTGGCCTCTTCCTTGAGACAGATAATTTACTCAACTTTTACATGTTATTACCTTCAACAGAAGGAATAAAGAGCAACCTGTAGTCTTTGGTTTAAATCTCAGCTGTAGAAGGTAAATAGTTAGGTTAAGGAATATTTTCCCTTTCTCTGCTATATATTTCTGCAACACATTTAGTCTACTTACAATTTCATTATATGTTTATGACTGTATCTGGTTTTGGTCAGTCTTCCCTTGAAATTTAGGCTATGTGAGGGTGGGAATCTGATCTCTGCTTTGGTGCATCCAAAAGTATTCCTGACATATTGCCGATGTTTCATAAATATTTATAGAATGAATTGGTGAATTGATGCTGAAAGCCTAGTATCCGATGCAGGTGTTGGATATAGAAATGTTGGTTGAGTTTAGAGCTAAGTCTGAGGTACAATTTCTGATACTGAGTCACATTTTTAAAATTAAAGATGCTGTGGTTACTTGTTGGGCTGCAGCCCTCCACATCTGCAGTTCAAAACCACTCCTCAGAAGAAAGATAGAGCTTTCTTTCCCCGTAAACAGTCACAGTCTCAGAAACTCATAGGGGTGTTGGACCCTGACCTATAGGGTCGCTATGGGTCAGCATTGATTCGGTGGTAGTTTGTTTGGTTTGGTTTGCTAACTTATCTAGCTGACTTTTCTCCTAAAGGTCCAGTCCCACATGGAATGGATGCATTTACATGAAAGTCCAACAAGCACACTAAACCCCAAGTATCCCCAATATAATTTTTTGTACCCACTCTTATCTAATCTTCACAGCTCCTCCTCCTCCTCCTCCCTTCTTTCTTATCTAAGAGAAGAGATCAATTTAATCAATCTAAAAATCTGTCTTCCCTCCTTCACCACAGTCTACTAATTATGGTTCTACAACGTCTTTGACAGTTCACCCACATTTGAAACTTCCTGGTGCTTGTCCTGTTCATAGATGGCACGTGACCCCTGACTTCCCTTTTCTGGACAGTTGCAGCAATCTCCTATGGAGTTTCAGTATTTCTAGTCTTTCTCTTTTATGTAGTGCTGGTGGTGTAGTGGTTGCTTACTGGGCTGCAGTCTGCACAGTCATCAGTTCAAAACCCATAGCAGCTCCTCAGGAGAAAGACTGGGATTTCTACTCCTATAAACAGGTACCATCTCAGAAACCCATAGAGGGTCACTATGAGTCAGCATTGACCCCATGGCAATGAGTGAGTGAGTCTCTCTCTTGCCCATTCTATATTCCACGCTGTCTTTCTGCGAACTGTTAAAGTAAGATAACAACTAATTGATGACATTATTCACGTGTTGGTAAACTCACATGAATTATTTCAATACTTTTGTGGATCTACTATAGCAGTTCCAGCATCTAAGAGACTTCTTGTCACCAAGAACGGGTAGTAATGATAAGATATGCTCATGTCATGTGCTTTCAAAACTATGTAAAGACATCTTATTTATCATACGATCCGTGGTGAGACTCAAATAATTTAACAACTGGTTCACTGACCTAATGACCATTTAAGAATTAAAAAAAATACCAATAGGTTGTTTATTATTTCATATTGTTAATACTTTAAAAAGAGCAGTAAAAGATGTACACAAAGCTTGATTATGTTATAAGAGTTTTAATGAATATTAATGAATATTAATTTAATGAAATATTAATGAATTTTTAAAAATAATACCTAAAAACTATTATTTAAGATATTTCTATTTTACTTTTCAAAAAAATTTGCTTCTTGATTGGCATCCTCACTTGTAACACTCTACGCCTTCATCGAAGCATCATCTGCTGTGTGATTTATCCTTGACCATGTTTTCACTGTCAGAGTAGGACCTCATTCCTTTAGAGGTCGCCAACGAGACAATTGTCACTGTGTTTGATATTGTAGAAATAAGCAACTTCTCTTCTCTGAACATATGGATTAGTTCATCTTTGAAAAATCCTTCAATTTCTGCTGAACTTCCAACAATTGTTCTGACAGTACTTTTTAGCTCTTTGAACACTTTCCGGAATAAATATCTGTTGGCAATCTGAGGCATAACACAAAGCTGAAACAATGACAGCAGGTCACCCTCTGGCTGGTTGGCACGGTTTCTCTCAACATGTTTATTTACTGAAGTAACAAATTCAAGGGAATAAAAATGTAGTATTTCCTCAAAAGCATAATGAGTTTTTGAAATGAATACATAAATATTACAAGCATGGCTCCAGCTAATGTTTTATATCTTTGGATGGAATGAGAATTACTACACGTGCTTACATTACGCTGTTGCACTGATGAATGCTGAAGGGGACTAAGGGATGTGCAATTGTGATTCCCGTATTGGGCAGCCGCCCAATCACCCACCTTCATGAGAACCCTGATTACAGGTGCCATTTTGACAACTGATTAAGCCTGTCCAGTTTGCCGAGCTCAACCAAAAGTTAGGTATAGGTTCTGCCAAATTGGTGTGATCTGGCTGAATCCCACCACTGAGTAGAATCGAATTTCAGGGGCTTGCTTGTTGTGACTATCCTGCCCATGCTGACTTGTTCTCCTCCCTGTGTCCCGAGCCCCTTCGCCAGCACCCAGCACCCTTGCCGGGCTGCACACAGTACGCACGTGCACCGACGGGCTGTGCTTTCTCGTCTCTCATTCTCCCAACTGGAAGGAACCCACCCAGGCATGTGTTCAGCTCCCAGCCATTTTTTTCTTCTTCAAAGCGCACGTTAAGGACTAATTGCTTGCAATTTGATTCCAACTCACGGCAAGCCCAGCTGTGTGAAATCAGACTATGTTTCCTAGGATTTTTCAGTGGCTGATTTTGAGGGAGAGGTAGATCCCTCAGACTTTTCACTTCTGGGTGGGCTGGAATCACCATCCTTTGGGTGGGCGGCATGTGATGGTAACAGTTTGGGGATGGTGTTCGGTATGGGGAGGCAACTAGGACTCATATCCACAGGAAGTGTCTTGTAGGGTTTTCTAGGCTGTCATCTTTCTAGGGAGGAGCTTTGGAGGTGCACGGGGCAAAGCCTCACCGTGCTAACTAAAATGAGGGTCGTTCCAACCACCATTCACTCTGGGAAGAAAGAAGGCAGTCAGCTTCCAATAGGATTTCCAGCCTCAGAATTCTATTTCGCATGTGTTCTTCTCCAGGCTACAGGGTTGCGCTGCTCCAAGTCACGGTCAACTCCACAGCTGTGGGTGGTTTTGTTTATCTTCATGAGAGCAGATTGCCTTTCCATTTCCCCTGCAGAGCCTCTGGGTAGGTTTGAACTGCCAATCTTTGGCTTGGCAACTGATCATTTAACCATGTACCGCCCAAACCCAAGCACATTGCCATTGAGCATCCCACGTCACAGGGACCCAGGTAACGCAGAGTGGAACTGACCCTCCGCCTTACAGGGCCTTTCATTACTGTGCCCCAGGGCTGCTGCTTGCCGGGTTCGGGCTCCTCCAGCCACAGCCCAGACTTCGTCCATTCCTCCGTAGGAGCACTTACAGCTGCCACGATGGGCAGTGGGGTGCGCCTGTGTTGCTCTTGTCAGATTCTCAGCTCTTTAGACACATACTTTAGAGATAAGGGAACTTGGAAAAGATCGTGGAGAAATGGAGCGACAAGCTACTGGAATTCTTCCACAAATCTTTACAAGCTCCCTTGTGTGTGCTCATCATGAACCACTTTTTTCCTCCCACGCTTTTTTCCGACGTCTCGGTTTTTACCTGCTTACCCACTCACCTGCTAAAGGTTTCAAGACGTTATAAGCTGATGTGTTCCTGAGGAGTCCCTAAGTTCCAGTATGCTCTGTAAAGTATTGAGCCAGGACTGCGTAACGTGCACTGATTACTGTGCTGTTTTTCCCTGAAGTTTTTGGTCTCTGAGTTGTAGCGATGGAGGGATTCTTTCTGTCCCTTTGAGAGGAGCTTGGTTATTGATGGTCTGACAGGAAGGTCCACACCCTCCTCCGAGGTCCAAGGGGAAAAGGATGACACACTGAACCGAAGAGGCACCTTCATGATAAATCCTATACAATTGCATTTCATTCTTCACTTTTCCTCCTCTCTGATATAGCTCAAGAGTAGTTGCCGGTTTCCCTCATGCCTAAAATTGAATGGGCTACAAAGGGATAGTAAACCATGCTTTTAAATACACATAAACTATATGGGTAATGGGAGCTTCAAGTGTTGTTTGAAAGTCACTGTGCCTTAATACATTCCCTCCCAGCTTCCTGTTCAACTGATAAATGTCAGCACTCCTTCATACAAATTCCCACACGTTTCAAAATGATAGCTGCTAATATCAAGAGAGCTCAAAGATAGCAAAAGCTTGATTTCTTCTTACTATCCTGAGGATCTTATTCATGGGCATCAGAGAGGCTAGGCAATAAATCTGATGGCTTTTTACGATCATATTTAGAGCAAACAAATTAATGCTACAAACAGTTTCCTACTAGGAAGATAATAAAGGAAATGGGAAAGGAAAAAAAATGAATGTTACCAAGAGGAAAACTACAGTCTCTGTGAGTAGATTAATTGTTTTCCCTTTGCAAATTAGATGGAATTTTTTAAATGTAGGCAAGACCTTTTAAATTATATCATTTAGCTAAATAGCATAGCATTTGTTCCTGTTATTAAATAGTTGTCTTTCTTTTGGGGCCAAAATGCATGTTTAAATGCGTCGTATTGCAAAGAAGTGCTTGCCAGCTTTTTTACTAGTGGATACTTCTTTAATTAGACTGAGGTGAGAGTGGGATTCATCTCTAAAGGGGCTATTTGTGTGTGTGTGTGGGGGGGGGGGTTTGTCCCTGTACCTGTCAATGACATCACTGAAGAGTCCACTGAGTGTTTGTAATAATGGCCACCTGGGAGTGTTCCCAGAGGTGTACCACCCAGTCTCCTGGTCTGTCCAGGACCCCCGAGGGCTCTTGCTTCCCGCTTGCTGTCTTTGGCTGTCAGTGCAGCTTCAGAGCCGTGAGTGTGGCAGGCTCTCAGTAAATGTCTGTCTTTTGATTATTACAAAGCATTCTTGGTATTGAGATTCAGAGTAAATCCTGCAGCATAGGATGAAAAATGAGGAAAGGGCATAAGGAGCCAGTTCTTAAATTCGCTGAAGTCAGCTCCTGCCTTCCTACGAGGGAGCCTCCGTGGGCCCTGGCTAAAGCGTACACATCGACCTTCTTCCTGTTAACGGTCATCCACTGAGTGAATAGCAGCAATGAAATTAACTGGTGTTGGAATTTTGATAACGACTAATAAAAACCAGCAGTCATTGAAGAAATGGCATTCACAAAATATTATCAAACACGGCTGATGTTTGTACCATGATCTTTTAGTGATTACCCTATTCCTAAAGGGATAATTATTATAGAGATTCAGAATTCAAAATTTAGTGATTGATGTATACAGTATATTTGATTTTTAATTGTTCGGTGTCTAATTGTGGAGGTACATTTGAGATCATAATTAAACACCCATTTCAAGGAGATAAGAGCTCTTGCACACTCACTCGGGATGGTAAATATAGAACGCTAGCCTCTAAAAACTGGGCTTCACTTCCAGAAACACATTTGTATGTAGAATTGGCACAATATGTAATGGATTTCATCTTTTCATTCTGAAAGAATGGATACCTTCACGTAGGACACTTTCAGTTTACAAGATTTGCAATGTATTAAAAGATAGCTAATGAGCTCTTTACACTGTGTGTAAGCATTAATGCTCACATTTACAACTTTCGCTCCCTTAAGCTTTCCATGACTGCACTGATTGTTTTTTAATTTAATACAAACATTTTTTATACCCATGTACACTTAAAGGAAACAAGTTGCCATCTGTATAATAATGCATGACAATAGTTGATGAGGTCACTTAGCAAAATCAGTGCAGTTCCAGAGTCTTGTGTGCTGCAGGCTCTCAATAAAGGTTTGCCTTTGATTATTATAAAGCTTTCTTGGAGATAAATATATATGCTATCCAACTACACATGTACATTTTAGGGAACAAAAGACCTTGTACTTAAAGGAAATAATATAAGAGTCAGTTGAGGGAAAATGATCTCAAATTGAATGTAAAGAATAGGTCAAATCCATCACAGACTAATTTTTTTTCCATAGACCCTCTTGGGGACGTAATTTCCATGATATATTTTAATACATTGTCTCTTATTATGAGATATTTTGAGATCTGACATTAAAAATGTATTTAACTTCCAAATATATAAACTTCAAAGGTCTGTAGCAATGTGCATACATTGAGTTTCTTTGGGAAAAAATTCCAATGGTAGCATTTATTTTATAACAAATCAGTGAGCAAAGATCTTTGCATTTAAAGCATGTCACAATATACTTGAAGTTTTAGAATGCACCTGTGATGGTTAAGGTTAGGTGTCAGCTTGGCTAGTTCAGTACTCTCAATTTTTTTTAGATATTAACTATCATCTACTGTCTGATCTGATCTAAGCAGCCCATCAGTTGAAAGGAGTGTTTTCATTGGGCGTTCTAGCTATACCTAATAAATACGAATAATCTGAAAAAGCTCTCTTTCTCGGTCCTGCATCTGATTATCTTCTGACTTCTTGTTCTTGGATGGGAACCAACATCCTTCTGCCTGACCGGTCACATCAACTGCCAACCATGTCAGGTAGAAGAAGCCACCAGCCTGACACCTGATGCACATATTTGGAACTTGCCTATGTCCACAACTCTATGAGCCATTTTCTTGAAATAAACCTCTTTAAGCATATTTATAAGAGTTCTGTATCCAATATAATTGCTACTATCATGGCCAAAAGAGTCCCAGTGGTGCTCTTGGGTAAGCACTGGGCTGCTGACAATGGCAGGTTGGTAGTTCAAATCCACCACCCGCTCTAAATGAGGCTATCTAATTCTATAAAGATTTACAGCCTTATAAATACTCTATATGGTGACTACGAGTCACAACTAACTTGATGACAGTAGTCTGGTAGGGATTATATTTATATATGTACTACTCCTGTACATAGCCCACTCTAAGAGTGCTTCTAGAGCAACCAAATCCTAAGGATGGGTTTTCTAAAGTGGTGCTGTAGTCTGGCAAGTCTGAGTGACATGGATGACTCTGCCTTCAGTAGTTAAAAGAAAACTCAAACCAAACTCACTGCCTTCGAGTCACTGCTGACTCATAGTAAGCCTCTCCGGGGTTTTGGAGACTACAACTATTTATAAGAGTAGAAAGCCCGTTTTCTCCCACAGAGCTACTGGTGGGTTAGAACTGCCAGCCAGGGAGCTCACAGCCCAATGTGTTACTGCAGCAGACAATGCTAATCCATGGTGTGAGGTGGCAATAGAATACACAAAATATCAGTAGCACAACAAAATTATTGCACGCCATTGAGCATATCACAGCTCATAATGACCCTATATGACAGAGTAGAACTTCCTCCCTAGCATTTTCTTACCTATAATCTTTACTGCGAGCAGATACCTACCCTGTGGAGCTGCTGGAGTTTTCAAACCACTGAGCTCTCAGTTAACTGATGAGACTAAAACACAAAACTATCGAGTCTCCTTATGAACATGTTAATCCAAACAAAATCCGCTGCCACTGAGTTGATTCTAACTCATAGTGACTCTGCAGGCAGAACAGAACTGCTCCTTATGGTTTCTGAGGCAATAAACCTTTACAGGAGTAGACACTGTCATCTGCCTCCCTTGGAGGAACTGCTGAATTTGAACTACCAGCCTCATGGTTAGCAGCCTTTCTCTGACCTCACAGCATCATGGTTCATTTGGCTCTGATTGTACCCATTATATAGTTAGTACTGTCGGTTGAGTGGATATTAGATGTTGGCTGTGTGCCTGGTCATGTTGAAGTTTCCTGGCATTTGAGGGAAGTGTCTAACTTTGGTGAGACAAGAGAGAAAATTATGTCTAAATAAATCTTTTTTATTTTTAATTTTTTTTCAAAATAAATCTTTAGAGGGAGGCCAGATTTCAGGTATGTTTATTCACAAAATAACATATAATCTTCACCAAAGCAAAACACTAAGGGGGTGCAACATAACAGCAAGGGAAGGGAGTGGCGAGGTTTGAAGGGAATGCTGACGGTGTACTTTGGGGCCAGGGCATGGTGCCCCAACAGACTGGACTGGAAAACACTCCTAAAGACCAACAAACAGTCCTTGAACTAACGACAAGCTTTTCTTTCTTGTTGTGTTGTGTTTTTTGTCATTGGTTTGTTGTTGTTGTTTTGCTACATATTGTTGCTTGGTTTTGCTTTATCTCTCAGGTCTGTCTAAATAAGATAGGCTGGATGAACAATCTGGAGGAGAAAACAACAGGACTGGCAGTTCCGGGGGGGACATGGGAGAGGGGGATGTAGGGGAAAAGGTAGTGGTGTTAACAATCCCAGGGACAAGGGAATAACAAGGGACCCAAATCGGTGGTGAGAAGGGTGTAGGAGGCCTGGTAGGGCGTGATCAAGGGTAATGTAACCAAGAGGAATTGCTGAAACACTGGTGGGGACTGAACATGATAGTGGGTCAGAAGTAAAGTCAAAGAAAATAGAGGAAGAGCTGGGAGGCAAAGGGCATTTATAGAGGTCTAGATAAAGACATGCACATATGCAAATATATTTATATATGAGGATGGGAAAATAGATCTATGTGCATATATTTATAAGTTTAGTGTTAAAGGTAGCAGAAAGACATTGGACCTCCACTCAAGTACTCCCTCAATGCAAGAATACTTTCTTCTATTAAATAGGCATTCTATGATGCTCACCTTCCCAACACAACCGCTGAAGACAAAGCGGGCGAGTAAGCAAATGTGGTGAAGAAATCTGATGGTGCCTGGCTATCAAAATATATAGCATCTGGGGTATTAAAGGCTTGAAGGCAAACAAGCGGCCATCTAGTTCAGAAGCAACAAAGCCCACATAGAAGAACACACCAACCTGTGTGATCACGAGGTGCAGAAGGGATCAATTATCAGGCATCAAAGAACAAAATGTCATATTATTATGTTCTCATCTCCATGATATGATCGTTAAATTCAAATGGGTTCATAAGCAAATGAGTCAACGAAAGCTGATGGTGCCCAGCTATCAAAAGATATAGTGTCTGGGGTCTTAAAGGCTTGAAGGTAAACAAGCGGCCATCTAGCAGAAATGCAACAAACCCACATGGAAGAAGCACACCAGCCTGTGCGATCATGAGGTGTCAAAAGGATCAGGTATAAGGCATCATCAGAAAAAAAATCTTATCATAGTGAATGTGGCCGGGGGCGGGGGTGCGGAGTGGAGACCCAAAGCCCAGTTGTAGGCCACTGAACACCCCCTTATAGAAGGGTCTCAGGGAGAAGATGAGTCAGTCAAGGTGTAATGTAGCAACTATGAAAAATAGTTCCTAAATGCTTCCTCCCTCCCTCCTCTACTATCATGATCCGAATTCTACCTTGCAAGTCTGGCTGGACAAGAAGATGTACATTGGTACAGATAGGAACTGGAAACACAGGGAATCCAGGGCGGATGATCCCTTTAGGAGCAGTGCTGTGAGTGGTGATACTGGGAGGAGAGAGGGAGAGTGGGTTGGAAAGGGGGAACTGATTACAAGGATCTACATGTGACTTCCTCCCTGGGGGGTGGACAACAGAAAAGTGGGTGAAGGGAGATGTCGGATACAGGGCAAGATATGACAAAATAATAATTTATAAATTAACAAGGGTTCATGAGGGAGGGAGGAGGGAAAATGACCTGATGCCAGGGGCTTAAGTGGAGGGCAAATGTTTTGAGAATGATGAGGGCAATGAATGTACAGATGTGCTTTACATAATTTATGTATGTATGGACTGTGGTAAGAGTTGTATGAGTCTCTAATAAAACGATTAAAAATTTTTTTAAAGAAAATTAAAGTTACATTCCTAATTCAAGTTCTTAGAGGACATTTTGTTTCTGATGGAAGCAAATGAAATTCATAACTAAAACAAATAAAGTATATTATGTGAGTAAAAAAAATAACATGTATTCTACTTGTTCCATTTTAGCGAGAGTGTCCTTGGCTGCATCCCAAAGCATAATTTTAAATTCATTTATTCATGAGAGCTCAAAATGTTTATTAAACACCTACGGCATGCAAAGAGTATTCTTTAAGGACTTGAAAAATACCCATACGCTGCCATCGAAGATAGACTAGCACTCCTCCTTTGGGCTCTGAGACTGTAAATCTTTATAGGAATAGGCAGCCTTATCGATCTCCTGCAGAGCAGCTGAAAGATTTGAACCCTAGACCTTGCTCTTAGCGGCCCAACACTTAACCCAGGGCTCTTTAAGGACTTGGAAAATAGCTATAATCAAAACAAAACTCCCCAAGAACTTGTACTTAAGCCCAGTGGATGGTAATGATTCCTGAAGAAATTCTTCTATATGCCTTGGTGTGTTCTTCCCAGGATTCAGTTTAATTATTGTCCTTTCTGCTTCCTGAATGATTGTTGGATCTTCTTTTATTATATTGGGAATGTTTTCTTCCAGGAATGCCCTCAATATTTTGGCTGCTGATTTCTTCGTTATATCTTGCTTTCATCTCCCAATTATTCAAATATTGTTTCTCTTCATATCATCACTCATTGTTCTCAGGGTTTCTTGCAGCTTCTTTAATTATCTTGTTTGATTGCCTTTCACACTTGTTGAATTCTGCTTTGTTATTTTCAAGGTCACTGATGTGCTTCTCCATGTCCTTCAGCCTATTGGTGAGTTCCTGAGACTGGTGAAAGCCAGGGAGTGCCAGCTGTGTCTCACTGGTGCTAGGAGACAATGAGTGTCATCACACACGTGTCTCCGGAGTGGGGAAATGTAAGGGGATGCATGTCATGTTGAACACAGGCCAGTCTTCTGTGGTGAAACCACAAAACAGTGCCTGGGACCCTGAAAGACCAGAGCTAGGCCCAAGTCCTTCTGATTGGTATGGCAGATATGGTAACTACTCACAGGGAATTGTAGACGGCTGCCATCTTGAGACCATCCAATGTAACCATTCTTAAATGTACCATTCAGTGAAATTAATTATAGCCACCATGTTTTATAGTTATCACCTCTATCATTTTAAAATGCTTTTCATCTCTTACAACTAAAACCCAGTACTCCTTATGTAATAACTCCCCAGTTTCCCTTCTTCCCTGGAAGCAACTAATAAACTTGTCTCTATGCATTTTGCCTTTTCTAAATATTTCATATAGTTCAGATCATAGAATATGTTAGTCTCTGGGTTCTGACTTATTTTATTAGGCATTATGTTTGCAAGGTTTTCCATTCATAGCACTAAACAGAACTTTTTCTCACGTATCACCTTTTGTTTACCCACTTACCGTATATACTTGAGTATAAGCTGACTCAAATATCAGCTGAGGCACCTAATTTTACCACAAACATTGCATTAAAAAATGTGCTGAGAAACTCGGCTTATACTCAAGTATATACGGCACCTGTGGAGGGGCCCTTGAGTCATGTCCCTCCTTAGACTAGAGTCCATGATAATGTAATGGGCACTGATGTACAAGTATATAAATCCCTGTATGCCTCTCTTTAGAGATGAATGAAATTGCTAGGTCATATGGTCTGACTTTTTGAAGTATTGCCAAAATGTTGAAAACTTTCTTTTTCTAAAGAGCCATTGCTTAGTGGGATGCACACTCAGTTTTGACTACACAGTATAACAGCACCAACAGTAGCTAGAGTCCCACTTGGAATCTTCCCAGCATGACCTCACTTGACACGCTTGTTGACGATCCAAATGACAGTCCATAACTCAATGCTAATCTCTGTAGTCCTTCTATCCATCCCGCAAGACCACCTCCAAGCATTCACCGGGTCTCATGTGTCCAGCACCCATATTTTAAAATGTGTTCTCTGAGCAGATATACAGACCCCTCCCTTCCTTGCCGTACGTTGCTGAACAGGTGCCGTCCTTGGCTTTATAGAGAAACGGAGGTTGCCCAAGCAGGCTGCATTGACTTTTTCCTAAATTACTTTAACTATCCATGATCTGAGAAAGGAGTGCCTTCAAACTTCTCCCCAAGAAGGTTTGGCTAGTTAATTATGGTACAGACGTATGCCGAGTCCTTTGCTGGGCTGCGAGTTCTGCGTGCCAGTTTCCCATCGGCAGTTGGTGGCATTAAAGCTACAGCTGCCTTCTCTTTATCTTGCTTTTCGCTTGGAAATTCTGAATCCCTGCCAGGTCGTGAGACTCTTCCCTGCTGCTCCTTCATATGGTCTTATTTGAAATCCTTTCCGGTGTCTGTGTATGTGGCCAACTTAACTTTTTACGCATGTACAAATTTATCAACAGCAATGATAATAATCAGCTGTGAACACTACCTTTACCTAATATATTTCTGTTACTGGTAGCTGCCTTTCCCTCCTTTCTTCTACCATTAGTAACACCAGAAAATTTGTCTTCTATATGTTTATCTTGTCTTTTTATATATAGGAAGTCATGTAATATTTGTTCTTTTGTGATTCACTTATTTCACTCTGCACCATGTCTTTCATTTATTTTTCTTCTCACATATTTGGCATATTAGATGTGCTAGTTAAGGTTTTGTGTCAACTTGGCTGGGCCAGGATTATCAGTGGTTTAGCGGTTAAGACATAACAACCCCCCATGGAAGGAGCCTTGGTATCATTGTCAGATAAGCTTTGGACCAAACACAGGTTAGTTTAAAATCTACCAACAGCTCCTAGAAAGACGATGCTCCTATAAAGATTAAAGCCTCTGAGAGCTTGTGTACAGTACTATGAGTCAGAAATGATTCCATAGTAGTGAACTTAATGAATTCATCTCCTGATGAGTTCTGCTATGAGTGGTCTGTCAACTGAATGGAAATTTCTTCAGGGGCATTACCTGGTCCCAGTGTAAGTGAAAAAGCTTGCTTCTTTTTGCTGGGTCTGGATCCTGCTTCAAGCTAGTCAGACAATCTCTGGTTCTTTGGATGCAAGCCAGCTGCCTGCTCTATCACCTGCCTCCCTCTCAGTCATCAGCAGCCTCCCATCTTACTTGCCACCTTTGATGTATTCATTTCTGTAACCTAAAGTCTGCTGTCTGACCTAGCAACCTTGGGTTCATAGACCATGGCAGTTACATGAGTCAGGAGAACCCTCTAGCCTGACCTCTGACCTGTACTCTTGGTGGGACTTGCCCACCTCTCCGACTGTGCGAGCCATTTCCTTGATACAAGTTTTACTTCTTTTGCTTCTGTAGAGAACCCAGTCTAACACAACTGGAAAGGAAGAAATTTATATTTATATATATATGTGTATTCACTCTTCAATATACAGTCCATTTTAGGCTTGCTTTTGCATATCCTTGTACTTTATAAATGGCACTTTTTGTTTTGAATAATAAAAGTATTATAGCTTGTATTCTAAAGCTAACTCTTATGAAAGAGTTCAAACATGGATATACAATGCCTTTAGTTGAAAAAAAAAGATACTGTAGTAATCAGAAGGAAGGGCTACTTGTTCAGCATCTGTTTATTCATTCAACACTTGTTTATTGAGCATTGACTGGTGGCACTGTTGAGTAAGCACTGAACTGCTAACCCACCAGGATTTCTACTGAAGAAAGAGGAGGCTGTCTGCTCCTATAGGGATTTACAACCTTAGAAACCCTGTATCAGGGCCCTGTGAATTGAAATCAAGTCAATGACAGTGCATCTAGAGTATTTGGTAGGATCCAAAGGTAGTGAGTGGGGCATACAAAGATGAATACAACCTAATTCTCCCTAACAGTACAGATGAGAAAACTCTAAGCTTACCCTGCCTCAGCAGGTATGTGGACTCTCACACAGGTTCTTTGAGACCCCTTCTATGCCATATTTTCCCATGGAAGTCCTTTCCTGTAGCAAGTACTTGAAAGACTAACACTGTCTCCTTTCCCTCCAAAAGAATTCTGCATGACTGGCAGAGCCAGAGATCTCTCCAGAAATCAGAAGGCCCGCCTGCCAGGGTTTCTGAGTTCATCCCGAAGTTCTTGGTATTGATATTTTTAAAAATTAAATTAATTTAGCTGAAGGTCAGTTATGTGCCAACAATAGTTCATGCAATTCTGACTGCAAGCTAATCTTCCCAGTGAAAAACCAGGCTCCTGGATGTCTACGCTGAGCCAGGTCTGGATGATTTTGTGGCCATAGACTCTGCACCATTCTAACGGGGCCATCTGTCTACAGGGCCTTCTCTGTAGGCAGAATCTTCTCTTGCCAGCGCTGGCTCTTGAGGGGGTCCTATGTAGATGGCTCTCATAGGGCCTTCTCATCTCTGCTAATTTTCTTGCTTGAGCACTCTTCCAATCCTCAGGGGGTAGGTATTGCAGTATTGCTCTCAGCTCCAGCTCCAGAACCCTCCGGTGCTGGCAGCAGGTCCCAGATCTCCTTCAAGGCAACTACTTATTCAAAGACTGGCACCCCTACTATCACCTGTTTCTCACACTATGCAAAGACTTGGCAAGCTCCTCAGATTGTTCTTCATGACACCCTTTCCATGCGTGGACTAGAAGCTAAATTCTGGTGGTGACTCAGAAAGGTGAGCTGATAGACCTCTGGGGCATCTTTCGTCCCATACTAAGGAGCCCCAGTGCTGGCGTTTGAGTTATTATGTCGCTTTTCTTGGTTTTACCTTCTGCCTTGCTTGTTCCTGTAACAGGGCAGCTTACTTAACCTTCTAGTAGGCGTGCTGCTTCTAGTCTGCTGTGGAATGGATGCTCAGATTTTACAGTGCTTATTCATACTGGGTCGGAAATGGGTCTATAACAATGCCAGGGATGGATTTCTCCATGAATTAGTGTATGGCTTTACATTTCTGAATCTACTGAAGTGATTGCTTCCAGATCTGAGGAATGTTTTTTGCTTACATTGTGGCTCTCACAGGCTTCATCTTATTTGTGTTGTTCTCACTAAAAACTCACTGCTATCAAGTTGATGCCAACTCCCCCCAGTGGCATAGGGCAAGACCAAACTGCTCCGGTGAGTTCCCAGACTATGACTCCGCATGGCAATAGAAAGCCCTGTCTTTCCCCCTCAAAGTGACTGGTGGTTTCGAAGTGCTGACCTCGTGGTGAGGAGCCTAATGTATAATGATTACATCATGAGGCTTCATCTCCCCATCTTCAATTTAGGAAAATGCAAACCCTGGTGATCAAGAGATTTGTTAAAAAATTCATAGTAAACTGAGAGCCAGGTTCAACCCCAGCCTCCAATTTCCCTTCTCCTCGGATTTATCCCTTCTAGTTATTAAGAAGAATCCAGAGTAGCTAGGAAGTTATTTTAGATTTCATATTTATATTTTAGCGATTGAACAGTTGATCCACCGTGGGTTAGCATCTTGTGGGCACACATTAGAGAGCTTAAGGACTTAGCGGGCCACCGGGGCGCAGGCAGGCAATTGACCAGGACTGTTGCGAGCTGTCATCAAGCTGGTTCTGACGCAAGTTGATTCCACAGATAACTGTTCTGAATGCTGCATGGTCTTACGTTGGACCTGTTGTCAAGAAAGGCCATTCCCTGAAGAAGGACAGCATGCTTGGTAAAGTAGATGAGCCACGTAAAAGTGGGAAGACGTTAACAAGATGGACCGACACCGTGCCTGCACCAATGGGCTAGAACGTAAGGACATATTTGAGGGTGGTGCAGGCTGGGCAGGGTCTCTGCAGCAGAGCCAACTGATGGCACCTAACAACCGCAACAGCGCATCTTCATACCGACGGGCATCCTCAAGTCCATTGACATGGTTATTGTGTTATTTAAGTGGCTGCCAGCCTAGGGCCTTCTTTTCCAGGCCTTGATCAGATGATATTCTGTTATGATTCATGAGGTTTTGTTGGCTGATATCCAGAAGCAGGTTGCTTAGGTTTCTGTGTTACCTGTCTTAGTTTGCTATCTTTGCTGAAACTTGTTAGCCTGGGGTGACCTTGCTGGTATTTGAAATACAGGTCCCTGGCCTCCAGGATCACAGCCCCACATAAGCGACCACAGTATGCCAAACTGACAGACCGTGGTGGCACTAGAATTAGTCCTGCCATTTTCTAGCTGTGTGACATAGGAGACACTGTTTCCTTCACCTTCCGTGTTGTGTCATAATGCTAAACAGTGTTTCTCCGGAGCCCAGCGTTGTCGGGAATACATGAAGTGCTGTCTCATATTGCTTAGAGCAGCATCTTTCACACTGACATGCTCAGCTGCCCTCAGGTGTCTGCTTCCTCTTTATCGGCAACGGGCACCTCTGTATGCTTATTGACGTGGCTTTGTTTTGCATTAAAATTAGTTCAAGCTCATGATAACTCTTGCCAGGAAATCAATTTGCAAACAGATTTAAACGGGGTGTTTGAGTTTTATGCTTTTTAAAGTCCTAATGAGAGTCCCTGCAAGAATGAGGGAACTTGAAGGTAAACAAGTGGCCATTGAGCAGAGAAGCACCAAGCCCACATGGAAGACGCACACCGGCCTGTGCGATCACGAGATGCTGACGGGTTCAGCTAACAGGCATCAGAAGACCACAAACAAACAAACCTATCATTGAGCATGAGGGGGATCAGAGCAGAGACTCCAAACCCATCTGCAGACAATGGGACATCCCCTCACAGAAGGGTCGCAAGGAAGGGATGAGTCAAATAGGGAGCAGTACAGCGCCCATGAAACACACAATGCTCCTCTGGCTCCTTGAGGCTTCCTCACCCCCCACTATCATGACCCCAAGGCTATCTTCACTGTGGCCTAGACTGGTGCATGTACACTGCTACAGATAAGAGCTCAGGATATGCAGAGTTCAGGTCAGATAAACCCTTTGGGAACATAAATGGGAGTAGCGATACCAGGAGGGGAGAAAGAAGGTGGGGAGAGGAGGGGAGGAAGGGGGAATCAATTGCAATGATTGACACATACCCCACCCCCACCCTGGCGGGGGGCAAACAACAGAAATCATGGGGTTTGGGAGACAGCATTTGGTGTGATATATGAAAATAATAATTTATCATTTATCAAGGGATCACAAGGGTGGGAGGGGAAGAAGGGATAAAGAGGAGCTGACACCAAGGGTTCAGATAGAAAGTAAATGTTTAGAAAATAGTGATGGCAGCATATCTACAAATATGCTTGATACAATTGATGTATGGATTGCTATAAGAGCTGGAAGAGCCCCAATAAAATGATCTCAAAAAAAAGAATGAAGAAAGCAGTGCATGTAGATTTATGAAGGCATTTAAGTGTAATAGACGCACATTTCACAAAGCCTAACCTTAGCCCATCTGCATTAGAATCACCTGTCGAGCTGCTATGAAAACGAAGATTCTAGGTCCTGCTCCAGGCCCAAGGAATCTTGAAATAAAGGAGGCCAGGTATCTGTATTTTGCAAGCAAAACCTATGATTTTTATGCACTCAGATTTTTGAGAACTACTGATGCAGATGAATCATCCTAAAGGTCAGATTACTCAACCTCAATATTACTTTAATCATGCTAGTTCCCTTTGTAAATAGCCTATAGGAGCGCTCACGAGTCTTCCACTTGACAGTGAAGTTCAGCCATCCTGTGGCAGGCTGACAGCAGTCCTACGAAACCATCCATGCCCTAAGAATTCCAGGGATCAGGGAATGTGCTACTTTGTACTGACAGAGGAGACTCTACAGATGGGTAAACTGAAGATCTGGCGATGGAGAAACCATCTGAAATTATCCACCTGAGGCCATGGCATTGCTGGGTGCTTCAGTGAGAGGAAGTGCTGATGCAAGTAAGATGCTGGAATGAAATAAGAAAGGAGTTGTGAGCTAAAGGTTGCAGATACCTTTTTGTAAAGTTGCAAAAGGCAAGGAAGTGGTTTTCCTCTTGGATCTTTCCGAAGGAACCAGCCCTGCCAACACTTTGATGTTAACCGGTTAAGCAGCTTTCAGTCCTCGGACCGCTAGAACTCTAGAGACGGCACATTTATGTTGTTGAAGTTCCTCAATGTGAGGTAACTTGTTACTGAGAAAATAGGACATGAATATCTTTCGTTGCTCCAAATACTTCCAGACCCCTGGCTGTTATTTCACTGGTTATGTACTTACCCAGGATGTGCTTGGACTTTCTCATCTCTGAACTAAGCTCAGTTTCTACCAATTAAGAATCCTCTTCCATTTGCTCTTCTTTCATCCCTTCGGTCTAATAATTTTTCAAAGCTGTGAATAAGTCTTTTCTCTTATTTACATAGAACTCTCTCTTGACTTCCCTATCTAAGAGTGGTTTTCCCTTCTTGGAATTTCTAAGGTGATCAGCATCTCTGCAACTTATCGTACAACACACCCTGAGAAACTCTTCCTTCTGCTAGGGGCTGTCAAGTTGGTCCATGCCCCAGTGATGCTGTGTGCGACAGAGTGAGACACTGCACGGTCCTGCACGTGCTCACAGTTGTCCGTGTGGTCGAGCCCATTGTTGCACTCCCTGTGTCAGTCTCTCTTGTGGAGGGCCCTCCTCTTTTCCGCTGCCCCTCAACTTTCCCTTGTGTGATGTCCTCTCCAGGGGCTGGTCTCTCCGGGCATCTTTTCCACAGCCTGTGAGACGAAGTCTCCCCATCTTTGCTTCTAAGGAGCGTGCTGAGTGGACATTCAAGAGGGATCTGTTGGTTCTTGAGGCAGCCCACACTGGTTTCAATATTCTTAGCACCGTCATTCAAGGGCATGGATTCTTCTTCACTCTTCCTTATGCGAGATCCAACTTTCGCACTCACATGAGGCAATCAAAATCACCACGACTGGAGTCTGGTGTCCTTGAGTTCTCCCAGGAATGTGCCTGCTTTTCAACACTATACAGAGGTCTTGTGGAGCAGAGTAACCCAGTTCAATGTGCCCTTTGATCTCTTGACTACAGCTTCTATGAACATTGATTGTGGATCCAAGAAAGATGGAATCCTTGACAACTTCAGTTTTTCTCGGTTTATATTCTTGTTACCTACCTGTCCAGTTGTGAGGATTTGGGTTTTATTTACCTTGAGTTATAATCCATAATCTATAATCAAGTTCCAATGTTGACCTTCATTTTCAAGTGCTTCAAAGACTTCTCACTTTCAACAAAGGCACATCATTGCAAATTGCAGGTTGTTTGTAAACCTCCCTCTAATCCTAACGCTGCATTCTTCGTCATATAATCCAGCTTCTCTGGTTATTGTTCAGCATACATACTGAAAAAGTATAATAAGAGGCTACAACCCTGACACACACATACCTTTCCTGATTTAAATCATGCGCTATTCCTTTGGTCTGTTTGTACAGCTGCAGCTCTTGCTCAGGCTCTGCATGAACATGATGTTGTGTTCTGAACTTCCCATTCTTCTCAAGGCTATCCAGTTTGTTACGGTCCACATAGTTGAATGCCTTAGCGCAGTCAATAAAGTACAAGTGAACATCTTTTCAGCTACTCACTGCTGTGAGCCAAGATCCATCTGAAATCAGAAATGATATTTTTTATTCCACATCCTCCTCTTCTGAACCCAGCCAACTCCTCTGGGTGCTCCTTGTCCATGTACTGCTACAACTATTGTTGGATCTTCAGCAGAATTTTACTTGCATGAGATATCAGTGATATTGTTCTATATTTTGTACATTCTGTTGGGTCACCTTTCTATGGAATGGGTACAAATGATTATCTCTTCAAGTCAGTTGGCCAAGTGACTGCATTCTAGATTTCCTGGCATAGACACGTGAGGACTTCTAATGCTTCATCCGGTTATTGGTATTCCATGAGTCCCTGGAGCCTTGCTTTTGGCTAATGCTTTCAGTGTAGGTTGAACTTCTTTCTTCAGGACCATTGGTTATTACGCATGTACAACATCCTGAGATGGCGGAATGTCAACTGGTTCTTTTTGGTACAGGGACTGTGCAGTCTTTCCATCTTCTCTTGATGCTTCCTGCATCAGTCCTTATTTTGCCCCTAGTGTCTTTCAAGGCTTGCATTTTTTTTCTTTAGTTCTTTCCGTTTATGATATGCTAAAAATGTCCTTCCTTTTTGGTACGTAAGCTGTCCTTTGAACCCTTCTGTTCAGGTCTGACTTCACTCCCTCCATGTGCCTTCTCTACAAGTCAGAGCACGTGTCAGTGCTCTTTGCTGTCTTTTGAAAGACAGTTTGCTTTCTTCCATGAATGATGTCATTGATGTCCTCCTATAGCTCATCAGGTCTTTGGTCATCAGCATTCAGTATTCAATGTGTCAAGTTAGTTTTTGAGATGATCTCAACATTCAGGTAAGAAATACTGAAGGTTATATTTTGGTTCTAGTGGACTTGTCTTAATTTTCTTCAACTTCAACTTGAACTTACACAGGAACTGCAAATGATCTATTGCACATTCAGTCTGTTTCAGTTTTAGCTGCTGATATTGAGCTTCTTCATATACCTTTTCTATGGCTGTAGTTAATTCCATTTCTGTATATTCCATCTGGAGAAATCCATGTGTATTGTCACCTTTTTGTGTTGTCGAAAAGGTATTTGTTATGAACAAGTCTTGGTCACGCAAAATTCTATCATGCAATCTCCAGCTTCATTTCTGTCACCAAGACCATAATTTCCAACTACTGTTTCTTCCTCTTTGTTTCCAACTTTTCACTCCAATTATTGCTAGTAATTAGAAATGTGTCTCGATTCCATGTTTGATCAGTTTAAGACTGAAGACTGGTAGAATTCTTCAATATCATTGTCATTGTTTTAGTCGTAGGTATGTAAATCTGAATAACGGTTGTATTTACTGGTCTTCTTTGTATGCAGGCAGACATTATCTTATGTCATCAGCTGTCTACTTTAAGATAGATCTTGAAATGTCCTGGAGAGGTGTAAAAAAAAAAATCTCTCTTCTGCTGCTGAAGGCAATGTGTTTGTAACAAAAACAGTTATCTTCCCCTTCCATTCTTTATTCTTGTTCCCTTAAAATAGAGCTTGAACAAATAGTTTAAAAGTGCAAAAAGAGAAAGAAACTATTTGACATGAACCTTATAGGAATTTCTTAGCATCAGGACCTCCCAATGCAGTGGTTGCTTGGCAGGAAGGGAGAGAGGTGTGTAGCCCATAGCGCTGCCGGGTGCTCGTGCACCGGATACAGCCAGTGCAGAGGACAAAGAAGGCTCTTCTGAAAACATTGTTTGCATTAATTTCACACAAATGCATCGTTGGGTTTCCCTCGGAAGCGGGGCTCCAGGAGCCACCCTTTCCTTCATACATACAGCATCTTTAATTTTTCTCTCCCCCACCCCCAGCAGTTACTATTTTGTACTTTGGGAGTGAAGTGATTTTTACCACCTGTGTTTGCATATTTCTATATATGCTGTGGACAAAAGATGATAATAACTTACTAGAGAATGGATATTTTAGGATGAGACTGTGTTACCTGTTGCATAATAATCAGAACTGAAAATTCATTGATCAGTAATTTTTAAGAGTTCATGTTTTGTGACAACCATCTCTAACAGCTAACTCTTTATTGAACATACTCCTAAAAAACAAGGAACCACGACATTGTAGATAATTAATACTGTACAGTATAGAAACCTCCATATTTACCCTCAAATGCAGAAAAAGTCTTGCTGAATAAGAGCGTTCGACTAGGATTTTAAGGGCTTGAGGTAAAAGCACCAGTAAGGGGGTGGGTGGATCTCTCACATCAGAATGTCTGGTTTTAAGTCCTGATTTCATCATATCTACTTTGGAGACGTTTCTATATGTGTCAGTGTCTTCATCTGTATCAACCTCCTAGAATTTGAAAGTTTAAAGAAATACTCCACATCACAGTGAAGTGGCATTGTGGCTGGAGAAGAAGATGGATGTCACATGTGTTGGCAATCCATGGGTCACCTTTCAGCATACCCGTATATCCCAGGTTACCTTGAAGAGTTATTCAGACCTTTTAGTTTGCATTTTGATGTCCCTACTTTTGTCTTCCTATCAGGTCAGTCCATGAAAAGGCTCATGTCGGTAGCAACAAGGATGACGATGATGGCAAGCACAGTAGTGACCACAGTGGTAAAGCGCCCAGAGCAGGGCATCGTAGCGAATGCTTACTTTAAGTCTAGTATTACCAATTTTTTTTCTCTTAAAAAAGAAATGAAAATAAGTTTCTCCATATGTTAAATAATACCCAAAACAATGTAAATGGTCTTTTAAGATTTAGTGAAAAAAGATGATCTGTCTTTTCAAAGACAATAAATTTAAAGATCTTAGTAAATTGCCTCACTTACAGCCGTTGAGTTGCTTCTAACCTTACAGGAGAGGATGGAATTGCCCCTGTGGAGTTCTAAGGCTGTTAATCATTTACAGGAGCCGAAAGTCTCCTCTTTCTCCCAAGGAGCTGCTGGGGGATTTGAAACACTGACTTTGCAATTATCAGCTCGTTGTGTAACCCACTACACCAAGTGCCTGGCACATGTTAGAAGTTCCGTATATGTCAGCTTTATTTGTAGTACTCAGCACTAAATTTTTAAAATTTATTCTATAATATTAATCATGATATGCCTCTCTCTTCTCCCCTCTCTTCCCTCTTTTCTTCCTTCCACCCAGCCTTCTCCCCTTTCCTCTCCTCCTTCCTTCTCTCCTCTTTTTCATATCTTAGATGATTGAATGGTTAGTCTGGTATTTTCAGTACTTTGAATACATTGGATTTTAGATGAATTTTTGAAAAAAAATCTGTGATTCAATACATTGCCATTCATCATTACTTTTCCCTTATAAGCCTTTATGCTATTTTGGTACAGATGAGAGCTCTCCTATCCCAGCTAATTTGAAATCATTTTTCAAACAAGACTTCATGAGTTCCGATGCTAAAATTAAGGCCTATTACATCTTCTGTACTTCCTTTGTCTGCTAATGTTGTAATATGATTTTTAAGTAATTGAGTTTCTTTTGACATGATTTCTTATTTAGAAACTCTGCCTTATGTAGGGATCGCTTATCTCTATAGGTGCTTATATATTTTGTAAAGATATTTTCTCTCTGGTTGCCCCCTAATTACTTTAGAGAGACGTGGAATTTCTCATCTTTATTTAAACCATGTAAAATAACTTCATATTAGTGAGGAAATAGGATTCAAAAATACTGGGGGGGATAATAAACCTACTTTTGTAAAATGAAAGGAAAGGAGGAGACACTAATTCCTATGGAAAAGATAATTATAGAGTTACTAAATAGAAACCTCAAGAGTTCACCTCTTTCCCTTTATTATTTTTAAAGCAAAGAAATATTACCTCCTTGTCTTCTTCCTTTACTTTTTTATTCAGAGAAAGATATGCTTTTGTAGTTAATTTCAGGCATTAAATTTACAACCAAAAAACGATGGAAAATTTCCCCTGTGGCCCCTAGAATTAGTCTGTTCTTTGTGTATTTTTCCTAGAATACAAAGAGAGCAATCACAGCGGTCATACGCTCTCCCTAGAAGCATTGTCAAATAGTCTAGTGCCTTGGAAATAGGTTCATCCTGCTCTAAGGAGACATTTTGTCCCTGAGCGTGTGCATGTGTGAGCACGCACGCGCACACACACACACCCTGCTCTCAGACTGAACATGAAAATGGAAACTTCATTTGACAAAGTATAAAACATTAGCTCTTTTGAGAGATTTATGTCCTTGTGATACTCTGGCTACCATGCATGAGCCCCAAGCCTGAGAAGTGAGGGTCAAGGTTAAATGGCTACTTATAGATTTGCTGATGTGTGGTTTTACCCATGAATAAGCAACAGGTCATGCTTGTGCAAACTGCCTGCACTCTTTCACTGCGGGTCTGTCATAGTTGAAATGAGGGTTTCATTCTGACATCCAATAGAAATGTACTATTTAACTTACCATAGGCTCCCGTGCAGAAATACAAGTTAAAATTCAATTCTTTTTATACAATAATTGTTTTCGAGAAGAGAAACATCAAATGATAATACATTCAGTCATAAGAATACCATAATCTACCGATGGTGAAATTAATAAATCTATCTTCAGAGGATACTTAAAAAATTCATTCCTTAACTTCTAAAACAAGGGTGCTTTTTACAATTACAAATTATATAATTTCCCTCTAAACATGGCTCTGGCGACCCCCCCTGAGCATAGACCAGGGATATCACTAGCCTCGCCATCATGCAGAGTGCAGTGGAAAGCGAATTGTGACAGCTGCCATTAGGGTAAAATCTAGCACTTTATCATTTGATTTCCCTTTTGATCCATTTTAAAGCTGTTCTAGTTTTTAATATTTTCTGTTTCCTTTCCAACTGGGATTCATCTCTATTTTATTTTGTTATTAGCTTTTTCGGTGCTTTGTATTTTTATTTGTTTTTCTGTATATGAAATCTAGGAGGGGTGAGCCTCCTAGTAATTGTATTAATGATTCCTTGGGGCTTGTGAAGGGAGGTTGGGGGGAATTGGGAACTAATAACCTGGAGTACAAAAAAAAAGAAAATGTTCTAAACTAGATTTTGATAATAATTGCATGGTTCTTGATATGATTGATCTATTGAATTGTATGATATTGGAGTATGGTCCAATACAACTTTTTATAAAAAGAAAAAGAAGTTAATGGAAATCATATTACCTTTTTAATGCAGTAACAAATTCTATTGTCATCTAATGAGTGGTAAAATGATATTTATTTGAACTTACAGACATTCTAAAAATTCATAAACTCAATGAAAATCAAGTCAAAATAATTTCCCCCCATTCCTAATAATTTTCTCCAAAATTACTGATCATATTAAAGGCTGCTTCAGGGTGAATGTCACTGGTTCACTTTAGTGGGGGTTACTCACTGAACTGGGGTAGACATTTCTTAAAGAAGTGTAGTAAGAAAAAGTAATATTTTTAGGAATTAGTTTTAATCACTAAAGATAATATAATCACGTTATTCTTACTGTTGTTGTGCAGTTAAGTGGATTCCAATTCATGGCAACCCTCTGTATGACGCAGCAACGCAATGCCCAGTTTGGTGCCATCCTCACAGTTGTTATGTTGGCGCACACTGTTGTAGCCACTCTGTCTGTTCGTCTCATTAGGCCCTCCTCTTTCACTGGTCCTCTGCTTTACCAAGCACGACGTCCTTCTCCCAGGCCTCCTCTCCTGGCAACACGTCTAAAGTAAGTGAGACAGAGTTTCTACGAAGCATTCTGGCTGTATTTCTTCCAAAACTGCTCTTCTGGTTGTTTGTATGACTTTCAATATTCTTTGCCAACACCACAATTCATAAATTGGTTATAATTCTTCAATTTCTTCAACATGGGCTTTCATGATTCATATGTAAAGATGAATGATACTCCTGTTAACCGATCTTCCTTGTAGACCTATGGATATTGTCTTATCACAGAGAGCACTGTACTTCAAGATAAATCTTAAAATCTTTTTGGTGAATTTTCTTTATAAGTCTGGGGTAGCCGTGGATTACAAATTGGGGTGCTAAGCACAAGGTCAGCAGTTTGATCCCACCAGCCAGTCTGCAGATTGAGGTGTTAACTAGCTGTTGTTAAAAAGCATACTAGTTTACCTAAATTTCAGCGGCACTCGGGAAGCATTTATTTCTTGTTCACATGTTGGTTGGGGTTTGACCATGTAGATTGTTCTCAGTTGTGTTTGCCTTAAAGCTGCAGCTTGGGTGCAGGTCTGCTGCATTATTCTTTCTTTCTTGTTCTTTGGAATTAGCTTGTGTGTCACAAAGAATCTAAGTCAGTTCCAACTTCACTTTTCTTCCTTTTGTTACCACTCAGACCAAGGTTTAGGGAAGATGGCTAAGGAATTTCTAGGGTCTTTAAGCCTGTGACTCCCCCAAATTTTCCTCCCTCTCTAAATAAAAATAATTGTATTACTTTTCCCCTATTATTTGTGGACTATCACACCTATAAAGATAAACATATGTTGTGAAACAACCCATCTCATCAAAACTGCGACCGTACTCCATTACAGCCCCAAGTTCGACATTCTTTTATCCTTTTTTTTTTTTTCCAACCCACCATCTCTCCTTACTTCCCTGCCTCTTCCCTCTCCCCATTCCACCCTGGCCCGGTAGGAAAATAAGTTTTATTTTCCTTTTTTCTTTCATCTTTATTGTTTCCATCTTTTGGGTGTCATAAATTGCTGCAGTAAATGTGGGTGTGCATATATCTGTTCCTGTTTTGTTCTTTATTTCTTTAGGATCTATAGCAAGTAGAGAGACCACGGGTTCGTGGGTATTTGTATTTGCGTTAGTTAAGGAGGTATTGATTTCCATGACGGCTGTACATTCTGCAATTCTGCCACACCACCAGCAATGTATGCGCAAGCCCATAGCAATGTTTCTCCACATCAGTTGTTATTTTCAGGTTTTGAAAGAATTTTGCTAAAAAATTTTTTTAAAAAAGAATTTTGCAAAAAGTGTTGGTGTGAGGCGGTATCTCATTGTTATTTTAATTTGTATTTATCTTATGGCAAATGAACCAGAATATTTCTTCATGTGATTGTGGGGCACCTACATGTCATCTTTAGTAAGTTGTCTAGCTTTGTCTTGTATCTATTTTTCATTTGGTTATTTGTACTTTTCTTATTAATGTGTTGTAGTTTTTATAGATTTTTAAAATTAACCCTTTATCCAATATATCTTTGCCAAATATTTTCCTTAGTGTGAGTTCTCTATGTACTCTTCTGACAAAGTCTTTGTATATACATAAACATCATATTTTTAGACTATCCCAGTTTTCAAATTTGTCTTCTGTAGCGTGGGTGTGCTTTGTTATGTTTGACAGTGGTGTTCAGCCTTGTATTAGGGCCCTTAAGTTTACCCTTCTGCTTTCATTGATGATCCTTATGGTTCTAAGGTTTATATTTTGTTCTTTTATCCATTTTGAGGTTGTTTTTGTACATGATGTGACGTATGGGTCTTGTGAGCAAAAGCCTGCCTTCGTCTTGGTGTTTATCTTTATAGTAGTTGTCTGATACTGACGTCACTCAGCATAATGGTTCCATTCATGTCATGAGTTGTTTAATGATTGCCTCACTAAAGTTTCTTTATAATTCTTCTACTGATGGGCATTTGGGCTGTTTCCAGCTTCTTGCTACTGTAAACTGTGCTGCAGTGAACATGGGAGAGCACGTCTGTCTGTGTGTCTGTCTCTTATTTCTCTAGGCTATATACTCCGCAAAGGTATTGATAAGTCATGCAGTATTTCTGTTACCAGATGTTTTAGGTAATGCCAAATCACTGTGCACAAAGGCTGTGTATGTTTGCAAGCCCACCAGCGGTGTGTGAGAGGGTCAGTCTCTCTGAAGCTTATCTAGCACTTGTTGTTCTCTGTTTATTTTGAATTGGACTGTCGTTGTGGTTGTAAGGTGATATTTCATTGTTTTTCGATTTGCAATTCCCACATGGCTAGTGATAGTGAGGACTTCATCATCTGCTTGTTAACCATTCAAGTGTCATCTCCTATGAATTGTCTAATAGTGTCCTTTGCCCACCTTAAATTGGATTTTTGTTGTTATTGAGTTACTACAGAATCATATTTTAGCAATTGGTCCTTGGTCCATTCTGTCATTGCTAAAGATTATATTTTTTCTAAATCTGTGGTCTCTTGTTTTAATTTATTGAAGAAGTCTTTTGATGTGCATAAGTGTTTTATTTTTAGTAGCTCCCAGTCATCTATTTTGCCTTCAACTGCATGTTCTTTTATTATATGTATAGGCCTGTATGTAAATGTCTGTCCATGCCCTGCAATAGTGCCCATAAGTTTGTCCCAATTTTCTCATTGGTGATCTTTATCGTTCTGGGGTTTACAGTTAAGTTTCTAATCCAGCTGGAGTTCATTTTTCTTCTGTTTCATTATTCTGCAAATTGAGATCCAATTTTTCCAGCACCATTTGTTGAAGAGGGTGTTACTTTCCCATTTTATGTTTTTTTCATTATTGGGTGAAAATCAGTTTCCTGTATGAAAAGATGCAAAGGAAACAATTTCCTCTTGATAGATTTCTCTTTCTTCTCCCTTTTCTACACAAAATTGTAGTATAAGTATTCTGCAACATTTTTTACTTAAAATAGTTTTTACATTTTCCTATTTCATTCCATAAAACCTGCCTCGTTTCTTAGAGTTTTGTATTTTGCCACTTAATCTTAACACCATTGACTTTTTGAGACTGTCTTTTTAAAAATCATTTTATTAGGGGCTCATACAACTCTTATCACAATCCATACATACATCACTTGTGTAAAGCACATTTGTACATTCATTGCCCTCAGTATTCTCAAAACATTTGCTCTCCACTTAAGCCCCTGGCATCAGCTCATTTCCCCCTCCCTCCCCGTTCCCCCCTCCCTCATGAACCCTTTATAATTTATAAATTATTTTTTCATATCTTACACTGTCCAATGTCTTCCTTCACCCATTTTCTGTTGTCCATCCCCCAGGGAGGAGGTTATATTTAGATCTTAGTAATCAGTTCCCCTTTTACACCCCATCCACCCTCCTGGTATTGCCACTTGCACCACTGGTCCTGAAGGGATCATCCGCCCTGGATTCCCTGTGGACCAGTGTACATCCTCTGGTCTAGCCAGATTTGTGAGGTAGAATTGTGATCATGATAGTGGGGTGGGGCAGGAGGAGGAAGCATTTAAGAACTAGAAGGAAAGTTGTATGTTTCATTGTTGTCACACTGCACCCTGACTGGCTTGTCTCCTCCCCACGACCCTTCCATAAGTGGATGTCTAATTGCCTATAGATGGGCTTTGGGTCTCCACTCCACACTCCCCCACATTCACAATGATATGATTTTTTTATGATGATAACTGATACTTGATCCCTTCGACACTTCATGGTCACAGACCCCAGACACTATATCTTTTGATAGCCAGGCACCATCAACTTTCTTCACCACATTTGCTTATGCACCCATTTGTCTTCAGCAATCCTATGAGGGAGGTGAAACACAATGATATGATTTTTTGCTCTTTGATGATTGGTAACTGATCCTTCAACACCTCATGATCACACAGGTCGGTGTGCTTCTTCATGTGGGCTTTGTTGCTTCTGAGCTAAATGGCCGCTTGTTTACCTTCAAGCCTTTAAGATCCCAGATGCTATATCTTTTGATAGCCAGATAACATCAGCTTTCTTCACCATATTTGCTCATGCACCCACTTTGTCTTCAGCGGTTGTGTTGGGAAGGTGAGCATCATGGATTGCCAGTTTAATAGAAAAAAGTATTCGTGCATTGAGGGAGTACTTGAGCGGAGGCCCAATGTCCATCTGCTCCCATAATACTAAACCTATAAATACATGCAAATAGATCTATTTCCCCATCCTCACATATAAATATATTTACATGTACAAGCCTTTATTTAGACCTCTATATGCCATTTGCCTCCAGAAACTGTAAGTCTTTTCGGGAGTAGAAAGGTTCGTTTTTCTGGTGACTTTGAACTATTGACCTCATGGCTAGCAGACCAGCATATCACTACTAGGCCACCACCAGGGCTATTCAAGATATACTATAATTTATTTAATTCTCCAGTCCCTGGCATCTAGCTGTCAGTTCTGATTCATAGTGACCCTATAGATCAGAACAGAGCATTCCCCAGTAGGTTTCTGAAGACTGCCCATCTTTACAGGAGTAGAAAGCTTCATCTTTTCCTTGTGGAACCACTGCTAGTTTTGAACTGCAACTCTCGATTAGCTGACTGACATGTACCCCAGGCTCCCCAGGAGAAACCTCGGGTATATTTCCAATGTTTCGCTCTGACAGATGCTGCTGCAATGAGTGTACAAGGTTTAAAGGTAGCGATTCAACCAAAGAGAAGACCCTCAGCACGATAGAGCATCCCTGTAGTCGTAGGAGGGCGTCCCAGACACTGACTCTTACGAGAATGGCACAGAGCGAGCACAGTTCCATTCTGTCACACAAAGGGCTGATACGCTTCCAGACCATTTCCCCGACAAATAATAATTTTGAAACAAACTACCAGGTTACTTTGCATGTAATTTCTAAAAGTGCTTACTCCCACCAATAATGAAGGGAGGATCTCTTTATCTACAATCTTGTAAATAGTATGTTAATGTATTTTAGGATTTGGGTCCATTTGCTTACTGAAAAATGAAGTTGCACTTTGTTTATTATGAATGAGGAATAACTTCCTGAGCATAATGTCCTTAGAATGGACCATTTTCTCTGGCTTTTGCCTTGTTGTCTTCATAAATATTAGATAAAAATATTTCATGGAAGCTGCATATATGAGGAGGATTCAAAACATTCATGGGAAAAATGGAAAGATCCTGGGAATTTTCCACAAACATTCTGAACTCCTTCATATGCCTATTAAAATTATTTGCATTATAAATGTTTCCTATTAAGTAGCAACCCCTATCATTTGTAAGGAACTACTTAGAAAATTTGGGCTTTTAATACATGACCTTTTAATATTTTTTTTATTTTATGGCTTCTAGATTTTGTGTAAGGATTTCTTGTGGTGAAGTGTCTAACCAAGAAAAGTCAGGGGCTCAACCACACAAGTCGCTCTGCAGGAGAAAGATACAGCATACAGACTTCAGCCTCGGGACCCCCATGGGGCCGGTCCCCTGGGTTCTGTAGTCATTGAGGGAGAATTAGCTCAGGGCAATAGGCTAAGGTTTCAGAACAATAATAATAATAATAATAGAAATGCTTTTCACAACTTAGATTTGTAAAAAGAATTGTATTTCCTCTGATACTTTTAAAACTTTTTGATTATTTTTAATCTCTGATTTTCTTTAAAATCTTACTGGTTGCTGTGAGTCAGTATAGATGACAGTGCTGGGTTTGAGGGTTTGAATGTACGATAGGAATCCAACTGTCTTATTTTTCTGTATTGCTACCAGTTTTCTCAGTGTCATGTATGGATTTGAACACTAATTTTGGCACCTCTAAGCTCTGTAAAATTTTTAGTCTATTTCTGAGTTGATTTAAAAAAATATATCTTTATCCACTCAACAGTTCCATATTGTTTTAGTTACTGGAAATGTATGGTGCTTTGTTATGTGTTATGTGGTAGCACCTATCAATCTTCCTTCTTATTTGTTTTCAGGATTTACCTATTATTGTGTTGTTGTTTTAAATTTCTTCATATAAATTGTAAAATGGCATTATTTTTGAGAAAAAAGGTGACTTTTTGTATGATGCCTTTACATTTACAACCTAAATAAGACTAAATTAATGTCTTATGGCGAGTGTTCCTCAGGCTCTTTACAAGTATTTTAGAATTATTCTTCAGATGGTTCTTGCAAATTTCTCTTTAGGTACATTGTTTTCTGATTCTGTTTTGGCTAAGTATATGTACTATTGATAATGAAGAACTTCTACCTGCTTTAGCCCTGGTTCACCTGTAGTCTCCTGCAAGATGAGAAGACATAGATGATGCAATAAGAACACAGGTGAACGTTTTGGGTGAACATAGGGGGACATGTCGGTAGATATAGCACATGGGTACTAACTAGATTTTACTGTCATATATCTTGAAAGCCATCAGATTTATCTGGCACACACAACATAGGAAAAGCACAATGCACAAAGATATATCTTGGAAGGCAAAACCATATCATGGAAAGTAGAAAAGAATTCAGCCAATATTTTTTTTTTCAGTAGACTTGGTTGTGTCTAATATTGTCCTAAATAACAGTGACTTTAGGTGAGAATGTTTTTTTTTCTCTATCACACGTGCATTCTAGATGTAGGGTCTTTCAACACGGGTGTGGCAAGTTCCTAAATCAATGAACCAGACTCATTTCTTTTCCTCTGATAGTCTTAGTGTGTGGGCATCCTCAAATTTGTCTTGTGTTTCAAGATTCTCATAATGCCCATGTTTCAGGCATGAAGTTTTAATAAAAGGAGGGAACAGGACAAAAAGTGTCAACTGCCAAGTGAATTACAACCTTTTCTAAGACTTTTCAGAGGCCCCGTGTGTTCTCATTTTATCCCACCATACAAATGCAAGAAGTGGTTCTGAAGAAAGATTCGGTTACTCGGGAAGAAAGAGATGATGAATGGCAGTCAGTTTCCGTTCCCTGGCAGGTGGAGTAAGCACATTTGCATTTTCTCTTCAAAATGTTGCGAAAGGAGAAGGAAAATACCAAGAGCAAAATCCAAAAGTATTCCCCCCCTCCCCGCGCGCACGTATTTAGTTTGCATCAAGAATCACGTCAATGGCAGTGCGTTTGGTTTGGTTTGGAGTGCTCCCCGAAACCTCAGTTGGAAATCAATGATGTGATCATGCAGTTTCTCAACTCCAAAATGTTTACAGAACTGCATCGCATGGTCCCCTTTTCTTCTTCAGAACCGAGGAACCGCAGTAAAAGATTACAATCCAATCCCCAAAGGGTACAATTTGCACAATTGAGTACTCACGAAGGCAATTAAGATAGTATCCCTTATCCACAGTGTAGTGTGGGAGGCAGATAAATAAAGACATATCTAGAGTATGTCTTTATTTATCTGCCTCCCACACAATCATCAGGGCGATGAGCAGTCTGACAGAGGTAAAGCCCGAGTGAAGGGAAGCGCACAGTGGAGTCATTGACTAAGTAGGATGATCAAGTGGTCTCAGGGGGGGTTTGTGGTTATTTGCCATTGAGTCGGCTCCAACCCATGATGACCTTACATGTAACTGACCCAAACATTGCCTGGTACCGGGCCACCTGTATTGGGATGCTGGAGTTCATTGTTTGCGCTATTGTGTAATCCATCATCGGGAGTTTCCCTTGTTTTAGTCAGGAAGAGAAGGAAGTGATGGAACGTGAGCTGAGTGCAGAAGGACAGGAAGTCTGGCTGCACATAGGGGATGAAGGGTCTGTTTCTGAACTTAGTTTCTTTGTCTTATATCTTCATCAAGGCAACAGTTCCATTTTGTTGTCATTACTGAGACTTTGTGGCATGTTGTTACTGGTAGGCCTAATCAATTGTCCTAATTCATTTTCAGAATTTATATGGCTGTTATTCTGGGTTTTTAAAAAAATTCTTCATATAAACTTTAGAATGACTATTACTTATGAAGAAAAAGTTGACCTCTTTCACAATGCCTTTCATTTGCAATCTGGAATCAGATGAAATTAATGTCTCTACAGTGAGCTTTCTTCAGGTTGTCACTGTTGTATTTCACAAGTTTTTATAAATTATTCTTCATATAGTTCTTGCATATTTCTCATGAGGTGGCAGAAAGGTCAAATCAGTGGGCTGGAGAGAAGAGCTGGTGAGCAGAGAACTTGCCCAGGAGGAAACAGATCTATGAAGTCTTGGAAAGGAATGGCCTTTAAAGCCAGCTTCTTACATTGATCCTGCTAGGAAAGGGATGCGAGCAAAGGTGTTATCCTGCATGCAGGAACATTGAGGATTTAAAGCAGGCAAATATGTGCTCTGATTTGCATTAGAGAGAGATTCTTTTAAAGCCACAGTGAGAATGGATTGGATATGGGTAAAATCCCACATCCAAGGGTGGCCAAGTCCCTTTTAATCTGGACAAGTGCATGGACGTGAGAGTGGGGAAGAACTTCCAAGTAATTAAGAGTGAGGATTTCCAGGATGTGGAGCTGCCTGAACTGAGAAGTGACAAATATGGAGCAAAGGAAGAGAGATGATTTCTGGTTTCTGGCCTGATGTTATGGATTGATTTTTTCCCCTCAAAAAATGTATTCTAACCTAACCCCTATAATTGTAGGCATAATGCCATTTGGGAATAGGGGTTTGTTATGGTAATAATTGCATATCAGTATTTGGTTTCTGAGCTAAACCAAGCATTTCTGAACTAAAATAGCAACCGAGGCACAAAAAAAAGCAAAAATGGGAAAGATTGATACTATGCAGAAATCTCCAGGGAACCAAGGAACAGAAATGGAAAGAGATAAGGATTTTGAGAGAAGCTTCTAGTTTGTTAAACTATAACACAATAAATTTCTGTTCATTGAAACCCCCCATTTGCCGTTTCTCTTTAGAGGCATTAGGAAACCTGGGGAAACGATGTGAAAACCAGTGTCTTCATAACACGCGGAGAACAAAAGATAAGACTCATTGTTATGAGGGCAGAGAGTAAGATGCTCGTGAGACATACATGTGGGATTATCTGGGCCTGGACACTTGAGCAAAGAATTGAGATGGAGAGATGGTTTTAAAGGCAGTTCGAGACATGTGACTAGACCAAGGTTCGTTGTTCTTTTCAAGTGCTGTGTCAAGCTGGTTCTGGCCAATAGTGACCTTATGCACAGCAGAATCCAACAGTTCAGTCCTTCACCGTGCTCCCAATCCCTTTGGCTGTCTTTCTATTGCTCACTGACCCTTTACTTTACCAAGCACGATGATGTCTTCTTTCCAGGGATAGCCCCTCCTAATAATGTCCAAAAAACGGGAAACATAGGGGAGAGAGAGAGAGGGGAATTGGGGAGTACATAATGAAGCGGGAAGGAGGAGGGAGCCCTGGAGCTGATCGTGAGTGCACAGAGAATGCTCTAGGATGGATGTGGTGGTGATTGTACAATTCCCTCTTGGTGTGATTGGACGATTGAGCTCTTCAATTGTATAACATGTAAATTATGTGCCAAAAAACTGTTGAAAAAATTAAAAAGTAAATGTTTGCAGTAAAAATAAATGAATAATAAATAAAAATGTGCCAAGTCATTAAAAATAAAACAAACAAACAAAAAACCCAAAGTAATTGAGACAACGTCTCACCATCTGGGTTTCTAAGGAGCATTGCAGCTGTACTTGTTCCGAGATGGAGTTGTTCTTTCTTCTGATAGAACATGCTGTTAGGTGTCCTCACTTTGCTTCCAGCTCACAGTGAACGCATGCGCAGCAGAAGGACCCCTGTCCTGTGCTCCTGCGCTTGCAGCCACGTCTCAGAGTCCATCCCACGAGGGTCTTCCTCCTTTTGGCTGACCTTCTACTTGACCAAGTATGATGGCCTTTTCCAGTGAACCGTCTCCCGGACAACGCGTCCAAAGTACGTGAAACAAAGTCACACCATCCTTGCTTCCCAGGGATGTTCCGGCGATTCTTCGTCCAGGACATGTTTGCTTGGCAGTGTGTGGTACTTTCGGTGTTCTTTGCCAGAATTATAATCCATAGCATCAGTTCTTCTTCGATCTTCCTTACTCAATGTCTAATTTTCACATGCATCAGACGCGATTGAAAATACCATGACTTTGGTCAGGCACACTTGGGTCCTCAAAGAGATACTCTCGATCCGGTGCATCCCAACCTTGTTTGATTTCCTGGTGTTCCTTCCACAAGTGCTGGTTGTGAATCCAAGAACAATGAAATCCTTGAAAATTCTAGTCTTTGGTCTGTTAATCATGCTGCTGCTTTTAAATCCATTTTCGTTTTCTTTAGATTGAGTTGTAATCTATACTGAAGGCTATAGTCTTTGAGCTTCTTCAGTAAAAATGCTTCAAGTCCTCTTAGCTTTCAGCAAGCAAGGTTGTGTGATTTGCGCATTGCAGGCTGTTAATAAAACCTCTTCCAATCCTGTTGTCACTTTCTTTTTTTTAACAGTTTTATTGGCACATAATTTACATATCATACAATTCAAGAGCTCAGTCCTTCGATCATATCTAGGAGAATTGCACAATCATTACCATATCAATATAGAGGCCCCCCATGGTTAAATCCCCTTTAAACTGAGCTGGGCAGTCACAGTCAGTTCTAGTGCTCCCTCCCCTCTCCTGTCTTCCTTTTGTATTCCTGAAATCCCTTTTCCCTCCCTGTCCCCACTCCCCGCCCCTGCATCCCCTGTCAACCCTTGCATCAATTATCCCCCTGCATCCACCCTCCTGAGACGTCACATTCTTCACACAGTACAGCTCCTCACATTTTCTATGCAACATATAGTTTGTATAAATGTTATGGACATCTTTTCTGATTTTAAACATTGAGGACCTCTTTGAATGACTGCCTCTTGATCTATATACAGGTTCACTGTGAGCACAATGAAATATTCTGGAATTCTCATTCTTCCGAGTTATCCATCTTTATCCATAATGCACACAGTTGAATGTCTTTATGCCAATAAAACAGAAGTCACCATCTTTCTGGTGTTCTCAGTTTTCAGTCAAGATCCATCTGATGTCAGCAGCGTTGTCTAGCATTCCACACCATCTTCTGAGAGCAGCTTGCATTTATGGTAGCTCCCAGTCTATATACTGGGGCAATTATTTTTTATTTCTCTTTAACAAAATTTTACTTGCATGTAGTGATATTGCTCATTAATTTCTGCATTCAATCCAGTCACTCCTCTTTGGAATGGGCACAAATATGAATCTCTCCATATTGTATAGTTGAGTAGTGTTTAATGAAGTTTATCTCAAGTGTGGTGTGGGTGTGTTTGGCAGAGAGAGGTGGGGGTGGGGGTGGGTTGGTGGGGCAGGGGGGTGGAGAATGATGTCAACTGTGTTCCTTATTGAAGGTCTGGGTGACAAAATCTGAAAAATGCAACCTTCAAAGATGAAAATTATCTCGACAAGAGAAAGCCAGAGAGCCCCTGATTTGCTGTGGCCCTGAGTCAAAACGGCCTGGGGGCTTGTTTGGCCTCACTCACCTGAGGGAGGAGCTCCTTTCTCAGAGGCTTCATTAGAAAGAAGACCTATTTTGGTATGGAAACAGACATGATTTTCCTTAAGTTACTCTCAATGCATTCAAATTGCATTTTAGATTCTCAATGTAAATAAAGATGTATGTTTTCAGTGTACACCAAACTATATTCATATAAACTAGTAAGGCATCCCATTCACATATTTCTATCAATATCTTATTTTTCTTGATTTCTTCTCTTACTATTTCTGTTTGAATGTATTACATTATTGTCTACACTCAATGATTAGAGGTTTCATGGTAGCATACCATGATTTTAAAAGAAGTTAGAAATTAGCATGAGAATCGTAGAGAGAGTAAAGTGATGAGAAATAAGATATTTCAGTTCTCTTTCAAGGATTTTCATGGAAAAAGCTGCAGGGAAAAAAGTGCTATATCAGAAGGAAACATGCTGCTGTCTGTGTGTGATGTGCTACATCAGGACTCAAAAGTAAAATGAATTTAAAAATTTTTAAATTTACCACAATTCTGTTTATTGATGGTTTTTCTACTAACTGCTCATTTTAGCATTTATTACCCTTTAGTCTCTTTTGCTCCTGAACTTCCATTTTATAATAAACACTCTGAGCATTTGCTGCATCACTAAATTCCATTTTAAAACCTAATCCTTCTTTGAAATGATAATATGAAGGCAACTCTTACAAACACACATGTAAAGAAAACCATAGTGTCCTAAATAATTTGTTTCCCTGTCAGTGTAGCCACGGAGCTACAGATGGTGAGTTCAGTGAGCCGAGAATTTAGGGCTGAGGATCAGTAATCCCACAGCCGCTTGTCAACTAGGGATGTGATAGGCCAGGAATGGCTGTCGCTCCGAGACGGCTTCATGCAATGCAAATCTATAAACAGAGAAAGCAAGATTAATTTTAGTGTTTTTTAGAATATTTACCAGACTATAAGCTTTATGCTATTCTTTCATTTTGCTATCACAATGTAGCAAATCACCACAAACTTAACCTGGAAAATGGCATGCATTTATTACAGTAAAACCTATGAAAGTCAGACTTCGTGAAGGCAGAAACCTGTCAGAGAAGGAAACTTTAAATATGTTTTTTTCCCTGAAATATTGGGTGATGAAAAAATTACGACCACATCTGTAAAAGGGAGAAACTTAAGTGACCCAGGAGAACAAGCCTGTTCCATGAAATTCCCACACTCACAGGTTTCACACATCCCAGAACTGTTGGTTTCTTTTCTCCAGAGTCCCACAAGCTTGATATTAGGGTGTCGACCACCAGAGAAATGCCCTGCCCCCAAAAAATCTTTATTACTTGGATAGTCCATTTCTTCTCAATAAGTATTGATAACTTCCCTTGATACAGTAATCTCTGAAGAGAGATTCTCTAGTATTTTCCCCAAACTACCTTCAGTTCAAAATTATTTACTGAGCACCTTACTTGTTAGTTCAATACTCTGGAGAGACAAGATCAGTAAGAGGATCCAATTCCAGGGACTTATGATCCAGTTGTAAAGCATGCTGTGGAGGGAGATGTTAAGAGAGACCAAGCCTGAATCATTTTTGAGGCCAGGAAGGAAATTTGGAATAGCTGCGTTCACCAATACCTTTTTTTAACCATAGAATTCGATGGCTTAAATATATTAAAAAGAGTTGTACTCTCTTCCTCACAATCATTTCTTAGTTTTTTTTCCTTCATTCTTGTGTCCACTATTATTAACTCCCATTTTCTCCAATCTCCTTCAATGACTAGTGCCCACTAATAGTGACCCTATAGGACAGGGTATAATTCCCCCTGTGAATTTCTAAAGTTAATGTTTTAATGTTGGCTAGTGGTTTCGAACTGCTCACTTTCAAGTTAGCAACCCAACATGTAACTACTATACTACCAGTCATAGCTCGTCTGTCTTCCCCTGCCATAACCCCAAGGAGCTATTAATCTTGTTACTGCCTCTTGCTATAGATTTATCTATTATGCTGGGTCAAATAGAGGGGCGGTGCAAAAGAGTAAGGATGTCAACAAGATGGATTGACACTGGCTGCAATAATTGGCTCAAACACAGGAGTAATGGGGAAGATGGTGCAGGACAGGACAGTATTTCGTTCTTTTGTACATAGGGTTACTATGAATCAAAACCAACACAATGGCACCTAGAAACAGCATGTCCCCAGAAATCCACTTTCCAATGCAGTCTGTCAGGACAAGATTACTCCCCTCTCTGGCCAGTGGCCTGAGGGTGTTCAGTGGAGACAATCTACATGGGGACCTTGCAATGGATTTTGAGCTATCGCTGTCAGGCATAGCCTTCTGCAATCCAGGTACTCACAAATTAAACTCCTAAACAATCTCCTCCTCTGTTCTTGGATATTATTTATAATCCTTAGATCATATAGGCTGCACACTGCCCTCCTAGTGGGTCACTGGAATTCTCTTAATATGAATTCTGTTGGGAAGTGTCATGTTGGGCGACTGCAAAGCAGTCTGAGAGCTCATCTGAGGTGATAAAGGCTCCTGCCAGGCTCTATATCTGGACTGAGATTGTCCATGAAAGAACACGTTCAAGCAGAAGTTTTATAATAGTGTTTGAAGAGAGTGCTGGGAAAGATCTCTAGTAATGAAAGTAGTTAGGAGATGCAGTCAGGTTTGTCATGCCCCTAAAGACGAGGAAATTCTGAGTAGAGGATGCGCAAGTTATCATAGTGATACAATGCTTAAAGCTTCAGAAAGCTACGGGTGCCATCCTAGGTCTTGGACCCTAGACGAAAACCCAGAAGAGCAGGCTCTAAGCTGCTAAATCTGATCAGCTTGATTTCTTTGCCCAGTGCTTTCACCTTTCCTCGATACTGCCTCCCCTAATCCTGCCGTGGCTAATGTCAGAATTTGTCATCACTGAGAGGTCCAACAAATGTTCTAGAATTTTTGGTCATTCACAACCAAACCAAACATATTGCCACTGAGTGGATTGTGACTCACAGTGACCCTATAGGACAGGGTAGAACTGCCCTTGTGGGTTTCTGAAACTGCAAATCTTCATGGGAACAGAAACCTAGTCTTTCTCCTACTCTGGTCACTATGGGGGTGTTTTCCTCGTGTTTTCAGTATGATGAATCTCGTACTTGAAGAGTACCACCAATGGGCGCTCTTCTATGGAAGGTCTAAAGTGTGTCAGGTTCACATTTGCCATCAAAAATCAAGGAAGTAGGTTCAAGATTGGAATTCAGGTTAAGCTCCTGGTGTGGTTGTCCTTTTACTAAAGGGGGCACACAGGTGCCAGAAGGTTTGGAGAAGTTGAATAAGCAGCAAATTGAACCATGGTTGTCGTGAACTTTGATGTCAGATTGCCCATTGAGTTGTCAAAAGTAAATAAATGACTGTGGTCTAAAGTTGTTGCTGTTGTTTTCCAAACCATTGTGTTAGGAGTAATCCAGACATCATGCGATTCCATAGGTCAAGCACATCCAGCAGTATTGTACCATTGCTACCAAAATCAGTTTCAAAACCTTTTCTTCCTTCTTGAACTCCTTGATATCAGCTCCGTCTCCCCACCTCCCCCACCTCACGTCCCAGTACCCCTTCTTCTAGTTGCTGTCTCTATCGATGTACCTATCCTGGACTCTATATACTGAAAAACATAGGAAAACACCTAACAAAGATTCAAGAAGGCTACCAACAATGACAAAATACAAAAAGATAAATTCCAATATGGAAGAAAAATATGAAACACCAGCTCAATCCCAAAGTGTATTAGAGGAGATATGAAGTGAGAAGATTTTAACCATTCTAGTCAGATCTATCATTTTAATCTACTCTATTGGTCTCTCTAACACTCTCTGATCACCGGGTTAGTCCCATCCCTCGATCATGGTTAGAGGGAAATTGCCAGAGGCTTACTCCCTGTGGAGATCCTGCAAGTGTATTTTGGGCTTCCACTGTCACCCACAGCCTTCTGCACACCAGAATCTCACAACTTAAGCTCTGATACTATTCCTTGCTTTGGATTTGGATGATATAATTTGCAATCTTTGGATCACAGATGTTGGTGTGCTTCTTCCGTGTAGGTGTAGTTTATGCTTCACTTAGATGGCTCCTTATTTGGAACAAGATGGGTCTAAAGTTTCACATCGGATCACACTCTGCTTCTCTTTCGATGGCTTTTCTAATAGTAATGGATAACCAGGAAGACTCTGTGATGGCTTTATTGATTTATCCCTGTGATAAATGGTTTCTTGCATTTAGCACAGTGTTTTCAATATTCATCCATGTTGTAGCAACGCTGTGATTTAATTGAAAGGGTGATACTCCCTGACTTTTTAGCATTTCAGAAGTTAGCACACATACACATGTGCGCATTCTCTCTCTCTCTCTCTCTCTCTCTCTCTCTCTCTCTCTCTCTCACACACACACACACACGCACACACACACGCATACACGTTTTAAAGGTGAATCAGACATCAAACTCAGTCTCTTTCCTAGAGAAGCAAAGTTCCAAATTTGTCTTAGCACAGTGCTCCTCTGACTCTTGAGTCATCTCCTCACCTCACTGCAACCAAGGAAATGCCAACTCAAAGCAAGTTCATGGCACAGGATAGAACTGCCTCTGTGAGTTTGTGAGACTAGCTGTTTACGGGAGTGGAAAACCCTGTCTTTTTCCCTGGGTGCTGCTGGTGGTTTTGAACTTCTGACCTTGGTGGTCTTGAACTCCTGACCTTGCTATTAGCAGCCTAACAAGTAACCGCTGTGCCACCAGGGCTCCTTTTTTTGAGTTACTTGGGGCTGTTTAAATGCAAGTTGTGATGTAAGTAAGTTAGGTAATTAGAAAAGAATTTTGTATTTCTAGTGTGTTCATACTGAAGTTTTTAATACATGGACCCCAGCGGTTAGTAAGACTTGGAACATTAACACAAAGAAGGAAGGCATTCCTTAGAAAATGTGGTTGTGTTCATCACCACTACAAAGACATAAAACAAAAAGAAACTTGGCTAAACTCATGCAGCTGATGCAGGAAAGTAAAGAATTATTCAGGAATACTTAGAGATCTAAAAGGAAATAACAAAACACAAACAAACCAACCCCAAAGCGATTCTTTGTCATCTATTTGTGATCCCTTTCTTTTCCAAAGGACAGGTATGGCACAAAGAACAGGGAATTTGGCAGTTGCTAGAGAAGCAGAAAACCGAACTCTCTTATTGCTGTTCTTAGCCTCTGAAAAATAATGGTTCTCGTTGTAAAAAAGGGGCCACTTACCACTAGCTGCTTCAGGTAGGACTGTGCTAACATCACCCCAAACCTCCACCTATCCCCATTCCTATCACTGCCCATAAAGGACGCTTAAGCAGCAGGGAAGGCACTGGAGGTTTCTTAGTGAAGACTGTCAGTTGACTGCCAATCACTATGGAGTGCGTCTTGTGGCGAGTGGGACAGAGAGTCTCTCCTGCGGTGGACTGGTTGTGGTAGAGGGCTATATCGAGGAGGATCGCTGACTTTCATTTAAATATTTAATGCCGTGTAATTCAAGGATCACCAAAGAATTCCCATCTCTCTTAAACCTTAATGTAATGAGAATTCCCTTGTGTAAAACATGTTGTAATACAATCTTGGAAACAGTTTTCAAAGTTCACCAGGGTTGGAAAAGTTCGACTTGATCTTCTCATGTATACAAATGTGCCTTCCCCTGCTTCTCTCTCGACTGCTATTTAGATCAGCTTCCCCACGGGAGATCGGTTCTCTTCACAGTATCCGATCTAAATAACCATGGTTCCCTAAGTCTATCTGCAGACGGTTTGCAGGTAGTTCATGAATGAGTATTTGGTTATTTATATTCATTATTTGGCAGTGCTATGTTTTCCTAGTAATATAAATGAATAGTTTTTACATAAAGTCCAATGAAAGTTTTTCTTACCCCAAAGATGTTTTTATGGAAGACTCAGCTACTCTTAATTAATCAGCAAGTAAGCCAAGTTTGATCACCTCAGAAAAAAGCAGCAGTGTTGGTCATTGTGAGTCCAATCACTTTTAGATTCTTGGGAGTATCTGATTCTGCTTATTTTCATGCCCCTTACACTATATAACAAGGAGGCCTGGTGATACCATGGATTAAGCACCGGGCTGCAAATGACAATGTCATTGGTTCAAATCCATTAGCCACCCCAAGAAAGAATGATGAGACTGTCTGCTTATTTAGAGATGGACAGCCTCAGAAACACTAAGGAGCCATTTGGCTCTGTCCTATAGTGTCCCTTTGAATTGGAATCTACTCGATGGTGATGGGCTTCTTGGCTTTTTTGCTTTATTTTGTTTGGACTATAACTCTAAGCAACTCCCTGATTTGTGGAAAAGTATTTTCTAACACAGATTGAAACAGATCATTTGGGCTGCTGACCTCAAGGTCAGCAGTTCTAAACCACCAACCAGCCTTTCCTTGGGAAAAAGATGAGGCTCTCTACCCCTGTAAATAGTTTAAGGCTCAGAAATCCACAGGGGGCAGTTCTGCCCTATTGAGTAGCCATGGGTTCGAATTCACTCGATGGTAGTGAGTGAGTTTTTTTAAGGGTTAAACCAACCAATTTTAGTTTGAAGTCATCAATATTAAAGGCTACTCAATCTGGCTTCTGTATATAATTGTTGAAAAATCTTTTGATCGCTTCAATAATTTTCAATGTATCTTGATCTGAAATGGACTCTTGATTTTAGATTTTATAGCAATAGTCCTTCAATACTTAGAAGATCTAAAGGCCAAAGTATGGAGTAGGAGTTGAACTATATAAATAAATGCACTAGTAAGTAAGCCATAGTTTGTTTGTTTTTTTTACTATTGGTGAACTCAAAGCTTATGGATCTAATAAAATATTTATAATATAGATCATCCATTTTCTTAAGTATTTTTATACTGTTAGTCATGAATGTCTAATTATATCAAAGACATTATTCTATGTGATCCTTAATCAGCATCCATGGGAGCAGGAGTCAAGAGATTAATAACATGGCATTGGGCACATATGCTGTAAAAGACCAATTTAACATGTTAAGTAGCAAACATATTGCTCTGCGATTAAGTTGTGCCTCACCCAAGCCTTGGTATTTTCACTTGTCTCAAATGGATGTAAACCCTGGGCAATGTATAAGAAGATAGAAGATCTGATGCCTTTGAATTATGGTGTTGGCAATGCATATTAAATACACCAGGAATTCCTAGATGAACTAACAAATCTGTGTGGGATGAAATACAGCCAGAATATGCCTTAGAAAGGAGGGGGATATGACTGTCCCATACTGTGAACATATTACCAGGAGGGACCAGTCCCTGGAGAAGGAATTGGGGGAGAGTCAGTAAAAAAAGAAAGACCCTGGATGAGATGGATAGATTCAGTGGCTTAAAGAATGTTTTCAGAAATAGCAATGATCGTGAATATGGCACATGAGATATCGTCAATTAATATGGCTCTGATAACCATATTAATCTAGCCCTGGTGGGCTAGATTATGAGTTGGGCTGCTAACCACAAGGTCAGCGGTTCAAAACCACCAGGGGCTCTGTGAGAGAAAGACAAGACATTCTACTCCCGTAAAGAGTTACAGTCTTGAACCCACATGAATACTCTACCCTGTTCTGTAGGGTCGCTATGAGTCAGAGCCAATTTGACGGCGGTGAAAGAGCCATGATTCCATGGGTGATGTATTCTAATTCCGTGCCTGTGGCTAGCATCTCATTTTGGAGGCCATGCTCTGCTATCCTAAGGAACAGGATTAAGTCCTCACCTCAGTGAAGGTGTGAACCAAGCCAAACCCTTTGTGTTCGTAGTGGTTAGGATTTGGGCTACTAGCTGCAAGTTCAGCAGTTAGAAACTACCAGCCACTCACTATTAAATGGCAATCCACACGGACCCCTTTAAGATCCAAATCTTGTCTTTACTGCCAGGACTATGCTCACGTTTACATTGTCTCTGTTACAGGTACCTTAGAAAGGAAAGAAGGCTGGGCTGGGGTTCACTTCTAGCTTGTGCTCTACAGGTCTGGGTCATGGAGACTCAGCTCTCCTTCCAGTGAATTAGAGGCTCTACTCTATTCCCTATCGATCTGATGGAGGAGCTTTAGTTGAGGAGAACCTAAGAACCCTGCGTGTGCTGTGAATTGCTGTTGAGTGATGATGGCGTGTGGCTGCAGCGGTGGGGTGTGAAGTGCGGGGCTGCAGGGTCTTCTTCTCATTCATAGGGTCACGGAGAACGGAAGCGGGTTCCACAGTCCCGAATTCCAACAGCCAAAAGAAAAACAAAGCTCTAAAGGGCAGTGATTTTTAAAAAGACATTTATTTCCCTGTCATACTTCACAGCTTCACTCACTGTAGCCTCATTCAGACCCCGGCTAATGGACGCGCCATCTCGTCATGCTCCCACAGTCAGCAGGGCCGTTGAAAGGCTAGCAAATCATATCCTGGCGCTTAAAGCTCCCTGTAATAAATGACACACATATTCAACTCACATTTCCTTGACCAATTAGAGGTCACGTGGCTGCCTCTACCTTCAGACAAGAAGAGCAGGGCCTTCTAGCCACGCTGTCAGTGCACAAGGCACCTGCATGTCTGTGCGGAGATCCAGGAGCTGTCATAAGTATTAAAGTGTGCATCTGTGAGTTATTTACTTTGAGATGAATTTAGTGAAGAAATTATCTTTTGCCGTGTAGTTGTAGGAGGGTCAGTTATATAACTTTCTACAGTGAATTTTAGGTTGTACGCAGCCAAGATTTGACAAGGGAAGATGTTTGCATATGATTTTTTTAATTAGGATACTTTCTTCAAGGCATATGCATTGTTATTAGAGTCATAAAATGCGCACATATGAAATGGAGAAAATGTTAAAGTGGCAGAGAAACGTTAGGCTTGTGAGAAATGGCATAGCCAGATTTCTTGGGGAAAAGAGTTGGACTGGATATTGAAGGATGAGAGGGCTTAGCAATGACTGTGCCACCCTGCTCCCCATTGCCAGAAGCCAAACCCACTGCTACAAAGTCAATTCTCATTGGTGTAGTGGCTGGTAGCCACAAGGTTTGCAATTCAAACACACCAGCCGATGTGTGGGGAGAAGGGGAGGCTTTCTACTCCCAAAATAATTACAGTCTCGGAAACTGTGTTAGTCCAGGTAGACTAGAGACACAAATTCATAGGCATTCATGTGCATATAGGAAAGAGCTGTATATAAAGAGTAATTGTGCATTAAGAAAACATCCCAGCCCAGTCCAGATCACATCTGTAAGTCCTATATTAGCCAATATGTCCAATATTAGACCATAAATTCCTCTTTAGACTCATGTAGTCATGCACTAATGCCGAAAGCAGGAAGATCACAGGCCAGTGGGTGGGAAGTCTTGTGGATCCAGTGGCAGTAGAAGCATCTCAGCGCTGGCAGGGCTCTCCGTGTGGCTCCTCCAGCTCCCAGGGCTCTGGCTGCATCAGCATAGCTCCATGTGGCTTCTTGTCAGGAAAGTCTCGTAAGGAGTGAGCTTGTGTCCCACCTCCAGTGAGCTATCTCTTTTTTTTTTTTTTTGCCGGTCCCCGAGGCGTTTATTGGGCAGACTGGGGCGGGAGGTTTCAGCTTAGAAGAAGGTGTTGGGCCGCTTGGTGGTGAAGCGTGGCTTGTGCTGGCGTCGCAGGACTCGGTGGGGCAGTGGGAACTTGATCTTGGAGTCATGGAACTGCTTGACCGCAGGCCGGCGGCACTTGCTCGCCGCAATCTCGTCCACCTTCATGATCTGGATGGAATGGGCCCGGGCTCGGTGCCGAGCACCCATGTCACGGTAGCACTGGGTGACGGCGCCTGCGGTGGTCAAGTCCCGGTACTCCCGGTACATGTTGTGGGTCCCGCTGCGGGAGTCGTATCGCAGCCAGATGCCAAAGTTCTTCACCCGCAGAGGGGACTTCTCGAACACCTGCCCGCAGTACACAATCTCCCCGGAAGACTTCTTCATCTTCTTCAGCTGTGACACAAAGTACCAGAAGCGGGACTTGGTGACTACGTGGTTGGGGGCGAAGATGCGCATAGGGTAGAGTGGCGGTGTCCGGCACTTGGGGGTGGGCAGGCAGCGGCCCACCACCTTGTACTCACGAAGCGTGCCCGAGGCCTTCATGGCGGACCTTCCGCGCTCGTCCCGACCCGCAAAAGGAAGTCCTTTTTTTTTTTTTTTTTAAAGAAATTTATTATACCTTGTTATATTTCTTGACTGCTTCTTGTATTGATATTGACTGTGGATTTAGGTGAAAGGAATCTCTTTAGCGTCTCCAAATGAGGTCATCAAGCTCTGACTGACAGGCTAAACTCCACCCCTTCACTCTCCTCTCCAATTGATAACAGATTATGAAACTACCACAGAAACCCACAGGAGCAGTTGTACTCTGTCCTCTATGGTCATTATGATAACACTTATCAGTTGCCATTATATCTGACTGCTCATTAGAAACTCTTACCATCATCCTAATATTTGGTACGTTGGACTTCATTGTGCAGCCACTTTGCAAACCTGTCTCATGGCGGATTTCCCTCATTTTGACCATCCTCTACCAAATACGGTGTTCCTCCGTGACTGGTCAATGAGGCGTCCAAAGGAAGCAAGGTAGTCCCTCCACCTTCACGTCGAAGGAGCATCTGGCTGTACTGCCTCCCAAACAGGCTTGTTCCATTCTCTGGCAGACTATGACATCGGTATTCTTTGCCAGCCCTCCAGTTACAGTGTGACAATTCTCCCTTGGTGATTATTTTTCATTATCCAGCTTTCACATGCCCACAAGGTTATTGAAAGTGCATGGCTTGAGTCAGACGCACTTTGATCATGGAAGTGAAATATTTGATTTTAAAGATTTAAATGATGTCTTTTGCAGCAAATCTTCCCAATGCAATACATCACTTTATTTCCCGACTGTGTATTCCTTTGACATTGATGGTTGATCTTAACAACTTCGTTTTTGTTTTCTTGGGGGGTTTCTTGGTCATTTGTTGTGAGGTTTTTGTGGTCCAGTTTGGGGTCTTTTTTTATATATTCTAGTGTAATCCATGCTGAAGGGTTAATCAGCACTTTCAGAAGCAAGGTTCTGTCACCTGCCGGTAATAGGTTATTAATTCTTAACGAATGACATTATTCAAATTTTCATCTAATTCTCTAGTACTGTACACAGGATCCCGTGGGATCTCTATATTTCTAGCCCAAAAATATATGCTGGAAGCTGAGTTCATCAGGATTGTTTGCCTTGCTTCTGATTGCCACCTTATTGACAATTCTGTAGCCTTGCTTACCTACCTTAAGGACTAGTACCTTGACAATATAGCTCCCCATCTTGCTAACTTTTCTTAACGGGACTTAATGAAACTTTTACCTCTTCTCCTAAAAATGCTAGGAAGCAGTGTGGGTATGCCAAAGTAGATATGCCAGTGATCAAGGATAAAGCACTCTTCCACCTCTGTGTGCCGCCGGGATCTGCTGACAGACACTAATGGTAGTTGACATTGAACTCAATCCGAAGCACGGATGATAAAGAAGAAAAGCAAAGTCTGTACTGTGCTTTAGTTGTCTCTTCTTCTTACTCTTCAACAACCACCTTGGATGTATTTCGTTGCGTGCTTTTGGAAAGTTTTTGTGTAAGACAGAAAACAAAGAAAAGAAAGGTTTTCATCTAACACAGCGAGCACCTTCATCCCTTTTCAAAGTACAATCATAGAAATAAAGGGGCAGGGAAGATGTCACTCAAGACAATAAATTTTATTTGAACATTGTTAAACTAATGTAGAGCATATTATACTAATGAGCTAGTTGCCCAACTTAATGAAATTACTTGATTCTATCTAGCAGAATGGCAGATATTTTTATTATAGTAGCAAAAATGATTTACTGCAGAGTAATTCTTTCCTAAGAGGGTATAAGAGTGGGTTTTGAGGCTTTTTAAAGATATAATACTATTTTTAAATCCTAATGTTAAGTCAAGTTCAAGGACTTATAACTAACATACAGAACTTGGATCTCAAAATATTTCTATTTTATTTTCACATAAATCTATTAGAATGGCAGGAACAAACCACAGTGACTTTCTCTTAAGCAGAGAGAGGTAAAGCAAGAAAGGGTCAGCACTTTCCCAGTTGCAGTTTGTTGACTTTTGCTTCACAAAATCCTATATCAGAACTGCCTCAGCATCATCCAGTACAGAACTGGTTATGCGTGGGACTGCTACCTGCAAAGTCAGCAGCTCAAAACCACTAACACCTCCTTGGGAGAAAGATAAGGGGTTTTACTCCCATAAAGAGTTACAGTCTCAGAAATGCCCAGTAACAGTTCCACCCTGTCCTATGGAGTCTTCATGAATTCCGCCCCCTTGCAGTTAAGGACTTTGTTTCACCTCATTAGTCTTGTAAGAACTGCTTAAGCCCATTGGTAGTATTAAGATCATTGGATGCAGGAAAGCTAAGATCGATAACCCTTCGGAACAAGTAATGGGAGCAATGATTCCCTGAGCGTATGGGAAGAAGGGGGAGGGGTAAGGGGGAAACTGATAGCAATGAGGACTGTATAACCCCACGCAAGGGGAACGAACAACATAAGTACATGTGAAAGGATACATTGGAGGCTGTAAGATACTGCAAAAACAAACAATAATATATAATATTATAATTAGGCTTTCAGGGAGGTAGGATGGGGGAGAGAGGGGATAAAGAGGAGCAGATGTCAAGGAGTTCAAGAAGAAAGAAAATGTCATGAAACTGATGGTGTACAATTGTGTAATTATGTTTGATCTAATTGAGGTATGAATTGTTACAATATCTGTAAAAGCTTCCAATAAAATGACAATCGTGCAAAACAGAGAACCCTGAAAGGAGAAAGAGGGAAATATAGGATGATGGTGGGGTGGAGAGTTGTCCGTGACTTTGATACAGTTGATATGCAATTATTTTTACCCCAGCCCTGTTCTGAACTCATACTAACAAGAATTAGGGAAATAAATGGAGTCCAATAGAGATGAATCCAAATCTGGTTTCAAAACCCGCTGATTGGTTGCGATCTTCCTACCAAAGTACTGTATCTTAGGCTCTGGCTATCCAGTCGATATTTCATAGGTCAAAGGCTCATTAGAGCATTTCCTGAGAGCCTTTTTCAAGAACCCAGAGTCCCACCTCAGATGCTTCATATCAGAATTTTATCAAGAGCCCCAAGTGATAAGAATGCATCAGAAGCACTAGTGACTATAAATTCTCCCGTAAGTAGAGAGACGGACTGTAATTTTCTCTTCCCCAGTTTTAGGAGTTCTTCTGTGGGACTCTGACCAGTTCATTCTGGCTTGAATTTGAGAATTTGTATTTTCCACCTCACAGACATTGAATCGGAATCTACATTTTAAGAAGTTTTTTTTATACAAAGGAATTACCTCAGACTCACCTAGGTGTCTGTTAAAATTTATATTCTGTTGCAGCGTATCTACCGTGGAAATGCTGGATTATCAGCAGGGGGTTGCACCTGAGTGAACCATTTCAAAACTCTGGTTTATTGTCAACATATATACCTTCAGCAAGTGGTGCGAGGCTCATACTAATAAACAGGCACTTAATAATGACTTTAGGTGGAAGCCAGATTAAACCAGGCAATTGCTATGAACAGGCTTCCAGGTAGATTTTCATGAAAGAGAAGTTAGTCATCCTTGCCATGATTGCTTAATGAATGCCAGCAGTTGGTCTTCAAAGGGAGCCAGGGAGGCCCCAGTAAGCACTGAGGCAAACTGCAAGTGCACAATGTGCCAGGGAGAACGAATGTTTTTCCTACATGTTCACACATGACTCTATTTCATTCAGAAAAATAAGGTTCAAAAATGGCACCATCTGGCTAATGACAAACAGATGTCGTGTGGGTCACGCACTCCCTGACCTGTGACCTGTGGTTTTCCCATGACTCAACGGTCTTGACTAAAGGGAGTTAACTCTTGGATCCTGAACAGATTCTAAGTGACCTACATGCCTTCTTCCTCTCATAGTTTTCCTCCCTGCCCATGGCCATGACAAGACCCTACACTGCAGGGAGGTCTCAAGACCCCCTGTCATGTTTACCTAAAAGCAAATCCATGCTCTGATATTTAAATTGAGATTCTGTTAAAAATCAGACAGAATGCTAATATACAAAGTCAGTTAAAATTCTTTTTGTTTATAGTTTAAAGCCATGTGGCCATGAGGTGGTTTTTACTTCTTTCTAAAATTTTAGTCGAGGAAAGAAATTATCCTCGTTCGTACATGTTTTTATATGTCTTCGGTCTGTCACTCCATTCCCAGTTACTCCCGGTTCATGGAAGAATGTGGGCAAATGATAACCATTAATATTCCACAAGTTTTTGTTCTGCCAGTACCTGCTATTCAATCCCACTCTTGAACCTTCCCTAAAAGCTCACACGTACCCAAAAGGAAGGATTTGAACTTCAGCACATTTACTTCTCCTGCTATGCACTGTTTTCCATCACACACACACACACACACACACACACACACACACACACACACACACAGAGAGAGAGAGAGAGAAAGAGAGAGAGAGAGAGAGAGAGAGAGAGAGAGAGAGAAATGGTCCCAGCGTAGGTAAGGGCATGGAAAAATACAAGGCGTAAATAGAACACATAGGCAATAATCATGCCTTGAGAAGTCACTGACAGACAATATTTTAAAAAATATTTTTATTTCCATTTTGCAATCTACTTGGGGTTGTTTTTGACATACCATTGAGCCTCTTGGCTATTTGTTTTAATTAAAAGCTTTTAAAATATGCCTCTTTAGAAATCTTTACCCGATTAAATACAAGCATAAATAAATGTAGGTAGCCTGTCAAGGAAATATTCACCACTTCATGGGTCAGATTATGTCACAATGACAACACTGTCAAAATGGTAAAAACGAACAAATAAACAAACAAAAAACCCAAACCTTTAAAAAATCCAGAATTATTTCATTATTTAAAAGTTTAAATTAAAACTTGGATAACATGTTATTTAAATTCTAGTCTGTATATCTTGTTATCACAAAGCTATTAAAAGTAGCTCATCACAAATTTTATTTACATTTTAAACATGAAGAAACTTATAGACAAAGCGCAGCCAATAGCCTGGCCATAATGGAATAATTGACAGCCCTTAGCAGGGAACTCCAAAGCTTCCTTTCCTTTCAGAATGTTCTGGGAGTTCAGTTTCACTACGTTCCTAGTGAGGGTCAGCAAGAAAACTGCTCCCGGGAGGACACCCCAACTTTCCTTGATTCTTGTCCCTCTGACAAGAAAGATTTCAGACCAGGGACACAATTCAGACCAGAGTTAGAGGAAAGGTTTGAACAGAAAGAAGAAGTTTATTGAAGGGGGTACTTAGCCAAAGAAGTCCAAAGGGTTCTTAGCTAGAAAGGCCTGACCAAATGTAGGTCAGGCCTTATAGTCAGTGACTGGCAGGGCTGCACCACGGGCTGGCTTTCTGGCTGGTCTTCTATATTGGCTCACCATCTCTAGTGCGCCTCCTGTGTCCAGCACTCAGCACTGCAGGCTTCACGTAAGAGTCTATTCAGTCATTGTGGGGAGCAGTGTGAGTTTCTTGGCTTGCCTTTCCAGTATCCCTGGTCTCTTCCATGATAAGGAAATGATTCTGCTCTGCCCTTCACCTTCCTTTGTACTGGAGACTACTACGTGCAGGGAAACCTGTCTCCACCTCTCCTTTGTACGCAATTTCCACTAAACGCATGCCATTCCCCCCTCTCCTCCTCTTGCCAGCCTCTGTCTACCTAGCAGGAAAAATAATGTGAAGTCTCATGTAAGTATTGGTGATTCAGTAATAAAGATTTTCTATAAACCCACTTCAATATTATTTTGAGATTTCTTTCTTCAATTGAATTCTTAGTGTACTTTTGGGTTTACTAATTTTATAACTAATAAAACCACATGATGCTACAGTTTGGATTGCGTAGCAGAAAAGTGGTGAGGATTAAACAAAAACAAACAGCTGTAGTGATGTTTTACAAGGCCCCAGTTACAGTGCTTTTAAAGGACATTTGATTAAGAAAAGTCACAACTTCAGTGTTTTAGGATGTAAGCTACTCTATGTGATCAAATATAGTTCTATTTGCTATATTAAAATCTTGGAACTAGACGTTAAAATACTTTGAATTAAGTAGAGATATAATTTATTGGTCCCAAGCATATTGACTAAAAGAGTATAACTTGCTAAAAATAATCCTGTTCCATCATTATATTTTTTTAAAAAATAACTCACTACCCTCGAGTCAATGCTGAGTCACAGTGACCTCTGTGGGTTTCTGAGACTGCAACTGTTTATGGGAGTAGAAAGCCCAGTCTTTCTCCTATAGAGCTGCTGGGGGTTTCCAACTGCCGACCAGCACATTAACCTCTATTCTGCCAAGGCTCCTAAATACAGGATCCTAAAAATGGCTTACTCCTCAAGCCTTCGAATTCCACTCCTTCCACACATAGTGAAGGCTATCAATTCGCAAGTCATTCAACCATGTACAACTTCAGAGAATATCAGTTGACCAAATATTACTTTAAGAATTTGCTTAGAGTAGGTAGGTAGGTAGGTAGATGGGTTTTAAAAAGACTGATATAGAGTTCTTACCGTGAAGAAGACCACAATTTAGCTGAAGAGAAGCAGTGTGTCAAAAATTAGCTCCAATACACGGAGAGTCATTCAAAGTGACGGTGGTGGGTAGAAGGGGATAGAAAGCGAGTGAGAAATTGTGTTTGAACTGGGCTTCAGAGTGCATGAACTTTGGTAGGCGTGCTTCAAAGCCGTTCCCGGCAAAAGGTACAGTGTGAGCCAAGGCGTGGATGCAGAAAAGTACAGGGTGCATTTATGTAATGACTCATCTGGTATGATTTGAACTCAAAATGGAGACAGGTATTAAAAATGTGGATAGAAAAGCAGGTTGAGTCAAGACAGGAAAGTTGAAGTGTCAGCTGTGCAGCTAAGGCTGTTCTTTTGATTCTAAAAGACCGTGAATTTGTTTCATGACTTTTCCGTCATCAAATCACATCTACATTGTTTTTTTTTAAAGAAGAGAAAATATAGGTATATATGTGTATATATATATATAGTCAAATATTGTTGTTAGGTTCATATTTGTAAGCATTTTCAAGTCAAATATTAGTTTGAAGTATTTGAAATTGAAATTTTGAAGGTAACATATTGGTGACCTCATGATTCATCTCAATACATTGATCTCTGGTTCTGAAATGTGTACTTCACCAGTGAATTTTTGATGAGAAGGTATTCTTAAAATATAATTGAGATTTTGAGAAGTATCATTATAAGCTAGGGCTAAAAGCAGTGAACTGATTCTATACTTTTCTGCTCACCTACTATGTGCTAGAGGAGCTCTGGTGATGCTATGGGACGAGTTTTAAACTTCTTACCTCAAGGGCAGTGGTTCAAACTCACCAGCTGCTGTAATGGAGAAAGAAGAGGTTGTCTGCTCCTGTAAAGATTTAAAGCCTCCTACTGGTGGCTGTATAATTCCTCCAAGATATGTTTGAGTGATTGAACTATTTAATTATATGATATGTAGATTATGTGACAATAAAACTGTTGGGGGAAAAAGATTTAAAGTCTCAGAAGCTCTATATTGGGTTGCTATAAGTCAGAATCGATTCCACAGCAGTGGGTTTGGTTGGAAGTATGTTGTGAGGTATATTGTATATCGTTTTACATTATTTTCACTCAATAACTTTAGGAAGAATTTTTACTAGACTCATTTTAAAGAGAGGTAAATTATACTTAGAATGTTTCCCTGGTTGATAAGCAAGTAAGTGATAGTTTTCGGATTCATATGCACTATTTAGGGTTTTGTTGGTGGTTTTTATCTCACCAATGTGAGCAGCAATCCACCTGGGAAAATAACAAGCATGTAACAAGCCCTAATACTGACCTGGAAGAGTAGTGATTATGCATCGGTTTGTTAATTGCAAGATCAGCACTTCAAAACCACCAGCCAGCTTTCAATTCCTGTTAAGAATTGGACTCAGAAACGCAGGGCCAGTTTGATTCTGTCCCATAGGGTCACGATAGGTCAGCATTGACTTGATGGCAGCGAATTTGGTTTTTGACGTGTTTGATAGCTCAGAGCTCAGCTGCTAACCAAAAAGTTGGTGGCTCAAGCCCACCCAGTTGGCTCCATAGAAGACCAGGCACCTGCTTCAGTAGGGATGGCAGTAAGGTTTGCCTTGGGGCAGTTCTGCTCTGCCCCATGGACTGCTGTAAATCGAGAGCACACACCGGCACCAGCCCAAACACAGCTCCACACTGCGTGCTAGGTGGCCAGTGGTCGCCAAGACATTGCCTCCTTTATTCCGGTGCTTACATGTGGGCTGGAAAACAGAATGCACTAGTTACAAATGAATTGCTTCACTCAAATTGTGCTGTGCACTGGCTGAGACAAGAGTGTGTAAGGCAAGGAACTTGATCCTCATTGGGGATGTTCATATATTTATACACCTGAATATGGTTGGGAGTTAATCAAGTCATAGAGATGAGAGGATTTTGTTGTTAGCTGCTGATGAGTCCATCCGTACTCCCTAAGTAGAGAGTTAGGGTTCCTCCTGGTAAATGAGCTTAAAAGTAAACGCCACCTCCCACATTTGAGTGACTTCAGGTTAGATGAATTTTTAAAAGTCAGAGTTAACATTTTGTTTTCTTTTGATGGTTCTTTGTTTTCTGTCTTCTCTAAAAAGTGCATTATAAAATAGTAACTTTATTTTTCATTTATTTGAATCTATACTGCATGCATACTAAAAAGAAAACTTTGGAATTCTTTTAAAATTCTTATCATGAGATCAGAATTGAGGCCATGTTTGACTATTGGAAGGCTACATTTAAGATGCATGGATAAAGTCATTCAAATGTAAAGAATGATATTGATGATCATGAAATAATCTCCTCTTCACTTATTGTTGCATCAAATACTTTACTTATTCTTGGACCAAGTATATATTTAACATTATGTATGGATTAATATTTTTAAATAGATGGCTCAATTTAAATTGAGCATTTCACATAAGACTCTGATATTAGCCCTTAAATTTTTTTAAAAAAGTGAATCCCCCTAAAGTAATACCGTGAGATAATCTTTAAACCATGAACTAGAAAATCCCAAAGTTCTCTTTAAATCAAGCACCCGGTTAGCTTAGTTAGTAAAGCATCCAGCTCTTTCAAAGAACGACCTATTTGGTGTCAAACCAACAGCAGCAACTCTGAATAGTTCGATAGGAAGATCAGGGGACAGGGATTTGTCGAGGAGGGAGGAAGAAATCAGGAAAAGAGGTCATGGACACTTGCATAGCTTAAACACGTAGTTACTTTCGCTGAATTATTCATGTAGAAACGGTTGAATTGGTGCATGTTTCCCTGTGTGTATTTTCAAAAACAACTTGGAACATGGAAAACAATCTATGAATCAGACTGAAGCACAGCAGGAGTTGGTGATGACACATAATTTTCTCCATGAGGCACCCGAGGAAAAGGCTATTCACATAGTTGTACCTCATCAGTGGTCGCTTTAGGCATCAATATAAGCTGCCTGCTCCAATAAAGATGTATAAAGTCTTGGAAACCTCATATAGGTTTCTATGAGGTTTTTTTATATAGGGTTGCTATGAGTGGGAATCAATCCAAAGGCAATGGGTAGGGTATGGTAGCTGCCTAACTACACACACACATACACACAAAGCAAAACACAAATCATTCATCAGAACAGAAGAGCTAAAGGTCAAACTGAAAGCCAGCATTTAGCAAGAAGGTTTTGACAGTATCAGCTAATGTCCAGAAAAAGTGTGAGAAGAGACATGCAAAACCAGCAAAAGTGTGGCAATGAGGCTAAGGACAATTACAGTATATTTATTCCATGCCTGTAGTCATCTTTCATTGTACTCAATTGTGCCACGTGTTTATTTTTGAATATTTCCAACAATTTACCATTAGAAAAGACTACTGCCGACTCAGAGTGACCGTGTAGGAGTGTGTAGAATTGTCCTTCTTTTTTTTTAATGCATCATTTTATTGGGGGCTCTTACAGCTCTTCTAGTAATCCATCCATCAATTGGATCACGCACATCTAAAATGGTTCTATAGGGTTTCCAAGGCTGTTCCGGAAGCAGACCCCCTTTTCTTTCTAATGGATTGACTGGTGGGTCAAAGCCACTGACCTTCTGATTAGGAGCTAAGCATTTAACCCTCATGCTCCCAAGGCTCCTAGTTTTCCATGATAACAGATCAAGAGATATACATAGATAGATGCATAATAGGTTTTGTGTCTACAATAAGGACGCATGCCAGGTTTAGACCCTGTCCACAGATAGTTCTTAGTAACTTTGTTGACCTGAAGGTATGATCAAAGGAATGAATGTTTTTAACATCACCCAGAATGGCCAGAAACTTTAGCCTCAATAATTTTGAGACTCATTTGAAACTAGAGGTTTTGTGAGTGGGGGGAGGGATCTTTGCCTTTCAAACGTTTCTACTTAAGTGAGAGGCACCCCTGAGGTTCCCTATTTCAGCTGAGCCTGGCTCTGCAGCACTGCACCTCTGCTGAAGAACAGTCAGCGTGGCATCCAATCCAAAGGCTCAAGCACCACCACCCGCCTTGCGAATTCTCTTTGGGAATGCGATGGGTGATCCGCGTCATGTCCGAGTTGTGAGTCTGTGGTCGGGAGGGATCAGTCTTAGCAGACTGGTTTCCTTCCTTGAAGACTTTTAGTCTCCTTTCTACTCTCGTCAGAAGCAGAGTATAATTATGACAGAAGAAAGAGCAGCTCAAGCAGAACGTTCAAGAAGCAGCAGCTCCAATGCATGTTCATCCAGTCAAGTCTCTCTTTCCTTTGTTTAATTGGTTGCTGTTATTGGGCATGGTCGTGCCGTTTCCCCTTCAGAAAGATGCTCTGTGTAACAGAACGAAAGACTGCCAGATCTGCTTTTCCATTGAATTCCCTCTCGAAAAATGAATGAGTGTGCAGCTGAACATTTAAAAATAATGTCTTACAAAGGCACCTTTCCGTTCTCATCTGTAGACATCTGAAGGAGCCTTCCTCTATGGGCAGGTAACCAGACATCTCAGCCTGCCTGGCACAGTCCTGGTTTATGCCCCCCTTTCTTTGAAAAATTGCATTAGGGTTTGGAGACCAATGTAAATAAGAGATCACCTGCTGAAGAGTTTCTTCTCTTCTACAAATACCTCATCTCTAGAAGGAAAAGAAATTAAAGAGCCAACGTACCCCCACAGAGTGTTACAGAGCACTGAAAGACATATTTATAAATATGATCTCACATACTACCACTTGTCTGTCAGTTTGTCATACTGCGGTGGCTTGTGTGATGCTGGAAGGCATGTCACAGGTATTTCAAATACTAACAGGGTCACCCAAAGTGGAAAGGTTTAATTGGAATTTCTAGACTAAGTACAGACTATGAAGAAGGAATCGGCTGCCCACTGCAGGGAGTTAGCCACTGAAAATCTACTAGAAGCAAATGATTGTCAGAGATATATGGGCAGATAATTAGAGAAGGTGGATTATGTGATGAAGAAAGTGACATTAGGACTGGAGGAAAGCTTATTAGCAACCTTTGATATGCAAATGAGAACCTTGCTTGCTGAAGCTGAGGAGGACTTGAAGGGCTTGCTGAGGATCGCAGCTTTCAGTGTGGACTATAATTTAATGTAAAAACAAAGACAAAAGCCACAGACAAAATTCTCACAACTGGACCTATCGTGATAAATGGAGAAAAGTTTGAAATTGCCAAGGATTCCATCTGACTTGGATCCACAATCCAGTGCTCATGGAAGCAGCAGTCAAGAGAGCAGATGACACAGTGCATTGCACTAGACATGTATAAAGTGTTGACAAGCAAAGACGTTGTTCTGAGGACTAAGGTGGGCCTGACCCAAGCGGTGGTATTTTCAATCATGCGATATGCATGTAAAAGTTGGACATTGAATAAGGAAGACTCAAGATGAATTGGTGCATTTGAGTTATGGTGCTAGCTAAGAATATTGAAAGCATCATGGATTATTGACCTAAGAACCAATAAATCTGTCTTGGAAGCAGGACAACCAGAATGTTCTCTAGAAGCAAGCATGGCAAGACTTGTCTCTTGTACTTTGAACTTAGAGAGGGGCAGCGAAGAAGAGGTCTCTCGAGATCAATTGACACGGTGACTGCAACAATGGGCTCAAACATAAGAACTGTGAAGACGGCACAGAACTAGGCAGTGTTTCATTCTGCAGCACATAGAGTTGCTATCAGTCAGAACCACCTCGGTGATACCCCCAGCAGCATTGTCACAGAAAAGCATGGAAATACAGGAGGTACGATATAAATTACAGAGATTTCACACATACAATTGTTTCACTCACTGTGTTTTCACAAATCAACATTAAAGTTTACGTGAGATTTTTTCAAGTATAAAGATGTGGCAGTTACATAATCTGTTGTGTGATAGGTAGGCATACTGTGCCAACCTGGCCAGTAGACATGTTAGATGAATAAGGTTGAAGTTTAATTGAAGGGCAAAGAGATAAATGGCTCCATGAGCTTTGCCTATCTATCTCTTGTTCTCTGATACTCGGACCAGTGTGCAACTGCCTTAGCTAGTTCTCTGCCTCAACTTGCAAGCTAAACTACCCATGGGACACCCAACCTGTGGACCGTGTTGCCATAGTTTCAGGTGTCTTCAAGACCTGCTTCACCACACTGCTGGTGTGTACATCACTTGAGCTGGGAACTGTCGGATCCTGTCATCTGGCTGACTGTTGGTGACTGACCCTGCTGTTTGCTGCCGGAGGTTGGACTGCCTGTATTGCTCTACAGAAGACTCAGCTGTTTGCTTCCTTGACTTGCACACAGCAGCCCTTGTGAATTGAAGGACTGCCAGTATATTAACTGTCTCAATGAAGTGAGTTGAACTGAACCATCTGTACTGCTCTGTGGATTAATTAGCTCTGTATTTAATTGTGTTATGTATATCTATCCAGATAGCTAGCTAGCTAGATTAATAGATCTTATATACTTGAGTGCAAGCCGAGTTTTTCAGCACATTTTTAATGACATTTTTTGGTAAAATTAGGTGCCTTGGCAGATATTCAGGTCAGCTTATACTTGAGTATATACGATGTATACATGTTGTCAATCTGAGACTTACGAGTGAAGGGGTGGAATTTATCTGTCAATCAGGTCACAGCTTGATGACCCCATTTGGAGGTGCTAAGGAGATAAATAGCTCGCTGGAGGTGGGACACTCGCTCACTTCTGACAAGACACATGGAATCTATGGTGATGGCAACGAGAGCCCTGGACCTGGAGGAGCCACATGGAGACCCACGCCAGTGCTGAGATGCTTCCACCATCACTGAATCCATAAGACTATCCATCCACTGGACTGTAATCTTCCTGCATTCAGTGTCATTGCATTTGTTTCGTGAATCTGAAGAGGACTTTATAGATTGGTATCGGATATATGGGCTAATAGCGGACTTATGAACTTGACTTGGATTGAGCTGGGATGTTTTCTCAATATTCAATTACTCTTGTATATAAAGCTCTTTCTTATACACATATGAGTGTCTATGAATTTGTTTCCCTAGTCTACCCAGACTAATACAAAAGGGAAAAAGGTAACAGAAGTAGATAAGATTCAAGTGAGACAACTCTTCCAAAAGGGTGAAAAGACAAGGAGAACCACAGCCATGACTGCATGGAGCATACTGAAACCCTCAGCACTTCTGCCCCAGGAGACACACAGGACACCTCTGAGCAAATAATGTTATGAGAAGGGAAAAGGGGACCCTTTCTCGATGACTGGCACGCTCGTCTTAATGATGCTGTGCTGCTATAGACCTTTGTCTATACTTGGTCATTTTGGTTAGCAAACCACATATGGTCACTCACGCTATACCAAGAAAGGCACGTGTTGGCCGAGCAGCATTCACATTCCAGATTTCGGGCTCATAGACAGTGTAGCAAGGTCTCTTGGTAGTGTTAAGAGCAATTAGAGCTAATTAAAAGGGCAGATTTGTCAGCCCCTGAGCAAGGTGGAAAAAGAGAGCCAGTGATCTGGCTTTTGATTTTGAGCTACACCCAAGTGAAAACAGAATACAATTGGTTTCTTAGGAAGCAAGAGATGGGGTGGGAGAGTTCATGAACATAGATACCAGTTCAGCTTTGGAACAAGCGTGAAAGGCATTCGGAGTTGCTTTCAAATCTTCTAAAAATAGCCCCAAGTCCCTGCCAAAGCTAATATAGACAGGATTCCCATGGAAACCCTCTAGGCTAGAAGGGGCATGTACGTTTTCGTCAGTTACTGGTTAAGTGACTTCTGCTTATTGTAATATATCACTCTTCTTTCATAAGGCAGGGTTGTATTTATTGTTAAGGTGGATGATCCAACCCCTTATCTGTTCTGCATGCCTAAATGGGAGAAGAAAACAACAATAACAATAACAACAACACCCTGCAGTGTCCATACTTTAAAATTTTACCCAGAGAAGCAGCATGTGTCACCTTAGTTCACTTTCGGTGCTTGGGCTTTAATTTTGATGGCTGTTCTTGTTTTAATTCCTTTAGTGAGCCCGTCACATACATTTATGTGATGATAGCCGTTATCTGTAATAATAGCCACCTTCCTTACTTTTTCTCATTTTGAGACTGCTCCTTTTGGGCCTTTTCATCAATTCTGAGGAACTAAGAAGAATTAATGGAGCCCCTGTGGTGTATAGACTATGCATTGAGCTGCAGACTACAAGGTCAGTGGTTCGAATCCACTGGGGGCTCTATTGTTGGCTCCCACAAAGACTTAAAGTCTCAGAAATCTGAAGGGGCAGGTATGCTCTGTCTTTTTGGGTCACTGTGAGTAGGAATTGACTCACTGGCACTGAGTTTGGGTGTGTTTTCTGTTTTTAAAATGTAAAGGATAAAGTAAGCCTGCAGCTGGTTTTGAGAAGCTAATCCTTAAGCTTTCTCACTTTCAGACAGAAGGTGAAAGAATTCATAACATATTAAGAACCAAGGATGTTAAATTTACCTGTCTATTTTCTCTTTAAATTATAGCACTTTGGGGAAGAGTGTTAACAAAATAGTTGTTTTCACTATCATTTCGAGTTCCCAAAATAATACAAGAGTGAAGTAAAAAGTATTGTTACTGGGGTGTCAGTTAACAAATGGTTTGAATGTGTGTATGTTGACTTTTAATTGTGAATTAGGTGAAGGTTTATAGGGTTGATCATCTGTTTTACATTAAATGATTTATTCACATTTTCCTTAATTGCTTAGCTCACTTCTTCCTGTGTTTCCTGCTTCATTTCTCTTTCTTTCCTAACCTGGCCCTTTTGATCTTAAATGGTCGATTATTTTAACATGAGGTGAATCCAGTTCTAGACTTGGTTTAACTAATAGCCAAAGTCTTAGGGATCATGCCAGGCTCTGTCCGGCCAGTAAGCCTGGACACTTTTATTTTGTTAATAGATTTTTAATTCTGTTCGACAGGTGTCCTATCCAGAACCTTCTAATGTGGTGCTATTCAGGGCTGTTGGTAGTGGTAGCCGGGAACCATCTAGTTCTTCTGATTTCAGGGTTATGCTGACTGATGTTTACATGATCCATTAGTTGATTGGACTAAAACATTTTCAAATTGCGCTCTGTTTTCATCACTCTAGCTGCAACTTACAGGACCTCTCATGAACTTTTAAGACCCTAGGGGCTACTCACCAGTGTAGGATATAGAACACTGTCTCTGAGAGATACATTATGCCAATGATGTAGAATTTCAAGCACGCGTGAGAAAGCAAAATTATACATATATAGGCTGGCTTTTCAGACTACAATATATGCATGGTTGACATGTAGTGATTAAATATTTAAGTGGCTGGACACTGTTTGCATGAATAGTGGGGGCTAATGATAGGGTAAAATTTTCAATAACATTGTGTTAAGATGGGGTTCTCTAGAGAAACAAAACCACATACACACAGCATGGATAGATATATACAGCATGAAGGAATATAACAGCTAATCAGTCCACACAGTGGTACAGAGGGCTCAGTTCAACTCATTTCCACGAAACAGTTAATATACTGGAAGTCCTTCAACTCACAAGGGCTACTCGATCCCAGGTCAAGGAAACAGGCAGCTGAGTCATCCATAAAGCAATGCAGGAAATCCGGCTAGAGGCAGCCAACAGCAGGGAATGTCCCCAACAGTGAGCCAGATGGCAGGATCCAACAGTCTTAAGCTCAGGTGATGTAAACACCAGCAGTGTGGCAAAGCGGATCCCAAAGGAACCTTAGCCTCTAGTGACATGATCCATGGGTTGGGTGTCCCACAGGTAGTGTAGCTCACACAGTGAGGTAGAAAACTAGCTAAAATAGCCACATGCTGGTCCAATCACCAGAGAGAGAGAGGTGGGGCTTGCTGGGCCATTTATCTCTTTGCCCTCCAATCAATCTGTGACTTTACTAATCCCACATGTGTCTGTTGGCCAGGTTGTCACAATAAACCTACCTATTACAGCCCATGCCTTGCGAACTTGACACCTGTACACAATTCTTTAGCCATATATAATTTCCAGACATTAATGAAATCACACTTATACCTAACATCAAATATCTGTCATACGTATAAATGAAAACACTGAATCTAATTGTATCTGGTACATCATACATGAACAAAGGAAGGATACTCACGAAGTACATATAAAGAAGGTAAACTGATAATCACAAATCACGCTTTTGCAATTGATCACATGGTCATAACTGATAGGTAGAACTAGAACTACCTTTTTCAAAAAAAAAAAAAAAAGAGAGAGAGAACTACCTTTTTCTACTACCCTGACCCCAGGTGAGGCAAAGTCTCCTCTGTTGAAGTGGATATTAAAATGTACATATTAAAGGGATGATATATGATTTAAAGGTAAAACCATGCCTACACAACCAGTACATGTCATAATAAAGCTCATAGAGCTTTAAAATAGTAAATATATGGTAGTCCCAGGCCACCGTTCATTGGACACCCTCAAAGCAAGAGATGTCAACTAAAGGCCATAACCTTGCGAGAACAATTATCTTCTCATCCTGGGGCATTTCAACCTTAAGTCTAAGGGAGGATGTCAATTCCTTACATATGCTATGGTGAGTTTGAGGTAGAGCCCTGTTCACTCAGTGGGCTTTCCACATCAAATTCTACTGTGGTCTATGAAGGATGTTGTGCCCATTGAAAGGAAAGAGTCTAACGTTCAGTAGTCTTTAGCACAAGGCCTGGTTTACCAAGGGCTAGATAGAAACTAGGTCAACCACGTCCAATTAAGAACATAGTACAGGGTGTTTTCTCCCACTGGGGTCTATATAAGCATTGTTAAGCACTTTTTCATAATGAGAGGTTGTTCCACCTAGTTCTCCCACCAACAGAAGTGTAATTGTCTTCTTGAAGACATACATGGTCCCCTCCCCCATCTTGATTTGAATTTCCAGTAAGGTTCACTTATCGCTCTTGTAGGAGCATCTACTGATCTGCGGTGACCTTCGCACATTGTTGTCTGGCAGCAACTGAATGGTCTTCTCCCTTTGCCCTCATCCTGATAAACTGACCGCAGGTGAGGCAAAGTCTCCTCTGTTGAAGTGGATGTTAAAATTTACATAGTAAAGGATTGATATATGACCTATAGGCACTGGAAGGGGTTTCTACCTAGTTGCTTGGGAGACCAGTTTAGATTGCATGACCTGAGAACAGAAGCCTGTCTTCATCTTGGTGTCTATCCTGACAGCAGTAGACATATAATTGGTCTTTTGTGATTGAGTGACTTCACTCAGCATAATGATTTCCAGGTCCATCTCAGTATAGATTTCATGGGTCCATCGGTATTTTTAAAGGAATACAGACTATCCTGTTGTGTGTATGTACTATGATTTCTTAATCCATTCTTCTATGGATGAGTATTTGAGGCTTTTTTCCCAGCTGCTTTCTGTTGTGAACTGTGCTGCAGTGAACACAGGAAAGCATATATATGTTTATATTTATCCCCACTAATTGAGGAAGTATCATACTACTTTCCAGGCAGGTCATGCGTAAGTTTATTCCAAACACATGGTTTAAACATGTCTCTGTGAGCAGTGGCTGGATGCAGACAAGTTCTCTCAGCACCACACTTGTCTCAGTCTCAGAAGGGTGCCTTCAACAACACAAAGTTCAAACAAAGCAGTGATTTCTAGGGGGATCAGTGAAGCCAGTTAAATTTAAGACAGTGAGATTAGTTCAGGTAGTTATGGCAGCTGGTTCTGTGACCAGGGGGGTAATCTTGATAGATTCACGCAAAGGAGAAAGGATCATCACAGGGCTGATTGGGAAATTTTAAATAGTAAATAAATTAATAGATCAACAAATAAGCAAACTGGTAGGAGAAAAGACCAGGAAAGTTACATCAAGGAATTTTTTCCCCATCACAATGATGTCCATGCTCCTTCTGCAAAGGCAGCTAGATTGTCCTGTGAGAATTTATGTAGGAAAGCCCACTTATTTTGTTCCCCAAACTTACAGAACAACAAGCAAACAAACCTTAAAGAACATTGAAAAGGAACGTGATTTGACTCCCTTGAAGATGCCAACCCTACCATTTTTAGGTGGTGTAGAGAGAAGGTCTCAGAGTTCTTCAGGCAGACTTAGGAAGATGAGCATTATCTTCAGAAGTGTACATACCTAGATGAAGTATTTGTTGAGAGATAGTAATTTCATATTCGAGAGTCTCTTTTGATATCAACTCCTGTGATTTTATACCAATACTTTTTATATACCCTCATCATAGCACAATTATTTTAAAAAATTATAGCAGTTAAGAGTGCAGTAAAATCCATAGAACTGTGTTCCACATAAGGTTTATTTTAAAAGGATAATAATCATTAAAAGAATTCTACAGCTTTAGTCTTTCTTTTTATTCTTTTCCCTTTTGACCTTGTTTCTAATAATGTGTGTATTCAAACTATTTTAGAATTAATAACCATGTTCCCAGATTTCCCAATAACCTACAAAATACTACCCGATAATCTAACTTAATCATTACAAATATGAACATAAAAACAATAGTCATGCCGTTTTCATAATTCTTCCAGGATGCTTCAACAATACGCAAATCCTTCGTATCTCCCTTCAGTGCCTGATGCGGTTTACTTCACTTAACTCATAGTTCTAAAATGCATTTCAGTAGTAAATGCATGATACATATTTTATTTCTGTAGTTAATGTTCCCATCTTTAAATAGAGCTAAGGTGAAGGATGGAAGGAGCCCGCTGGCACACGGTTACGAGCCCACCAGTGACCCAGAAGGTGGGCAGATTGAACCTGTCAGCCTCGTCTGCAGGAGAGAGAGGTGTCAATCAATCCTTTTGGTAAAGACTTGTGCTTTGGAGCCCCTGTTGTGTGGGGTCACTGTGGATTGACATTAACCCCAGCACAAAAGGTTTCTTGGGTTTTCTTTGGGTTTGTTTCGTTGTTTTTGTTTATTTGTTTGTTTGGTAGAGAAGATTTAAAATCCTAAAATATAATGGTTTCTTCTCCCCACATACATCTTAGCATTTTAGGATATCCGTATCTTCAAATAGCAATAGCATTAGCTGGAAACAAAATTTTGATAATCAGAAGTTGCTGATTACCCTAGATCAGCAGTTCTCAACCTGGGGGTTGCAACCCCTTAGGGGGTTGAATGACCCTTTCCCAGGGGTCGCCCGATTCATAACAGTAGCAAAATGACAGTGATGAAGGAGCAAACAAAATAACTTGATGGTTGGGGGTCACTGCAACATGAGGAACTGTATCACAGGGTCACCGCATTGGGAAGGTTGGGAACCACTGCCCTCAAGAGAAGTTGCCAAGATTCCTGGATAGTACCTGGAAGAGTCTGGGGCCACTTGCTAAAAAGGTCTGATATTCTTCCCCTGTCATGGTGGCCCAGATATCTGTGCAGAGTGTTGTGGGACTCCTGCAAACCCTTCTTATCACTAGAACTGAGTTAGGGGCCAGTCCAGGAAACATTTCCTTCTCTCCATCCCCAGTGATAGGAGGCATTCACCATTACCCAAAGGGAACCCAGTAGACAACACCCCCCCAAACCAGAAAACAAACCCATTTCCTCAAGTCACTTTTGACACACAATGACTTTAAATAGGTTTTACAAGGATACATCTTTACAGAAACAGACAGTCCTATCTTTAGCCAGCAGAGAAGCTGGTGGGCTAACTGCTCAATGCCAACCCAAAGTGCCACCAGGGTTCCTTAAGGGGTGATGCAGGTGGTCTGAAGTATCTGCTGGGGCTCTGTAGCTGAAGAACTGGGGAAGCCCATTAGAACTTCATGCAGGTATATCCCAGAAACTAATGTCCGGGTCTAATCCGACACTAAAAATTTCCCCCAAAGTCTTTCCGCCAAGCAGTAGGTCAGCTTAATTAGTAAGGAAGGTTTGCCTCGAGCACTTGTGCCCTTCTGAAGGACATGGAATCATGACTCACAACTCAAAAGGCCTGACGGGAAGACCAGGGAGCAGTGAGCTCATGTTCACGGTGGCGGAACATCGTAGTTCAGGAAAGGGGCCGAGAGTGGCCGCACACCCTTTGAGAATAGGATCTACGTCACTGAGCCGTGCGGGTGGAAATTGTTGCATTGATGGAGGTTTGGGTGTGCATATTTTCAGTAACAACAAGTTTAGAAAAGATAATGTTTTTAAAATATAACTATAGATTTTGAGAATCCAGGGCAGAGGAACCACTCAGGACCAGTGGGGAGGGTGGTGCTAGCGGGAGAGTGGAGGGAAGGAGGGGTAGAAAGGGGGAACCGATCTCAAGGATCTACATAGTAAACCCCTCCCTGGGGGGTGGACAACAGAAAAGTAGGTGAAAGGAGACATCGGACAGTGTAAGATATGACAAAATAATAATAATTTATAAATTATCAAGGGTTCATGAGGGAGGGGGAGGGGGAAAGGAGGGGAAAAATGAGGAGCTGACACCAAGGGCTCAAGTAGAAAGCAAATGTTTTGAAAATGATGAGGGCAACAAATGTACAAATGTGCTTGACATAATGGGTGAATGGATGGATTGTGATGAGTTTCAAATAAAAGGTTTTTTTAAGTAGCTATAGATTTAAAATGATTCACACATGGTATTGATTTTATAGGTAAGCACAGAGGTGGGAGAGAGGGAGCCAGGATGCAAAAAGCAAAGGCCATGGAATTTCTCAGATCTGGATTTGGAACACAGTTGAACCCTCAACTCGCTGGTTGGTCTTTGGAGATTATATTTTTAGCTAACACGCTTAGTGATGCAATCAATAGTGTGATCGTGACTTAGTGAACACCCTGAGGGATGCAGTAAAGAACACAATCACATCATTTATCATTTGAATCAGGCATCAGTTTCCCTAGTGGTCAAAGGGTCATTGCTTGACCAATGACTATGACTAAAGGGGTTTTGAAAATAATAGGACTGAAAGGCAGTATCATGTGGTCACAAAATTGATTCTGTTGGGCTCTACCAGAACATTTATAGAGATGAGCTCCCCAAAATTGGCCTTTGTGTTCGTATAAGAAGCAAGTGGTACTATGTTATGATTAAATGAATAAATAACACCACACACTGGATAACTTCCATTTACTGCTGTCTCTCACAAATTACTTTAGTATGTAACATTCATTAATTCCAGTTCAATTTTCCTTTGTACGCCTTCTGCTAAATTAGGCTATCACTACCATTTGAATCTAATTTAAGCGTGTAGGCTCATCTTCCAAAACTACAAAGCTAATGGGGTAGCACTGAATCATTTAGTGATGCTTGAAGTAAACATTCCAAATTATAACGAAAGCGATATTGATTAGCTCCTCTCCAGAAGCAGATGTTTTTAGACAACAACAGTACAAATCGGTTCCTTCTTTACAAGCAGGTGCTCCAGCATAGTGGGTTCTGAGCTGGGCTGTGACCCAGAAGACCAGCAGTTTGAACCCCAAGGCAACCCACAGAGGTTCTGCTCACATTAAAGATAATCCACATGGGTAGTTCTACTCTGTCCCATAGTGTCTCGATGAGTTGGAATGAATTTCATAGCAATGAGGTTTTTCAAAAATGTATCTGACCACTCTAAATTACAGGTTTTACTTTACATATGAACTGCCAACAATGCAATACATCACTTTTTTATTACCTAGATTAACCAAAAATCCCCCAAACCTACCTTCAAATAGAGACAGACCTTATCAGTGATCTTGTAGAGAAAGTGCTAGAGCCCTGGGCATAGGTTGTACCACTTCCACGGATCACGAAGCGTCATTAACAAGCCTTAGAGTAACCATTTTCCAAGTGGGCTTACCAGCCCACCAGGCAGAACGTGTTGGCCTTCAGGGGCTGAGTTATTATAAACACAATCTGTGTAGACATTTGAAAGAAACGGCGTGGGAGTTAAAATTACAGGTTCAAGAACCTATTTTTCGTCTTTCTCCCACACATATCCTTGTCTCCTGTCATATTCTTTCCCAAAAGTTTGCAAATTTCCACTGTTTCTCAATAAATCTTTCTTTTTAAATAGATGTATAACATGTCAGTGGCAAGTCATGCTTGGTGCCCTTTACTGTCAGATGTCAAAAAGTCTTCATATTCAAATACTTAAATATTAATTCTTATAACTCTAAGGTGTTAGCACCAGAACAAATCATGTTATCAGAAGAAAGGTGTTCATTTCAATTCTGAGCCTTCTATTGTAACTTCTGTCACAAAAGGAGAGCTCCAGGTGGTGCTTTCTCTCCCAGTTCCATGACATTCTCCTTAAAATTTCGCAAAGAGGAGCGAAAATGCCTCAGTCGGTGAAAACGTATAACGGAATATGTCTGAAGCTCCATGTTTTCCAAGGAGTCTCTTGGAAGGCAATCTTGGCTACTGTGGAAGAACAAGGCATTTAAATGGAGAAGAAAGTTTCTGACACCCCCACCCCCATCTCTTTGTTGTGCATCATGGAGCAAGTCACTAAAGTGTCTGCACTTTAGCCTCTATCTCAACATACACCACAGTGAAAACAGATTTTTGGGGGCAGATTCAAGAGCTCCCTTTTTTAGATGGCTCTGTGAATTATAATGTACTCTACAAATAAATGCAAAGCCTTAGGATCTTTGTTTTGACAGGAGACACAAAGAGGGAAAGAAAAGTTAAGTAAGTCGTTTGTCCTGACCATAGAAGGCTAAGCAAATATTGCTAATATATGATGTCTAATCACCAGGAAACACTGCTAATTTCATTGGAAAATTTGTTCCAATAAAATTTGCACTCATTTGGAATGACAAAAATAAGCACCCACACAAAACACAAGTGTCCAGAACTTTATCAGACTGTATTCCTTTGGCTGAAAATGGGTGCTTGCAATTAGACCAGGTGAAAGAATAAGCCATTTCATGAGAAAACAACTATTACTCTTCTGATACGGGCCAATTGGGAAGGATGGCGGCACTATCATAGGGCCTTGGACTGCTGTTCACAAGGTCAGGCGCTCCTTAGGAGAACCGTGAGGCTGTCCTGCTCCTGGAAAGATTTACAGCCTTGGAAACAAACCCTGTGGTGGGTTCACTGTACGTCAGAATCATCCACAGCAGGGGCTTTGGTTTGAGTTTGGAGTGGGTCAGTTACCATGTTAAGTCTTGAGGCTGCGTGGTTAAACGCAGCAGACATACTCCATGACAGCTTTGCGCTTATTGGATTCTAATAGGTGGAGGTACATCAACAATCACGGATCAGATCAATATCAGTTGCAATTGGGGCTAGACAGAAAACTACAATGGAGTGATGCATCACAATCACTGGTGCCAACTAGCACAAAAACAAAACAAACAAAACCTCTCAAAATGTGAGTGGGCGAGGCTTGCTGGAAGGCCATGGCTGGAGTGTGGAAGTATTGAGTAACATGCTGAGACAGACAAAAGGCAGCACATATAGAGCAGTATTAAGAATTCTAAATTGTATTAAAAGTGTGATGCGTCACTACTGAGAAGTTTTAGCACGCTTTCTATTAATGTCTTTGACATACACACTGTTATCTTCTGTCTGTTGTTGCTGTCGAGTGCCATCACGTCAGCTCTGACCCACAGTGATCCAATGTACGACAGAAAGAAACACTGCCCAGGCCTGCACCACCTCGACACTGTTTCCATGCTTGGGGACATGGATGCAGCCATTGGGTCCATTTCATTGAGGGCCTTCCTCTTTTTGCTGCCCCTCTATGTTCCTAAGCATGAAGCCAAGTGTGGAAGCTGGGAGACCTGTTGGCAGAACAGTACAGTGGTCTAGGCAAGAGATGCTACAGCCTTGATCTACGAAGTTAATACCCAATATGCATTTGTTCATTGATTTATTTACTAATTCAACAAATAGCTACAGACGGGCTACTTTATGCTAATTCCTACTCTAGGCTTTGAGAATGTAACAGCATCAAAAGCAAAGAACCTATTCTAATATGCACTGTATTTCAGTGGCAGACGCAGTCCACGAAGTTAAACACAGGGGGTAGTGGTTATGATTTGGGTTCCTAACTATAAGACTAACAGTTCACAACCACCAGTCACTTTGTGGGGGAAAGAGGTGCTTTCTGCGTCCTTGATGAGTTGCAGTCTCATGAAACCACAGGGGCAGTTCTACCCTGTCCTGGAGGGCCACCGTGAGTCAGCAGTGACTCACTCAATGGCAGTGCGTGAGATGGTTAGTAGAATGGTCAGATAAATGAGGGAGAAAGCATTTCAATTGTCTGAAGAAAGGAGATTTTGAGCAGTGGTTTGGCTAGAAGATACTAGCATAAAAATGTAGGTTGGCCCTGGTTAAGGACTTTGAATATAGTTAGGATTTCTATAGAAACATATTGAAAGTTTATAGACCCGGGAGTGAGTTGATGTGATCTGTATTTTAAAGTTCATGTAGATGGAAGCCTCCTCTAAAACAGACTGGAAAGACTACTTCCTGTCCTTGTGCCATATTATCCAGCGGGACCAGACCCTGGAGGAGGACGTCATGGTTGTGACAATAGAAGGTCAGCAAACGAGGAAGACCATCAACAACGTGGACTGACACAGTGGCTACTCCAGTGGGATCAAACATGGGTCTAGCACAGGACTGTGAGGGTGGCATGGGACCAGGCGGGGTTTAGTTCTGTTCCACATAGAATCACTATGAAGCAGAAGGAACTCAGCTGCATCTGCTGGCCACAGCCTGAATGGCAGGGAATGGGTGAGGGGCAGATACTGGAAAGAAAGCAGAGAGACCCACTTGAAAGCTATTGGTGTAAATTAGAGGAAGCATGATGGTGCCTTTGACTATGTTGGTAGCCAAAGAACAAGCAGAAGTGATTGCATTCTGGATATAATTTGGATAATTTCAGGAAGAACTTACATTATTTACTAGCACATTAGATACGGGATATGAAAGTGAGGAGCCATGAGAACGCCAAAACTTTTCTTCTTAGGAATTAGGTGAATAAAGTAGACATTTGCAGATGTGGGGCGAAAGTTTCCAGTTTTCACATGCCAGTTATGAGTACGTGTCAATGCACCTTGAAAATTGACCATCTTAATCGGGTTTCACGGATTTCCAGCTGCAGAAGTTGGTGACAATTTTCTCGTTCACCATCCTTGGCATTAGCGGCGGCGCGTAAATTGGAGTACTGGTTGTGTTGGCCACTGTTACTGCGGGCACATGGATAGTGCCCTATCACTGACAGCATTGAGCTGCACAAGAGATCCTGACATGTTCTTTTTGACGATGGAGATGATGCCATCCTCCTCAGTCGGTCATCCCTAGCACTTCGTTATCTGATGCAAAATGCTCAAGACTAGTCCATCTCAGCTCAGTACTAGTTCATTTCAGCCTAGGCCATTGATCTTTATGCATTTTGTTTCCAATTTTTCTAGATTCATACTTTATATATTCCATTCTCTGATTATTAATGAATGTTTTCTGCTGGGTTTTTTTTCCCCTCTCTATCTCATTTTGAGCCACAAAACATCAACAAGTGAAGGTCCTTAATGCTTTGCGCCAACCATGATTGTCTCCTCTGCCTTGAGGAGACGGCTCTTTCCCAGTCACGCCTTGAGGTGTGACTTCCACCTGAGGTTCTCCTCGTGGCACTGCATTAGCGGCATTCCCCTGGTGCTCATCAAGGTTTGCACTGGCCCGGTTTTTCAGAACTAGATCATTAGATGCTCCTTTCTAGTTTGTCTTCATCTGGAAGCTCTCCTGGTAGCTATCCACCACGAGTGGCCCTGCTGCTTTTTGACAGAGCAGGGACATGGCTTCCAGCATCACAGCAACATGCACGTCATCACAGAATGACAAACTGACAAATGGATGGTGAAGTTGTCTAACAGACAGCTTTATGGATAAGAGTCGAGTTCAGATAGAAGAAGTTAAATATATAAATTCGTGCTATCACAGCATACAGGTAGTATTGAGATTAGAAAACATTACTCGTGAGATTAGAAAACGTTACTTAATAAAATAGATTTGGGATATGCGTTAAAGATGTTGTTGTTAGGTGGCATCGTGCCAGTTCTGAGTCATAGCAACCTGATGTGCAACAAAATTAAACGCTGCCTAGTCCTGTGCCGTGCTCACAATTGTTCCTTGGCGGGAGCCCAGTGCTGCAGCCTCTACGACAATCCATCTCCTTGAACTCTTTCTTTGTTTTCACTGCTCTTCTCCTGGTCTTTTTCCAGGGACTGGTCTTTCCAGATCCTATGTCCAAAGTACATGAGACAAAGGCTCTCCATCCTTGCTTTTAAGGAGCATTCTGGCTGTGTTAGTCTGGGTTGACTAGAGAAACAAATCCAGAGACACTCATATGTACAAGAAAGAGCTTTGTATAAAAGAGGAATTGTACATTAAGAAAACATCCCAGTCCAGATCAAGTCCATAAGTCCGATCTTAGCCCACATGTCCGAGTCTGTAAATGCCTCTTCAGACTCATGCAGCACATGCAATGACGCCGAGTGCAGAAAGATCACAGGTCCGTGGGTAGAAAGACTTGTGGATCCAGTGGCAGTGGAAGCATCTCAGCACTGGCAGGGGTCCACGTGGCTCCTCAGCTCCAAGGCTCTGGCTGCATCAGCATCACTCCATGTGGCTTGTCAACAGGAATGTCTCACAGGGAATGTGTGTCTGGCCTCCAGTGAGCTATTTATCTCCGTTGCACCTCCAAATGAGGTCATCAAGCTGTGACCTGATTGACAAGCTAAACTCCACCCCTTCACTTCTAATATTCATAAGTTGGCACCAGATTATGTAACTGTAACACTAGCTGTACTTCTTCCAAGCAGTATTTGTTTTTCTCTTTTGGCATTTTAAACATTCATTGTACTTTCAATATTTGATCAACATCATAATTTAAATACATCAATTCCTCTTTGGCCTTCCTTAGTCAATTTCCAACTTTCACGTGCATGTAGATCATTGAAAAATACCGTGCCTTGGGTGGAGTGGACTCAGTCGTCTGAGTCATACCCTTGCTTTCCTGTACTTTAAAGAGGTCTCATGAGCAGATTTACAAATTCTGTGCATCCGTGGGGCCTTTCACTGCAACTCCCATGAGCATTGATTGTGGATACAAGCAAGGTTAAATTCTGGAGAACTTTAACCTAGTCTCAGTTTACCATGATGTTAGTCATTGGTCCATTTGTGAGGATTTTGTTTTGTTTGCAGTAAATTTTAATCCAGACTGAAGGCTGCAATCCTTGATCTTCACCAGTAAGTGCTTCAAGTTCTCCTCACGTTCAACAGACAAGCTCGTGACCTGCCTACGGAAGGTTGCCTTCCTCCACTCTTGATGCTGAGTTCTTTGCATAGTTCAGCTCCTCTCATTAATTCCCCAGTGTAGAGGCTGAATAAGTACGGTGAGAGGATACAACCCTGATGAACACCTTTCTTGATTTTAAACCACTTAGTATTCCCTTGTTCTATTCACACAACTGCCTCTTGATCTATATTCAGGTTCCGCATTAGAACAATGAGATGTTCCAGAATTTCTATTCTTCTCAGTGCTATCCATAGCTTGTTATTATCCACACAGTCAAATGCCTTTGCACAGCCAATAAAATACTAGTAACCATCTTTCTGATATTCTTTGCTTTCAATATAGAGATAACTTATTGATGTGCCAGGAAAATGAAGCAATCAAGAATAAAATATTACTTCTTGCAATATGTATATGTAATTTATTTTGATTGTAAACTCACATTCTCATTTTCCTTTCATCACACCCCAATCTGGGACCATGCTACATGGTTTACATTTATAAATAATTTAATATCTGTCTCACTGTTGCAACTCTGGGTTGGACTTCAGCCAACAAATCTTACAATGGAAAAAGAGGCAAACAGGTCATCAGGTGGAAAGGAACCTCTCCCACATCCTTGTCTCTCATCAGCACTACTCACACATTCCTCATCCCCTTAATAGTTTTCTTTATTCATTTCTATTCATATAATCACTGAGAAAGATGAGCCACCAGTAGATCAGCCCGCCCAACAATCCACTAACTTTAATTCACTTCCAACTCATAGTGACCCAAGGTGCAATTTCTGAGATTGCAAATCTTTACAAGAGCGAATAGGCTCATCTTTCTCTCTAGGTGGTTTTGAACTTGGGGCATTTCAGTTAGCAGCATAATGCCTAAGCCACAGAGCCACTATGTTAGTCTGGGTTGACTAGAGAAACCAATCTAGATAAACTCATATATGTGTAAGAGTTTTATATCAAAGAGTAATTGTATATTAAGAAAACATCCCAAAAAAATAAAAAAAAACAAAAACATCCCAGCCATTCCAGATCAAGTCCCTAAGTCTGATATTAGTACATTTATCGGATACCTGACTAAATTCCTATTCAGACCCACACAGCACATGCAATGATGCTGAATGCAGGAAGATCTCAGGCCTGTGGGTGGAAAGTCTTGTGGATCCAGTGGCAGTGGAAGCATCTCAGCATTGGCATGGGTCTTCACATGGCTCCTCCAGGTCCAGGGCTCTGGCTGGGATCAGTATAGCTCCATGTGTCTTGTCAGCAGGAAGATGAAGTAGACAGAGTCTGTGTCCCGCCTCCAGGGAGGAAGACAGGAATTCCCAGAATCCTCAGGAGAAGTCCATGCCCACACAGAGACATTATTGGGTATGACCTGATGGACAGTCTAGACTCCATCCCTTTGCTCAAGTTGACAAGTGATTATGTAACTTCCATAGCCACCAGGGCCCTTACATAGAAGGTCAAGATAGATTCAAATAATGGGAAAGTTAAACAGAAATACTATGCCATCTCAACACATGGAAAGGGACAAATCCACATATTCTCAAATCTACTCATCTATTCAAAAGTGATTTTGGATTGTGGAGTAGCAGAGAGATAAAACTAATGGTGTAATGTGTAATGATATGTGTAATAAAAACAGAGACCCTAGCATAGCAATTTGGCTGTTTGGGGTTGTTTTATACAATTATTAATTATCAAAATAAATTTAGTCATGATCCAGTACAAAATTCATATACAGATGTAATGAAATGTCTAGAGTAATCGATATTCTTCAATCCTTAGAATCATTTAGGTACATTTTTATTTAAATGACAGTACTTTAGTTTCACCCCAGATCAGTTGAATCAGAATATTTGGAAAAGGGCCTGATTATTGATTTTTTTCACAGCCCTCTGATTCAGTATGCAACTAGGGTTGAGAGCCATTGGACTGATCATGAAGATTTCTTGTGAAACACACAGACCCACATCAAGAGCTCATACCCTAGACATTGTAACCTGCCTGATACTGACACATGGAAGGAAAAACAAACAAGCAAACATGAAAATGTAATTAGTATCTTCAGAACTGTTTGCTGCTTAATAGCATTTCCTGAACACGGTTTGTGTAAAGGAGAGAAAGTTGAAATGATGGGCTTTTTTCTCTTGGTTTATGCCAAGAAGGGGAAATCTCACAATTAAAAGTTCAGCAGACTTTGGAGATGCCAAGGAGTCAACAGCTGTTAATTTGATTGAAGTAGGATGCCAGCCAGACTGTTTAAGAACTATTTTAGTCACTGGGCTGACAGGTGTTACGCTGTCTGACACACCCTCCTGGAGAGGGGCTGGTGGGTGAAGGGAGATGTTGGATGGTGTAAGTTATGACAAAATAATAATAATTTATAAATTATCAAGGGTTCATGGGGGAGGGGGGAGGGGTGGGAGGGGAAAAATGAAGAGCTGATACCAAGGGCTCAAGCAGAAAGCAAATGTTTTGAGAATGATGAGGGAAACAAATGTACAAAGGTGCTTGACACAATGTATGTATGTATATATGTATGTATGTATTGTGATAAGAGTTGTACGAGCCTCCAATAAAATGATTTAAAAATAAAAATCTTTCAATAATGGCCACTCCTCACAGTACCAGCTAAGCAAGAGGTTGTAAAAGATGAAATGTGATATATGACTTAAAAATGGATTATAATGCCTCATTGACTTAATTTCATTTAGGGAGAAAGACACTTTAGAAAATATAGGTATCTCTGTTAGGCAAGATCATTCTATTACCAATAGCCCCTGAAATCGAAGCAATGGGAAGAGAGGAAAGAGACAGAACAAGTTTTCATGGTTCTGGAGATGCCTGGCATGTGTTACCGTAGAAGCCACTGAAAGATTTCTTACCTACTCTTCCGCTTTTTGTTAAGGATGCTGAAGCATCTGTAGATGATCGTGAGGCATTTCTGTGTTTGTTTAATACCTAGGAAGAATGGCCAATAGATTGCCTTCAATGGTTTGAGGGAAGTAAATTCTGTCATGGGAAAGAAAACAAAATTCAATGATATGAAGTAACATAATCTGCAAAACAATCCATTTCATTGGGAAGCGAAACCAGGACCCGAGGAGAAAGACATGGCGGTGCATGTCTCACCCATGAAGAGGCACAGCCTTGGACACCCTAAAGGCAGTTCCCCTCTGTCCTACAGGGGCACCAGGAGTTGGAACTGACTTGATGGGGGTCGATGGTTTAAGAGGACCTGCACATTTTCTAAAACAAGACCGTATAATGTGAAATCAATAGTATTTAAAGTAGGAAGGCCACTCATATATATGGATCAATTTTAATCTCCATGTGTTTAAGGTGCTCTGCTTGTGGATGGTTCGAACCAAGCAGCAGCTCCTCGGGAGAACAATGAGACTTTCAGCTCGCATCAAGACGTATGCTCTCAGAAACCCTACATGAGGTTGCTATGAGTTAGAATCCACTCGCTCGCTGTGAGCTTTACGTGTGGGCTCGGTGGCAGGCTCCTTCCCTTCCATGCGGGAGACGGAGACTGGATTCTCAGCTAGTAGAGAAGCCGCCACCTGTCAGAGGAGACTGGTGTAGCAGGTGCTGCTGAGTAGGTTTTAGTGGAGCTTCTAGACTAATACAGACTAGAAAGAGAGGCCTGGAACCTACTCCCAGAATGTCAACCAATGAAAACCTATGGATCACAGCATCCCAATTAGCAACGGATCATGCCCAGTACGATGCTGGACAGCTTCCAGTTGCCTTATGCCAGCGGTCTTGGCAGCAGCTAACAAGTACGACATTGCTATCGGCTCATTCCTTGTCTGTTAGTAAAACTGGTTTTGCACTTCATGATGATGTTGATGAAACAAATGAAGAAAACAAAAATAGCCACTTCATGACTCCTTTGTCTGCATCAAACTGCACGTGGTGCTGTCAAATTATTTTTATTCAATGTGACCCTGTTGGACAGAGTAGAACTGCCCTATAGACTAGTTTCCAGGGCTGTAATGGAGGATCCCCGGTAGGTTGGCAAATACCTGCTAACCAAGCTCAGAAATTCAAACCGCTCTTCTGGAGAAGGGGTTTACTGCTCCTGTACCGCTTCAGAAACCCACAAAGGCAATTCAACCCTGTCTTATTAGGGCCACTATGTATTGGAATCAACTTGATGGTAGTGAAATTGGTGTTGAGTTTTTGTTTGTTTGTTTAGTTTTTTTGAGATCTCCTGTAAAGATTTAAAACCCCGCCAATCCTTTCCAGAGTCACTATGAATCGAAAGCAATGGGTGAATTTTTTAAACTTTATGGAAGCTAACTGTCATATCTTTGTCCTATGGAGCAGTTGGTGTGTTTGAACCATTGACTGTTCAGATAACAGCTGACCACTTAACTGCTATGCAACCAGGATTCCTTCCTTTGTGTATACAGACATACATTAGCAATATCCATCCCTAAGGCGGCTCAATGTATCAGAATAAATGGGCAGCTATAGGAAAATGCCATCATTCATTTATTCATCCACAAATACTTGTTATTGGCTAATATAATAAGCAGTGTATCGGGCATTTATGCACACAGGCAGATGTGAACCCCTCTCCCTCTGCAAGGAGATCTCCGACAGATATCCAGAAATGGCTGGGGGGTATTCTAGTCGAATGACAGCAGGAGATCTTGTGCACCCTGGAAGGAGTTCTTGCGAGTCCAGAGGAGGAACAGAGAAAGCAGTGGGAAGCTCCTGGAAAGCAAGATAAGGATGGAAGCGGAAGAAAAGGCTGTGCCAAGCACACCCACATTTCTGCGTAGCCGGGGCATGGTAGGGAAACGTTTAAGGGGCAGTGACAAGAGCAGATATAAAAAGTGTGCAACTGTTCATGAATCAGACCAAATGGGGAAGGCTTACCATATATACTCATGTAGGCACCCAGTTTTTTCAGCACTTTTTTAATGCAGTTTTTGTGGTAAAAGTAGGTGCCTTGGTGGATAGTTGGGTCGTCTTATACTCGAGTACACACTATTAAAAGGACTTTGTAAACCTGGGCAGGGGGAGCCCCTGAGCGGTGCACCCAAAAGATTGAAAGTTGGATGGAGTCCACAGGACGCTTTCCAAATGCAATACCTGGAGATCTACTTCCCACCAAATCCACCAATTGAGAACGATGCAGATAACAGTCCTTCTGTGACAGGAATGGGGTCCCTGTGTGTTACTGGCCACCAGTAAACCAGCCAAACGCACTGCCGTGGGGTCAGTTCTGACTCAGAGTAACCCTGGATCTGGTTTCTGAAACTGCACTAATGTGTGAGGGTGCAGATAGCCTCCTCTTCCTCCCACGGAGGTTTTGAACTACCAAACTTGTGCATAGCAGTCCGACCTCCATGTTACAGTGCCAAGAGGGCTCCTTTCAGCAATCCTTGGGGGATGCTAGATTCTTTAGGTAACCCAAATGTTTCTCGGGAATTTGAAAAAGGCTGCTAAGGGCAATGTGGGTTGTAACTGGGCACTCCCCTGGCCGCTCCCCAGACCTCCGCTAAATGAGGACTTGTGCAAGTTTTGCGTGAGATTTGCTTAGTACTTCCTGAGAGCTGTGAAGCAGAGAAGGCGGTGACTGACAAAGGAGGACACAACATCGGGGATCTAAGAACAGGGGGTTTAAAGATACGTAGAAGGAGCACTGAGCTGTTAAAAGATAATGTGCATTTCTCTGAGGAGGTGGTCTAAAGCATTCAACAAATTTTAAAATGATTCATAATTCTAAAAAAGTTAAAATAGCATTTCTTCAACATAAGAATGTGTTTTACATATTCATGATTCAGACTTTGCATGCCTTCACTGTTATTCTGATTTTTTTGAAATATTGCACTATGAAACTTGGCCCAAATTAGCAATCATACATCTCATATATTTTCTTCTCTCTCAAGCACTTAAAAAATTACTATATAGTTTTTGGGATTTTCACTGCAGAAAACGTATTGATAGGAAGATCTTACATAAAATTACAAGTGTGGATGTGTTCAGAATCAATCACAGCAAAGAACAGTAAGGAAATACTTAATCCCAGTTACTTTTCAGGATAAATAATTGACAAATTGTGAAAGCTGGCAGCAGTTTATAATATTTGTTCAAAGTTTGTTGGAAATTGTCAACTGGTTTTATATACTAAGCAGTAAAATTCTTTCTTTTAACCCTGGTGAAATAAATGAGCTTCATAGAAATGAACGTTGCTTCAGTGAAGACACGGGTATTGATGGTGCCGTTAACTCGACCTGCCGGGCATCCCTCAGCTGCCCCTCCCTGTTTGTGAGAGTTGCTGAGTGGAGTCATGGGGAATGCCGGAGAGGCGCTGTGCGTCTCAGACATGCTGTTTTCCAATACAAACTTAAAACGCCACTGGGTGTCTTAAAGGAGTGTGCAGAATCCTGACTTGACTTCATCTTTCAGCTATTTGTTGGGTAATAAAATGATTATCTTTTGAAACAAATATCACCAAACTGACGCATTCAGTAAAAATTAAGAACAGTGTGGATGCCTATGACTTAAAACTCTACAAAATGTTCATGTAGAGCTTTTCCCTAAGACCTTTGAAGCCAAACCCAAACTCACTGCCACGGAGAGGATTCTGTATCATATTAATCCGATAGGACAGGGTAGAACTGTCCCTTTGGATTTCCAAGGTTCAAATCGTGATGGGTGCAGAAAGCATGCTGCTCCTGCCCAGTGGCTGGTGGGTCTGAACCACCGTCCTTGCAGCTAGCAGCCCAACACATAGCCCACTACTCCATCAACGTTCCTTACACAGTTCCCACCACCCCCAACTTTTTTTTCTTATTGAAAATGTAATGTCAGCATACCACCACAACTGATTTGTGGATATCAAATTAGATATTTTAAAATATGACTAAATTGACACAAAATCATTTATTTTAACGTCACAGGTAGTTTGGATGTTAGCTTATTAGTGTTGCACTCTATAAAACACATCATTGAATATATCAGAACACAAACTGAGTACATACAAAAATTATTCAGTGGTCTCAATATTCTTAATTTCAAAGTTATCTTCTGTTTGAGGTTTCTTTTAATATATTTTAAATATATATTTATAATATAAAGGGAAACCTCTAATTCTACTTCCATAACCATCAAACTATTTGTAAAAATCATTATCAAACCTCTAAAAATGCAATTGGGAATGCAAAGTCCCAGAATGGCCAAGACTTTTTTGTAGGATTTACATTAGTAAGCTCAAAACTTATTAGAAAGCCAAAGTATCAAAGACAATTCAACATTGGTGCAATGACAGACAGTAATAAGTCAATAAAGCATAATAAAGAATCCAGAAGGAGAGTAGCATATTACAGATCTCTTGATTTATGACAAAGATGACACTTTACTGAAATAGAAAAAGGACTTTTCTCCTGTAAGTGGTGCAATGTCAGTTGGGTAGCTGTATAAAAAGAAAAGGGAAAATCAGAGTCTGGACCTCCTAACAACACATGCAAAATATATTGCAAATATAAATACAAATAACTAAAGAAATAAGTGTCCAGAATAAGATTTGCAAGCATTACTAAAAGGCTGGACAGAAAATATTGTAGTCTTCATTATTCAGAAAGTCTCTGTTGCACCTACTCAGTAAACACAGGTCACTAGCTAGGTTTGATTCGTGGACCACTGTTTGCTGGTGTCTGTTCCAGAGCATCTTTCTAACCTGGGAGTAGGCAAAAATTTCTTAAGTAGAATTTCAACATTAGTAGTAAAAATATTTTAAATATAGTAAAGTGCATTAAGAAGAAAAATTTTGTTAATCAAAAGTCAGTATTGCGGGGCGGGGGGAAGTCAGTACTGAGGTTATGAAGAGTTAACCTGCAGAGTGGAAGAAGAGATTCAAAATCCATATATCAAGAAAGGGCTTTTGCCAAGAAGTGTGTGTGTGTGTGTGTGTGTGTGTGTGTGTGTGAACTGCCACTGAGTTGATTCTGACCCATAGCCACCCTATAGCACAGCATGGATTGTGCCTTCGGACTTCTGAGCCTGTATCTCTTTAGGAATGCAGACAGTCTCATCTTTCTTGGTTAGGGGCATCACCAGCTAGCCTTGCAGATAGCACTCTGATGCTTAACCCACTACACCACTAAGGTTCCTAAATGTATGTTTAATAAAAAGTATATATGTGCACATATACAAACTGACTTCAAAAATTGTGGAAAAATGGAATTTAATGAAGATAATGAAATATGTCCACAAACCTCTGAAGCCTCCCAGTATAGATTCTGTAGACTGACAAAACCAAAAGAGATAATATGACAAAAAGAGATTTGAAAGTTTTGAACAAAAGTCTCACAAAATAAGTGTCTCTTTTATAAGAGAATAACCAAGTGGCCAATAAACTTACCAAAAGGGTTATCAACCTTATTAGTCATCAGGAAAACGAAAAAGAAAACTTCAGTGACAAGCTACTAAAGACCTACACATAAAAAAGTTGGACAATTCTAAGTGTTGTTAAGAATGAATAGTAAATGGAATTCCCATACCTTGATGAAAGTATAAATGGACACAGCTCTTTTGAAAGAGCTGTAATAACCATGACAGTCGATTAGATGCATATTTAAGATCAAACAATTTGAGTTTTAGGTATTAGCTTAACATTCATCATTATCCCCAATTGAAACCACTCCTGTGCTCATCAGAAGAAGAAAACACAAATGCACTGAGCTACCATCACCCACAGGAATGCTGTAGCAACGAGAATGATCTCCCCACACAACCTGGTCTCCAGCACTGAGAAGCGTGTGCACATACATGCAACAATATGGACGAATCTCTCCCCCACTCATCCTCCGACTAAGGAAACAGACACAAAGTAATACAAACTTCATTAGAATTGAGGACAGTGATTTCACCGGGATAAAACCAAACCCATGGCCAAGTTGTCGATGCCAACTTATAGGACAGGGTAGAACTGCCCTGTGGGTTTCTGAGCCTGTAGTAACTCTTAACAGGAGTAGAAAGACTCATACTCCCATGGAGTGGTTGGTGTTCTCAAACCACTGACCTTGCAGTTTGCAGCCCAACGTGTAACCTGCCACGGGGGTCCTACTGCACCAGAATGGGGAGAAGGTAATAAATAGAAAGAAGCAAATAGGAAGGAGCTTTAAAAAGTTCATGGGAAAACTTTCATTATCTTTCAATTGAATTTTCCCGTGAACTTTATGAAATCCTCTCCTCTATGGGGCTTCGCAGAGTGTTGGTAACGTTATGTAAAGTGGGTGCTGGTGACTCAGGTTCCTCCACCTGGGGAAAACACGCTCAGCTGTTCCTGCGCACATTGTGCGTTGCCGTGTCCGAGCTTAAGCCGGGAGAGGGGAATTAGCTGAGAGCTCTGTGAAAACGACGCTCGTGGATCCCTCCCCGTCCCTGCTCGGGCTTCCTTCGTGCTTCCTTTACTTGTCTTTCCAGGTGCCGTCACGTCGCCTCTGACTCATGAGAACACCATGTACAGCCGAATAAATGCCGCCCAGTTCTGCACCATTCACACAGTTGTTGGTTTATTCCCCAACAGTTTTATTGGCATATAATTCACGTATCATACAATTCAATAATTCAGTCACATCGAGAAAGTTGTATGACCAGCACCACAATCAATGTTACAACATCTTCATTCTTATTCTCATTGTTGTTAGCTCCCCTTTCCCCACCCCCCAAAGAACCATTAATCCAGTTACTCTCTTAACAGATGTGCCTATCTTAGATTTCATATAGAAAGAAAGCATTAAAAAAAAAACCCGAACAAGAATAACAAAGTAAAACAGAAGAACATCTCAATAGAAAAGAAAGCAGAAAATCTTAAAAACTGCAACAAATTTGGATGCATCATCAGGGCGATCAAATGATCGTGTGCCAAATTTAACCGAGCTGCATCTGCAGCAATCCTCGTGCCAATGCGCTCTGCACCTTAGCAAGACTGTTCACATCCCGGTCCGTGGTCAGAGGGAATTCACCTGGGGCTGAATCTGTGTATTCTCCTGAACTTCTGTTTTGTTTTGTTTTAACTGAAGCAGCTTTTGAGCAGGTCAGAAGGGAGATCAAATCCTAATATTACATCTGGACCTAATTATATCTGCCATAATTGCCTTTATGGTGCTCTCTGTGTGATAACAGGACTGTTGCTATCGCTCAGTGGTAACGGGGGGGGGGGGGGGAATTCACTGGAGACGTAATCCAGGTGTCTCACTGATATTTTTATATTGAAGTCTGTTGTGGCAGCCTTTGTTTCAATAGCTGTGTTTTGAGTGCCTTCCAACCTGAGGAGCACGTCTGTTGGCACTGCAGCTGAGAAGGTTTCCTGCTCACCGCTCAGAAGTTCTTTGTGGTCTGTGCTCAGTCCGGAAGCCCTGCTGGGTGCCCAGCTTGTATGTCACACAGAGGTGGCCTAGCTCCCAGCACACGGCAATACGCAAGCCACCACACATCCCACGAGCCATGGGTTCACGTTGGCATAAATGAATGATTAAACCAATTAATCAATGCTAGGGAAGAGGCGGATGTTTCACGAAGAAGACTTTCAAATAATTTATGCAGATACTCTGTCCTTTTTGGTGAAGCATACACTTCCTGTCCCCTCCATTAAGTTGGACTACACCTGATGGTGTCCTTTCCTTCCAAGTATCACAGTATGGAAAGGCAGGGAGGAGTAACTGAACAGTGCAGAAGCCTCACAAGCATTACCACAGCCAATTTGTCACACTGATCAAGTGTGCCCTGGATGTCAGCCATCCCTGAGGGTACAGATAGATGGTTAGTAGTATATTGACTGCTAAAGGCAAGAGGTTCAATCCATCCAGAGGCTCCTTTGAAGAAAGGCCTGGTGATATCTACTTCTGAAGAATCAGCCTTTGACAAGCCCTCTGGAGCACAAGTCTGGTCCGAAATACCTGAGCCGAATGAATCAAAATCTGGTTCACAGCAACTGATCTAGAACTTTTAGTTTATTGTTTCATTAATTGTGAAAAATGTTCCAGGCATGTAAGATGTTTCCATAAAGGGGGAAGCATGATGTAGAGTCACCCTACATTATCTTTGGAATTTTTCTGTAAATCTAGAATCATCTCCTAATATGAAGTTCATTTAAAATTGAAAAATAACCTACATTCTGAGCACTGGGTTAAACTTAAACAGTGAAGCATGACCCAAGAGAAGTTTTTAACTATATCTATATATATATCTATATACACACACATATATGTGCACAAATATACAAGAAACAATGACGATGTTTGCATTCCAAGAGGTGCTGTAATGCAGTGATTATTCTTTGCTGTCTCTATAGATTTTAATGCAAATCTAGTCATTAAGCTTTATTAATGTGAATTACTTCTGTTTACCTCAACACATTAAGGTGAGAGCTTTATGCAATGTGAATTACTCAGAGATATTTTAAGTTAAACTCTTTGCAGAAGAGCTGAGTGGTGAAACAGTGAATGTTTCTGCTAGTAATTGTGGACTATTAAAAATAAATTTTCACTCCATTACATTCTTTCAACAAATACAATAGAAGCATTGGAGAATGTTGGAGCTAAAAGGGACATTTAAGAGATTAGTTCAGCTCCTTAACTTCATATGAAATAGCTGAGCAGTAGAGAGTTTGGGACTTGCCCAGGGTCATAATAAAACAGTGCGAGAGCTGGAATTCATTTATTCATTTGAAACAAGCATTCACTGAGTATTGATCATATTCCAAGTACTGTGATAGGTGCTGGAGCTATAAAGATGAGTAAGACGTTCTGCTTCAGGAAGAGGAGATGGGTGTGGGAAGAGACAGACAAAAGAAGGCATGAATTCAGGATGATGTGCAGTTGAGCCATTAGACATGGGGATAGGATGCCATGAACATGATGGAGCACGCCATCCAAGCCATTTTGGCTCGTGTAATCTGAGCCTCTAGAAGAGAAGGATTTCATTTGTACAGGTGAGGAAGGTGGGGTAACCATTCAAAGCAAAGTTGATTGCTGGAGTCAAAGGTAGGGTTTGTGATGTTTCCTAGTCGCTATTTTGTCCATCCAGATCCTTGGACCTCAGGTGTGCAGATCAGAACTGCTGCAGAGGGTTTCCTTTTGGAAGCAAATCCCCAGGCCTCCTTTTGATTGGACTGGAATCCCCAATTTTTCAGTTAGCAGTCAGGTCTTTAACTATGTACACCATTCGGGGGCTCCTGAGCTGAAGATAGAAAAGGTGATACAATGTGCTGTATAGAAAAATGATGCTACTTCCTGCCCCTGCAGAGCAGTACAGCAAGTTAAGTGGAAACTGCCAGTCACAGTTAGGCTTTGCACTGTTTACTGAGCTGCGTTCTCACCCCTGATAAATAGAAAGTTGTTTGAAAGATTCTGAATCTCAAGTAAGTCACTCAGTTGACTTTGTAGAGGGTTGGTTTGTTAGACTGGGAAGACTAGAGAACCAAATCCAGAGACACTCATATATATGTAAAAGAGAATTTTATATCAAGAAGTAATTATGCAAATCTATAAGTTCGATAGTAGCCCATGAATTCCTTTTAAGACTCAGGCAGCACATGTAATGATGTCGAATGCAAGAAGATCACAGGCTGGTGGGTGGGAAGTCCTGTGGATCCAATGGCAGTAGATGCATCTTCAGGGATCTGGCTGCCATCAGCATGGCTACATGTGGCTTGTCAATAGGAAGGTGAAACAGATAGATTGTGTCCTACCTCTAGGAAGAAAGCGAGGCTGTGATCTGATTGACAGGCTGCACTCCACTCCTTCATTCTATTTATCAAGTTAACATGAAATTGTGTAACTACCACAATAGGTTTGAGAAGGACAAGACTAATTACCAAGATCCCTGTCAAAGAGGGTTTTGCAGTCTCAAGAGATGAGTGGGAGAGGCTGGGCCTCACGTACACATATGTCCACCCCCACCCCAGAAAGCAGCTCAGAATACCAGCAACCAAAAAAACAATTTTTTTTAACAGAAGTGGAAAACAAACAAGCAACAATATCAGAACTCTTATCCTAGAGTAAAAGATAACTTCTGCCAGTTTTTAAAGTGTGCCCTCTATTCATATCATCAAGAGAGATCATCAAAGTTATTCTTTTTAGAAACAAGAGGAATTCACCCGTAGTCTCCAGAAAGCCCAATTTCAATTTCAGTGGAACCATTTGGTGACACTACCCTAAAACTCACGGCCATCCAGTCGACTCAGACTCATTGTGAACCTTTAAAGCCAAGGCAGAACTTCCCCTGTGGGTCCCGGGGCTGTAGTTCTTCATGAGAGTAGAAAGCCTCCTCTTTCTCCTACAGAGGCCCGGATGGCTTCAGCCTCTGGCTGTGTGGTTACAGCCCAGCGTACCACTCAGACTCCGCCAAGGTTCCCTCCATCTTTACCTGTAGGAACAACATTGTAAGACCTGTGGTGACTGATAGGATAATTGTGTGACTCAAAAAAAACAAAGAATAGGAGAATATGAATAGGTTAGAGAAAGGTGATGAGGTAGTTCCTCTCTCTTAACTGCTATGGAGTCAATTCCGACTCCTAGCCACCCTATAAGACAGGGGAGAACTGCCCACTGCAGTTCCTGAGACTTTAAATGTTTGTGGGAGTAGATGGCGCCATCTTTGTCTCTGATTTCCTCTCCAAGTTAGAGCAATGTAAAAGGATCATCAGCTCCGGATCTCCGGGAAGATAAGCTATTTTGAGAGTCGTAGTTCTTGGACAGCAAATGTCATCAAGGAGAATTTCTCCTTGACGCCTCAAGGGGACAAAACACAGTAGAAAGAAAGCAAAGAAAGCCAAAGAGATGTGAGGCAGAAGGGCACTAGCATTCCAAGCAGAAAAGACACTTTTAGTAAGAAGTAAATTGCAAACCTACCAGGAAAATTACAAGAGTGTCTTCTTTCTTTTTTTAAAAAACATTTTATTAGGGGCTCAGACAACTCTTATCACAATCCATGCATATACATACATCAATTGTATAAAGCACATCTGTACATTCTTTGCCCTAATCATTTTATTTATTTATTTATTTTTTTTAACATTTTATTAGGGGCTCATACAACTCTTATCACAATCCACACATATACATACATCAATTGTATAAAGCACATCCGTACATTCTTTGCCCTAATCACTCTCAAAGCATTTGCTCTCCACTTAAGCCCTTTGCATCAGGTCCTCTTTTTTTTCCCTCCCTCCCCACTCCCCCCTCCCTCATGAGCCCTTGATAATACACAGATTGTTATTTTGTCAAATCTTGCCCTATCCAGAGTCTCCCTTCCCCCCATTCTCTGCCGTCCATCTCCCAGGGAGGAGGTCACATGTGGATCCTTTTAATCAGTTCCCCCTTTCCAACCCACTCACCCTCCACTCTCCCAGCCTCGCCCCTCACACCCCTGGTCTTGAAGGTATCGTCCACCCTGGATTCCCTGTGCCTCCAGCTCCCATATGCACCAGTGTACAATTTCTGCCCTATCCAGTCCTGCAAGGTAGAATTCGGATCATGGTAGTTGGGGGAAGGAAGTATCCAGGATCTGGGGGAAAGCTGTGTTCTTCATCGGTACTACATCGCACCCTGATTGACCCGTCTCCTCTCCTAAACCCCTCTGTGAGGGGATCTCCAGTGGTCAACACTTGGGCCTTGGGTCTCCAGTCTGCACTTCCCCCCTTCATTCACTATGGTATATATATACATATATATATATATACCATATATACACACACACATATATATATTCTTTTTTTTGTGTGTGCATGATGCCTTATACCTGGTCCCTTTGGCACCTCGTGATCGCACTGGCTGGTGTGCTTTTTCCATGTGGGCTTTATTGCTTCTGAGCTAGATGGCAGCTTGTTTATCTTCAAGCCTTTAAGACCCCAGTCACTATCTCTTTCAATAGCCGGGCACCATCAGCTTTCTTCGCCACATTTGCTTGTTCACCCGCTTTGGCTTCAGCAGTTGTGTTGGGGGAGTGAGCATAATAGAGTTCCAATTTAATAAAAGAAAGTATTCATGCATTGAGGGAGTGCTTGAGTAGAGGCCCAAGGTCCTGCCGCCACCTCAATACTAAACCTATAAATATAGACACATAGATCTATTTCCCCATCCTCATATAAATATTTGCATGTACATGTCTTTGTCTAGACCTCCATAAATGCCCCTTGACTCCTAGCTCTTTCCTCCATCTCCCTTGACTTTCCTCCTGCCCTACCACCATGCTCCATCACCACCTGGGCTACAGCTATACCTCTTCTCTATGCAACCTTTCCCTTGATCATTACCCACCAGGCCTGCCCCTCCCCCCTCTCTACCATTTTGGGTCCCATGTTGTTCCCTTGTCCCTGTGTTTCTTAACACCACTTCCTTAACCCCCCTCCCCCTCCCCCGCCCCAAGTCTCCCCGGAACTGTTGGTCCTGTTGTTTTTCCTCCAGATAGTTCATCCAGCCTGTCCTATTCAGACAGACCTGTGGAGACACTAACATGCACGAAAACAAGACAGAGGAAAACAAAGCAACAGTATACAACCAGACAACAAAACAACAAAAACAAACCACTGACAAAGAACAAAACAAAACACTTCACAAAAGAAAAGCTTGTAGTTTGTTCAAGGATCGTTGGCTGGCCCTTAGGAGCGTTTTCCAGTCCAGTCTGTTGGGGCACCACGCCCTGGCCCCAAAGTCCACTTTCAGCATTCCCTGGGAACCTTGCCACTCCATTCCCTTGCTGTTCCGCTGCACTCCCCCAGTGATTTGCCTCGGTGTGGTGGGATCAGGTCAGGTGCAATTCCCACACTGTGTCTCCGGTGCTGTCCCCTGTATCGCCCTTAGTCACTGAGGGGCACCATGTCTCATAGTAGGGCCAGCCACGTTGTTCTCTCTGTGGACTGGCTGCTCTACTCAGGAACATCATCCTCAGGGCCTGGTGGGCCAGGCTGTGTTCCAAGGAGTATCTTCTTTCATAGCATGGATTCTTAGATAGTTTTCAGCAGAGTAATCAATGGTATCGAATATAGAAGAGACACTTCTCCAAACAGGACATAAAAAGGGGGATGTCTGCACCTTTAGTGAGAAAACATCCACAGGAGGTGACTGTGAGTGCAGTGCGGGAAGGTTGATGAGCATATGAAGGAAGACAAAGCAGAGACCTCTTTTCTGTATTGTTCTTTGATGGGTTGGACAGAGAAAGACACAGATCATATACAGGCAGAAGCAAAGGAGCCTCTTTTCTTGTGCGTTTTATTTGAGATGGGATGCCTAGCACCTTTTTAGGCGATGTAGAAAGATGGCCACTCAGAGGGTTGTTGGAGGAAGAAGCAGGGTCCTGGAGGAGAGGGCTCCAATGGAAGGGCTGGCATTCACCAAGCGAAGGAACACTTCCTTCTCCAACACGGGGAGGAAGCCAACATAAAGAGTTATGTAGTAAGTTTGTAGGAGTGTGACTATGGGTGAGGGACGGGGTAGTAAGGTGTGTGTGGGGGGGAACCTCTTTGAAGACTTTTAGTTTATTTTTTTACTCTTGCTTTTGTCTTCCTAGTTAGAGGTAGGGTTATCTCCCAAGAATGAAGAGGTTGAGGAATCCTTGGGGAGAGCAGTGAGGCCTTAAATGAAGGCTGAGACGAGTGTGCAAGAAAGTAACTGTGATACAATGAAGAGATGCAAGCGAGGGCCAACTCGATAGGGGACCCTTAATTGGGGACAGCAAGAGTCTTCAGCTCGCATGAGTTTTTCAGTGGCGCGAAGTCACGCGCAATGTCTGAAGGTATTTACGGAGTTGTCTCCATCAGTTACCGTAGAGTCGCCTCTGACCCAGGATGACCTCATACGCAGGGTACGGGGGTGCCCGATCCTGCCCCAGCCTCCCCGTCATTGGCATGTTTAAGTCCATCGTTGTGAATATGAGGTGCTTTGAGTGCCTTCCAAGGTAAGGAGGGGCTCGTCTTCCAGCACTGGATTCAACACTATTTGGGGGTGATTTGAAGTTTTCGTTGGGTAATTTTTGAAAGTAGATCGCCAGGCCTTTCTTCTTCGTCGGTCATTGTTTGGAAGTTCTGCTGACGCTTGTTCACCATGGTGGCCCTTCTGGTATTTGAAATACTGGTGGCACAGGTCCCAGCATCAAAGCAACACACAAGCCACCGTAGAACAACAAGCCGTTGCGCGGCGGCAGCTCTCTTGGTGGTCCTCGCTGTACTCTCACTGCTTTGCGCTGCATACATTCCCTCAAACCCACGAGACAGCTGCATGCGTTGTCCCCATTTCCAGTTTAAGAACTTCTCCAAGGTTGCAAAACTGGTCACAGACAGAGCCGAGGTGTGTAAGACTCCAAATCCGACATTCTGAGCCCCTCTGTATATGTCGTCCTTTCCAGAAAGATAAGAAATGTAGCCTGGCCTGGGGGGGCTCCACACCATAGAAGATGATATACCTACTATTTGATTATTGATGCAAACAAATGATTGCAAGCAGATGTGAGAGGTTTATAAAGGATATCCAGAGAACAAGAATCCATTACTCGGTGGCGGCGGGAAAGCTTGCTCAGGGAGGCTGACACCTGAGAATCAGAACTAGCAAGAATCTGTTCACCAAGGGGTCAAGGAACCAGAGCCATCCCTGACTCTGAGACTGTGCATACGAAGGCAGGAGGCAGGAGAAGCATCAGGCTTTGCCTCCCTATACCTGGGTGCGTGTTGGGTTGGGAGTGAGAGAGGTGGGGAACTGTGGGACCAGATCAGACAGGGCACTGTAGTGAGAGCTTTGATCTGCTAGTCAGCTGGAGGCCACCTCAGGTCTTAAGCAAGAGGACGCCATCAGCCTTTTGTTTTAGAAACATGACCTTGTCCATAATAGAAACAATACATTTAGAACAGAAAGATAGTGATTTTCATGATAATAAAAGGTGCTTACTGTGTGCCCAGCATCCTAGTAGGGGGACTGTTGCAATGGCCTTGGGAAAAAGATGCTCAAGGTGAAGGCCATGTCAGTAGCAATGGTGCGAGAAAAGAAGGCAGCAGAGCAGATTTCTACCTCTGAGGCCAGTGTCCTTTCTACTTGTGTTCTCCTCCTACTACCTGCTTCCCCTTGCCCCTCCCACCCCCTCCTCTTTTTCCTCTTCTTGTATTTTGCTGTGTACATGTAATGAATGGCAGTAGAGATGGGCCTATCTGACTTCCTTTGGCTTGGCAATGGCTACAAGGCAAGAATCAGATGTGCTGCCCCACTCCATCCTTCCTCACCAGTTCTGACACCCAAACCTTCCTCCTGTGGCCTTCTGCTTCTATGCTGGCTTGGATCGTGAGTTGCAGTGGCCACACAGAACTCAGACAGTGCTTCAGAGATGGCTCTTCCTTGCTGACCAATCCCCTCCACTCGTGTTCCACTTGCCCGTGTATGCAGTCCTACCCAGTCATTGGGTGGGAGTTACAGAAACTTCGTAGAAGAGACAAATCAAGAAATTTCAACCCAGCAGAATCTGTGTGAACATAGATGTTGTGACACTGTTCTCCGCTCAGCTTAAATGTCTCGTGTAAGTTGTGTACTCACATACTTAAAACCGCGTTCAGGTAAGCACATGGCCTTTAAGGTGCTCATAGGTGATGAGTCCATGGGCTTGCCCTGCTTATTGTCACCTCATTTCACGACCACTTCGTCTAGAGATTAACCACCTCCATAGCTTAACCATATTTGAATGCCCAGAGCAAATCTTGCTGTCACTCTCATATTGTTATTACCCACACTTTGAATATTTTGAGTTACAGAAGTGAAATTTATTTTTACTATAGGCTAACAGTCACCAGATTTCATTTATAACCAAAATGTCAACTTCTGCACTTGATAAAAATAAAATAAACATGTCTAACAGTGCTTTAGAGTGACTTTTTCACATAACCAAGAGATAGCTGTCTGTGCTTATTCAAGACTGGAACTCTCCAAGCCTGTTAGCAAAGTACATGATCAACAAGGTAAAAACCCAAACACAAAGGGGGTCTTGGCATGCTGTGTATGAAGCAAAGTGCTCCCAAAGAGGAGAATTAGAAAATTCTAAAGCTAACCGTTTCAAATTGGCATATAACTAAATAAAAACATTTCATTTCTGCCTATACAGTGATACTGACTTAGCTCTACCCCTTTTCTTGTTGCCACGTCACTACAAGCGTTTCCGGATGAGTTCCCTGTACCATTCATTTTTCACTGAGAACAGCAGGAAATAAATATACTTGGGGTTGTCAGGGGTTGCCCACACAGATTCATCTTTACAAAGAAAACCACATATACCCGCCCCCCTCACACACACACATACCCACACCAAAAGTACGTGAGGTGCTCAAAGCCTCTTCTCTATACCTGCTACCCCAGTCCCAAAAGTCCAATTGATTGCATGTTGCCCACAATGAGATTATTATCAGCTGGGTATCCAAAGCTAAGGTATACTCTAATACAGCATGCACTGCTTTCCTGTGAAATAAACAACGGTAAGGTTTTATGGTTATTGTTCTCCTTGATTAATGATATTAGGGCACGGAGGGCAGGTCGTAGCATCCATGATGATAAGCTTTTGGACATGGAAGTTTCAGCTGAAATGCCGCCCCCCAGAGTCCCTCACCACTACCACCCGCCACCTGCCGTTCCTCTGTATTATGTGACCTCATGTTATTTTATCATAACATTCGACTTTTCTTTATGGTTCATTTATTCACTAACCTGTTGCCTTTATGCGCAACTGGCTGACCCTTGAAAAAAACAAATTTCACTGCTATCGAGTCGATGCAGATCTATGGTGACCAGAGGGGACTGGGTAGGACTGCTTTGTGAGTTTCTGAGAGTGTAACTGTTTGGGGCTATAGATAGCCCCTTTCCTCATTTGCTGCATTATCTACCAAATTAGAGCCATGCCTGGCACATGAGAAGTCCTTATCAACTGCTCCTTCAATGGGTAAACTGAGGCAGACCGGGTGTTGAAGGAATGGGCTGTTAGAGAGTTCTAGAAACAGAGAAGCAGTGATGGGAGGTGTAGCTGAAGGTAAGGTTCCTTAGTGGATGAGAAGAGGCAAGGAAGGTGGTGGGGATCAAGGGTCAAAATCACCGTAACAATGCCAATAGTTTTTGGTTCTGGTTCTGAAAGATGACAGAGAGAGGCTTTCGAAGGACAGGCACAGAGGGCTCTGGGTAGGGGGAGAAGGGCAGTTCCTAAAGGTATGTCCTTCGGGGGGCGGGGGGGGCAGGTGTCTCACAGACGCAGTGTTAAGGGTCTGTCAGCTGAACATTTCGGAAGCGTGCTTATAAAGTGTGATAAGTAAGCCAGACTCTCCATAAGGGAAATCACCTCCTTTCTCAGGTTTTACAAAAGGAATGTGCCTTTGGAAATTCCATACTCCATGTAGTCTCCATATGTGTATGTGTGAAAAATAGAAAAAGGCCTTAGGAGACAGTAGCGGTGAACAATGCTAAAAGGGGCCTATTTTCAACTTTAAAACGAAATAATGATACAAAAACACACCCAGCACAGTCATGGAACTCTCCAGGAAAAAGTACCTGCATAGGGATGTGCCTCTGCTTGTTCTGTTTCCATCTGATCCCACGTAATTGATAGAGGAAACAAGAGAGGCTCATTTCCCCAGAAATATCCCAGGCATTTGCTTCCAGGTGAAGGGTTTGGCGAGAGAACAGAAGATAACTCTGTGTGAAAGAAGGAAAGCAGATGCAGCAGCTCTGTCAGCATCACCTAGTGTCACCTAGTTACGCAGAAAAGTTCTGAATAAACACTGCGAGGGGGGAAGGCATTCCCTTTCTGAGTCAAGGTGCCTCTGTGCTAGCGTCTGGGCATCTTTTCCGCTCATCTTCTGTTGAATTTGCTGGTTGGAGATGGAGGCCTCTCTCTTATCTGGAGGGAAGAAAGCTGTTCTAACCAGAGCCTGATGGTTGTGCTACAGTGTCAATTGTGCTTATGTGGGTTTGCCCCAGATCACCAAACGGTGATCCATTTAGAAGGGGTGGCATCCATTTAAAAACACTGAAATATGTCCCGTAGTGCATGGAGCGTCTCTCAACAGAGGACTAAGGCCCACATTCCTACATGGGGAGCTGCCACCACCACCTCTCAGGCATCTCCACCTCTAGGGCTGAGGTACCTATCCCTCTGGACTTGAGCATGTGCATTCAGCAAAGTGCCTGGATAGAGGTTCTTTTGGTAGAGCCTCAGGAAAGGAACTGGGTCGGCTTCTGATTCTCACTGTGGCTCTAACCCTCCACTGGCTCTGGGGAGAGTTTCTGCTTCCCGCAAGCCTACCTGGGCATTCGGAATCTGCTGTGGAGGCAAGGGAGAGAGCTGAGGGAAAGGGATAGCTGGGTTGAAGTTGGAAGACCGGCACAGTCACTGAGAGATTCCTAGGAGGAAAACCAACAAAATCTTTATTGCACCCTCTCTATCAATAATGGTTTCTGTGTGAGTCAAAATTCTATTCACTGCAGGTCCGAGAAAATTGGCCTACCATTGACGTAAGCAGTTAGGGTGTTTATTTTCTCATGGCAGGAAATCTGGAAGAAGGGGTCTGTCTCAGCAAGGACGGGGTCTGTGGGCTCTAGCGTCGTCTGTGTGTGTTCTCTCGTGGTCACCCGAAGGCTGCTCCACTTCCAGCTTCACAACAGCCAATCAAGTGGCAAAGGGACCAGAGGCTTCCTGGCAAGGTTTTGCCTTTTTTAGAGGAAAATATCTCCTCCTACAGATTTCTGCCAATGTCCACAACTGAGTCATATGTCAATCTTTACCGGCTAAAAGAGACTCGGATCAGGGGATTTACATTTTTTTGTCCTTGTGGTAGCTAAAAGCAGCAGAGAGAGAAAACATAAGTAATGGACTTTGACCGACAATAGTCAAGATCAAGTGATCGTGTAATCAAAGGGCAAGAATGAATCTGACCACCACGCTCTGCAAAGCTAAGGAACAATGAGTACGTTCAAAGGCCGTGCAGCCAGAGAACCACCACGTGAGCCAGGTAGGATGGCAACTGTGACGGTCAGTGGGCCAAGAATAATATTGTGCTTTACTTTTCTAACTTATAAAACTTTTCTCTGCGTATATCACTGAAGAATAAGTAGCACAGCAATGTTTTGTTTTTGTTTTTAATTTACAACGGCAATGTTCCTGCCTGGCAGTTGGCGGGGATTGAGTCTCCCAGGAACTACGACTATGTCCCTTTGTTCTGGGACAAAGCAATGGTTCAGCAACAAAGGCTGTAGACATCGCGGGGCTGAAATAGAGACTAGAAAGTCCATGATAGAGGGAGAAAGCAGGCACAGGACAGGATTTACATGCCTATCATGATTTTTCATGATTATTGCCTATCAGGAATTTTATCCTCGCTTGTTTGTGCTACCTCTTCAAATCCAGTGTGTGTCTTTTGCATTTTTAGCCTATCTGAATTTGGATTCACCACTTTCCAAGATATCAACAAGAACACATGGCTAGTGGCTACCATATTGGACAGCGGTGTTCTAAGCTTGTTGTTGTTTCTGCTGTATGCGGTCAAATCAATTCAAACAGCCTTGTAGGACAGAGGAGAGCTGCCCTGTAGGGTTTCCTGAGCTTTAAGTTTTATAGGAGTAGAGCTTCAGATCTTTTCTCCCAGGGAGCTCTTGGTGGGCTTGAACCACCCACCTTTTGGTTGTCAGCTGAGTGTTTGATTATTGTGCTGCCAGGGTTACTTGCTCTAAAGCATCTCAAAAGACTCACTGCCATTGGGTCAATGCTGACTCATAGTGACCGTACAGGGCAGGGTAGGACTGTCCCTGTGAGTCCCCATCACTATTAGCCGTTAACAGGAGGAGAGCAGAGCGGCTGGTGGTTTGGAACTGCCGACCTCACAAGTTAGCAGCGCCATGGGTCACCCACGATACCACCGAGAACTCTTTGGTGAAAGCACAGGGTCCCAAATGTATTTGGTCTACTGTCCCCTTTTCAGAGAAGAAATTACCCAACTTTCCCTTGACAATAACTATTTTACTATAGCCCATCATCCCAGACAAAGGGCGGGCATCGGCTTTTGCAGCCCCTGTGGATTGTTCAGTGCTGTCCCCTCCCCAGGGGTGGCATCAGCCCTTTAGGAAACACTGCTCCGGAGCTTACCTGCCTTAAATAAGGATTTATGATCGAACATGTTGCTAGTTGTGTCTAAAAAACGTATAATGGAGAGAGAGCATGGCTTGTGGTAACGTAGGGCACAGCCTCCGGTGAGGAAAGCCTGTCGTCGCCCTGCATTGTTCCCGAAGAAGACATTGACCTTAGTGACCTCACCTTTGCTTAGCGACTCAAACTTCGAGGTAGGAAAAGTTGCTTAGTTTTAAGCTGGTTGACTTCTGAATCCTGGCTCCTGAGAGAGAGACTGGTGTGTGAAAAGAAAGAGCCTAGTGCATTTGCCATGAGACATGTCAGGAGGTCTACACGGGCATGTCCTGTCCTGTTCCTGCAAGCCAAACCCCGCCTGCCACCTGCTTTGACACAGCCATGAGCTCAGAAGGACTTTCCCATTTTCAAATGGTTGAAAAGAAGGAATAATGCTGTGGATGACACGACAATTGTGTGGAATTCACATCGCAGTGTCTGTATAAAGATTTATTGGCACATAGCCATGCTCATTTCTTTAAATGCGGCTTTTGTGTTACAATAGCAGAGTTGAATAATTGCAACTGAGGCCATATGGCCCACAAAGCCTGAAATATTTACTAGTGTTAGAATATTACAGAACAGGTGTGCTACCCCTACTGTCAATCATGCCTGTTGCGTTTGTGGATCACTGGAGGAGCTTTAAGGAAACACCGGCTGTGCAGCACCCATCCCAATGACTCTAATGCCGCCTCTGGCCGGGCCTCCCAAAAATAGCCAAACCTGCCGCCATCATGACCCCTAGTCATCTCACAGGAGAGTGGAGAACTGCCCTGCGTGCCGGGTGTCCATGGCCACAGCTTTCTCTGGCGGGGCAGCTGGTGGTTTTGAACTGGCGGGGCAGCTGGTGGTTTTGAACTGACGGGCAAAGGTTTTTGTTTTTTTTACATTGTTTTATTTACTTATTTATTTTAAGAGCAAAGGCTTTACCCACTGCACCACACAGGCTCCTCTGTGGAGCCTAAACATTGGGTTTTGTTTTTTTAAATATTTGACTGGGGACTTTTACTGCTCTTCTAACAATCCACACATCAGTTGTGTCAAGCATATTTGTACATATGTTGCCATCATTATTTTCTAAACATTTACTTTCTGGTCGAGCTCTTGGGATCAGCTCCTCCTTTTTCCCTACCCACCCCCACCTTCATGATCCATTGATAAATTATAAATTATTATTTTCGTATCTTACACTGACGGCTGTCTCCCTTCCTCCACTGTTCCCATTGTTCATCCCTCTGGGCGGGGTGGGTGGTGGTGGCTATTTGTCAATCATTGCAATCCCTTCCTCCTTCCTCCCCTCCCCTCTCCACCTTCCCCCTACCTTATTGGTATTGCTACTCTCATTTCTGTGCCTGAGGGTTTATCAGGCCCGGATTCCGTGTGTGTTGAGCTCTTACCTATACCAGTGCACATGCTCCCACCTAGCCCACAGTGAAAGGCAGCACTGGGGTCATGATAGTGAGGGGTGTGGAAGCCTCAAGGAACCTAAGGTTATTGGATCAATCCATCTCACTGAGGATTTCTCTTGTGTTTGTTGGCCCTCCACCAACCACAGTATCCCTTTCTAGCCCGTCCTGATGATGTTTCCAAAGTGAACCAGCTGAAGTCGCACCACTCTTGCTTTTAAGGAATACTGTGTGTTTCATCGGTGCTATAGTGCTCCCTGGTTGACTCATCCCTCTTTGCGATCCTTCTGTGAGGGGATGTCCCATTGTCTACAGATGGGAAACATTGGTATTTTTAAAAGAAAATTTCAATTCTAATTTTAAAGACCATCTGTGATGTCAAAAGCCTAAGTGACCAGAGGTTTCAGGGAGAGCTTGGACTCAGAACAGAGTGGAACAAGAAAGAAACTTAATGTTCACCTCGACAGCCTGTCTCTCCGCCCGTCACCTTAACCTCCCTGAGTCCGAGCACTGGGGACCTGCAAGGCGGCGCTCACACAGACTCTGTCAGTCCTCACTTCTGTGGCCTTGGCATTCTTATGCTTCCAAAGTTCACCAGCCCTCTGCTGATTGACACCGTCTTCTTGTGCATGCACCGGTTAATCCAGCCTCTCGGTTGGGACCAATCTGCCTCTCGAGTATGCTGTTGTCTATGTCTGCTAAGAATCACTATATGATGCGTTTGTAGCTTTCCCAGAACTTTCCTGAGTTTCCCTTGTTTACAGGCATTTCCTGTTTGTCTCAGCACATGTGCCTTAGAAAGCTTATGTTCCAAATGTTGCCATCCCCTGGTATCTTTAAGGACATGCATACACCATGTTTGGTGAACAGGTTGAATGAATAAATAAATGAATGAGGAAAATAAGTTAGAAAACATACATAGAAATGTTACAGTCTATACATTGTATTGTAGGTATAGTGAATTTAAAATCAGAATACCCAGATTCAACTCCTGGCTCAGCTACTTTCCCTGGATAGCCCAATGAGAAATCTCTTCAAATCTTTGAAGACAAGTCTTAAGATACTTGTAAAACAGAGAAAGAGGCATTTGCTTCACAGTACTGTTTGAGGATGACTTATCAATAAGATAGTACCTTCCCCAAACCCTTACTGCCCATCAAGTCAATACTCCCTCATAGTGATCCCCTGTGGGCGTGTTTACAAGACTGTCACTGTTTACCAGAGTAGAAAGTCCAGTCTTTCTCTCTTGGAGCTGCTGGTGGTTTTGAACCGCTGGCCATGTGGATTGTTGCCCATCGTATAACCCCTAGATCACCGGGGCTCCTTCAAGATAGTACTTAATCCACTGTTATTGTTAGTTACGAAAGAATCAGCTCCTAGTCATAGAAGATTTGGGTATAACAGAAAAAGAGTGTTTCCCAGTCTTAAACCATCTTGGCGACAATTACTCTGTTTGAATGCCCTGTTGAGGTTATTGGATCAATCCATCTCACTGAGGATTTCCCTTGTGTTTGTTGGCCCTCCACCAACCACAGTATCCCTTTCTAGCCCGTCCTGATGATGTTTCCAAAGTGAACCAGCTGAAGTCGCACCACTCTTGCTTTTAAGGAGAATTCTTGTATTTCTTTGAAGACTTACTTGTTTGTTCTTCTGGAAGTCCGGGGTATGTGCATTCTTCTTCTTGAGCGGCACAGTTCAATTCAGCGATGCTTCTCTGTCTTCCTTTTTCATTGGGGAGCTTTCCCAGGCATCGGAGGCAACGCAGTAGGTCATGGCTTGGGCTCCACTTAGCTCCGTCATCAAAGTGCTGTCTTTACGCTGTAAAACTTTAAAGGGGGCTTTGCAACAGACTTAGCTAATGCAGTACGGCACTTTATTTCTTGACTGAGGCTTTCGTGGATATTGATTTTTGGTTCAAGAGGAATGAACATATTGACAGCTTCAATTTCTTTATTTATCAAAATAATAAAGGTCCTTAATAGAAAATTTCTTCCTCCCTCTTGCTGCTGGGCTAAGGTATCCTATGGGACTTAAGGGGTTCTGACATGTTGATAGTTATAAAGAGCTTTAACATCTTATTTTTAATTTTTGAAGCTGATAGCAACAATTATTAGTGATGAAGTGGTGGAATTATTTATTGTTAAAGCATGTATTTGATAAGACAAATAATTTTAGAATGTAAAACTCTGATATCCCTCATAGTTCAATACCATGACTCTTACACTAGATTTTTTTGTTATAAAAGCATAATATAAAATTTTGTCCTTTTTCAAACTCTTCCTTAATTTTGAACCTATGTCCCTTTTGTGACATGTTGACCGAAAACTTGACTGTGGCACGGTGGGTTTTCTTCTTGTGGTTTCTCTCTGTCCCTGGTTTATAATTCTCCCAAAATTATTGATTGGGCTGAAATCTGCTAAAGGATGGACCTCAATCTGCTAAAGCATTCAGACGTTTATGAAACATCTTTATAGCACACTTCAGAGGGCAGCACTGAAGCTACAGCTCAGGGAGAGGGACATGTCTCACCAGAGAACACAGGAGCACACGAAGAGGGAAGGGAGAGAGTGGAACACATCGTGGCCCACGAAGCCCCGAGGATGATATTCCTGCTCAGAGAAGCCAATGTACCAAGAAGACCATAGAGCTGGTTCCACCACAAGGCAACAACATCCCTCACTGACCCATAGCACTATAGGGGACAACACTGGAGACACATTGCAGGAATTGTGCCAGATCTGACCCCGCCACACTAGGGCAAACACTAAGGGCATGCAACAGAACAGCAAGGGGAGTAAAGCAATGATGTCCCCATGAAATACCAAAAATAGACTTTGGGGTCAGGACGTGGCATCCCATCAAGCTTGACCTGAAAACACTCCTAAAGGTCAACAAACAGACCTAGAACTCTTCATAGGCTTGGCTTTGCTTTTATTATCATTGGTTGTTGTTCTGTTTGTTTTTTGCTTTTTTTGGTTGTTTTTCTCTATCTTATTTTTGTGCGTATTATTGTCTCTGCATGTCTATCTAGATAAGATAGGTGGGATAAACAATCCAGAGGAGAAAACAACCTGACTGATGGTGGGGGGTGGGGCACAGGATAGGAGGAGGTGGGGAAAGGAAGTGGGTATTAACAACAGGTGATCTAAAACCGATGGCGAGGAGGGTGTAGGAGGTCTGGTAGTGCTTGATCAAGGGCAATGTAACCGAGTGGAGTTACTGAAATTACTGAAAGTTCTTCTGTATCAATGAGAAAGTCAGGGTAACCCGCAGGAGCCAGCTTATATTACATGAATTAGAATGCAATAAAGGTGAATTTATTGGCTAATGAAATTTGGCATGAATTTGAATTACACATTAAATATGGAAAAATAACATGTAACTCTTTCTGTGGGACTAGAACCTATTTGGGAAAACTAAAGTACCTTAGGAGGTCGATGAAATGAAAAGTATACAGTACAAACATGAAAATAAAGAAGAGACTATTTAGGAACAAAGTAGAATATTTGAGATTCATTTATTCAACAGAAACTTTTCTAAGTATCTTCTATGCACCAAGAACAGTTACAGGTCTGACAGCAGGAATGATAAACAAGGTACACATTGATTTTACCCCAACTCCCCGGCATTCCCTTGTTTCTGCTGCTGGGCAGTCAATTCTGACTCATGGCAACTCCACCTTCCTGTATAGAGCTGTTCCATAGGGTTTTCAAGGTTGTGATCTTTTAGGAAACCTATTACCAGCCTTGTTTTCTGAGATGCCTCTAGACATGTCCAAACCACAAACAAGCTTTTCATCTAATTAAGCCTTCAACCACTTGTGCCACCTAGTTAGCAGCCCACATGCAGTCTAGTAAAGGGGACCACCAGGAAACAGCCAATAAGTCAATGAGCACAAGGCCATGGCAGCTTTTCAAGTGCTTTGAAGGAAGTGAACAGGGTGTGGTGTTGGTGAGTGACAGGTAGGGGAGCAGAAGAATGACGCCTTCCACGGAGAGGAAGAAAAGGTTTTCCTGAAGAGGCGATGTTTGCAGTGAGCTCTGCCGTGTAAAGAAGAGGCAGACGCAGGGAAAGCTGAGGAAGAGCTCATGAGCCAATGGAAACCAAACCCAAACCAAATTCACCGCCATCACGTCAATGGCGACCCATAGCAATCATACAGGACAGGCTGACACTGTCCTTTTGAGTTTCTGAGACTGCAATACAGGAGTAGAAAGCCCTGTCAGTTTGTATACATCCCTCACATGACAGTTTTACATGCTATTGCTGATGGGGCCCCATGAGTTGGTTCTAACTCATAACAACTCTATGCATGTCCGTGCCAAACCCAGCCCAGTCTTGCACCATCCTGAAAATTGTTATGTTTGAGTCCATTGTTGCAGCCACTATGTCAATCCATCTGCTACTTTTCCCTGCCCTTCCACTCTGCCAAACACGAAGGAAGCCCTTCTCTCATGACGGCATGCTTAAAGTACAGGAGGTGGAGCCTCATCATTACTTCTCCAGAGGATGCTGGCTGTATGTGCTCTTTCCAAAGTAGATTTGTTGGTTCTTGTGGCAGCTCCAAGTACTTTCAATATTCTTTGCCAGCACTGTCATTCAAATAAATGGATTCTTCTTCAGGTTTCCTTATTCAGTCTCCAAATTTCATATTCTTATTGGGCAATTGAAAATACCGTGGTGTGGGTCAGACACACTTTAGTCCTCAAAGTAACCTCTTTGTTTGTTTTCAACACTCTAAAGAGGTCTTTGAGCAGATTTACCCAATGCAAACGGGCCTTAGGTTTCTTAACTGCTGCCTCCGTGAGCATTGATTGCGGATCCAAACAAAATTCCTCAACAGCTTCAACCTTTTCTCCATTTATTGTGATGTGACCTATTGATCCAGTTGTGAGGATCTTGATTTTCTTTACATTGAGTTATAATTCATATCATTTGCTGCTATCGTCATCAGTAACCGCTTCACACCCTCCTCACTTTCAGCAAGCAAGGATGTGTTATCTGCATATTTCAGGTTGTAAATAAGCCTTCTTTCAATCCTGATGCCACATTCTTCTTCACGTAGTCCGGTTTCTCAGGTTATTTGCTCAATATATCGACTGAACACTTACGGGATACAAGCCTAATGCACACTTGTCCTGATTTTTAAATCATGCTCTGTTCAAACAACTGCATCTTGGCCCATGTACAGGTTCTAAATGAGCACATGAAAGTTGTCATTAGTCTTGCAAAGTTATGGTACATTCACCTTTGTTTCCATTAGCCAAAACCACTGGAGGGAAATACAAAGGAGGCAGAATGCGTAGCAGTACAGCACATGTGTATACACACACACACACAGCATACTCCCTGTGTGCTGATCAAGAGCAAATATCAGCTCAACTGATATCCAGGGACAAGAAATCCCATGGATCTTTTACCTTAAACCTTGAGGCATTCTGACGCCCCTCTCCTCTCCCTTGGCTGCCCTCTCTCCCAAACACACACATCATTTTGAATAGAACAAAGAACAGCTTCCAAACAGATACGTGTTTTGTTCGAATGTCAGTAATGATGCCTATATATGCTTCGAGGGTGTATATTGGGACTCCCAACATATAAATTTGTTTGAATGCCATGAGTATAAAATCTTGTTTTGAAACTCACTTTGGCTTATGAAGGCAAGTCAAATTGTTGAATAAACTGGTGGTTCTGTGATTATGGAAAAGCTGTTATTTTATACTCCACTGATTCTTATATCTTTATTTCTTAATCTTTTAAAATTATCTTGTCTTCTGTCTTTTAAATGTATGCCTCCATTTATTTCCCATGATTACCGTTCTCACACATTGCAACATCTTCTTTGAAATGCAAGCTTCATGCTGTGTCTCTGCTTTGGTAGAAGATCTTGCTTTTGCTTTTTGCCCTTGGAAGCAAGATGAAACAAACATTAGAGATATCCCCTTGTACCAGTCTGTTGAAAGCAATATTTCCCAGGTGTTTTAGAAGTTAAATCATCTCTTGAATGAAGCTGCTCTTTAAATAAGAATGGCCCTTAAAATGATTTTATTCTGGTAATGATGAAGTCATGAGTCAGAGCGGTTCAGTAATGGGTCATGTGGTTTTATTCCTAATTTAGATTTTTTTTTCAATTGATTTTGAGATGCTGCTACAATTCAACCTGTGCATCGTGTTTTGCGAGCCTTAAACTTGTTGCTACCGTGTAATAACTAGCCGAGGAATAGCTGCAGGGTTCCAATTACTCTGGCAAAGGAACCTCATTAGCCTGTCTCTCATTAAGTATGCAATTAATGACTCTATTTCCAAGCCATCTCAGCAAATCCAAACCCAGAGACTACCCATACATATTTGGTAATGAATAGTGATACTTCTTATGCCGTCACTGCAGTGGGCAGCAATCACAGAGGGGTTAGGGAGGATATGGAGTGATTTGTTATGCGTTGCAAATAGTTTATTAGAGACAAAGACGTGGTTTAGAACGAAACACTCGCCACTTGGGAAGTTCAGTGAGGATCGGGAGGGTTTGGAAAATGAGTTGAGGTGTTTGCAGTTTTTCACAATGAAGATGCAGTGGTCAGAAATACTGGCCATCTCCAGTGTGCATGGCTGATCACACTTTGAATATCCTGCAGGACGTTTATGTAAATGGAACTCTTGTTGGAAGTCCTTTGACCTTCAACCTAAGTCCATTTTACCTACACACATAAACACGGAGCTTTCTTGCACAATTTGAATATTCACAGAATAATGCAAGAATTCAACTACCAAAGGCCGGTCACCGTGTCAAAATATCACACCACTGATGGCAACAACACAGCTTGTGGCATTTGAGTTGCCAATAAAACATGCCTAAATTATTATTATTATATAGTTATAATCATAAGAATTCAACATTAGGTACTTCCAACCAATGACTGAAGGAGCCCCGTCTCTCAATGAGTCACGCCTTGGGCCCCTAATCCCCAGATTAGCAGTTCAAAACCACCAGCTGCTCCACAGGAGAAGTAGAAATCTTTCTGCTACCAGAAAAGCTTACAGCTTCGGAAGCCCGAGGGGCAGTTCGACTGTGTCCTTCGGCGTCTCTCGAGTGGGAATCCACCCAGGGGCTGTGTGAGAGAAGCACTGAGTAGCTAGCCAAAGGCGAGCTGCTCTTCTGGGGGGAGATGGGACGACTGTCTGCTCCCATCAAGATTTAGCCTCCGAAACCCTGTCTGGGCTTGCTCTAAGGCAACATCAACTGAATGGCAGTGGGTTTCGTTTTGGTTTATCCAATTACTTAATTATGCCTTCTATTCCAGTGTCTCACACTCCAAATTTTATTAAAATGCCTATTTTATTATGAATAATTTTCCTGATGATTTCTTTTATATTACAAGTTTTGGGGGTCAATTACATGTTTAAGTAAATTATTAGCTGTGAATTTTATGATGCTATTAAAAGGCATATGTGTAAATGAGAGCTAGGCATGATAAAATGAGTTGATTCTGACTCATAATGACCCTATGTAGGATTTCTGAGACCATAGCTCTCCACCAGAGCAGGCAGCCTCACCTTTTCCTCTCAGAGAGACTGCTGGGTTTGAACCTCTGACCTAGCAGTTAGCATCCAACACCTAACCCACCTGGCCATCAGAGTTTCACTTAACATTACTTCATTAAGACCAGTTCTTCTAAAGTATATTACTCCTCCAAGAAGGAGGATAATGTTTGTGTACAGACAAGTGCATTTTGGTGTAAAACCAGGAAAGGGAGATTAGAGAATTGGCCTTGATTCAAGCTCCTACTGTGTGCTGGACCAGGTGCCCAAGCCTTCAAAGGTGTTCCCTTGGTTCAGGCCACGGTGCTGACAAAGGCCGTGTGTGCCTCTGCCCCTCCTGACTGCAGCGCGCCGCATTCCGAGCTGCTGCCTGACATTTGGAGAGCAGAGGAGGAGAAGAAATAAGTACATGAATATTCTTGACATTGCGTAATGTTAAAATGATTTGAGAGTTTCTATTAAGTAAGTGCCAATCTTGGAGCCTGGTTTATGGGAGATAATTAAATTTTCACAAAGAAGCATTACCATGTAATTTGAAACAATGTTTAAAAGCTATAGTAAATGCACACGTGAATCGCATATGCACATGAATACAAGTGCACGCTGGTGCACTCGTGCAGGGCACAGCGGCAAGTGATAAGTGAACACTGAAATGTTACACATATGTTAAACTCCTCTTTTAGCAATGGGGTTGTTTGGAGAAGTGCTATCTCCACTAAGACAAATCTCAGGCATTTAGAAAGTAAGAAAAATGTAAAATATCTCCAGGGAGCTGAAAGGAGGTGGAAAGGGGAGATAGAGACTGAGAGCTATGGCAACTGTAAACTTGATGCAAAATTATTTTCAGTAAAATAATAATAAGAATAACTCTGACCTTGAATCTCTTCTGATCCTCCTTTTATAACAGAGTAGAGCTACTACTGTGGGTTTCTGAGACTGGAAACCCTTAGAGGAGTAGAGAGCCTCAGGCTCCTGACCTCGTGGTAAAGAAGCCCAGTGCATAGCTCATTGTGCAGCCTAGGACAGAGAAGCAGATGACTGACACCCCAAGATGATGTATTTGAAAGTCATTGGACTTTGATTCACATCTCTTGCTTTGAGGGTGTCCAGAAAATGGCAGTTCACAACTACCATATATTTGTTGTTTTCGTACTTGCTTTTTATGACACATCTTAGTCCAGCAGGCATAGTTCTGCCCTTGTGATTGAGTGTTATTAAAAGTTTTGCCCTGTCTCCAATCCTGATTGTTTATGTAAGTTTAGTATCCAGTCACTTTTAAAAAAAATCAGTTTAATGGGGGGTACTTACAGATATTACAACAATCCATAAATCAATTATAGCAAGCAAACTTGTACAGATGTTGCCATTGTCATTTTCAAAACATGCTCTTTCTATTTGAACCCTTATTATCAGTCCCTTGTTTTTCCCTCTCTCCCCCACCTTCCCACCCTTGGTCTTATGAAATGGCCCTGCTCAAAACTTGCCCTCAAAAACAGGTCACGGAAGATATGATTGCTCTAGCCAAGTGTGGTGAAAAACTAGATGGTGCCCAGCTACCAGAAATAACACTTTAGGTGCTTGGCTATCAATTGGAATAGTGTCTGGGGTCTTCAAGTCTTATATTCAAACAAGCAGTCATCTAAGCGAGGAGTCAGCTAAACTCACACGAAAGAAGAACACCAGCTTGTGTGATCCAAAGACAACAATAACAAAATCCAAATATGACAAAGGGAAAAGTATCAGACACTAAATTGTGAACCCCCAATTGATAGAAGGCTGTGGAGGACAGTGGGAGCCCCAAACCCATCTGCAGGGTATTTAGTCAGATTAAACCGCTGGCAGATCCCCACGAGATTCTTCTAGGTGGGAGTATTTCTTACTAGCTCCGTGACAAAATTTTTGTCCTGGCCTTTTAAATATTCACAGTGGTATCTTCTTTCTTACCCACTATTTGTATTTTTACCTCTGTTATTATTATTTTATCCATACCACTTACTATTTTCCCCGTTTTTCACTGTTTCTGTTGTGTTTTCCAGTTTGCAGTGCACAGGAGTGGAGACATAGCAATGAGAACTCATGCAAGGGTGTAGAGGGGGGGTAGGGTTGGGGCTGGGCGATAGGGAGGGTGAAGGGGTTGAGGGGGCAAACAATGTATGTGGGAGAGGGGAGGGAGCACTCTGTAGAACTGATGATGACGACACACTCATTTTAAAAGCAATTTAACCCTGGGCAGTGTGGTGGAGGGGGTTGTGGGGGTGGATGTTCTAAAATTGATTGTGGTAATGATTGTACAACTCTTCTTGTTATGACTGAACTATTGAATTGTGTGATATGTGGATTATATATCTATAAAACTTTTTTTTAAAGAAATGCCATAAAGAGGGAGAAAAATAAGGTAGGCAAGTCCATGGAGTTGCAGAGAGGCAGATCCTGAGCAGAAGAGGTGTCCTTCTGCAGCCACCGCAATAAGATTGAATCAACCTTTATAAACGTCTCTACCTTAGGATCCCTTTGGTTGAACGTTACGGAAACCAAAATGAAACTGAAGCAAAAAATAAAGGGACTGTGTTAGCTCCATTAAATGGAAAATCTACTGTATTACTGGCTGCAAGGACTGAACTTGTTATTCGATTGATCTTTCCCCTTCTTTTCCCATCGCTTGGCTCTGCTCAGCCCCCTCTGAATTGGCACCCCTCTGAAGTAGTCTTCTGAGCTCCACCCCCTCCGTCTTCAGATCCAGTTGGGTGTGCGTTTGGGAATGTCTGATAACTCATAGGCACCTCATCACAGAAGCCTTATCCGCCGCCCTCCTCCGCCTCACAAACACAAATCAACCAAAGAAAGTACTGGCATGTGCCTTATGGATCCAATTTGGGGCACGTGCTCATGAAGCAGAAAATCAGCCCGAAAGAGGAAGGCATTTAACAGGGTGGGCTGACACAGTGGCTGCAACCATGCCTCCAGGATGACGTCTCTGGCGAGGATGGCACCGGACAGGGCAGGGTGCTGTTCAACACTCAACTCCTAACTGAAGGGTTAACCACTGAAACCGACACCGGGAGGCCTGGGAGGAGAAGTCTGGCCTTCTGCTTCCCAAAGGTCACAGCATTAAGCACTCCATGGAGCCCCGTTTGATTGTCACGCCCGTGGGGTGGCAGCGAGTTGGGATCAACTTGACAGCAACTGATTTGGTTTACTTACGGATTGAGGGGTGAATTATGCAAGCCAAGATCACGGGTCTTCATGGGGTGGGGAGAGGTGGCTCTTAGCTCTACCGGAAGCTGAACCGAAGGCACTGGAACCAGAGACAATTCTACCCGCTCCAACTGCGGGCGACGCACCCAAGAAGAGCAGCCAAAGCTGGAGCAGAAATATTCCCCACGAATCGCTGCAGCTCTTCTTGTTAGGTGGCGTCGCGTCAGCCCCAACGCAGCCACCCCTGCTCCCCCCACCAGAATGAAACACTGTCCCCTCCTCCTCACCAGTGCTGCTGTGTGCCAGCCCATTGTTGCAGCCACTGGGGGCACCTACACTTCGTTCACCTACTTCTTCCGGTGTCAGATTGCATACTTTTGGAATGGCGGAATTCTAGAAGTGAGAAAGATCTTGTAAATTATCAAGTTGAACGCCACCAATTCGGGCAATTTTTGAGAAATCTTCCCTCATGTTTAAATTGGGTCTCTCTAATTGCAAGAGCTGAGCTGCCTTACAGCTGTACACAATCTTGAGAGGAAGGATACAAAATGTGAATCGGAATTTTGTTAGAAGCATGCATGTGCCCCCCACCCCACCCCCAGCCCCCCACTGGTGTTGTGTTTCAGAATCACTCCTAGGTTTGAATAGCAAGGCTGATTACCAAACTTTTACACAAAATTAAAAAAAAAGAATCAACCCTATCTTTTTCCTTCCCTACTAAATTACCATTGCCCTAAAGTTTCAGTTATCATAATAACTTGTTGCTCCACTAAAATGTTTATTAAAAAAATTAATTCTTTCATTTTCGCTTTCTCTATATTGTTGGTTCCTCTGATTGCTAATTATAAGCCTAGCAGAAAATGATCCGTCCTTAGATGTGTATTTGCGGAAAATGAGCGTCTTAATAGGAGTCTGAAATCACCTTCAAACGGACAGTTGACCTGAGCGTCTCAAAGCATTTAGATCTGAATACATCTAACTAACTAGCGAAGTGCTGATGAAAACGGAAGCTCTTGTGATTTTAATCACCGATGAGAAGGTACATATTCTATTGCAAGCATGCTATTATTAAATATAATGTGTAAATGCCATTATAAAAATGCATGCTGTATATTGAACTCATTGCTGAGTTCCCTGTACAAAGGGAGAGAAATTGGACCCCAACCTAATCATCTCCCATGTGAGGCTTAATCATTGTCAATTTTGAGCCTGCACATTTGAAAATGATGTGCCTGGCTGTCATCCCACCACCTACCCCTGACAATGATGTGAAGCAGGTGTCGTATTTCAAAGCCAGCCAGGACCATGGGGAGCCTAAGGAACTCATTTATGTCTGCAACTGGTTACTTCAGTTCATTAGAACTGGTGGTAATGAGGCCAAGGTCAGAGATCTGATATCTGGACCTGCCCTAAGTGCCCTGGATGGGAAGCCACAGACATATCATTGCCCTTAGAAGACTGTAACTTGAAGGCTTGAATGACATGAGGCAGGGCTTCACCCAGCCCACCCCTCAACCCTATGAAGACATCGTACATCACACTGTCCTGCGTGAGTAGCATCTTCTTCATGAAGGGAAATTACAAGATGATCGGGAAATCACACTGGTTTTTGCTGAGCCATGAAAGCTTATTTAAGGTTTCACCATAATGAGATGTCTTTGCCATTTTCCAAACAGTAATATTAAATTTCAGAGGAAATACTAATTTTAAGAAATCCAAAGGTCAAAACTTGAACTACAAATAGATATTGTAATAGGATTAAAGGGCAAGAAGAGCTAATGGTGAATCTGTTCATTGACAATAATGAGATTATTCTCAGGCAGCTGAGTCCTTAGCTTAAACAAGAAAATGGTTTATACAGAGCAGAGATGAAGTGCTGCCGTTCACAGGAGCTCACTGCCTTCTCATATTTTGTTGCTACGCATTAGTCTTTATTTATTCGTGGAAAACAAATATTTACCATGGAGTCTCATCGCGGCTTCATGGCGGTAATACTATTTTTATTTAATCTCAATTTATCTTTACTAATGTATTAACTAAGGGGTCCTGGTGGCACTGTGGATGATGGCTTGGGCTGCTAACTAAAAGGCCTGTGGTTCAAACCACCAGCCAGTCCTCGGGAAAAAGACAAGGCTGTCTGCTCCCATGAATTAGGGCTTCAGAAACCCCCAGGGGGCTGTTCTACTCTGCCCTTTAGGTTTGCTCTGAGTCAGAATGGGTTCAGCAGCAGTGAGAGATAATGTATTAACCATTCCAGAGTCACAGATTCCATTGGAGCCCTATCAAAAGCTCATAACGCTGAGCTCGGTCATTTTTTATTTAAGCCTCAATGCTGTTTGTTCGAATTACAGGGGGCTGTGCTTCTGATACGCTTTCAGGAATCAGCCAATTAACTTCATGATATATTTAATAGGTTAATACGGTGACTTATTTTGTCCAATTGTGATTTTCATTGTGTGACTAGTATATAATACATATTAAGAAGCCATATTAGATTTTAATAAAATTGTGGCATTCTATTACTTACAACATACATTTATGGCATGAATAAATAAGAATCAAATTTTGGCTAATGCTTGTAGCAGAAAATAAAATTAACATATTAAATCAGTAAGATGCTATGTCCAGCTTTTTAAACTCATTGCTTTTTAAGAAACATTTTATTGAGAGTTGGGTGAAGATTTCCAGAGCACATCATTGGTTTTATATTCAATCAATTTGTATATATTTTGATTCACCTCATTCACTGCAATTTCCCGTGTAACATCACATATCCCGCTTCCTCCATGGGTTTCTTGTTTCCATTTGTCCTTACCTCATAAATCTCTGAGCTTTGTCCTTGTGTAAATTCTGCCCTTTCCTTGAGGTGCCCCCAATCTCTATCTGGCCAGTAAGCCTGGTCTCTTTTATGATTTTGTTAAACTCTCATTCATTTTTTACTGGAACTATACTTTCTGTCTCTTTTACCTATTACCATTAATCAGTCCTTGAGCGCATTGAACGTTGATCTTCTTAAGAATTTACCGTCTTAACGGCCCTGTGTGGTAGGCCTGGGGTGGCCAACCACGAAGAGTTTCAAACCTGCGGATCCTCAGTGGGAAAAGATGAGGCTGCCTGCCAACTTAAAGATTTAGTGTCTGAAACCCTACAGCGGGGCGCTATGAGTTGGAAGCAACTTGGTGGCAATGGGTGGGCAGTGGGTTGAAAGATGCAATTGGCATCGTGGTCCTTAACTCTGGGCTATGCCAGAGGCCTGGCCCTTGAAGGATAATCATAACCAGTCTCCACTGAGTATGTCCCACGTCTCGGAGCCCAGGGCTTTTCATACACGTTCTTTCGATTCTTTCCGCAACTTGACAAAATTCCTCCGAGCCCTGTACCGTGGCATCGATTTTCAGCTACCTACATGCTGCCGAAGAAGTATCGAGTCTTCTTAAATAAACACATGTATACATCATTTACTTAATGCTCTGTACCATATAATTTTCTAATCAGAATAATTCAGATTAAGCCAGGAAAAGAAAAAAAAGTCAACTTTGACTACCAGCATTTTATTGCTGCATCGTTGCGCATGGTAGACTATGGGATTTTAATGACGGAACTAATAAATAATTAAGGGACAATTACCTTTATTTTTGTCCCCACACCCCCTTCCTGAATCCCAGCAGGCATTTCAAGGACTAATGCCACACATTTTTAATAAATCTCTCTGATCCCTCTTGTAGTAAGCAGCGGTAGTAATTTTAGATTACTCTAAAAATTCACGCAACACAATAAACAATCTTCTTCTTCTGTAATCTACGGTTAAAATTAACCATTGCTTCGCGTCCTATCCTTCATGCATGTCAGGAAAAACCAATCTCATATAATTATTGTAACTGTAATTGTTTATTTTAGCTATAGCCTCGTTTCAGTAATAGATCAATATGAGACATCTCTCAAGATTTTTTTGTGTATTTCTGACCAAAGTGCTTGTTTTATAAAGAACCTCACCGTCCATATAGGGTAACTCTTGAAGTCCGCGAAGCGCTCATGTCCTACTCCTACAACGAGCTGAAAATAGAGCGGATCCCAGAACTCTGACCCCCACACCAGCCACAACCAGGCAATTACACGGCGTTCTAGGCTTATTAGAGCGCAGCCTCATAAAACTTGTTTCTTCTTGTAAACTTTTCCATCGTATAAACATGCTTCTCTGTGTTGAACTTAGAGATTATAACGTGTTATCATTCTGACATGATCACTGTGTTATAGTGCGTGATCTTGTTTCCCTGTGATTTTTCCACGGTGCCCTCGATCCCTGGCCGCCACCCGTGTTAATGCTGCCAGAGGTAATGAGGGAGTTTTCCTAAGAGCGATCCCTCCGGCACGCTTGCTCTGGCCCCTTGCAGCAGGACCTGGCCTTCTTCTTGAGCTAACACAGAGTCCAGTGTCAGACCAGCCACAATCAATATTTGTCTTGGACACATCTTTTCTGTTTTATGGACCTACTCTTATTAATCCCTCTGTTTTAAAAGAAAAGTCATTTGTGGAGTAGGGGAGGCATGCGGAATGTCAGCGTATATAGGCATGTTCTCAACATTTTAATTTATAACCTAGACAAATCTATGTAACAAGCTCAGGAAAAACCCGAGCCAGGAATAGGTAGTTAATGTGGGAGGGGAGGAACGGACCTCACCGGGCTGCCCCTGGCTGGGTCCTGAGAACCACGCCTCCTAGAGATTGGTATGGGAATTCCCAGCATGCGTTTCTCCAGAAACCTCTGCGCTTTTCCAAGAATTTATGCTGAATGGGTTCTGTTTCCCAAAGTAGATCTTGCTATGCCAGTATGTTCCCACCAGGCCGGTCCCCCAAAGAGTCTGTCCTAACCATTTGTCCCCGACGAGGGGTCCCCCTCAGACTGAGCCTATGGTGGCTACACTGGATGGAAGCCTTAGTGCTTTAATGCTTGCAAGAATGAGGGGTTCCTAGTGTTCTCACAGATCGCAGTAAGTAGGACGAGGGACCTCCTGCTGGCTGTCAGAAGCTTCGGCTCAGTATGTGATTCTGTTTTGTTTGCTTGGTTTTCCAGAGACACGCTGTGAGGCTCTTCGTTTTCTTCATAGAAGTAATATGTTCATATGGGACAAACATAAGACCTATAATGTATCTTTGAGGCCTTGGGTGGGTCAAACAGTTAATAGATTGGGGGATTACACTAAAGTTTGGAGGCCCAAACCCATCCAGGTGCCTCAGAAGAAAAGCCTGGTGATCTCTTTTTAAAAAGTCAGCCATTAAAAACTTTAAGAAGCGCATTTCTACTCTGACACATTCGAGTCCGTCATGTCTTGAAAAATATTTTTCCCTTGAATAATTTTAGTAACCCCCCGACATGCATTTAAGGAGCACAATGTAGCATAGAATTCTATAAAATTTAGGACTCTTGGATATAAGCAAAGCATTTAGGCCCTCACATTTCGGTTTCAGTGTTCTGGCCATGGGAGCCAGGCTTCACCATGTGTTTTACCTCGTTCCTAGTGCCTGAAACAAAATCTCTGTGCAGCAGGCTCAGGATAGGTTTTCAAGCACTAATGCAAATGTGAATTTTTAAAAAGAAACAATTTGCATAGGAGCTGTTCGGTGATATGAAACTTAGCTGATGCGCCCTTTCAAAGTGACATAATATTAAATATGGAAATGTTGATTAACTACCAGGTAACACTGATTGTCATTCATGAATGACGTCATCATAGTCATGAAAGAAAGCACCCAGAAAGCAGTATAGGCAGTTCACAGATCACGAACGATCCATTCCTAAAACTCTTCTTAAGTCGATTTTGGATGTAACGCAGTACAGTCAGCTATGTTTCAAGTCTAACATCAGTTAGTCAAATGCTTCTCTTAGTGTATAGGTTTCCTTTCTATAAATAAAAATAATTTTTAAAGTAAAGAAATAAATCCAAGTAGACTAAAGCATCTTTAACATAATAATACAGAAATAATAACAGTGCTCTGGTGTGTCCCTTATTAATTATGAACCATGAACGTTTATATGATTTGAGTAAAATAAGCTTTCTAGGTGTTGGCTTGTAACGGCAGTTGGTAGGAAAGTCAGAGATGACCTTGGGACTGTCTGGATGGGTTCATGAGAAAGAATGGAGTCCTGGCCACACGGTGGTTCTCCCTGCAGCTGCTTGCCCACCAACTTCTCTGAAGGAGGAAGATGGAATTCTGCTTCCATAGAGAACAGATCCTTGGAGGCTGGGCCAGCCCTTTGTTGGGATGTCCTTTTCATCTCCAACTAAATCATGGATCAGAAGCTACGATGGGGCAAGACCCTTGGGCATTCACAAAGACCACTGCTGCTGCCTACAAGCATGTAGGAATCACCCGGGGATTTTGTCAAACTGGATTCTGATTCAGTTGTGTCTAGGGTAGAGATGCAAATTTTCAGCACTGGGGTTGAACTGGAATTAACTGGTTTTAAGCCCCGTTGAAAATCCTATAAGGAAGTTCTGCTCTAGCATTACTATGGGTCAGAATTGATGAAAAGGTTTGGGGATTTTAATCCAATGCGTGTTATGCAATGAGCAAACAATGCAATGGCTCCAAGGAATGGAGTGGAAATCCAGTAATAAACTCGCAGACCAATCAGGAGCTTGGGATATGGAGGACAGACATTTTGTTTCCTGATTGCACATACGTTGTCAAACTGTTTAAGAGTCTTGAAATTTTCAGAGTTTTAATTTTTATTATTTCTCCTCCGGAAGGCCATCTCAAGGTGACCTAATGTGGTTGTTTGGAGCTCGTATGTTAAGCTTATCGCCCTGTTGTTGTTTTCACCCCTCCAGTTTGGGTCACGAGGGAGTCCGCTATAGTGGCCCTCCCTCTCATCCTCTTGAGCATGAGCCATGCCTTCCCGCGGTCTTCCCGGCTAGTTTTGGGCTTATTTTCCTCTTCTTACAAGCATAACATCTACAGAGCGAATTGTAGTTTGAGATCCATTTTTCTAGCCATAATGAGAATTGAATACTCGAGTCAGTCGTCGTCGTCTCTCTGTTCCTTTGTTCTTATGTGTGTCTCCAGTCTCATGGCCATTTGTCACAGACTGGCCTCTATGTCTGTATGACAAGATGCTTTGTACCAGTTATGTATTTATTTGTGGGTATGTTTCTTTTTAATGTTAGAAAAGCCTGCTGTTCTAATTGTATGAGGTCAATCATTTAAATTAGCCGACAGAGTAGCTTTGAAATTGTGCAGGTTTTGATAGATGAAGGACTGGGCTCAAGTACCAGCAACTTTTTTTTTAATAAATCATTTTATCGGAGGCTCTTACAACTCATAACGATCCATACATTAATTATGTAGAGCACATTTGTACTTATGAGGCCATCATTTCCAAAACATTTTTTCTACTTAAGCCTTTGATATCAACTCCTTTTGCCCTCCCTATCCTCATGAACCCTTGATACTTTATAAATTATTATAATTTTCATATTTTATATTGTCTGCTGTCTCCATTCACCCATGTTTCTGTTGTTCGTCTCCCTAGGGGTGGGGGTGTTGTACATTGATCATTGATACCAGTTCCCCCTTTTCTTCTCCTTCTTCCCCCACTTTCCTCTTACCCTCATGGTATCACTATTCTCATTATTGATCCTGAGGGGTTTATCTGTCCTGGATTCTGTGTATCAAGAGCTCTTCTCTGTACCAGTGTACATGCTCTGGTCTAGCCAAATTTGTAAGCTAGAACTGGGGTCATGATAGTGGGAAGGGAGGAAGAAGCGTTAAAGAACTAGAGGAATATTGTGTGTTACATTGGTGCTGTACTACACCCTGGCTGGCTTGTCCCTTCCTTGTCACCCTTCTGTGAGGGGATGTCCAATTGTCTACAGATGGGCTTAGACATTATTTAAGATTTATAGGCTTGGAAACCCTTCGGGGCAGTTTTGCTCTGTTCTACAGTGTTACTAAGAGTCAGAATGAACTCAGTGGTAGTGAACTTGGAGGGGGCTTTGCTGATGGTTTATTCTATTTGATTTTGAGGTGAGACTCATGTTCTCAAAGTGTGGAGTACATAACAACCACTTAGGGAGCTTGTCATTGATTTCTCAGAACCTTGTCAAATCTATTGGATAATAGCATTCAGGGGATTGGGAGGCTCAATGTGGTTTAAAAACCATCTAGGAAAGCATTACTGTCTAGCGGTGGGAGCACTGGGAATGTGGTGCGTGCGCTGCACGGTAGACGGCTCACCACACGGTCGGTCAGCAGCAAACCCCTATCTGGATGAGGCTTTCTGATCCTTCAAAGCAGTGGTTCTCCACCTTCCTCACGCCGTGAGCCTTTCATACAGGTCCTCATGTTGTGGTGACCCCCCACCATCAAATTATTTTCATTGCTACTTCATAGCTGTCATTTTGCTACTGTTATGAATCGGACGACCCCTGTGAAAGGGGTCACGACCCACAGGTTGAAAACCGCTGCTTTAAAGTGTGACAGTCTCAGAAACCCACAAGGGCCATTCTACTCTGTCTTCTAGGCCCCCAGGTGTCAGAATCGACTCAATGGCAGTGATTTTGGAGTGTGGGAACATTCTTAAAGAAATTAGTGGTGTAGCTCTCCATTCCATCTTCTTTGGCCCCCACAAATGCAAACTTCCGAGAAGTAACTTCTAAGGTAAAATGTGAAGAAGAAGAAGAATAAGGAGTTGGCTGAGGCCAGAGGCTCGGACAGGGTGTGGCTCGGTGTCCTGGGGAAAGTTTCCTGGTTGGGGAAAACTGGGGAAGTCCCGTGGGGTTATTGTTTGGGAAGGGACAAAGAAAGGAGTCGAAGCAGACTTTACTTTGGGAGCCAGAGGTTGCCAGGGAAGACTTTGCAGAAGGCCACAAATGTGATCACACATATGCACTAGAAACATCGCCATGCTGTCAGCAGTGTGTTGGGTTGACTTGGAGCAGAATTCGGGGTAGACATGGAGAAGAGAGAATGGTGGCCTTATCCAAGCTAGTGGCAAAGGGAATGCAGAGGAGCAAGTGTGTTAAAGAGCTATCTAGGCATATCTAAATGTCTGAACACTGGTACAAACTGTTCATGTGTGTCACTGCTTCCTTCAAGACCTTCAGTGTCAGTCCAGACAGGGGAAGGAAAACAGCTGTTTCAGTGAGTGCATTCGGACTCATAGGAGGGAACCCGTGAGGTTTCCAAAGCTGTACATTTTCACAGGGTCAGAAGACCAGGTCTTTTCTCCTGTAAAGTGAGTGGCTGATGGATTTGAACCACTGGCCTTTTGGTGAACTGCTAGTACTTGGTCCCTCCATCACTTGTCCCTTGTCCACTGAGAGACACTGGAAAATGAGCTTGTTGGGGTTCTACTTTGAAAAAACAGCCACGGGAAACACTTTAGGGCAGCCAAACACGATATGACTTAGTTCGTAAAGGATGTCTGCCTTGAGCATCAGCTCTTTTGAAGCTTCATCTACATGGGATCAACCTGACAACATCTCACAAAGGTTAGGGAGCAGTGGTGATGTACATGTGAAAAGGGGAGCAAGACCAGGCACACAAGTTGGAAGAATGTAAGCAATGTCACTGGTTTATAGGAGTGGATCTTGCCAAAATGCTGTCTGCCTCCTCCACTGTCTTTCTGAAGCCTTGGTGGGGCTGTAGTTTAGGCATTAGACTGCTAATGGTGAGGTCGGTTGTTAGACCCCCAAGCCACCCTTGAGAAGAAAGACGATGCTGTTTGCTTCAGTCTCAGGAGCCTTACCTAGGATCACTGTGAGTAGTAATGAATTGACGACAGTGGGTTGGGTTTCCATAGCTATGTATATTTTCACCAAAAAGAAGAATGAGTAAAGAAAAGAAAGACATTTGGAACACCATTCTTCACACGAAGCCACTATGAGTCAAGACCAACTGGGCAACAACTGATTTATTTTTATCGAGAGAAAGTTGTCAAGTGTGATTCGTATTTTCATACTTTTACCAAGACATAGGCAGGACAAACAATCCTGAGGAGAAAACAAAGGGGCACATGGGAGAGGACAAGGCAGGGAGGGGAGGTGGGGAGCCAACAAACTCAGGGATGAGGGAACACCAAGAGATCTAAAACTGGTGGTGAGGAGGCCTGGTGGGGTTTGATCAGGTGCAATGTATCCAAGAGGAATTGCTGAAAGCCGAGTGGATGGTGAGCATGATTGAAGGAAGGTGAAAGGAAATAGAGGAAAGAAATAGGAGGCAAAAGCTATTTATAGAGGTATCGCTGTAAGCATGTATGTATGTAAATATATTGATTTACAATGAAAGGTATAGAGGCCAATGCACATATATTTAGATGTTAAATTATTAAGGTAGCAGACAGATTTGGGGCCTCTATTCAGGGCCTCCCTAAACACAATAACACTTTGTTCTAATAACCTGTTTGATACTTACCTTCCCGGCATGATCACTGAAGACTGGGTGCATCACTGAAGCAACTGTGGAGAAGAAAGCAGATGGTGCCTGGCTATCTAAAGATATAGTGTCTGGGGGTCTTAAAGGCTTAAAGTTAAACAAGCAGCCATCTAGCAGGGAAGCAAATAATCCCACATGGAAGAAGCGTACCAGTCTGTGAATGAGGGGGGTTGGAGTGGAGAGCCAAAGCCCATCTGTAAATAATTGTACATCCGACCAAAACACACACACACACAAACACACACACACACAAAAGGGTTACAAGGAAGGGACAATTCAACACCAGGGTGCAGTGTAGCACCGATGAAACATATCATTCCTCTAGCTCCTAAATGCTTCCTCCCCACCCCACTACCATGACCCAGTTCTACCTTACAAATCAGCTACCTGGAGTACACGTACAGATAAGACCTCTTGACACAGGAAATCCAGACAGATAAAACCCTCAGGAACAGTAGCAATATCATGAGGGAAGGGGGAGAAATGAGGAACCCATCACAAGGTTGGATATATAGCCCACTCCCCAGGAGGACGAACAACAAAAATGTGGGTGAAGGGAGACAACAGACAGTGTGAGACCCTAAACAACAACAATAATACATAAAGATCAAGGATTCACAATGGTGGGAGGGTGGAGGAAGAGGTAAAAAGAGGAGCTGATACCATGGGCTCAAGTAAAAAGAAAGTGTTTTGGAAATGTTGATGGCAACATATGTACAAGTGTGCCTAATACAATTGAATGATAGAGTGTCATAATATTTGTAAGATCCCCAATAAAAAATGTTTTCAGCCTGGCTCTTATGTCACGTCCTCTTGCAGGAAGCACAGGAAGAATATTGAATGTGCGCTAGGGAAAGAAGAGCACCGGGAGAAAAAGCTACTGAGTTGATTTGGGCTTTTTCTTTGGTGTGTAATATTCAACTCAGGCTTCTCTATTGACCAAACCAAACACTGACTTGTTAGAACAGTAGGAAAGCATTACTGTGAACACGTCAGGGCACCGTGCGAGGTCTGTGCGGAACCAAAGCAGTGCTACCTTGCACTTAGCCAGGAAGACCTCCCCCTGTCGTGTGGGACCTTCTACTTTTTCAGGAAGACATCCCCCTGTCATGTGGGACCTTCCACTTTTTCAGGAAGACCTCCCCCTGTCGTGTGGGAGCCACTCTGATGGGCCATTGTGCCTTCCGCCAAGAAACCCAGCACAAGCAAGAACACAGAAAGGTCCTTTGGATTTGTTCTCTTTAGGTCTGCTGCCCTGGCACTCCCAAGGAGGCTCCTCCAAGCCAGGTGGCAGGCGAGCGGGCTGACCGAGGACGACCGTAAACACAGTGCCACATCCTTGAGTCACGTCCCTGTTGAGTAGGCAGAACCTTGAACACAGAAAAACACATGTAAAAATAACAGTCCACGCAGGCTCAGTGTGGACCACGTTTGCTGGGGATTTGCACCTCGGGCTGATCCCTACCACTTAATCCCAGGAAAATGTCAAGGCAAGGAGAGTTTGGTGACAAGCCATCACCAAAGCAGGGACGCACTGCTTTCTAAGGCTGGCCCTTAAAGTTCACAGATGTGCTCTTGATGGGGTCCGGGTATTTTTGTGAACTGCTGGAAAATTTCACTCACACACTCATTCTTCCAACAAACACAAAATCCTTCTTCCAGAGAGCAGCTGCCAATAAGCAGTATTTTTAGAGGACATGTCACAGTTTCTGTTTGCCTCTGTTGTGACTGTGAATAGGCCCTCCGTGATTAAGAAAGAACCTCTGATAAGAGGCACTGCCCCATGGCTTCATTATGTACCATGGGGAGTCAGTGTTTACTACAGATTGGGCTCAGGCTAACATGTCATTAAACCATGTTCTAGACCAGCAAGCTCCCAGGGCAGAGCTATGGCTCCCTGGAACGTGTTTGTCATTTCCTGTGTCTGAAATAGCAAAGCGTTCCTATTGGATCCCTGCAGCTAAATGCCCCTTCGCAGTGGTGCAACGTCACTAGGGATACTTCCTCGGGGAAGTATTTAAGTTAGCGTCTGTATTCTTTGGTACATGTTACCACGAAGTCTGGCGGCTCATTGTTTCTTGTAATCTCAGGATTATTGAGTCAAGGGCCTCTTCAGACAACCGGGAGCTGAAGCTCTTGCAGTTCCTGGATCTAACCACTGGAGGTGCTGTGACGTTTGGTTGCACAGGCACCTGGCAAAGTGTCAATAGGAGTATCTGTCCTCTGGAAATTTCAGAATTCGGGTTTCTGGTATCTGCCCAGTGAAAAAAATAGATTTGCTTTCCCACCATAGGAGCCGAGACAGTATAAAAATCTCTCATCTTCCAACTCCTCCAGGGACCTTTCAATTTCTTCTCCTGTGCTGGGCAATGAAAAGGCAAGTGCTTGCTCCCCAATAACCGCCAGGTTAATGCTGGAAATTTACCACCACGAGGGGAAAGTCATTCAAGTGCCACTCGGTCTTTGCATAAGCTTGGTGGTAAACTAAGCTGCCTCTGTGGGTCTGCTGAGTCATTCCTTTGGGGGGAAGAATGAAGACAGAAAGAGAAAACCGACCTGAAACATAAGCGTGTGTCTTCCCTTCCAATGCGCAGGCTTAGCCTCTTCTCCGCACCGACAACGTGAAGGGTGCGTAGTAGTTAATCGGGCCATTTTCTCAAAAAACACGGGCAGTTTTCAGCTGGCGGAACTGGAGGTGCTAATAATACTCTGGGTCTGGATCTCCGTGGGTCAGAGCAGTGACTTTTATAAACTGAGGAGATTCATTTCCATGTGTTTACACAAGGGCAGGAAAGGACCTTTTTTGCCCAAGTCCAGTCATGGCGTCAGTTCACATGGCTTTGCTCAAACACAGGCCTCGCCAGGTAACTTCAGAAAACACAGGGCGAGGGGCACGGAGTGGTGCCAGGGTGAGAGCTTGTGGCAAAGTAAGCTGCTGGATGCTCAGGCCACGGCTGGCACAGGACTTCCATCATAATCCCCTGAGCGGGTCCGAAACAGAGGAAAACTCCGTTGATGGTCAATTCTGAAATGCATGATTCTGGGAGGAAAGAAGAATTGTGGCATGCATTTTTCCCCTTTCTTCCTCTCCTAGGAAGAATGCTTTGTTTATGCTTTTGGAACCTAAGGAAGTCTAATAAAATCTAAATTCTAGAGAATAAATCATGAAGACTCATGTTAATGTCATAAGCTATTCAAGTACTGAGCAACCCCTCTTAGGAGAGGGTTGTAATTTATTTTTCCCCATGTTTATGGATCAATGTACTATAGATGGAATGCCAGGGTATTGCTTTACTATTAAAAAGCAATACAATATTCCACCAGCAGTTTCCTTAAAACAAACTCTTCTCAGAATTCATCTCCTGCATTCCCACAGCCGCGTAACAGTAATGCAAGCTCATGGTTGGCACATATTAGATTTAGAAGTCTCACCCATGCATCACCTCCCACAATGCACTGGTCCGTATTTGCCCATCATCGGTGCTAAAACGGTGCTTCTTGAATGAAATCTATTGAGCATGAAATGCGCGGTGAAGTATTACTGATACTGTGCTGAAATCACGTGCGATTTTCAGAATTCATTTAATGGTAAAATCCTTATTTACATTGTGTATAAGCTTGTTGCTAAAGCCTGTATGTAAGTTAACTTGAACCCATTATGATAAAACTCAGTGAGAAAAAACAAACTAAAAAGCCATTCGGTATGAGGAATGCCCCTTGGTCAGGAGTGGAGGCAGTGAAGCTTTTCAAAGAATAAAACCCTGACTGCCTACCACTGAGTCAATGCTGACTCATAGTGACCCCCTGTGGGTGTCTGTGACTGTAACTGTTTACAAGAGTAGAAAGTCCAGTCTGTCTCCCGAGGAGCTGCTGGTGGTTTTGAACTGCCCACCATGTGGATCACAACCCGATGCATAACCAGCACACCATGTGCAAGAAAGCTTCATTCCTAGCACCAAAGACACATGGCAAAGGTTTAGATGCAAGGGCAAGCAAACAAGCAAAGCAGCAAGCTAGTATTTACCCCTCGGCTTAGAGAGCCTCGGGAGGATTTACTGGATCAACACTGCTAGTTGCTGTTGCCTTGATGCCGACTCATGGTGACCCGGTGTGCACTGGTTTAGAACTATACTTGATCGAGTTTTCAATGGCTCCATATTTCATAAGAAGATCACTAGGTGCCCTGATGACATAGTGGTTATGAGTTGGGCTGCTAACTGGAAGGTCAGCAGTTCAAAATTACCAGCTGCTCCCTGGGAGAAGACAGTGCTTTCTGCTGCTATAAAGAGTTATGGAAGCTCACAGGAGCAGGTCTACTCTGCCCTACAGGGTTGCTGTGAGTTGCTATGAGAAAGGACTTTATATCAAGAAGTAATTACACATCAATAAAACACCCCAGCCCAGTCCAGATCAAGTCCATAAATTCAGTATTAGCCCATAAGTCCGATATGAGTCCATGAATTCCTCTTCAGACTCTTGCAGCACATGCAAAGATGCCAAATGCAGGAAGATCACAGGCCAGTGGGTGGAAAGTCCTGTGGGTCCAATGGCAATGGACACATCTCCAGGGCTCTGGCTGCCATTAGTGTCTCCATGAGGCTTGTCAATAGGAATGTCAAGCAGAGAGCGAGTGGCCCACCTCTTCTGAAAGCAGAATCAAGAGAGCAAGTTCCCAGGATACACATGGGAAGGCCACGCCCACAGGAAGGATCATCAGGCTGTGATCTGATTGGCAGGCTAGGCTCCACCCCTTCATTCTTTTATCAAGTTGCCATGAAATTGTGTAACTACCACAGACTGCAATGCATCCTTCACAAGATAATTTATAATCTATTGAGAATGAACTCACAAGGGTGGTGCCGATGCTGCATACAGTGTTTTGAGACATTCCAAAGGCTATTGCTTTCCTGATGAAACCGTTTGGTGTTTTGTTTTCTTTTTATCCTTTCCTTGAGATGCCATTTAGTCACTAAATTAACTCTGGTGTTTCATTCCCTTGATTTTTGCATCTCGTTGTATTTGTTTTTTCAGCTGCCTATGACTGAAGAGAACAGAATGAGAAACATTTATTTAAACCAAACAAAACTTTTTAAAAAGCCTTTACAAATTTTTTCAGAACCTTACTTCCAGAATTTTTCTAGTGCGAAGGTCTCACCCTAAGAATATTTTAGGCTAAGTGAAGAAACATTTATTTCTGAAACCTACTTAGATATAGTTTATTGCTTGGTAACAGCAATATAAGTTTACAAGGTTTTCCAGAGGTTTGTTAGCATGTAACATACACCTGGAAATTGCGATGTAACCGCTTCTTACCCAACTAAGCCTCTTCTGCCTTTATTTCTCACCGTTAAGACATCACTTTATCTCTTTCCCACCTCGCTCACCTTCACATACCACTTTTTAACGTGAATGTTTTCATGTAAATTACTTAGATGCACTCCTTGGTTCAGACATTTATGAGCCGTTGCTGGGAGGTTGATGGGTTATTCTGGGCTTGCTGACCTGGTTCTTGCTGCCATCACCCAGAGCCTGTGGATCCAGATGGGCTCAGACAGGGAAGAGAGTGGTGGGGTGGGGTTACTGCCAGAGCAAGAGCAGAGAGCAGAGCTCTGGAGGCACAGCAAGTCAAGGCAGAGAGCAGGATGGAAGGAAATTACAGGGAGTGCCGGCCACGCATGATTATGAGAGAGCAGCAAAAAGAGCGGGGTAGGGTAGGCTGCCAGGAAGGGGTGCTGGTATTGTCCAGCACATCTTGAGGGGCCACAAACTCTCTGAGAACAGGATGAATGCAATACCTTCCATCCACTGTAATCCACACGCAGAATAATGATGTACTTCTCTGGACAACTCCATAGCCAAACCGCCTGTCTTCAAACCTTCACTGTGCTGCTTACTAATTGGCTGACCTTGGGGAGTGACTCAGTTGCCCCTGCTACCATCTGTAAAATCCCCCAAACCAAAAACCTACTTCGGTCAAGTCCATACCAACTCATACCTATCCTATGTAGGATTTCTGAGGCTAAATCTTCATGGCTACAGATAACCTCATCGTGCTCTGGCAAAGCCACTGGTAGATTGGAACCCCACCTTGCAGTTACTAGACCAACATCTAGCCACAGTGCCACCATGGCTCCTTATCTGTAAAATCGGGGTTATAAAACTTTAACCAGCCTCAAAGACACTTACTTGAATGATACCTTGTTTGTGTTAGGTGCCATTGGGTTGGTTTTGACTCAAAGCAACAGCGACCCTCTTCACAACGGAACGAACAACTTCCTGGTCCTGCACCGTCCTACAATTGCTCTTTTCGTCAAGCCCCACCCTGTCACCACTGTGTTCAAGCAGATCAGTGAGGGCCTTCCTCTTCTTCACCGCCCCCCTACTTTACCAAGCATGATGTCTTTCTTTTTCCAGAGATTGTTTTCTCCTGGTAACATGTCTACAGTATGTGAGATACAGTCTCACTATCATTGCCTCTCAGGGGCATTCTGAGTGTACTTCTTCCAAGACAGATTTGTTTGTTCTTTTGGCAGTCCATAGTCCATTTGGTACTTGCCATATTCTTGGCCAGCATCCATAATTCAAATACATGGATTATTTGTAATGTTCCTTCTTCAATATCCAAATGTACATGCACACGAGGCCACTGAAAATACCATGGATACTGCTTCCACGAGCATTGATTGTGGATCCAAGCAAGAAAAAATTCTTTTTTAAAAAAATCATTTTATTGGGGGTTCATACAAATCTTATCACAATTGATACATACATCCATTGTGTCGAGCACATTTGTACATTTATACATTTGTTGCCATCATTCTCAAAACATTTGCCTTCTATTTGAGCCCTTAATATTGGTTCATTTCCCCCCTCACTCCCTCATGAACCCTTCATAATTCATATATTATTTTTATTTTTTCATATGTTACACTGTCCAATGTCTCCCCTCACACACTTCTCTGTTGTCAATCCCCCAAGGAGGAGGTTATAAGTAGATTCTTGTAATCAGTTCCCCCTTTCCACTCCACATTCCCTCCACCCTCCAGACATAGCCACTCTTACCACTGGTTCTGAAGGGGTCATCTGTCCTGGATTTCTTGTGTTTCCAGTTGCTATCTGTACCAATGTACATCCTCTGGTCTATCCAGTTTTGTAAGGTAGAATTGGGATCATGTTAGTGGGGTCGGGGGGAGCATTTAAGAACTAGAGGAAAATTATATGTTTCATCGTTGCTACACTGCACCCTGACTGGCTCATCTCCTCCCAACAACCCTTCAGTTAGGGGGTGTCCAGTTGCTTACCAATGGCCTTTGAGTCTCCATCTGCACTCAGCCTCATTTACAATGATATGATTTTTTGTTCTTTGATGCTTGATACCTGATCCCTTTGATACCTCGTGATCACACAGGCTGGTGTGCTTCTTTCATGTGAGCTTTGATGCTTCTCAGCTAGATGGCCACTTGTTTATCTGCAAGCCTTTAAGACCCCAGACACTATCTTTTCATAGCCGAGTATCATCAGCTTTCTTCACCACACTTTCTTATGTACACATTTGTCTTCAGTGATTATGTCAGGAAAGTGTTCATCATGTAATTCCAACTTAATAGAACAACGTGTTCTTGCATTGAGTAAGTACTTGAGCAGAGGGCCAATGTCCATCTGCTGCCTTAATACTAAACCAATAAATATATACATATAGATCTATTTCCCCACCATCTTATATAAATGTATTTACATATGTACATGCTTGTATTTAGACCTCTATAATACCTTTATAACCTAGATCTTTCCTCTATTTCCTTTTATATTCCTCTTGTCCCACTATCATGCTCAGCCTTCATTTGGGTTTCAGTAATTTCTCTTGGTTACTGGAACCATTGGTCCCATTGCTTTCTCCTCCAGACTATTCATCCAGCCTATCTTATCTAGATAGATCTGTAGAGATAATAATATGCACCAAAAAACAAGGCATAGCAAGACAAGGCGACAAATGAGAACATAGCGATGACAATAAAAAAGAAACCCATGACTCATACAAGAATAAATTAATTAAAAGAAAAATTATAAAGAAAGAAACACCTTTAGATAGGTCAAGGTCTGATTTTTGAACTCTAGGCGTGTCCTCCAGTCAGGTCTGATGGGGTACCACGCTCTGGCCCCAGAATCCATCCTTTGCACTCCCTCGGGGGCTCCCTGCTCTGCTCCCCCATTGCTCTGAGGCACGCCATTAGTATTTTGCCTCTGTGTGGGGGGATCAGACCAGGCCAATCCCAACACTGAGTCTACAGTGTTGTCCCCCACAGGGCCCTGGGCCAGAGAGGGAAGACAACATTCTTGACAACTTTGGCCTTTTCTCCACTTATCATGATGTTGACTCTTGGTCCAGTTATGAGGATCTTTACATTGAGTTGTCATCCTTCTGGAAGGCTACAGTCCTTGATCTTCATCAAGTACTTGTGTTTTTTTTCAATCATTTTATTAGGGGCTCATAAAACTCTTATCACAATCCATACATATATCAATCGTGCAATGCACATTTGTACATTCATTGCCCTCATCATTCTGAAAACATTTGCTCTCCACTTAAGCCCCTGGCATCAGCTCCTCATTTTTCCCCTCCCTCCCCGCTCCCTCATGAACCTTTGATAATTTATAAATTATTGTTTTTTCATATCTTACACTGCCCAACATCTCCCTTCACCCACTTTTCTGTTGTCCATCCCCCAAGGAGGAGGTCACATGTAGATCCTTGTAATCAGTTGCCCCTTTCTACCCAACCCTCCCAGTATCGCCACTTTCACCACTGGTCCTGAAGGGGTCATCTGCCCTAGATTCCCTGTGTTTCCAGTTCCTATCTGTACTAGTGTACATCCTCTGGTCTAGCCATATTTGTAAGGTAGAATTGGGATTGTGATAGTGCGGGAGGTAGGAAGCATTTAGGAACTCGAGGAAAGTTGTGTGTTTCATCGTTGCTACACTGTATCCTGACTGGCTCGTCTCCTCACTGCGACTCTTCTGTAATAGGATGTCCAGTTGCCTACAGATGGGCTTTGGGTCCCTAGTCCATACTGCCCCTCATTCACAATAATATGATTTTTTGTTCTGATGATGGATGATATCTGATCCCTTTGACACCTTATGATCACACAGGCTGGTGTGTTTCTTCCATATGAGCTTTGTTGCTTCTGAGCTAGATGGCTGCTTATTTACCTTCAAGTCTTTAAGACCCCAGATACTATATCTTTTGATAGCCCAGCACCATCATCTTTTTTCACCACATTTGCTTATGCACCAGTTTGTCTTCAGTGATGGTATCAGGGAGGTAAACACACAATGATATGATTTTTTTTCTCTTTGATGCCTGATAACTGATCCTTTTGGCACCTCATGATCACGCAGACTGGTGTGCTTCTTCCATGTGGACTTTCTTGCTCCTGGGCTAGATGGCTGCTTGTTTACCTTCAAGCCTTTAAGACCCCAGAGGCCATATCTTTTGATAGCCAGACATCATCAGCTTTCTTTACCACGTTTGCTTATGCACCTGCTTTGTCTTCAGCAATTGTGTCGGGAAGGTGAGCGTCGTGGAATGCCAGTTTAATAGAATAAAGTGAACAAGTACTTGTTTTCAACAAGCAAAATGTGTCATCTGCATGTCTCAGGTTATTAATAAGCCTTCCTCCAATCCTAATGTCACATTGTTATTCATATAATTTAGCTTCTCTGATGATTTGCTCAGTCTGCAGATTGAATAAGTATGGCAAGAGGATACAACCCTGACACACACTTTTAAGCCATGTAGTATTCCCTTGTTCTGCTTGCACAACCTCCCCTGTACAAGTTCTGCATAAACACAAGAAAATGTTCTGTTTATCATGATGTTACCTGTCGGTGGGAAAGCTTACTTGGGTAATACAAAATGCTCAAATGTGCTGACACAGGTCTGTTAAGTATGTTTGCATTGCCATAGTCTGTTGCAAGTCCAAGTGCATGCCACCACACTCTTTGATTTCTGTAGGGCTCTCATTCCTTTCGCCAGTGGTCTTTGTAAGGGGCTTTGTTTCTTTATCAGATTCTTTGCAGTAAATTAGTTTTTAAATTTGGACCCAGTAATTTGCTCATGTGGAACACATAAGTAAAAGTTCCACTTTTCTTCTTGTTAATTGACAAAGGTGCTGCAGAAACTGCCTCTACAGTCCAGAGAAACATCCAGATATGTAACTTTCTACTGCGTTATTTTTATTTGTAAGAATCGATTTTAGGGCAGAGTAGACATCTCTCTGAGAGGTATAAGTGTGAAACATTTTGGCAGAATAGAATCTTGGCTTATAATTTTAAATATGAAACAGTTTCATATTATAATCATAAGTTTTCTTGAACTTTCTCTTAGAATCTGGTGATCTGAACTGTGAAAAAATAAAGAGCAGATAGACAGTGGAGTACATGGATTCAGTGGTGGGAGGATGGTCAGGAGGTGTGGCATGAAGTTAGTTTTGGATTATTTATTTAAATTATGTATGATAGCACAGTACTTAATGTTTTAGAAGATCCAAATATAAATTAGGCACAAGTTTTACCCTCACAGAATTTAGAGTCAGGAAGGCGATGCATATGGGGACATTCACATGGGGACTTCACCGCCCCAGAACCAAACACATGCCTGACACATCATCCAGTTGCCGTTGAGTTGAATCTGTGCTAGTGGGACATTCAAGTATATATTTTCAGCACTCCACACTGGAGCTCATGAAAAGGACTTTCAGAGGAGAGATCATTCACACAGGAGAGGTAATTACCAAGGAGGAAATTGCCTTGGAACAAAGGACTAAGAACAGATCCTTAAGGAACACTCTCATTTAGAGAGAAACAGCACAGAAAGAGGAAAGGGCAAGAAACAGGAGGAACATCTTGGAGTCTCTAGAAAGTCATTGTCTTAGGCTGGGCTCTCTAGAGGGCCAAAATCAGTGAAGCGAACATATTAGATATAGTAGATAATATTGATAATATATCATACATTACATTATATTGTATTATTTATATAAAATCATATAAATAGTAGATATGTTTAAAAAGCATTGCCATTGAGTGGATTCTAACTCCTATCGACCTGACATAGGATTTCCGAGGCTGTAGACCTTCATGGGAACAGGTAGTCTCAACTCCCTCCAGTGGAGTGACTGATGTTACCAGTTCAGTTCTTTTCTAACTGAGCCCTAGAGAGAGATATATATTTATATCAAGAAAATGACTCGCATAGTTGGAAAAGCAGGCAAGTTTCAAGTTCCAGCAAGTTCCAAGTCAGTGGGTCAGATGTTCGACTCGAAGCTGATGACTTGACAGTAGTTGCAGGGGCTGAGGAATTGACAGGAAGGGAATAGACTTTCAGCTGCAGATGTGAATAAATCCAGGGTCGCCAGGTAAGATGGCAAGGTGCGGATGAGTCCTAAGGTAAGCAGTAGGCTCAAGTTTAAAGAATTGGAGGTCAGAGGACAAGCCAGATGCAGCAGGATCCAAATTCCAAAAGAGCAAGCAAGTTTCTCATAACCTCCATTTATACTGGATGCCGGCCAGATCCCCCAAGGAAATGTCTTTTTGGTTGATTGGATCAGAGATGTGATATCTGATGTGATCTTACACTAATTTTCTTACTAGTTACTGGCTGCTCAACAATTACATTGTGTTAGATAACATGAGGTACTACTGAGTCTTCACTGCCAAACTGTTGAGAATCCTAAGCAAACCAAACTGACACAAAACCTTAACTATCACAGCCATGGAAGGAGAAAGTTTCAGGAAGTCAAGAGTAGATGCAGGTAAGGATAGAAGCTGAGAAGAGTTGCTGAGTTTGGTGACTAAGTGGTGGACTTTCATGACATGGGGAGAGTAGGGAGGACCAAAGTCTCATTATAAAAGATGAAGGAGAGGGTAAATGGGGAGAAAGAAATGAAAACAATGCACATACTAAACACCAAATCAGTTGCCCCCACGTGTGTCAGATTAGAATGGTGCTCCACGGGATGTTCCATGGCCAGCAGCTTTGAGAAGAAGCCCACTGGGTTTGCCTTCTGAATTGTTTCCGGATAGACACAAATATCCGACCCTTTTGTTAACAAGTGAGCATCTCAACCATTTGTACCGCCCAAGGATTCCACTTACAGGACCCAAACAAACAAACATTGTTCTCACCTGTGTGATCATGAGGTGTCAATGGGATCAGGTATCAGGCATCAAAGACTCAGAACAAAAACATCATATCAATGTGAATGAGGGGGAGTGCAGAGTGGAGACCCAAAGCCCATCTGTAGACAATTGACATCCACTTACAGAAAGGTCACAAGGAAGAGATGAGCCAGTCAGGGTGCAGGGTAGCACCGATAAACATACAACTTTCCTCTAGTTCTTTAATGCTTCCTTCCCGCCCACTATCATGACCCCAATTCTATCTTACAAATCTGGCTAGAGCAGAGCATGGACGTGGGTACAGATAAGAGCTGGAAACACAGTGAATCCAGGACAGATACCACCCCAACCCCCCAGAACCAATAACAAGACTAGCCATACCGCAAGGGGAAGGGGATACAACTCAAATGATCTATCTATAACCCCCTCCCAGTGAGCCAGACAACAGAAAAGTAGGTGAAGGGAGACATCAGTGAGTGTAAGACATAAAAAAATAATTTATAAATTATCAAGGGTTTATGAGAGAGGGAGGTTGAGGGAGGGGGGAAATGAGGAGCCAATACCAAAGGCTCAAGTAGAAAGAAAATGTTTTGAAAATGATGATGGCAACAAATGTGCAAATTTGCTGACACAATGGATGGATGGATGGATGGATGGATGGATGGATGGATGGATGGATGGATGAATGGATTTGATAAGAGCTGTACGAACCCCCAATAAAATGATTTTTAAAAATTGTTCTTGAGTCAATTTTGACTCATCATGACCCTGACATCCTGACTTTATCAGAATTATTGTACATTTAAAACTTACTAGCCTAGCTTGCCAACTTAAAGTAGTAATCGAATTACGGTAAACTTTTTCAGGACAGAGAGCTTTCAACAAGCCAATAAACTGAACGAAAGACTGTGCTACACCAACTAAAAACCAAACCAAACTCACTGCCAGCAAGTTGATTCTGACTCCTAGTGACCCTATAGGACATAACAGAACTGCCCCAGTGGGTTTTGGAGACTGTAACTCTTTACCAGGAAACAAAGCCTCATCTTTCTCCTAAGGCACCACTAGTGGTTTTGAACTGCCGACCTTTTGGATAGCAGTCCAACTATTCCACCAGGGCTCATGTACACCACAAAAAAGATACATTTTAATATTAACAGTCAGTGGTGCAAAACCCCAATAAACATAGAATTAATGACATAATTTTAATTTGACCCAATTTTTTAAAGCTCAAGTTATGCACTTAGATTGCTGCAACAATTAATGTGAGTTCCAAATATCTCAGCCTTGGCCTTGAGGAGCATCCCAATGTCGGATGGGCCATTTTGTGATTTAGCCACATGAACACCCATGTCCCCTGGGATGACTGCTTCATCTCCTCATTACCATTGTCTTTCCACTAGTAGTATCTGACAAACAGACTGAGTACTGTCTTCACGGTGGAATTAGAGAAAATAAAACCCCCACAGAGGAAGGAGAAACAATCCTCCTGAGCCTGCTCTGCACGTGAAAGAATCGGGTATAAGTTATGTCATTTGCCGGAGAAATCAAGAAAGCAGATATATAGGGTATTTTCCAGGGACTCTCGGGGTCTTTGCAATGTGAATGCCGAGGAAGTTTGTTCCGGAGTAAAGTATTGGGCCAGACAAGGTGAGCATTTGCATACTTCCACAGTCAAAGAAAAGATATATAGCAGACTCCATCTCGCAAGATAAGCATATTCAAATGCTATAGATCATTGTGGTCCTCAATATTAGTATCATCATTAATAAAGATGGTGAAAACATATCTTCCCTCTTACTGCTGTATTTCTAGGTGAGAAATAATATAAATAACTTAATAAGTTAAACAACTTATCTTAGTTTAACAATGATTCAATTCATAAGTGAAAGTGATGGTGGTGTGCTCATTTTCAACAACTTAAATGTGATATTTGTTTTCTTGATATTGCTCAAAAGTAGATTCTAGAAGTGTGAAGCAAACATGTTGCTAGAGCAGAAAAGCAAAGGAAGCAGAAGGAGGCAACATAAAAGTGGGCTTAGTTGTTCAGAAGAATGCTTTAACACTTAATACAAGCTCAAGAAATCTCCATAGGATTGACCTTTGATTGTAGGGTCTTTATTTTTTAATCAAGGAAACTGAGGCTAAGGACCCTGTTTAATGAACACTAACAATTAAATTAAGCAGTAAAGTCCCTTACACAAGTAGGGAAGGCATATTCCTTTGTGACAGATTGTATATTTTATAGTCACCAGTTTTCATGAACCTCAGGTTATAAGCAATATAAATCTCTCTTTTATCTCACAAGATTTAAGAAAATTGGTGAATAAGCATTCGCACCTACTTATTTAAGCTTGTCTTAATTAAGTATGAAGAAGTGCTGATTAATTTTTTAAAACTCCAGTGAGAAGTCATATGTTAATTTCAGCTTGGTTTTACAAAACGGACTTGCTTTCTCTCTTGATTAAAACTATAAAACTCCTGATTCAATTACTTTTACAGATACTTATTAATACAGACTGCATTGTTGTGAGTCCTATTAAGAAATTTCTATAGTTTTAAGAAATCATTTACACAACGTAAGCATATTGCAAGAAGAGGACAGCTAAGATGCTGTTAGACATTTTTGTTTTGTTCAGAGGGCATATGTGACTATTTTAATTGTTAGTTTTCTGAAAAGTAAGCTCAGCTACTTTGAAATTCACATCAACCTGACTATTAATATTGAATTAACATCTCTGCATTCCTTAACATGGGTATGTATCCTTGACTCGCATGTTATAGGCAGAGGTCTACATGGCTCAGCTTATGGGTGACACTCATGACCCTTTGTGTTGACAATTGATTTCAGAGATTTGGGGTTGGCTCTACAGTGTGCTATATTATAGAGATACTTCTGTTGTTGACAGGACAACATTTTGTCTGATATGACACATACTTCTAAAGGAGAACTAATGTTCTTGCATGCACGCCATACTAGACAGGAAACGTTCACCATCATTGATGTCCATCGTTTCATGTTTTGAGAAGTTTGGAAATTAATAAAATGTGTACATTCATATCCCAAATCCACTACCATCTAATCAGTCCTAACTCGTAGAGACTCTGTAGGGGTGGTAGTTACATAATCTGGTGTCAATTTGGGACTTGAGAGGATTAAGAGTGAAGGGGTGGAATCTAGTCTGTCAATCAAGTTATATAAATGAGGCCTTTATGTAGGCATGGACTTCCCCTCAGGACTCTGGGAATTTTTGCATTTCCTCCTCTTGACTCACTCTTTGAGAGTCACTCTACTGATGATAGACCCTGTTCCCTGGGAACTGGAGGAGTCACATAGAGACCTCTGCCAGTGCTGAGAAACTTACAAATGCCACTGGATCCACAAGATTTTGCACTCACTCACCTGTGCTCTTCCTGCAGTCAGTGTCATTGCATGTGTTTTGTGAGTCTGAAGAGGACTTTATAGATTGGTATCAGACATAGGGGCTAATATCGGACTTATTGACTTGATCTGGACTGGGCTGGGATGATTCCTCAATATTCAACTGCTCTTGTATATATAAGCATGTCCATGCATTTGTTTCCCTAGTCTGCCCAGACTGACACAGGAGGGCCGAGGGAACTGCTCCTTTGGGTTTTTGAGACTGCAAATGCTTATGAGAGCCTATAGCCTTACCTTTTCCTATGGAGCAGCTGTTGGGATTGAATCACCAATCTTTCGCTTCACAGCCAAACATTTCAAACATGTTGCCCAACACTGCCACCAGGGATCCCTGAGATGTGTGTTAGGTGGTTGCATTGTGAGGTGCCATCTCATGGTGATGTGAGATGTGATACAACAGTGGAACGCTGCCCACACATATGCTAGCCTCACGGTTTTTGTTAAGTTTGAGCCCATGCTTGCAGCCGCCATGTCAATCCATCTCCTGGGCAGTCTTCCTCTGTTTTTGCTGACCCTCTGTTTTACCCAGCATGCTGTGCTTCTGTCTGAATGGATGCGCTTGCTAGGAGAGCTGCTCATCTTCTAGCACCAGGTCAGACAATGTTCTGCTGCTATCCGGACGGTTTGTCATGACTATGTCCCCCAAAGTGGGAAGCACGCTCCTTCTTCATAGTCTGTTCTTAGTTTGGAAGCTCCCCCGAAACCTGTTCAGCATAAGTGAGCCTATGGGGATTTGAAATATTGGTGCCATGGCTTCCACAATCCCAGTAACACAAGCCACTACAGTACAACAGTGACAGGCAAGTGATGGTGTGTAATCAAGATAGGAAATTTAAGCTCATCTCTGGATTAACCTTGTTGCTGTCAAGTTGATGCCGACACCTGCCAACCCCATGTGTACAGAGTAGAACCGCTCCAGATGGTTTTCTTGGCTATGGTCCTGAAGAAGCAGTTTGCTAGGCTCTTTTCCCACCGTTTCTGGGTGAGTTCGAATGGGCCAGCTGTGAATGCTCCCTGTCATTTTCATTCTGTCTCAGTCAATCTTTTTCTTTGGGGAATGCTTATCAACTCATCTTGTGTGGAAATCTGTGTTGGCTAAGTGGCCATCAGAAAGCCCGAATCCTATCATGGCCAATTGGATAGATTGGGAAACTGAGGCATAAAAAGGCCAAGCATCTTCAACAGGTCATACTTCTGGTGGATGTAAAGGTAGATTCAAAACAGACATCAGACTGCCAGAGTTTATGTCCTTAAACTTTCACCTTGACAAAATGGCAAGATATGAGGGGCAGAGGGTTGAGAAGTCCACTAACAAATCTAGGAACTCATTAAAAATTAGTATTACACCTACTATAAATAAGACAGGTGCATAAAAAGACTTCATCAAGAGAGTAAAAAAGGAGAACCCACAGACCGTGGGGGAAATATCTTTAACCATGATATAATGGACAAGGAACTGGTTTTTAAAATCTATAGAAAACTGCAATACCTCAATAACTAAAAACAACAAATAATAATCCAATTAAAAAGTAGGCAAAGGACACGAACAGATAGTTCATCAAAAATGACACTCAAATGGCTAACATGCACATGAAAAAATGTTCATGATCCAGAGCCTTCCTGGAGATGCAAATGAGAACAGTGAAGAGCTATCACTCTGCGTGACAGCCCAGTTCCAAAACACAGAAAACAACAAATGCTGGAGAGGGTGCCAACAGATGGGAACTCTCATAGACTGCTGGTAAGTCTGTAAACATGTGAACCATACATATTTGTTGTACATATGTACAACAATACATATTGTACCTCGAACAGCTGGAAATAGAAATCCAAGCCAGCAATAGCTCTACTGGGCCCGTACCCTAAAGATGTAAGGGACATCACTCGAACAGGCATGCACCCCCAAGTTCATCACAGCACTGTTCACAATCGTAAGAAGTGGGAAACAGCCCAAATGGCCATCAGTAGAGTAGATAAAGAAAACTTTGGTACATACGCACAATGGAATACTATGCATCACTACAAAAACAATTATGAAATTACCAAGAACCTCATGACGTGGATGAACCTGGAGGACATTATGCTGAGTGAAGGTAGTCAATCACAAAAGAACAGATATTGCAACAGACCACTCCTCTAAAGATTAAAACCAAGACAATGACTTGCATACCAAAGAGATTCCCCAGGGAGGGAGAAGGGTAGGAAGATAAGAAATGGACTAGAGGTTGCCAGGTATGGACGTGGGTGAAACAGAAGATGGAAGTCCATGAGAGGGAGATGAGCAATCAGGGGAGTGGGATATAATCTGAGGGGTAGGTCGGGTTGATTAGTGGTTTGAACCGTTGAATGAAGAGTTGATGGTCTGAAATCTAAACCTCTCACCTAATGGACAATAAAAATCATTAATAAAAAGTAAAACCAGGTGTATCAAGGCTTAAATAAGAGCCACACAAAACTCACTGCCATTGAGTCAATTCTGACTCCTGGTGACCCTATAGGACCAAGTGGGACTGCCCCTCTGGGTTTCGGAAATGTCAGATCTTCATGGGTGTAGCAGCCTCATCTCTCTCCTGCAGAGCAGCTGGTGGGCTTGCACCACTGATCTCGTGGTTAGCAACTTGCTTAATGTGTACCCATGACACCCTCAGAGCTCCTTTACGGAAAGTAAATGCACTTTAAAACATTGACTGAATTTATGTTATAGTTAACACTATATTAAATATGAAAATATTTTATGATGGCAAGGCATGTTATTCAAATTTTTTCCTTAATTTATAAAAACCACTATCAAGTTCTTTATTCCCCTGATAAGTAGATTTAAAAGTCTATGAATTTAGGTAGATTCAAAAAGTGTTTTCTTTCATAAATAATACTTTACATTTCGGGGGGGAGTTGTTTTGGGTATTTTTAAATACACATTTTAATGCTTATTTACATTGCTTGCTTATCTATATATTTATCATTTTATTGGGGGCTCATACAACTTGTTTATATATTTTACAGTTTTTTTTCAAAACTGGGATTGAAAATGTATCTTAGCCCCCTTTTAATCTATAATTATTTCTTCATCTCTCTCTTTTTCCTTTCCTATACATTTTCCTTAATAAAGAAACACTGGCTATATATAGAACATTAAACCATTGTTCATTAGTTTTGATAATTGAATGGTGATTATGGCTTTTATAGGCATCCCTACCTTCTAAAAATAAATGTTGAACTATATAGGAATGGAGAAAATGAGTAATATCCTACAGCAGGGAGAGTGGCCTGCCTTTAAAAACAGGAAACTGAGTAGGCCTGGGGGAGGGGGCACTTTGGGGCATATTCCCCTTTCTTTTACTCTCCCCAGCACTGAATCAAAGAGAGAACTGACCGAAAAAGAGTCTGGAGTGTCAATGAAGGGCCTCGTTCGCCTCTACCACGAGCTCTATCTTCCACCCTCTGATTCATCTTCCATTGACAAGCAGGGCAGTAGTGGGACCTTAGTGCGATCATGCACATCGCGTTTATAAACGTAGTTTCTCTCAAGTATCGTAAGCATTGTTGTATTCTGGATTGTGTCCTAGACACTCCTGTTGTGATTGACAGCTGAAATATTTGACGAGTGCCTTCTGCAATCTGGAGGCCTGCCTACACGCTTCCCCTCAGCCGTTAGCTGGGCTTGTGGGGAAGAGGCTGGGCACACCGATTATGAACTGGCATGTGGCAACAGGACGACCGGCCCTCGGCAGACAATGAAACCCAGCCCAGCCCTGCATCTTCCTCACAGCTGTTGCCCCGTCTGAGCCCACTGTCGCAGAGAAAGACGGTAGACAGCGACTTTGAAGCCACAAAGTCACCAGGGAAATTAGTGACTGTCACTGGTGACAGTGTGGCTTCAAAGGCTGGAGGGACCGTGAAAATCCTAATAAAACTTCTTTCCGCAGGCAAGGACAAATGCTACCGGTTAGCAGGGATCGCAACTACATTTCATCAATCTGTATTTTGTTGGGATACAGCCTTCAGCCTAGCCATTGGATGGTAGTATTCTCTGGGCAATTAGAAATCCCTCCAGAGAATGCGCTGTCTCTTAGTGCACACGGTAGCTCTGGCAGAGCCCCTCTAGGAAAGGCAGACAGAGCCTTGCCCTGGGCTCCAAGTCCCTTCTCACTGCCCTGGAGGCCCCTGCAGACAGCACCCTGTGCCTGGAGCTCCAGTGCGGGATGCAGACAGGACGCACAAATTGACTTGCCGCCCTGCCATGGGTTTCACATGTTATTTGCTGTCATCGTGTGAGGCATTTCGAGCCCAATATTTCATCAGAACTTAAATGCCACAGTCATTTATCTCTCCTTATGAATAATGTTCATGGTAGAGCAGCCCCACACAGCATTTGAGGGGATTTTTAAAAACTGGATTACCCGTTTGCTCCACATGTTTAGCCAGCACCCTTCTCTCAATCTCATTCACTTCTGTTTCACTGCAGATGTCTTATTCTCATAAGTCTATAATTATATATATAAAACATAGAATTTTCCATTTTAAGCATCGTTAAGAAAACAATTTAGTGGCAGGAATAATATTCACAGTGTTGCACAGTCACCCCCATCACATATTTCCAAATCTTTGCATCACCCCAAACACGACTCGCTGCCCCCCAAGTAATGATTTTAGTTTCCCCCACCCCAACAGCCCCGGATAACCGCTCACTTACTTTCTAGTCTGCAAGCGAGTCTCTTATTCTGGATAGTTCACAGAGGCCGAACCAAAGACAGTTGCATCGCAGCGACAGAAGGGAACCCCGTATGGCCTTGGTGGTATGGGGGGGCTTCTTTGAGTCAGGCTGGGGCCTTGCCTGGGTTCACCAGATGCTGCACCTTTCCCTTTGAGCAGTGATTCTACGTCACTGAGGTTAACATTGTAACATCCACACCATTTGCTCTCTCAAGAACGCAAACACATAACATTGGGATGAAAAGAACCCCTAGTCTTTGTAAATCAAGGAGCCGTTGAGTGGGTTGTGAGGACAGCCTGCTCAAGGGCATTCCCTGCGGGGAAGTGCGGCTAACGTCAAGTCAGTAAAGTTGATCCACGGCACTGGCTACACTTGTCCACGTTCATTTTTCTCTCATCGCACACAGTATGTACAATGTTTTCATGTGTTTGGGCTAGATTCATTTTCATTGCTCTTGTTTCTATTAATGAGGACCCTGTTGAAGGTTCCCTCCTGCAAGTCTTGCTTTTGTCAGGAGCAGCTACTCCAGCGAGAAGAGAATGGAACATCAGAGACTTAGCTTTCATCTTGCTAAGAAAATTAGTTTTCCTTTAAAAATAATTACTAATATTTGAAGATTGTGAATCATAAATGAATTACAAATTCACCATCCACCACCAGGGCCCCCGAATCCATGGAATAGAAGCCTTTATTTTTATCTGCAGAGGGAAAGTTCTTATTCAACGAAAATCAGCAAGTATCGGAGGACTGTTGGGGATCTGGGGCCCAGTCCAGTTGTCCGGTCATGGTGGCCTGTGGAGATCAACTTCAGGTGGTGGGCCAGCCAGCATCTACGCTTCCCTGTAGAGGACGCATCCTGGGGCTGGGGACCCTGCCCCACTGCACTTTGTACATGCACGGCGAGGAGATCGGGGTTCACGCACACAAATGCGGGTTTGAGACGTAACCTACAGGATGGCAAAGCAAAGACACCGCTTCAAGCTGCCCCGATCATAAAAGAGACGCGCCTATGTGGCATGAAAAGGCATTTGTCACCCATCTTCCTTCCTCTGAGATGAGTCATTTGGTACCCTGAGTCGCCTTGTTAAATAAAGCCTTAGGAGAAAATATAATGATCATGATCTAAGTTTAGAAACAACCAGTCATTTTGTGTGGCTTAGAATCAGGGAGATTCTGTCTTTTTTACTAGCCTTTTTCCCTTACGAACTGCAAGAAATTATAAGGAAAAAAATGAACAGGAAAACATATGCCCTGCATCTAATTTGGGGCGAGGGCGGGCTTTTAATTCAATTCCCTTATAAGCCTATCTGCTTATGTGTGTATATAAGCATATTTATAATTAATGAGATCTTACATATTTCTATTATGCTTTTGATTTTTTTAAATGTCCTAGTTTTAATATAAACAACCAAGTTAAACACACACACACACACACACACACACACACACACACTCTGATAGCATTTCAGCAGTGGAAGACACAGCCAACATCTGCTTGCCTGTTCTCCCAGTTTTCTGTGGCGTTCCAGATAGGCTTTCGTATGCTCCCTTCTCACTGTACTGAGTCCCATATCCGAGGTCCTTCTGCAGAAGGGTCCCTTCCAGAGGACCTTAGCAACTGCTGTTCGTGGCTGTTGAGAAGTTTCTAATCATGGCGACTTGATGCAGAAGAGAATCGATGTTATCCGGTGCTATAATCTCATGATGTTGGTTGTCTGAGTTCATGCTGTGGCTGACATTGTCCTTGATGTTGCTGAGCCTGTCATTTACTGTACATGATGCTCTCTTGAGAGACTGGTCTTTCCTAGTGCTGGTCAAAAGCAAACCAGTGGCAGTCTTGTCATCTTCACTCCTAAGGAATATTCTGCTTATCTTTCTCCTATGTCTTATTTGTACTTCTAATAGTCCGTGGGGCACTGCATATTGTTTTTCATCTTGATTCTACAGCATTCTTTTTTCCTTATTTTCATCATCTAACGATTGAATACATTTGAGATGATTGAAAGATCTTGATTTGGGTTATACATATCTTAATAATCAAAGTGACATACTTGTTTTCTAAAACCTTAAAGAGTTGCTTTCCTGCAGACTTGCCCAATGCAATTTATCATATGACCACTTGGCTGCTGCTTCCGTAAACATTGTTTTTGATCCCAGTAGAAGGAACTGTGGAAGCAGTGGTGATCAATTTGTAGCCTAAACGTTGGCAGTTCAAATCGGCCCAATGACTCGGAAGAATGAAAACTTAAACAGTTTCTGAAAAGATAACAGCAAGAAAACCCTACGGAGCAGTCTGCGCTATAACAACTGGGTCACAATGAGTCACAGCAACATGACAGTAGCCAACAACAACAGTCTGCTTGCCAAGGGCGCACCACCCTTCCTGGGCTGTAGTAGGCCCACACTTCATTGTATCCAGTTATTGTGTCTGCGCCTTATTGCAACCAATTACTCTGTTTCCAAATGTTTCTGCAATTGGAATAGATTTTATTTTTGTAATTTCCTTAATAGATGGTTTCTTGATTCGTTGTGATAAAATTAGAACAATAAATAAATGTGAGTCAAAATATCCATGAACTCTTGAATAAACCAAGAGTTATTATTACTTAGCTTCCTTGTGTGAGAGCACAGTGCTTGAAGGAAGAAATTCTGTGCCAGTCTGCCAAATACTCATCTCAGCCACAGTGCTTTCACACTGCCATTGAGTCAATTCTGGCCCACTAGAACTGCCCCTCTGAGCTTCTGAGAGTGTAATTCTTTATGAGAATAATGGAGCCCACAGAACTGGCTCTTGGTTTCGAACTGTTGACCTTGAGAGTAACCACAATAATAGCCAGACAAGTAAACACTACTCCTCTGAGACCACAATACCTACCAGTGTGTTACCTAACATTTCTTTGCGCCTCTTTTCCGCATCTGTAAAATGAAGGTGGTAATGTGTCCCTCTCACAGGGCTGTGGGGAGGCATGAACAAGGTAGGTGCCATGCCTATTGAAGTTCACACAGTAATTGGTAGCTTTGACAGTTAGCATAATGGTGATGATCAATCGGACAGTTGTAAGAATTAAATGAGTAAAAGAATTTTAAATACTTAAAAAAATAATTAAATGACTACAGGGATGTCTAAGCTTCTTTGTATCCTTAAAGACCTTGACATTGTGTAGTTGTGATCTATGATTGTCAGTAACCTACCATTTAGAGTGGAAATACTGTGAGAATTAAAATAGTGCACAACACTGAGTTTACAAATGATTAGCTACGCTCCAAAATATCTAGAATGACATTATTCGGACTTGTTTAGCATTTCCCTAAGTGGAATTATTTGTTGTAGTTTATGCTTTGGATCAAAATGGACCACCACATGGGGGTAAGGTAGTTTCTTTCCTAGTGAAAGACTTAAAAGTGATGTCTGAATAAGAGTTATTGTTGTTGTTGTTCGGTGCCACGGAGTCGAGGCTGACTCACCGTGACCCTGTGAACAGCAGAAGGGAACGCTGCCTGGCCCCGCCACCTGCTTGCAACTGCCCTTATGCACGAGCACGTGACGGTGGCCGCTGCCTGTCTGTCTTTCTGAGGGCCTTCTTATGCTTCGCTGGCCCTCTCCTGAACCAAATACAATGCTCTTTTGCCAGGGGAAATCATGCTGAGCATGCCCAGAGTAGCCTGGACATATGGGATTGTTTTCTACATGTGTGTGTAACTTTACAATGTCACATGCCCCAAATATTAACAAACAAAGACTGCCATTGAGTCGATTCGGACTCCTGGTGCCCCTTTGTAGAGTTTCCCAGACTCTGAATCCTGACAAGAAGCGAGAACTTAGCTGAAGGGTCTCAGCCACCGATCTTGTATTTAGCAATCCAACACTTAACCTGCCAGTGACTTAGCTCCAGGACTCTTTTTAAAAATATTAATGTTATTAAAATTCATTTGACTTTCTAGAATCCAGAATAAAAATTTTTAGATTCTCTTGGGGTGACCCACTTAGGCCATTTGATGGGGTGACTTTTTAGCAAACAATGGGTTAGATAAACTAGGAAGATCATTTTGTCTTCAACCTTGTGCTTTTATAAAGAACTCCAAAGGTCCACCTAGGAGCTGTTTTAAGGCAAATTGTAAGGATTTTACTTGTTCTTCCTGACCACAAACCATTTGTTATTTTTGGTCTGGCTCCCTTTTTTTGGGAAATGCCAGTTAGTAAGAGTTTTTCAAATCTCTTATTCAGAACCTTTTAAATTCTGCAGTCTAAATGTTACCCCATTTTTAAATCATGTATTCAATAAATTTCAATCTGTGTCTATTTTTTAAAAAAAATAATCTGTATGTTTTTCAGTTGGCTGGAGTCTAAATTGTCTGCATTGAAATTTGAAGAAAACAAGAAAAAGCCAGAAATTTAAAAATTGTATATCACTTTCAAGCTTGTTTCATAAAAATCTCAATTTCTGTCTGTAGGAAAATATAAAATAAGATATGGCTTATTTGTATGATATATTCACTATACAACAATTAAAAGCTATGTCGTATGGAGTCAAAAGTATTACTACAACAAAATCAGAGAACACTTTATTAAACAAAAAGAACAAAATGTGAAGCAATGGTATCTTTTATCGAAGTCTGTATACTTCGTAAGGTGCTTTTTCTTCCTCCCCCAAGAATTCTGTGCTCCCGTATCCACACCGTCACCGTGTGGGCATCCTCAAGGAACTCAAATCATGTTCTCCTTCAGTGTTCCTTAACCAACAGAGAGGGCCAAGATCAGGGAAGGCATTAGGGTGCGTTGGGGACGGTTTCCCATCAAAATTCTCCTAGGCCAGCCCGTGCTGCCCTGGAAGAATCAGCAGGTGCGTTGTGATGGAAACAAACTGCTTGGTGGATTTTTTCCTCACGGACACACATCAATTTTCTGAGATCGTCATCATAAGACCCCATGGTCTCCCTGTGTCTTTCAAGATAATTTATCAAAACTTTCCCTTGGGAACCCCCCCCCCCCCAAAAAAAAAAGCAAGTTGCCATATATTTTGAGTTGTCTTCTCAGCTTTAAATTTAAGTGACTCAATGGATTCCGTCAGAAGGTGCTGTTTATTGGGTCATTTGGGGGTTAAGGCACATCATGAAAGATGGAGGGGGAGGGGGGAAGATTTCAAGAACTTTATTTTGTTTGGCTCCACAATCGATGCTCATGGAAACAGTAGTCAAGATATCCAATAATATCTTGCCATGGGCAAATCTATTGCACCAGATCCCTTCGAAGTGTTGAACAGCAAAAGTGTCATTTTGAGGACTAAGGTGTGCGTGACCCAAGCCAGTTTATTCTTGATCATCTCATGTGCATGTGGAAGTTGGATAATGAATCAGGAAGAAAGCAGAAGAATGGATGCATCTGAATGATGGTGTAGGCAAAGACTATTGAAGGAACGATGGACCGCCGAAAGAACAAATGCCTTTTGTTTGGGGAGAAATGCCGTCAGAGAGATCCCTTGAGTTGAGGATGGTGAGACTGAGTCTTGTGTTCTTGGGGCACGTTGTCAGGAGAGGCCACTTCCCGGAAAGGGACACTATGCTTGGCCAAACAGAAGGACACTGAAGAAGAGGCGGCGCTCTGTGAAATGGGCTGTCACAGCAGCTGCAAAGATGGGCTCAAGCATACCATTGTGAGGGTGGCACAGGACTTGGCGGTGTTTCGTTCTGTTGCCCGTGGGATCACTATGTGTTGGTACCAACTGGACAGACCTAACAGCTACAGACAAAGACAAGCGTCTCACTGGGAGGACTGCCATTCCATCACCACTGATCACAGAGGCGTGTTAAACATATTTTGCAAAGAACAAACCCTAACAAGTGTGAGCTACAACCCTGGTAGCAATATCTTTTTACTTCCCCTCATATATCCATATATGTTAATATACATAGATCCCCAAAGCATGACGTTAGCAAGAAAGGTTATCCAATAAGATAATGCTATATATGGGTTTATGTATTTAATACAAGCATAAAATATAGACTGCAAAGAGACACATCTAAATTGTTATAGAACTTGTATCTGTTTAGAGAGTAGGGGGCTAGTCTGTGGGAGAAAGGGGGAGAACTCTGCTTTATCAGATGTTTTTTAGCTCCTCTGTGAGTGTATCTGTGCAAAATGGCCCAGGGTGGCAATTTTTAATTTGAAGGCAGATGCATGGTCTTTGCGATATTATTCTCCACCCTCCTTTATCTTTGGAAGCTTTAAAAAAGAAGAGTGTTTCATTAATTGAGGTTTGAGTTTAGAAAACAAAACTAATTGACTGGACAATTGACTGAAAGATAATTTCCCAGATCTTCACTGTTCAAAAGAAATAACTCATGTTCCCATTCTTGTAAGAAGTTCGGTGTTGAACATTACGGATGTTTATTTGACTCTGAAATAGGTATCTAATATATTTTCTGAGAAGAGACGAAAACAGAATAGGCTTAAAAGATGCTGGAGTAGTCTCAGAATTGAGTTTAATAATTTGAGAAATCTTATTCTAGGTAGACTGGCATTTATAAGAATTCTATACAAAATAGGGCCACAAAACATGAACTTTCCCTTGATTAAAAACAAAGCTGAGACTTTTAAATTCTGTTCCGTCCACACAAGGAAACTGTAAAACTGACTCTCCATAACAAGGCCCTACTGGTCTTCTTTTATGTGGATATGGGCTTGCTACGCTTCCTAACCGCCCTAAATAGGATCACCTTTTAATGGCCTCTGTACTTTATTATGACATGGATTAATCTGGTAGCCATGGTTCTTTCTTTGTGACTGAGGGTTATTGAAAAATTTTCCCTACCATCAATCCCCAGTGTTTGTGTAATTAGTGTTCAGTCACTTAAGAGTTTAATCTGTACAAGTCAACCATTCATTTATTTCAATCTGAAGCCAGTCTATACTTATATAATTTCATTTTCCCAACTTTTAAAATTCTTTCTCCTTGGCTAGATTAATGACACTGTCAATAGAATTACCTTATGTCCCAGGGCAATGTTCTTAATGTTCTCTGCTATAAAATGGTACTGACGTCTCTAAAGTGAACCAGAGACGTAGGTAAGGCCTAGATATATGGATGGACTTTGGGTTCACACTTAATTCTAGTCACAATCTAAGAAAAATGAATTCTTATGCCAGGTCCCTCCTCAATACTCGCCTCAGGAAGAGATCATTGAAGATATGGATGCTACAGCAAAGTGTGGTGAAGGAGGCAGATGGTGCCCAGCTGTCAGAAAGACCAGTGTCTAGAATCTTAAAGGCTTATCTTGAAACAAGCATCCGTATAAGTGAGGCATCACCTGAGTCCACATGGCAGAAGTACACTAACCTGTGTGATCATGAGGTGTTGACAGAATCAGGGAAAATGACCAGAAGGCCCAAATAAAGCAACAAACATTGCTGAGAACGAAGGAGGCCAGAGCAGAGCCCTCAAAGCCCATCTGTAGACAATGGGACATCCCCTCACAGAAGGGTCACAAGGAAGGGATGAGTCAACAGGGTGCAGTATAGCACCGATGAAACACACAATATTCCTCTGGTTCCTTGAGGCTTCCTCAGCCCCCACTATCATGACCCCAGTCCTGACTTTCAGTTCTGGTTAGACTGGAGCATGCACATTGGTACAGAGAAGAGCTGAGAACACATGAAATCCAGGTCAGATAAACCCCTCAGGAACAGAAATGAGAGAAGCAATACCAGGAGGGTCGGGGTGAGGTAGAGAGGAGGGGAGGAAGGGGGAACCAGTCACAATGATCCACACATAACCCCCCACCCCCAGGGGGATGAGCAACAGAAACATGGGTCAAGGGACACAGTGGTTGGTGTAAGATATGAAAACTATAATAATATATATAATTTATCAAGGGGTCACGAGGGTGGGGGTGGTAAAGGAGGGATAAAAAGGAGCTGATGCCAAGGGCTCAAATAGAAAGTAGATGTTTAAAAAATGATAGTGGCAACATAGGTATAAAAAATGCTTGATACAATTGATGTATATAATGCTAAATGAGTTGTAAAAGCCCCCAATAAAGTTATTTTTAAAAATAAATCCTAAGTGTATTTTCTCATCAATAAGATTCTACCCAGTTATTTCAGCATGAATAGAGTAATTTTATTAACAATGTGTTGTGGTAGTAGCAATCTGCAATCATGCATCGATTGGATTATTACTATTTCAGACGCGGTGCTACTTTCTTGGCAATCGTTTGACAAATCAGGTACTAGTTATATAGCTGAGAAGAACACTAAAGAGATTAAGCAATTTGACCGATAGCACTTGAAAGTGGAAAACGTTCATTTCAAATCCAAGTATCATACACTATAGTGAATATACTACACGTACTGTTGTGATTGAGTTGGCATAGCTTCACTTGCTGAATTTTCAACTTGTTAAACGTGACCCTTATTAAAAATCAAATTAGTCCCCACCCCAAGCCAGTCCTGGGGCTTTGGGGCTCGGCTCAAGGGGTGTCCCTCTGGGACATGGGGGTACAGTGAATGGTGTGACCCTTTGCTGGGCATGCCTACACATTAGGGTATGCTGGGCCCCTCTAGGGCTTCCCCTATGGGCTCCAATACATTTCTTCCCTTTTGCTTAAAAAATTTACATTATATGAATATAAATTCCATGTAAAACAAAGTTTTACATAAATACTCAATGTCCAGCCTTCCTGATTATGCAGTGAATGTGCACTCTGGAGATTATTGAAATCAAATGCCTCTGTGCGGCAGAAATACTGCAGGGCCGTGCACTACTTCTCTTTCCAACCGTACACTCGGTGGCAACGTGTGCTAGCTTACTGTCAGCTCCGGATGGGAAGTTATGGCCACAGGTAGGTACATGAAATAAATCGGGACTTTTGTGGCAGGCAGGCCTCGTGGCGGAGCACTTGCTGGGCGCCACTGGCTGTCCTGGTGTCGTTGGTCTTATTGTTTGTTTTTGATTGGAGAGCTACTGGTATGTCATTGTTCTTACCTTTACTATCTCCCGCACTGCGAAGCTCTATGGGGTGTGGTGGGGTATGCTTTGGGCTGCTAGCCACAAGGGCAGCAGTTTGAACTCTGCTGCCTGTCCATAAGCGAAAGCTGAATCTGTACGCTCCGCCTTGAAAGCCCAGCGGGGCAGTTCTACTCTGTCCTGCAGTGTTACCATGAGTTGGCATGAACTCAACGGCAATGTGTTTTTGGTTTGGTTATTTAGGGTTCGATGTCTACTACTCAGGCCACTCAAGGGAAGCTTTGAGCGTGTGAAGTGTCTACTCTGGACTTGCCCTCCTGGAAGGCCATGGGACCCCTTGGTTTATATGATTTTGTAGCAACACTTTACTTACATTGATATAAAACCCAAACCCAACGCTCTGCCAGTCGAGTCAATTCCAACTCATGGCGACCCTATAGAACTGCTCCTGCAGGGTCCGAGGCTGTCACTCTTTTTAATGAATCAGTTATTGTCTTTCAATCCAGGGGGAAAGTACCTGATTTGTGTGGCGTTGTTGCTGTTCGGTGCCAGTGAGTGTGTTTTGACACGTGGTGACCCAATGCACAACGGAAGCAAGCACTGCCCAGTCCTGTACCGTCTTCCCAATTGTTGAAGCACATTTTTGCAGTCAATGTATCTATGACTTTGTAACTGTTTTTTTAAATTCATGTAATTTTTTTCTTTTACTTTGGGAGTTAACCTTCTCATTCTTTCCATGGGCTGGTGGTCTCCAACACTGACACCGCAGGTAATGGCCCAGCAGTCACCCGCTCCTCTACCAATAGCTTTTCCTAATCGATCTGTAGTAGATTCTACAATGATTAAGGGTACTTATTCTGATATAAATACCTTTGATAGTTGTAGAATAACTACCAATTAATTTAGAATATCTAAGAAAAATCCAGATGATTTAGGTGCTTGGCTGCTAACCAAAAAGTAAATGGCTCAAATTCCATACCTTCATAGGCTTAGAAACACTATGGCGGAAATTTACTCTGCCCTCTGAGGCGCCTATGAATTGACACTGGTCCACCCATATCGGGTTTTAAAAATGAGAACCTACCATTACTATTACTACTTTTACCATGCTGTTTCTACTCATAGCAACCTTATATAGAATTTATGACATTGTGAATCTTTACCATAGCAGACAGCCTCGTCTTTCTTCCTCAGAGGAAACCAGGTTCAAACCACCAGCTTTGAGGTTAGCAGTCCAACGCCCAGCCCCCAGCGCCACCAGAGTCTTGGGCACGTCTGCTGCAAAGGGCTTCCTCAATATTAAAGACAAAGATGTCGCTTTGAGGACTAAGTGATATCCTCTCACAATCAAATGTTATCTGGAAAAGGACATTGTGCTTACTCAAGTACATGGTCAGCATACATATCACAATAAACATCATATATATTAATGTATCTATATATATACACATATACATATCAGAGAATATATATATATGTATTAACAAACTATATCACAGAAGCATTCTGTACATGTGGAAATGTGTGTGTGTGTGTGTTTGTGTGTGTGTGTTGTCCTGATGGCATAAGGTTCTGTTTGCTGAGCTGCTGACCACAAGGTCAAAGGCTTTTACCCTCAGTCTAACCATCTTCACTTCTGAAGAGCATTCTAACTCTTCCAGAGACAAACTTGTTGTTTCTTACCTTCGTTGATCGTACCTTCAATGTTCCTCACCAGCGCCACCGTCCTCCAGGCTTCCTTATTCCTTCTCCAGAGTTCACAGGCACACGAGGTGATTGAAAAGACACGGCTCGGTCAGGTGTACCCGAGTCCTAGCAGTGCCCTCCTCGCTCTCCAACATTAGAGAGAGGTTTCATGCAGCAGATTTGCCCATCGCAATACACTGTTTGATTTCTCGACTGCTGCTTCCATGAGCATTGATTGTAGATCCAAGGAAAATGAAATCTTCCACAGCTTCAATCTGTCCTCTTTTAATCGTGATGTTGGCTAGTGGTCAAATTGTGAGAACTTGTGATATATTTGCATTGTGTTTGTATTGCGTTACAAGGTTTGCGTTGTATGTGTATTGCGTTACAACCAAGATTTGGATTGCGTTCCAACCCATACTGAAGGCGACAGTCCCTAGTTTGCATCAGCTATGATCTAAGTGCCCCTTGTCCACTAACACCTCCGTGTTTTTTATTGATGGAATAAATATTTAGCCTGGTAGAAAGTTTCATCAAAGGAGTTTACAAAATAGATTTCCCTGTTCTGGTTAAAAGAAGCAAAATAATACTTTGAATAAGGAAATCAATACATGAGATTCAAATTATATTACCAATTGACTACTTGGTAATCATTCACAAATACTCCCTAATAGCTTCTCTGCTATGTAAACCATGATTTAATAGAATGGCTCACAAATTATATTACTTGCTTTTTCATGAACTGTGTATGTGTGTATACACACACAAGCTAAATGAAGCACCAACATTAAAAGATGTTATAGAACAAAAATTTGTGAAAAATAGACTTCACACCATTTATATAGATGTATTCTCTATAAATGTTGCTATTTATGGTAGTCCCTGGAAGTCTGTTAAAATATGGAACTGAGTGAAAAATGTTACATGTTTCTGTGCTCACTAGGATTACCAAATATTTCCCTGGTTACATGAGATTGATTCGAGTTGCTTAAAAAGGAATTTTCCTAGGGTTCACTTTAACTATTTCTTGACTTTCCCAAAAGCAATAAATTTTAAATTTTAGGGTTTGTGTATTTCAGGAATATGCCTTTGACTAAAAGCTCGTATAGTAGGTTTGCATCTTAACAAAAACATCTCCTCCTCCAAATGCTGCTTCCATGTGTTTAGAAGTTGTCTTAACATATTGATATGGGTGTTGCTTTTTATTTCTCTGCTGAGATTCTCTATCATTTCATTCACTATAAGTCTACTGTGTTAAGTCCCACAGAACATGGTCAGACTCAGTGCTTTCAAAAGCCGTATCATTCCAACACCTGGGTCACAAGGAGGTTGGCATCTGTTAGTCATTTTACCTCCTGAAACTGGGGTACTTTTCAAGGAATTTTGAATTGGATTATGGACTTTGTGAATATTATATTGTGTAGACTCTGGATTCGATCATCTGGCTCTAAAGGGTATACCTGTCCTCGTGTTAGCCGGCAATCCTCCAGGCTAGACTCAAACCGCAAATGGTCTCAGGAGCAGTGATTGGCATCTCAGACTGCACTGAACAGACCTGCTTCCGGGGTCAGTCAGAGACGTGGGAAGTTTCCACACAACACTTGGCAGTCTGGTTCATGGACTCTTTCCTTTCTGAAACCGCCCCCTCTCACTCTTCAGCAGTTCCTTTCTCTGGTTCCTCCAGCCAGGAAGACGGAGGGTTTTTCCATCAGAAAGAACGACAGCTGCCCTCAGGTTAATCTAAAACCATTGAAACCCAGCTCCTGACAGTCACTTCCTCCAAATTTTGGCTCCTTTCAAAAGTCTTCCTACTTTTGGTCATTTTCCAGAATGTATACTTTCATCAGACGGTCTGGTTGTTTATTGCAAGAGGGTCCGTTTGTTAGGAACTGACGAAGTCGATACTGATTTTATAGAGCCAAACAGTTCCTGCCCGTGGCCAGCAGAACCCGGTAGTACGGGGTGCACCTCTGAAGCCTGTGACGCGAATGGCCCTGTGCAGCTTCACAGTCTGGAGCCATCTGCACATGGCAGCCCTGGCCGTGTCCGCAGAGGATGGTGCAAACACACACGGTTGGTCTGATTCAGCAACACCGCTGAATCAACAACAATGGTAATGCTTTACATGAAACAAAGGACTGTATTTTCCATTGCTCCCTGTCCTCACTTATGGCAAGATATTCAACTAAGTCACCGAGACACTTTCAAGGAACTACTTGGAAAAGAAGTCTCCGGTGGCTTTTCAAGTGCTCAGTATTGTCAAGGAAGTCTCACGGAACTCTAGCCTGATGCCTCAGTCACCCCGACACGGGACAGCTCCATCCCCCAGCTCTACTTAGCCATTTCTAATGACGCTGCCTATGACTCACTGATTAGTTGCTGTAAATCTCCCATTCGCATGCTTACTTGGTGGATGGTGCCACTCTATTCCAACAGTTGGTGGCCCCATGTGAGCTCCATGTAGGTTTCCAGCCCCTGGTCTTTCACAAGCAGATCTCCGGGCCTGTCTTCCAAGTGCCTCTGGGTGGATAGGAACTGCCAACCTTGTGGCTCATAGTCAAGCACATAACTGCTGGCACCCTCAGGGACTCTCATTCCCATTAGCTCTTTAAGAAACATTGTTTTGATTATGAACCTCTGATATTGAAGACTGATTGTGGTTGCTGTCAGGTGTCACGTAGTGGCTCCGACTCACAGTGACCCTAGCATGACAGGACAAACGCTGCATGGTCCCGCGCCGTCCTCACAACTGGTCCTGTGCCTGGGCCCATTGACATAGCCACTAGGTCCATCCACCCCTTCGAAGGCCTTCCTTTTTTTCGCTGCCCCTCCTCTGTATCAAACATGATTTATTTCCCCAGGGACTGATCTCTCCTGGCAGATTGCCCAAAGAATGTAAGATGTCTTGCCATCCTTGCTTTTAAGAAGCACTCTGGCCTTACATCTCCCAATACAGTTGGTTTGTCCTTTTAGCAGTCCATGGTACTTTAATTATTCTTCTCCAGCACCGCATGAGTATCGTGCAGTGGAGAATACCATGGCTTAGATCAGGTGCACCTTCGTCCTCAAAGAAACACGCTTGCTTTTCAATGCTCTAAGGAGGTTTTGTGCAGCAGGTTCACTTAACACGATCTTGGCTACTGCTTCCAGGAGCATTGCATGTGGAGCCATGTAAGACAAAATCCCTGACAATTTCAACCTTGTCTCCATTTATCATGACGTTACCTATTGGACTAATTGTGTGGATTCTGGCCTTCTTTATATTGAGGTGTAATCCATAGCGAAGGCCACAATACTTGACCTTCGTCAGCAAGTGCTTCAGTTCCTCCTCACTTTCAGCAAGCAAGGTTGTGTCAACTACATACTGCAGGTTAATAAGCCTTCCTCCAATCCCAATGCCACACTTTTCTTCATGCACTCAGCTTCTTGGGTGATTTGCTTCAGCACACAGATTGGACAGTGTGGTGAGAGAATGCCGTTCTGACTCACCTTTCCTGAGTGTAAACCATGCCGTGAGAATGCCCTGTTCTGTTTGCACAGCTGCCTCCTGACCCGTCTATGAGGTCCGCGAGAGCACAGTCAAGGGTTCTGGAATTGCGTTCTTCTCAAGAGGATCCAGAGTGCACGATGGTCCACGGTTGAAGGCCTTTGCACAGTCAATGAAACACAAGTAAACATCTTCCTGGTACTTCCTGCTTTGAACCAAGAGCCATCTGACATCAGCAATGAAATACTTTGTTCCAAGTCTCCTTCTGAATTCCGCCTGAATTTCTGGCAATTCCTTGTCAATGTGTTGCTGCAACCGTTGTCGGGTGATCTTCAGTAAAATGTTACTTGTCTGCGATATCAATGATATTGTTCTATAGTTGGAGCATTCTGTTGGGTCACCTTTCTTGGGCATAGGCACAAATAAGGATCTCTTCCAGTCAATTGGCCAGATAGCTTGTCTTCCAGATTTACTGGTAGAGAGGAGTAAATGCTCCCAGTGCTTCTTCAGCTTTCTGGAACATTTCAATGGGTCTTCCTGGAGCCTTGATTTTGGCTAATACATTTATTGTCATTTAAACTTCTTCCTTCAGCACCATCGGTTCTTGCTCAGGTACTTCCTCCTGAGATGGCGGTCTTTGGAACATTACAGTGACACTGTGCATTCTCTCCATCTGCTCCCGATGCTTCTGGCTCCATTCACTATTTTGCCGATAGAAGCTTTCAAAATTTCAATTCACGGCTTGAATCTTTTCTTGAGTTCTTTCAGGTTCACAGATACTGAGTGTGTTCTTCCCTTTCGGTTTTCTAATTCTAGATTTTCTAGGTCCTTGCACATTTCATTATCATATTTGACTTTGTGTTCTTGAGCAGCTCTTTTAAATTTGGAATCAAGACCTCTCTCTTGCTGGAGGTACCTTCTGAATCTAAATCTGAATCTATCCTTCCAACTGTCTGTCCTAGCTGCTATATCATGGACACGTCGCCCATCCTCATTCTGTCACAAATACACCACGTCATGGTCTATCCAGACCTGTATTGAATATGCTTAGAATATTGAAATAAATATCTCTATGACATATACTTTTACAAATATCATCTTCTTTCTTTACAGAAACATCGTTCTTTAAAACTTTAGTGGCACATTTTTATCTTACATGCTGTCTTCATTATTCATCAATCCCAGTTCCTTCTCTTTGAATATGGCATCCGGTTATTCCTTAAGAATCATATATGCATGAAAACTTCTTCCTCTTATATACATACACTGAATACTAATTAAACCCTGAGCCCCAGTCTTTACTTCTTTAAAGGATGTAGAATTCATGTGCCCATTTACATCCATAACGGGTCAATTTGACACATTACTGTAAAGTGTTGTGGAACATTTAAGTTGTATTCACATTTTCTTAGTGGTGCTATAACAGAAATACCATAACTTTAAGATGCACATGCAATTGTTCACAATTGAGGAGACTTGAGGTTCAAATTCAGGTGGGTGCCGGGAAGGCTTTCTTTGCGTGACTTCAGGGGGACGGTCCTTGTCTCTTCGGCTTAGGTTCCGTGGTTCCTAGCGGATGTTCATGTGGCTCATTCTCAATCGTGCCCTATGACTGCTTTTCTAAATTGATTATGTAATCTCTTTCTCAATCTCAAAAGAAATGTATTTAAAGTACACCCACATTAATCATAGCTCATCCACTTAACAAAAGCGACTCTAATCCAAGTGGGATTATAAATCCCCGTGTGTGACTCTTAGGTGCCATCCAGTCACTTCCCAAACCTTGCTGGTCCTGCGCCCTCCTCACAATGGTTCGTGTGCCTGAGCCCACTGTTGCAGCCCCTGTGTCCGTCCATCTCCTGAGGGCCTGCCTCTGCTTCGCTGCCCTTCCACTCTGCCACCCACGATGTCCCCCTCCAGAGACTGGTCTCTCCTGACAACATGTCCACAGGATGCGCAATGACGCCTGGCCATCTTTGCCTCTAAGGAGCATTCTGGCAATATTTCTCCCAGGACATAGATGTTACGATTTATAACTCAGAATTAGCATAATACAATTCATCACTTGGCCCCCAAATTCATGTCTTTCCCACATGCAAAATGCATTCACCACATCACATGCTCCACAATTTCTTAAGTTCCATTTTTTATCTCCTGAATCATCTAAATCAAATATGGGTAAAACTTTAGCCATATTTCTTCCTAGGGCAAAATTTCTTTTCATCTGTGAACTCATGAAATCTGGAATGCAAGGTATCTGCTTCCGTAGTACAATGGTGGAAAAGACACAAAGTAGACATTTCCTTTAGGAATAGAAGTAGTTAGAGGTAAAGAAGGGATAATGGGCCCAACATAAGTCCCAAAGCAAGCAGGACAAATTTCAGTAGTTCTCAGGACTGGCACACAATCCCCTCTTCTCCTAGATCACCTGGGTAATAATGGCCTCGCCCTCCAACTCTGGTTCATGGCCGCCTCCTCTAGATTCTGGGACGTCCGTCCTGCTTCTTGGCTTCAGGCAGCCTCATTCTCCTACTCCATCTGACAGGTGATCCTACCTTTGTGACCTTGGCAGGCCATATTTTTTTTAATTTAATTCTTTTCTATTCTTCTTAGCCATAGTAGCCCTACCTGCTCAATTTGAGGTGGTGACCCCACTTCTTCCACCTTTTAAACACAGTCCAACACTCTATAACTAAGGTGGCAAAGAACTGACTCTGAAATTCAGAAGGCTGGGCCCTCATCCCTTGAAACAGAGCCGGGCTTGCTTCCCATGCTTCTTCCAGCTGCTCTGTTGATGTCCTTACTGCTCCTTGGATGACCCATTTCTTTTCTTGGAGGACAACAGATGTTGCTTCTTTGGCCTGTTTCCTGCTTATAGAATTCTGAGAGCCAGAGAGCATTTTTTCCTTTAATTCTTCCTCTGTCTCTTTCAGGATACATGGATGCGTTTCTTGCTGTGGTAATTGGTGAGCTTCATCAGATACAGGCGTACTCTCTTTAATAAAAGATTATGCCGCCATGTCTTTAGTAAACCTTCTAGAATATGTATCCTTGGTTCTTACAACAGAATTTTCCAAATCTTTACATTTCATTTTGGTTTTCACAGTTTGCTTTTAAGTCTATGTCTAAACAAACAACCCCTTTAAGAGTTTATGCAGACCTCTCACCAGCCAAACATCCAAGTTCATATCACTTACAAATTCTCCCTTCCCTGCAATGTTTCGAGACCTCACCAGACATAGATCTGATGACCACCTTTCTAGCAGCATTCTGCTGCTGGCATAAGATGTAGGATCTAAGATTATAGACAGTTTTTTTCTGTTGTTCAGAGTCCACATCAGAGGCCTCTAATGCCCGTACTTCTCCCAACTGTTTCTTCAAGGCACGCTAGACATTTACTCTTCAAGCTCAAACTCATTGCCATTGAGTGAATTCTGATTCATTTTGACCCTTTTACTACGGGGCATCTCAATTCCCAAACCATTTCCACATTTTAAATATTTGAGTCGCATGCCTACTTCTTGGTAGCAAATCTTGTCTTCGTGATCCAGTGTCACTATAATAAAAATACCATGGGCGGCTTTAACTTGCGGACATTTGTTTTCTCACAGTCTAGGGGGTTTAGAAGTATAAATTGAAGCTGCCAGATTTAGGTGGAGGCCTTCTCTCGCTGTTAGCTCTGGGAGAAGGCTGTTGTCTCTCCAACGTCTCTTCCTGGTAGCTTGGAGAGCTCTATGTGGCTTGACATCTCTTGTTGACTGCTCTGATCTTTTTTTATATTGTAAAAGAGATTGAGCAAAGACACAAGCCACACTTACCGTGTCTCACTAGCAATAAAGAAAACCCATTTCCAACTGGGATTGCAACTAAAGCATTCATGTCTTCCCTCTCACTGCCGTCAAGTCAATGCCAATTCATTGTGATCCTGTAAGACAGGGTAGAACTGCCCGGTGAGCTTCTGAGACTGTAACTCTTTACAGGAGTACAAAACCTTGTCTTTCTCTCAAGGAGTGGCTGGTAGCTTTGAACTGCTGATCTTGCAAATCTTAGTTCAATCACTTAATGCTTAACCACTGCTCCACCAGAATTGATAGAAGTTAGAAATTACAACGCATGTTTTAAGGAGGCACAATTCAATTTATAACAGATAAATCTAATACTGCGGTATGAAACAAATGTGTCAAGTTGATGATGGTATTAAATAGCTTTCAGAAGATTGTAGATCTTGGTTGGGATCCAATTGCTGTCATATTGCTTCTTGACTAATGTGCATAAAGTGTAAAAAAATATTTGTAAACAAAACGAACTCAAGTATAAAATCAATGATAAATGTCATCGTGGGAGTCCTGCTCGTGTTGTGGTTATTCCTTGGGCTGCTACCCACTAGGTCAGCAATCTGAAACTATCAGCTGCTTCAAGGGAGAAAGATGGGGCTTTCTACTCCCTTCAAGAGCTACAGTGGCAGAAACCCATGGGGCTTCTTTAGTTCTACTGGGCCTTTGAGAGTTGCCAAAGTCAGGATTGACTTCGTGGCAGTGAATTTGGAGTTTTTATAAGTAAATTCTATTAACTAGAGAGATTACAATACATCACAGAACCCGAGTTCGTGAGAGAGCAGATTGAAGAGTTCTGGTCAAGTAAAACTCAATGCCATCAAGTGCATCGAGCCTGTTGGGGGATGGTGGAACGTAGAAATGTGTATGGCAACATGTTCACATTGTTAAAATCACTTCCAGAAAGAAAGAGAAAAGTCTTTCTCCTTCTGAAGTCCATTGACAAGTCTCTGCTGTCAACTAGTCTAAGTCCTGGATTAATACCATGGCTGGAAAGTATTCACCATTAGAATGAAACTTTTAGAAAGCAATAATAGTATACATTGTTCGCATGTGATACATAAAGCCCTATATTCAGGTATTATTGTTTGTGTCTTCAATGAGTCTGTAGCACAGTTATTGCAATCACCATTTTTAGGAGAAGGAACTTAAAACTCAGAGACAGTATGCAATGTACCCCTGGTCACACGGATAGCAAATGGCAGAACTGGATTATAACCCAAACTCCTCTCACTCTAAAGCTTGAGTTTGTAATCACTGTATCACACAGACCCCGTGCTCTTTGGGGGGTGAACTCACGGAATAAAATCATACCTTGCAAGCTCTCTTTAGCAAGTCATGGATATGAAAAAGCTTTAAAACCAGAGAGTGATACAGAGATGCAGGCATTGTTCCTCCTTGCTTGCTCATTTTTCTTTGTCTTCCCCCTTTTCTCTTATCACACGTGGTAAATAGATGAGTCATTCTGAAAATGTGCACTTTTCTTCAGTTTATTCATCTGTGGGTCTATTCTGAAATGAAACATAGCCCTAAAAAAACTCAAGACCATGTTAAAAAAATAGGGACGGGATCAAAGAAGCCTCCGTATTTCAAAATCTGCATATTAACATTTCTTTCTACGTTTTCTATTAGTCCAAGTTTACATCGTGCCCATTGTCATACCAAAACATGGGAATCGGCTAACCAGTAAGCCTTGCTCAAGCGCTCGCTTTCAAGGACTACATAAAGACAGAGTATAACGATGGAAATAGAAGTCCTACATGAAAAACACCATGCAGAGTACATAATTTAAAAATAAATAAATCAAACATATTGTAAACCAATCAGTCCCACAGACATGACACTGCTAACCTTTCCCCAAATTACATGAAGGTTGTGACATTTCAGGGCCACTGACACAGCTAAATATATACAGAGATTATTCTGTGCATGCGCCCTGTGCTTTTACTGACTGACACAACAATTAAACAAGTTTCCTTTGTAAATTACAGCTCTACGCAGCTTTGAGTAAGCAGAAAGTGTACATTAGAAATATTTTTAGCCTGACACGAAACTTTCCAAAGGCTCCTAATTAAGTATTTAAGCCCAAGAAACTATCATTGCAACTGCCATAATAACTGGGAAATCATACCTTTGGTGGGATCAATCTGAAACCAAAACTGTTGTTTGGAAAACCTCACAGGAAGGTTTTTTTATTGTGCAACAGCCTCTAAAACAGAAGGGTGCTTGTAATGTTGCCCACTCTGTGAGTTATTCAGGTGCGTTGTGTATCAGCAGAAAGAAAGCATGATGAATGTGGACACACATACAAGTGCAAAGGGTGATGCTCAGCATCGGCCATGTATGGCTTGCACATAAAGCCTTCGAAGTCTTGTCTTGGGGAACCTCTGGGGCACATGGAGCTTGGCTATCAGAGACCTCCTCCCGAGGCTCGTATTAATGTATTGTCTCACCTGTAATGGAAAAAGCCAAACTCTAATCTCGCCGGATATGTCCCATTTCCAAAAGAATAATAACAGATCGTTATGCAAAGTATTCTATCCAACTGATGCTCCAAATATTGTTACATGAAGGTAATATGCTTTTCAGAATTTAAATGTCAGGAGTTTTCAGATTACATAGGTTGCTTTGATGAGGATTTGGGGCTGATTAGCATATATGAATTTAAAATAACAGTCAGCTAGCTACTGTTGTCCTAACAAGCACATTTGAGTCACTGGTACAGCTACCTAGATAAATCATCTGTGGAGATTTTTGAAGGATTCCATATCTTTGCATTTCTAAATAAATAATAATATAAAGGTGCCTTGATTTATGATTATTTCTGTTATTTTCTGTAAATCCATTTAAGTTGTTCATCATTTCTACGATTTAGTTTAACCCCCAACCAGGCATTTGGTAGCACAGTTTGGAGCACGGAGCAGGCTCCCTGGAGAACTGTAATGCCTGCCATTTGTGGACTACTTACTGTGGGTCCTAGGCAGCATATGCACTTACTCACTGGACCTTCCCAAAGCAGTAAGGACCATTCGACTTAGCTAAGGAGCGTGAGAACCAGAGAGGGTAGGGAATCTATCGAGGTGACACAGTAGAAACCGACATAGGTTTAGACCCAGCCAATCTCGCTTCAGCATCCTGGTTTACCTGACATTATCTTGACACGTGCATCTCTATTAAATAATTCATTAACTAATGATATTCCACTTTAGGGGGAGACATCAAAGTGCCACAGAAAATATGGCTACAAAATGATGAAGGCTGTTTTTAACTAAACACCTCACATTGGTTTTGTGCGCACATGGTTTCAGGATGCTTAGCACCCTCATGTTACGCTAATGGTGCTGTCATCTCCCCAAGCAGTTTTGTTCTTGACAATTGACTCCAGAGACAATTCATGGGCCACGCGTTCACACAAGTGACCCCTCCAAAGTGGATGGCTCTTCCCGATGATGGACTCCACTGGAAGCATATTGGGTTGTTCCAAGAGAGTGGAATTGTGCCAATGGTTAAGAAGAGTCTGAGGGATATGTTGCTAATCATTTCAACCGATTCTGAAAGTGCTTTGAGCAATAAGGGTATTATTTTAAATGTCTAATAACACATTAAGGTGGATGTTTTCAAGAAACTCATATTCATTTGGAAAAATAAGTTATTCAGAAGATCCCAAATAGGCTTTGTTCTTTAAAAATGCCCACGTATGGAAATTTCGACTTTGCCCTATGGTCTGTGTTAGAGAATTGGGAATTGCAGAGCAAGGAGGATAGCTGGAGTTGTTTTTCCAGCACATTTAAGGTTGATGTCCTGGAGCAGAAGCTCTTTCTGTTTGATGCTGTGGCTGTAATTCAGTGGTTCTGACTCATAGTGACCCCGTGTACAGGAGAAGGAAGCACTGGGGTACGGAAAGCTGGGTGATTGCTGGCAATTTAGCACTCTTGGAAGAGCAAAGGATTTTGACTAGCCTTTGAGAATTCGCTCAGGCAAAACTTAGAAGGAGAAACTTTGGCTTTGAACCTTAATTAGGCCACCTCTCATCCTATTTCCTCTTCCAATCAAGTTCCCCCCCTTTAGCATGTCTTCATGATCTCAATTCTTCTTTTAAAAGACAGTTTGATTAGATGTGAATTGCTTTTCCATTCCACAATTCACACGTATTTTGTTGGGTCACACTGACTGGAGTCCCCCCAGTGTAACAACACTTTTTCTAGCTCCTCCCTGTATTTAACAGCTCCCTCCTCCTTCTTTCCTATACATTTCTGTTTGCTTTATCTTGGAGCAAATACAGCCCTTTGGAACTCATAACCTGGATTGCTCTAAGGAGTGCACCCTTTAGACCTGACTTTCATTTGCCAGCGAATCGAGCCATTTAGCCAATTCCAGGTCTAAAGAGTTACTAAGAAACATCCTCTCGGGGGTCCCATTGGTCTCTGTCAGACCAATAAGGCTGGTCTTTTTTATGACGTTGCGTTTTATTCCACATTTTTCTCCTCCTCTATCCAGGACCCTCTATTGTGATTCCTTTCAGAGTGGCTGGTCAACTGTAGTAGCCAGGCACCACCTACTCCTAGTCGAAGGGTTGTGGAAGCTAAGATTCTCATGGTCCATTAGTCCTTTGAATTAACGTTTCCTTAAGTCTTCACTCTTTTTGCTTCGGATGGTGAGAGTCGACCAACTGCACCTTAGATGGCCACTCACAAGTGTTCAAGACCCCAGTGGATACTTAACCACAGTAGGAGATAGGACAATTTTTTTGTGGACTGTATGTCCAATTGACCTTGATGCCCCACTCCTGCTATGCAACTAAGATCCTAAGCCTCCAGGCCCAGTGACTGACTCCTTCAAGTTGTCTGGTTTTAGCTAAGAAGTTTACATACCTTTGCACTCTGTTCAATTATACACATGGCTATATTTACACCACAAGCAAATATGTCTAACTACGTAGAAATATCATTTGTCAAATCTCTTTCCAGATTAAAGTTTATTACTGACAATGCATGAGTGTATGTGTGTGTGTAATAGCAGTTACCTTAGTTTTGTTTGTTTTTTTAACTTTTATGCACTTCTCCTGGCCTTATTTTCTTTAGTGCTGATTACCTTCTTATTGTATATTGGGCTGCTAACTGCAAGATCAGCAGTTCAAAACCCCCAGCCCCTGTCTGAGGGATAAAGAGAGGCTTTCTACTTCTGTTAAGAGTTACCATCTTGGAAACTCACAGGGTCAGTTCTACCCTGCCATATAGGGTTGATGTGAGTCAGAATTGATTCGCTGGCAGTGAATTTTTTATGATCTAGTTAATAATTAGCCCTCTTTCCCTCTCACATCCCCAGTAACCTTCATTTTACTTATTTATTTTCCCCCATGCATAAAGAATCTCAATTCTTGTTCTATCTTGCTGCCCGCTGGCCAATGCTTGGCAAAGTATTAACTGTTGAGGAAGGAGCTGGCTAATGGCAGTGTGCCATCACCAACCACTTATATTTCCTGTATGCCAAGCCACCTTAAAGAAGAAACAAGGCACCCAACTCTGCCATAGAGGAAACCTTCTGTTCTCTGCACCCATCCGTGACTCTTCACCTGAGAATAAGCAAATGAAGACACTCCAGCTATCTTGGCACCTTGGAAAAAGAGGCAGCCCCTTCCTTAGAGATGAGACGAGCTAGTTTAGAAGTGTATGTTAAATGTGCTGCAATACAGTGCAAGCAGGGGCTTTCTGAAGAGACCTTTCTTGAATTTCTAGATCAAGAAAAAAGCATCTAGGGTCAAAGAAAATACATAAAACACCAATCTAGCCAGGTCTTAGATGATACAAGGATACTGGCACTGTGGTGTATGCTGAGCTCCAGAAAGGCCCTGAGTTCTTGTCACTGGGCCATGATAAACTGAGCACAGCCTTTTAGCATTGTTGCCATTTAACATGGATAACCACTAACATGGATGTATGCTGATTGGTGAAAAATAAATATACATAGCTAACAAGATTGAAGTTAAAATGTTCTTATGCAACTTAGAATAAAGAGAAGAGCATTCATCTCTGGCTTTATAATTCAAACAACTCCTTCATCTAGCCCCAAAAGTATACCTAGGCAAATAAAGAAAATGACTGCGAGTGAATTTACAAAGATGTACTGTTAGATTTTTAATTTCTGGGAGAAAAGGTTAAATATATTAATATGAATCTGCTCCACTGTTGAATGCCCGCAGTGGATGGATTGAAAGAAAAACAAAAGAGAAATGGGCCCATTAAGCTAGTCAGATATCGAGCATAGTTTGAGATTTGAATTATTAAATTTAAGTGTCCCAGCCCAAAACAACCACTGCCATCCAGCCCCTTCTGAATTGCAGCCACCCTATCGGAGAGAGTAGCGCTGCGCTGCACAGTTGCGAGACTAAATCTTCACAAGAGCAGCCAGCCTCCTCTTTCTGCAGGAAGTGTCCCCAAAGCAAGCATTAAATACTTTCAAGTCATTGGAGACAGGCTATAGTGGGGATGCAGGATTAATGCTGCGAAATGCAAAGGGAGATGAGGGCAGGCACGTCTGCTCTCTCCCTGAGACACTGGTCGTAAGCAGGTCGGATAAACAAATGCCTCATCCGGGACGTGACAACCTGGTGGGAAGGCCGGAAGCACTAGCGCTGCATACTTAGCAGACAGATTCAGAGAAAGAGGGCGAGGGGGAAGGGCTGAAGGAGTCTAACAAATCGATGCCAAGAGCTCCACGTGCTGCTGGTTGTCCCTGCATGGCTGTCTGGAAGAAATGTCTATTCGAGAGTTGTCCTGCAGTTACAGAGAGGTAAGCCCTTGTCTGTGAATCAGAGTTCGGTGGTTCAGACCCAGCTTATTCGGAGAAACACCTACCACTTTTCCTCCATCAGGCCCACACCAAGAAAACAATGGGGGGCAGTTCTCTCTGCCACCTCGAGCCTCTCCGACTCCAGAATGGGCTCAGGACCCCTCAAACAGGCATGCTTTCGGAAAGGGGGCCTGCTCAAGAGCCGCCCATGCTCAAGGGCAAATCCGCGAACCATGCATCCTATGACATCACTCTTTCCCACTCAGGAACCTCCCCACGACCGATGCCCTGCCAATTGTATTTCCAGGAATTGCCTCAACATCACCAACTTCTTGAAACTTATAAACCCAAACATAAATTTTAATGTTTTAAAACACTTATCAACATCCAATATATACATATATATTTCTTACCTAAACAGTCTACTGAGGCGCCCGGTGGTGTGGTGGCTTCATATTGGGCTGTGCTCCACGTGGTCGACAGTTGGAAACCAGCGCAGCTCCGTGGGAGAGAGACTGGACTCCAGCCAACAGTGATAGATTTGGAAACCCACAGGGACTAGCTGGGAGCCAGCATTGACTCCATGGCAGGGAGGGAATGTGTGAAACATGCTATTTATTGAGCGATTAAAAAAAAAACTCAAGCTTTGCTGGTGTTTCTCTAGTAAGTTTAATCAATATATGATTTGGGAAAGATGAGACATGTATAGCATCAAGTTTTGTTCCTCACAGTGGGAAATAATTGTTCAGAAGCACTCGTGATTTCTCAAGAGACTTGTTGGAGAACGAGGTAAGCACTCCACGGAAGACTGACACGGTCTTCGCTTAGCCGTCTGCCGGGCAGCCACACGGAGGGCAGTGCACTGTCTGACCTTCCCTTGGGAGCTGAAGTGGCTCACTGATCTGAGATAAGTGCGTGCTGGGTGCAGTCAAAATTGACAGGGATTTCTTGTAGTTGCTAGGGTTCTTCCGTCCATGCCAAGCCGAGACAGGGCAGTGGCTTCTCACCTCCACCTCAGATTCAGATCCCTTAAATGGTATTTGTTAAGAGCCTGCTGCATAGAGAGCAGAAAATGCTTGATTAATTTTCGTGACTTTTGACAAGCACATCTCCTGTATGACTCCTGGCCCCTAACTCTCCTGTGGGAATAATAATCTTTCACACTTATCTAGTTCCTAGAGGTGCTGTGAAAATTGACAAGTGAAATGTTTGTAAAGTACGTGAAATCCTCAGATGTACGTGTTACATAAACAAGGAAGAATGCTGCCTTTCCAGCCAGAAAATCTGGAGTTTCTCTAAGGAGCCAGGTTTCCCTGGTTGGATGCTCTCTGCCTGGGGCTGTGTTATTTTGCGATAGCTGGGCACTTTTTATTAATCTGTATCCTGACACATACCCTGAAAAAGATAAGATATAAAAATCAAATTTTATTTCACATGAGCTAAAGGTCTTCTAATCTCTGTCATTTCTCTGGAGTGGCGTGCATCAAACTTTCATGATTTATTTTAGTGAGAGAAAAAGAAACCTGCTTCCTGTCTAACAAATGCCTGCGGTGTTCAGAAAGATCCTTGCAGAGGTATTCAAATGCAAAAGTAATCGATTGCTTCGAAGTTAGTTCATCGACAAAGTACGCGATTTTTTTTACAAATCCCACTGAATTCCACAGCAATTTAAGAAATCAATGTATTTTTAAATGATTTATTATCTAATCAAGGATGGTATTCGCATCACATTTTCAAGGAGTTCAAACATCAGATAATAATTCATATGAAGGTTGTAAAATGGATTCTCTAAACAGTTCGTGGATTTGTTGTGTACCTTGCAGGAACCTTCGACGATTTTAATTTGTCAACGTACATCTAAAATTATTGGCTCAATGGCACACCCGGCAAAATAACATGGTGTGCCTCTTGTAATGTGTGTCAACAGTTAGTAGCATTAATTAGCGCTCAGCAGTCAGGAACAGAGCTCATTTCCAGTTGCTCATCTGAGACCAGTTAAACAAAGACTCCTGTGATGGAAACAAGTCTGGCTACTGGTCCTGCGGTGATGGGGCCCAGTATAATATGTCATACTTTCCTTTGTCCCCATTTTAAAAATATCTAACTTTACCATTGCTACTGCTTGCAATTGACTGGAAGGTCCATTTCTAAGAAAGTGGGCAAGGTATGTGGAGGGCAAAATACAAAATCATACCTAAGGGGGATTGCAGCTCATTTAGATTTTTGGCACATAGTCAATTCATGTGTGCTCTACCCGTTTATTTCTTCCTTTCTCACTCTCCTTTGTTACCAGTTTCTTTCTACCTTCTATAATGATGTTCATAAAATGTAAGCTATTCTGCAAATGCAATGTGAAGAATGAATGATTTTAATGGCCTGCTGATAAAATAAAGAATATTTAGAATTAGTTTCATAAATTTCTATTTTAAAGAGTTTAAAAGAATATTTATTTGTATGTTTTATTTTTCTAAAGCATAATTTATATTCTTCTGTAAGTAGATATAGATTTTGCCATGTTGATCAATCTGCAATAGGTAGATAAAGATACATAGAGAAGGAGATAGAAATGGGGTATTATTTTATATTTATAAAGATTTACAGCACCAGAAACCTACAAGGTCAGCTCTATTCTGTCATATAGGGTCACTGTGAGTTACTTTGAATACGAAGGTACATCTGACCCCAAGGAGACTATTTTCATTTGCTTCATATACATGTGAAAGTTGGACATTGACTAAGGAGACCAAAGAAAAATGGGATGAAGTTGAACTCATGTTGGTAAAGAATACTGAAATTACCAAGGACGACCAAAAGAACAAACAGATCTGTCTTGGGAAAAGTACAACATTTAATTTGGACGTGTTATGACCAGTCAGTCCCTGTTGAATGAAACCATGCTTGGTAAAGTGGAGGTGCAGTGGAAAAGAGGAGGGCCCTCCGTGAGATGGATGGACACAGGGGCGGCAACAAGGAGCTCCAGCATAGGATGGCACAGGACCAGAAAGCAGTTCATTCTGTCGTGAGCTGGAGCCAACTTCATAGCTCCTAGTAACAGCATGAATCAGAATTAACTCGGTGGCAATAAGGGAGATAAGCATACGTACGCATGAGCATTCATTATGAGCAAATCATATATCTCACTCTTCATATAGAAAAATTAATTTCTAATTGGCAAGTTCATTATGACTTTTCAAATAATGTTAAGACTAAACTTTTTTATTATTATTGAATCATTTTATTGGGGGCTCGTACAACTCTTATCACATCCATCCATACATCGTGTCCAGCACATTTGTACATTTGTTGCCATCGTCATTCTCAAAACATTTGCTTTCTACTTGAGCCCTTAATATCAGCTCCTCATTTTTACCCCTTCCTCCCCACTCACCCCTCCTTCATGAACCCTTGATAATTTATAAATTATTATTGTTTTGTCATATCTTACACTTTCCGACATCTCCCTTGACCCATTTTTCTCTTGTCCATCCCCCGGGAAGGAGGTTATACGTAGATCCTTGTAATCAGTTCCCCCCTTCTACCCCACCTTCCCACCATCCTCCAGGTATCGCCACTCTCACCACTGGCCCTGAAGGGATCATCTGTCCTGGATTCCCTGTGTTTCCAGTTCCTAGCTGTACCAGTGTACATCCTCTGGTCTAGCCAGATTTGTAAGGTAGAATTGGGATCATGATAGTGGGGTTTGGGGGAGGAAGCATTTAAGAATTAGAGGAAAGTTGTATGATTCATTGTTGCTACCCTGCACCCTGACTGTCTCATCTTCTTGACCCTTCTGTAAGGGGGTGTCCAGTTGTTTTGAGTTTCCACTCTGCACTCACCCTCATTTACAATTATATGATTTTCTGTTCTTTGATGCCTAATACCTGATCCCTTTGACACTTCATGGTCATACAGGCTGGTGTGCTTCTTCCATGCAGGCTTTGTTGCTTCTCAGCTAGATGGCCACTTGTTTACCTTCAAGCCGTTAAGACCCCAGACACTATATCTTTTGATAGCCAGATACCATCAGCTTTCTTCGCCACATTTTCTTAGGCACACATTTGTCTTCAGCGATCATGTCGCGAAGGTGTGCATAATGGAATGCCAATTTAATAGGACAAAGTGTTCTTGCATTGAGTAAGCATTTGAGTGGAGGTCCAATATCCATCTGCTGCCTTAATACTAAACCTATAAATATATGCGTGTAGATCTATTTCCCCACCATCCTATATATATATTTACATAGGTATATGCTTGTATTTAGACTTCTATAAATGCCCTTTACCTCCCAGTTCTTTCCTCTATTTCCTTTTACTTTCCTCTTGTCCCACTATCATGCTCAGCCTTCATAGGGTTTCAGTAGTTTATCTCAGTTACATTGCTTGTCCCCCACAGAAACATCGGTCCCATTGTTTTCTGCTCCAGACTGTTCATCCAGCCTATCTTATCTAGACAGATCTACAGAGATAGTAACATGCAAGACAAAGCAACAAAAGGGAACATAATGATGACAACAAAAAGAACACCAAAAAGAATAACTAGATCAAGGTCTGATTTTTGACCTCTAGGCGTGTCCTCTAGTCAAGTCTGTTGGGGTCCTCTGGCCCCAAAGTCAAAAGAATAAACCTTTTAACAGATACTAAAAAGAACACAACAATTCAAGCACAAGTAAGTAGGATTCACTTCATTAGGTTGTGGAAACATAAAAAGAGAAGAGGCTCACACTAGGTTGTGAGTGCTAAATGGTAAATTTTCAGGAATTTTTATACTCTAGTTAAACATAGATACTATTAAATTTTAATTATATAAAATTATAATTAGACAAATCACATTAAAAACAGATATAAATACTCAAAGCTCAGAACTAATTATGTTCTTATGTATGCTCCTAAGGATATCTATATATTTTTTTATTATTAGTATGAGGGGAATGTTATGTAATGGTGTGCTAATGCACATCTGTTCCCAACTACTTGTTCAACATTACCACTCTGGTAGCTTAGAATCAGCTATAGTGAGAGTATTTATAGCATAGAAATTGGCAAATGCTGATTAGCTCCTTCATCCCAACCCAGAGAGCTGATTGTTAAACATTTACCAGCACACCACTGAACTAATTTTAGCAGATAAATATCCAATATTTTTATTCATTATATTAGTTTATCTTTCTACTTCTGATCCATTTTAGTAAGAATGGGAAAGGATAATATTGAATTTTCCAATTACATATGCTGTTCTCTTAGCATCTATAAAATGTGCTTTGAGGTTTTGTATTTCTATGTACTCCTTCTAAGCTGGAAATTCAGGTGGATTCTTGGATAACATTGAAAAATAAACCTTAAGTTCAGCCTGGCAAATCATTTTGACACCTTTCTGTAGATGGCTGTTAGATGGCCAGGTTAGACGTCTTGTCTTTGGGTACAGTGGCAAGAGTGAAACTCAATAATGATATCCACTGAATGAGGAAGTGGGACCACATTGCAAAACGGTGAGTGTGTTAGTCTGGGTAAACTAGGGAAAGAAATCCACAGAAAGTCATATATGTGTAAGAGAGATTTGTATGTAAAGGGTAAGTGTACATTCAGAAAGCATCCCAACCTCATCCCATCCAAGCCCATAAGTCTGACTTAGCCCATATATCCAACACTGATCTACAAAGTCCTCCTCAAATTCACAAAACACACACAATGACACCGAATGCAGGAGGATCACAGGCCAGTGGGTAGAAAGTCTTTGAATCCAGTGGCAGTGTAAGCATCTCAGCGCTGGCAGGGTCTCCACGTGTCTTCTCTAGCACCCAGGGCTGTATCGGGGTAGGTCCATGTGGCTTCCCCCTTGCCAGCTGAGGCAGGAACTAGCTAAGGCAGCTGCACACTGGTCCGACCATCAGAGAGCAAGAGAAAAGGGAACTAGAAAGGCCAGGCTCACTGAGCCATTTATTGCTCCACCCTTCAATTAATCCCACATGTTTATCAGCCAGGTTGGCACAATAAGCCTTAACCATCACAGTGAGGAGCCTGCTCTACATGTAACTTCAGTAGTAACTTACTTTCCAAAGATGGACCCGAGTTCTCACAACTCAAAATTTTTATTTTGCAGCATGTCATCATGTTTCTCAAACGACAGACTTTCGAGAAATCAATAGCTGTATTGATAATGCATACACTATACAGTAACCGCTTATTAATTACTGCATGCCTTCGACATGGAACCAACATGCCTTTCTCTGTAGACAGCTTCTCACAAGAACCATGACAAGTTGGTCATGCCAGTGCCGCAGTGTGGTGAAGTGTATGTGCAATGGAGCTGCAGCAACCTGATAATTGGAAATACCATTATAATGTACCCCCGGTGCTTAAACATGAAGTTTCCACGTGACCCATCAATTACATGTAACCCATCAATGCCATGAGAACTGAAAACCTGGACACACACGCATACACAAAATGTTCATAACACCATATTCCAAATAGCCCCAAATTGTAAAAAACTCAAATATTCACTAATTGATGAATATACAACACAATGTAGCCTGTCCACATAATGGAATTTTACTCATAAAAAATATGGAAGTCTGAAAAACGCTTCAGCATTAAAATCAACCTAGAAAACATTAGGTTAAGTACATGAAACTTGTTATAAAGGGCCACATATCCACAGAGACAAAATATCCAGCATCCGTACAGATAGAAAATCTAGATTAATGAGTGCCTAGGGAAGAGTTTAGTGACAGCGAAGGAGAGGGGTTTCCTTTGAGGAAAATGAAAATATTTTGAACGTGATTGTAGTGGTGAATGCACTATGTGTGGGTGTATGAAGTCATTGAATCATACACGTTAGAAGGGTGAATTGTGTGGTGTCTGGAGCATAGAGCAATTAAGCTTTTTAAAAATAAAAAATATTTACGACATAGACATGCAAAATTACATTCGATATTTTAATTGCATTCTTCAATGAGTTCTGCTTCTAAAATATAATACAATTCTTTACAGTTTAGTATAAAAAATGCTTGTCCCTTTAGTAAAGTTGGAAGAAAAAGGATCTCAATGAATGTTTTCTTTGCAATCGGTACTGAAAATTCAAATTAACTTTGGCATATACGTCTTTGTTATTTAACATGAAGTTGGTTCTGACTCATGACAACCAAGTGTCCAGCAGAAGGACACATCACCTCGTCCTCTGTCATCTTCATGATCGTGGTATGTTTGAGTTCATGGCTGTGGCTCTGTGTCAGCTCATCTTACTGAGGCTTTCTCTCCCTTTCACTGACTTTTTACTTCTGTAAACATGATGCTTTTCTTTTTTATTAGTGACTGGTCTTTCCTGATTTTGTGTCCCAAGTATCTCAAACTCACTGCCATCCAGTTGATTCTGACTCATAGCTATACCCTAAAGGACAGCTGCCCTATAGGAGACCCTTCTGGGTTTCAGAGACTGCAGCTCTTTCTGGAGTGGAAAGTCTTGTCTTTCTGTGTGGAGTGGCTGGTGGTCTTGGACTGCTGACCTGTCATTAGCAGCTTCCAAATTTATCTAAAAATTACCATCCTCTCTTCTAAGGAGCATTCTGTACATTTTCTGGTAGTCCATAATATATTCTATATAAAATATTGATAATCAAGAAGTAGAGTGACCGCCCTGGTGCTGTGGAAGTGGTGGTCATTGGACCTTGGGGGAACCCCCAACCTGGTTGGTGTCCAATGGAAAGGGACCCAGGATCACCATATACTTAGTACCTTGGGGCCCCCCTCACAGTGACATGACAGGTTTTGATCTGTTGGGGGAGGAGTCTTTCCTTGGAAGTTTGATCCAGGAAGTTTCCCCCTGGCACCAATCCCCATTCTTAGTGTAAACAGAGCTTAGTCGAAAGGGAGATGGAACTGCGTAGGGCAACAGCTCATGGGTGTGGCTCAAAATATAATGGTACTTGCATAGACTCCTCGAACCAATAGACTATTTGTAACCATACATTACTTAGGTATATTAAATATGGAATGACTATAATATATGTATGATGGTAATGCTATTAGAATATTAGAGTGTATCTTTGATTGACAGAATGTTTCTTTTAGGTGCAATATGTTCATACATATATGTTCATACATGTAAAAACATTCAGTGCTGCTGCTGTTGGGTCATTTCTGACTCACAGCAACTCTGTGTGCCACCGAACAAAGCATTGCTCAGGACTGTGCCATTCTCACAGCTGTTACGTTTGAGCCCATTGTTGCAGCCACCTTGTCAATCATTTTCTGAAATGTCTTCCTCTTTTTCGATGACCTATTTTAGCAAGCATGGTGTCCTTCTCCAGGGTTCATTATCTCTTGATAACCTGTCCAGAGCACATGAGACTAATTTTGGCATTCTTGCTTCTCGGGAGCATTCTGGTTGTACTTCTTTCAGGAAAGTCGCTGGTTCTTCTGGCAGTCCACTGTACTTTCACTAGCTTTGCCAACACTATAATTGAAATGCGTCCCTTCTTCTGTCCAACTCACACATACATATGAGCAATCAAAAATACTGTGGCTTAGGTCAGGTACCCTATCGTCTTCAAAGTGACGCTATTGCTGTTTAATATTGTAAAATATTAGATCAATTCTTATGCCTTCATCTTTTTCAGAGTAATTCAGAAAGCATAAATGTCTATAATTAATTATTAAATGAAAGAATAAGAGAAAGTAGAGTTTAAATGATCCTTATTTTTTATTTTTGTACTTTGAGGAGTTGTAATTTCTATGCATTTTTTAATGATGCCACGGTATAAAGAAATAGTACCATGCTAAGAAGCTAATATCAGAGAGTATATACGCCATTAGTCTACAGAGTTTTTGAAGACTATATATAGTAATGTTTTAAATACATACATTAAATCAATTTTTACTAAGATGATTTTTAAATATACATATACATAGTCATTTGATGTGTAACCTTCTATTTGATCAATATTTGATCATGTACCCATCCATAGCTTCAAAAAATTAAAATTCAGACACCATGGTGGGAGAATAGCCCATGTCTCTTGTCTACAAAGGATTGCATTACCAAGCATCTAATTCCTAATACTATGCCATGTTAAATGCCTATGTTGCTGGCTTGTGCATGTACTATACCATATATCTAAAAAATTACCTTATACCAACATATGCTTCCAAGTCATAGGCAGCAGAATCCAATCTTGCATATTGCCCATCTCTTGAGTATTGTACCATTATATTTCTGCTTAATTTTTATTTTGAAGTCAAGTGAACTTTACCTCTGTAACACAGGAAATAAATAACAATATGGAAGTGAAACAAAATATTATTAAACATCACAAAGGTGGAAACTCAGTGAATGCTACTTCACACGATTCACAAATGATCCTTAAAAACAAAGGGAAAAAAATAACGGAGCTGTTAAAGGATTGGCTTCACTAAAATCTACACTGTTAACAAAAATGCAGGAAGCACCTAGAGCAGATAGCGAGAATATGCTAATAACTCAGATTGAGGATTTACAAGAAACGTGAATCCCTCTTAGCTAAGGCCAACCCTTGTTGAAGACGCTTCAACAAGAAGTAAGACCTGACTGCGATGATGGTGTTTTCATAACACCCAAATCAGATAACATCCTATTTCACAGAGCATATCATGAACATTGGCTCGTGGCCTGATATAAAAATGACATTGCATGGATGAGCAAGTAAGTAGATTAATTTTATCATGCCTGTTGAGAAGTGTCATTTATGGAGACAATTTTGCTATTGTAATTACGCAGCCTGTGGAAGAAAAGGCATAATTATCATTTTTAATGTCCCTGGCCTCATTGAGCAAATGGCTCTTGATATTGACACTCTGTACCATGGATAATGATACTCCTTCATTCAAAGGAACAAGAAGTGCTACCCAAGCGCTCACTCAGCAGCAGTCATTGTTTCATCATCAATTACCACACCCTGGAAAAGCAACACCACCATGCTGCTCCCAGTGCAAATGATTATGTTCTCCCCGGGCCTGGACAATTTTCAATGTTCAAATTAAGTTCACACTTTGAGAGGAAGATAAGAAACTCTCCTAGGGGAAAGACTGAAATGTTTGATATGGTCTCACATTTTGTCCAAGGTAAAATTAAAACTATTTGAAATTTTTAAATATACTTTTAAGGAACATGAAAATCCTGACTAAAATTAAACAGAAAATCGGGAAAGAAATATGCATATTTTTTCAAACCATCTTGTTAGGGGCTAATCCAGACCTCATATCATTTCATAGCTCAATACCACCAAGACTTACTTACCTTGAATGGTTTTTTACTAAAGTGATATTTACAGAGTTGCAATTATTTCAATAAAAGGCCATTTAATGGAGGGTAAGTGCTCATATGGGTGCACCAAACTCACTCCCGCCAACCCTAGTCTGACTCACAGGGACGCTGTAGGACGGTGTGGAAACGGCTCCGGCCGACACTGTAACTCTTCATGGGAGGGGAAAGTCCAGTCTTTTCCATGTGGGGCGGCTGGTGGCTTAACCACTACCCCATCCTCTATGGGTTCTCTCACACAAGGATTGATAATAACAGAATGATTGCAAATTGACCTTAATTGTACTTGTAAGTCTTTTCTCTGTGAAGATAAGGCTAGAGTGCAAAAACGTCATTCACTCTGGTCAGGTGTTTGACGTTATTATGACAACACACCGGAGAGATGATATTCGTATTGCTTAATGGATGTTAAAAAGACACTGCTGATAATTTTGCGGGAGAAAATGTTAGACTGGAGCAAGATCCCTCTTACGGACGTCAAGGACTTGAAAGTAGATGGATTATGAGTCAGGAACATAGCAAGCTCTAAGAAAAACACTGCCAAATGCTGCCAGCTGGGAGATAAAATTCACTGTGCAGCTCTCACCCCTGGTACAGATGATAATCGGAACTAGAGATAAATGCCCATCATCTGAAATGCTGTTCTCACCTAAAAACACAGTTTGAATATGCAGGTACATCTGAGTTTACCTCAAGAGTTAACGAAGAAACGGAAGATGAGACTCTGGAAAGCACTATTATCCTTCATAGCCGGTCCATCAAGAAAGGCCAAAATTGAAGGGTTTTGTTCCCTATTAAATACACTTTTATGGTTTAACTTTTGAATCTGCCTACAAATGGTGTTTCTATTTTTACCCTGTTCTGTTAAAAATTCTGTCATTGACTCTTTACGCATCTCTTACAAGCATCCTGGAAAAAAAGTCCTTCCAAAAAGTCTCCACACATAAACTTTGGATTAGATTATCGCCTGTCTGGCAGAATTTATCCATGGAATACTTTATTGTAATAACAGCAAGGTTGACAGTGGCATTAGGAGGTGGAGTCCTTTTTCCTTTAAGATTTTCCACATAAGTTTTATTCATAGTTGTTAAAACTATGGTTTAAGAAGGATTTATAAATAAAGTCAAACCATTTTTGTTTTAGCAAAGCCTCAATAGTATATGTCTGTGTCTAACAGGTACAGTGACAAGGGAGGCTACTGGGGTTCCACTGCAGAGGTGCACGGCCTGTTCCAATATGACGTGTTTGAATATGTGTCTGAGATCAGTGCATGCCTGTAGATGAATTCTCTCAGTAATACGCTTGACAATCTCCAACAAGTTTTCATCTAAACAGTGGCTCCCAAGGGGATCTGCTGGGCCAGGTAAAGTCACAGCAGAGAGGTCAGCTCAGAAAGTGATGGCAATTGTTTTTCTGGATTCTGAAGGGTCGCCTTGAAATCGTCTTCCTCAAAGGACACAGGATGCTCACAGGTGCTTATGATGAAGAAGTTTTCAGAAAATCAAAATCTGTCCTGGTTATAAAAAGGCTAGAAATTTTTCCTTAATGATTTTTTTCCTCCCCATCATGACAATGCACCTGGTCATTCTTCAAGAGTAGCAAGGGCTATCCTTTGAGAAATTGAAGGGGGGACTCTCCCCTGCACCCTACAATTCTACAGGGTGCAGGGGATCTTTTCTTTAAATCATTTTATTGGGGACTCATACAAATCTTATCACAATCCATACATACATCAATTGTGTAAAGCACATTTGTACATTTGTTGCCCTCATCATTCTCAAAACATTTGCTCTCCACTTAAACCCTTGGCATCGGCTCCTCATTTCCCCCCTCCCTGCCTCCACTCCCTCATGAACCCTTGATAATTTATAAATTATTATTTTGTCATATCTTCCACTGTCCGACATCTCCCTTCGCCCACTTTTCTGTTGTCCGTCTCCAGGGAGGAGGTCACATGCAGATCCCTGTCATCAGTCCCCCTGAGTGCAGGATATCTTGCTCCTTTCATTTTTTAGTTCCCCTAACTAAGCACTTAAAAGAAACACATTTGAGTTCATTGAGGATGCCCAAACTTCTTTGATAGGGTTTAAATCAAAGAGGGCAGAATTGTTCGGGGAAAGGTTGGAGATTTGGGAAAACTGTCTCCAGAAGTTTACAGAGCTAGATGAAGGATATGCCAAAATTAATAGATTGACATATTTAGATAATTTTGCTTAATATATTATTTCATAGCCGTTCTTTTTGACTTAACCTTCCTAGGAAGTGCCAATGAGTTGGCTATGACTCATGCCAACACAAAACAGAAGGAGGACACACGGCCCAGTCTTGTGCCAGACTCCCACTTGTTACCCTTGAGCTCACTGTTTGAGCCATTATGTCTGTCCATCTTGTTGAGAGACTTGCCCTTGTTCACGATTATCAAGCATGGTATCTTTTGCCCGAGAACAGTCTTTCCTGATAACATATCCAAAGTTCGAGAGACAAAGTCTTAGCATCTTTAATTCTAAGGAGCATTCTGTCTGTACTTCCTCCAAGACAGATTTGGTTCTCTTCTCTGGCAGTCCCTGGGGCTTTAAATATTCTTCACCCGCACTATACTTCAAATATCTTAATTGTTCTCAGGTCTTCCTTATTCACTGTCTACCTCTCGAAGGCATATGAGGCAATGGAAATACTATTACTTGAGTTAGGTGCACCTTAGTCCTCAAAGTGACATCTTTAACATTGCTCTTGAACATTTGTAAGAGGTCTGGTATAGGAGAATTCCCTAATGCACTACATCCTTTGATTTCTCAACTTGTGGATCCACGTGAAGCAAAAGGCATACAGCTTCAACATTTCTCCCTTTATCATGATGTTGTCTCAAATTGGTCTAGTGATAATAATTTTTGTTTTCATTACATTGAATTGTAATTCATACTGAAGGCTGCAGTCTTTTATATTCATCAGTTAAGTTCTTCAAGTTCACTTTACTTTTGGCATTTAGGTGCATCTTCTATATATGGCTACAGGTTGTGAAAGAGCCCACCACCATTCCTGATGCCATGTTCTTTTCTTCATGTAGTCCAGCTTCTTGGATGATTTTCTCGGCATACAGATTGAATATGGATAGTGAAAGTATGCAACCCCGGCACACATGTTTCCTGGTGTGAAACCAGGCAGTGTCCCTTGTCCTGCTGGAACTGCACATGAGCATGGCCTCTGCAGGAGCGTAATGGCTCAGGAATTCCCATTCTTCTCAGTGCTATCTGTAGGTTGTTATGCTATCGACAGTTGACGTCTTTGCACAGTAAACAGCTTTATGTTATTCTCTACTCTCAGCTAAGATCACAGCAAAGATATCCCTTGTTCCTTGCCCTTTACTAAATCTGGCTTAAATTTCTAGCAGCTCTCTGTCCAGGTACTGCTACAACCATTAAAAAGTTATCTTCAACGTGTATTTTTGCATGTAATGCTAATGGCATCTTTTTACGTTTGGATAGCTGTCTTCGAAATTTCTTGGTAGACTAGAGTTTCCTAAGTGGATGATACCACCCCCTGGGGTTTGCTGGAATGATCCAAGGGGGCTGCAAAAGCAGATCTCTAAAACTAAATGCACTGCCATCGAGTCAATGCTGACTCATAGTACCCCCCTCTGGATTTCTGAAACTGTAACTGTTTATGGGAGTAGAAAGCCTAGTCTTTCTCCACAGGAGCTGCTTATGGTTTCAAACTACTGGCCATGCAGATCCCACCCTATTGACTAACCATTACACCCACCACCCGGGTTACCTATATTTTATCTTGGATTATGGGTTATAGTACAAAAGTTTTTATTTATGGGGGGAGGGTATGCTAAGTAATTTTTTTCTGCGTAGAGGCCAGTAGGCCAAATAGTTTGGAAACCTATCACAGAGCTAACGAATGCTTTTAGTGTTGCATCAATTTTTAAAAAGGAAGCATTTTAATTCATATTCTGTCAAGTCCTGGAAGCTTCTTCTTCGTTTTTGTTTTGTTTGTTTTTTTCCTCTAATACCTTTAGTGCAGTTTGGACTTTTTGCTTCAGTACCATTGGTTCTTGATCATATGCTGCCTCTTGAAATATTTAAATGTTGACCAATTATTTTTGGAACGGCAGAGTGCCTCTGTGTATTCCTTCCATCTTCTTTGACATTCCGTGTATCATTCATTATTTTGATCACAGAATCCTTCAATATTGCCATTTGAGTCTTGAATTGTTACTTTAGTTCTTGTGGCTTGAGAAATGCTGTGTGCTCTTCCTTCTTGGCTCTCTCATTCAAGTCTTTATACATTTCACTTACCTTCTTGAGCGGCTCTTTGCGATTTTCCACTCAGCTCTTTTACTCCATCATTTCTTTCACTTACTTAGCATCTCTATGTTTATGAGCAAATCTTAGAGTGTCTTCTGGCAGCCATTTGGATCTTTTCTCTTTTTTTTCCGTCTTTTTAATCATCTTTTACTTTCTTCCAATATGATGTACTTAATATTATTCCACAACTCATATGGTTGGGCATTAGTGTTGAATGTGTCAAATAATTGCAGCCTAGGCTGTAATTTTCTACTCTCATAGAGCCATTATTAGTAAAAAATTAACTCAACTGTATACAACAGAATACATTAATATTTATTTTAATTCTTTCTCATTTCTCTATGCACTTATGAATGGCAGTAAAAAAGTTTTGACAAAAAGCTCTATGATCTCAGAGTAGTTACAATTTTTTCCATTATTAACATCATTTTGCAATTTTATTTTCACAATCCTGCACTATTGTGCAAAGCAAAAATTCATATAAACTTCTAATTTTAGAAGATCGGAATCATTATAGAAGAAATGCAGTTTTACATAGAAAAAAATTAAAAGTTCGTGTAAACTGCAGTTGTGTGAAAGACTGACTTTGATTACCGTATATGCTCAAGTATAAGCTGAGCCAAATATTGGCTGAAGCACCTAATTTTACAACAAAAATTGCATTTAAAAATGTGCTGAAAAACTTGGCTTATAAATGAGTATATATGGTATTTTCTCTTTGAGTTAAGATTAAATTGAAAGATCTTAGGGTCTGAATGAACATTTACCCAGGAAAATACTTTCTATTTTTTCCATAGACAACACAGAGGACAGAAGGGAGGAAATATGGGGGCTTTACTGACCCAGGACACTTCCCTATTACCTTAAATATTGCAGGTTCTCTAAATATGCTTTGCACCTATCCTAATATTAAGCATTTTCCTGACAGCCCACTGTACACAGAGGAGGAAGTGCAGCAATATAAGCAGTAGCCCTGCCCTTAAAAAGCTTGCAATTTAATTGGATAATTAAAACATATTTGTTAATTTCCTCATCAAATATTTCTTGAGTATCTACCTACGTGCCAACTAAGCATCGGGCGAATTCTTGGGAGCATCAGAGAACAAAGCACGCAAAGAGCTCTGCCTCATGAAGCGTCTGTTCCATAGCACTGAGGAGAACAGCACGGCTACACGGACCCTGAGTAAATAAGGAGAGCAATGGCTTGGGAGATTTTTGAGGCAGTCAAGGGAAAGAGAAGAATTTGAGCTGAGTCATAGGTAGTAAAGCATATGTTAAAATATTCTCATTTTATATTACTTAGGTTGTTAGAATATGTTAAAGTATTCTATTTTTTCCCCATGGCATTTAACTTTAAAATATTATTTTCCTTGGAGAATTAACAAATAAATATTCAGGGAGAGTTTGCAGATACTGATCTATGCTTTAAATTTTCAGTATTTCAGTATTTCTACGGAAACACATGGAGGCAGCTGTCATGATGTTCTTTGTGCTTATGAAATGCAGTTGTGTCTGATTAACAATGCCATTCCTTTTAGCCATAGTTCTAACTCCTCAAAAGGTATAGTTTAATATTAACGCTACACCTTCCTTCCTAAATACGGACACTGAACTCTCTTTGCATGAATGTAGATTTTTGGTAAAATTGAGAGACTCTCTAGTGCTGGAGAGAATTACCATCAATTTTCTAGACATAGAAAATCACTAGTATAGTGATTTTCCTTTATGTATTCACAGTACATCCTGTCATTTTTTTACTACTTTCATTGGAGAGAAAATATCATAAGCTCACTGAATGTATAAACCAAAAGTTACTGACTTTCAGTTGATTCCAACTCTTAGTAACACGGCAGGACAGAGTAACACTGCCTCTTTGGATGTCCAACACTGTAGATCTTCACAGGAGCAGAGAGCCTCATCTTTCTCCCATAGAGCAGCTCATTGATTTGAACTCCCAACCTTGCTGTTAGCAGACAACACATGACTCACTACGCAGGCTTATATATGGATATGGATATATAATCCTACATACATGTATACTTATGATTGCTGTACGATTGTGTGATTCCTAGGCGAGTGAATTATTTAGATAACCTAAAGAGGCTTCACGTAATAAAGCCTGGATATTTGACTAAAATAATCTGCCTTTTTCTCACATAAGTAATCCACACACAAAGAGGTGGAGAAAAAAACCGAAAGAAAGAAATCCACACACAGGATAAATTCTGAGTTGTGTCCGTAGCCAGGATTGTGTTTCCGATTCCCTGTGATTATCGGAATTTCTCCTCTTAGTTGTGGGAGATCTAAGCATCATGTGCTTACAAAATGTGGACAGCAAGAGAGCAAAGAATCTCTCTCTTTCTTTCTCTCTCCTTCTGCCCCTCATCCTCTCTTTCTCTCTCCCTCCCTCCACCAGCTTTCTCATATCTTCGTAGAATGACTGCTTGTCTCTCAGAATTCAGCTCTGAGGCCCTCCCCGATTACTCACCCACTCAATACAATTTCTCCGTTCACTCTCACATCATCGCATCTTAATTTCTCCGTAGAATGTATTGCTGTCTCTTATTTTCTTACGTACTTAAGCATGTAGTCATTCTGAGGTTCGGGCTCTCCTCCCTGGACTCTGGCTTTCACAAGAGGAGGACCTGGCCTCTCTCGTGTCCTCCGCTCTAGCATCAGCGTGCAGACAATGACCTGTGGGGACTGAATTGGATGGAGGGCTAGGAGGTGAGCCCTCTTGTATTTCTGCGTGGATTGCTCTTTCCGCCTATAAAGCAAGAAAATCGCTTTTATACTCAGTCTTTTTTTTTTTTTGAGCTGAAGTAGTTACCTAGCAAAAGCATTCTCACCTCTTGCTTTCTTTCTTCAGCTCAGCCACTTGATAAAAGCCCATCCACATGGAGCCGCTTAGTATTCTCAGGCTGCAGCCTGTCTAAGAAACAGGCCTTTGTTTTACTGTCCTTTAACGTTTCCTGGGTGCAGGATCTCTCCAAGGCATTCTTCCGATTGCAGCTCACTAAAGCCTTCTCAGCTTCTCACAGCTACTGGGTTATCCAGCTCCCGTGACGAAACTCTGCTGGTCGCTCTGTTAATGGGACTACTGCTTATGTCTTGAGCCATCCATGTTGACGTCAGCCAACAAGAGCGGCTGCATTGATGGCTTTTCCAGGTGTGGGCTGTGGAAACTTAAACCACACACAGGCCCTGCCCCAAAGAAGTTGGAGTTCCGATTTCCCCTTCCATTGAGAGCGTGACCTTGGTTTACTACGTCTGTGAGAACCGCTGTCGCGGAGGTGATGCGGACTAATACTGATCCTCTTGGACAGGGCAGAGCTGCCCGTGTGTTTCCGAGACTGTTTATGAGAATAGAGGACCTCATCTTTCCCAGGAGGAGAGACTGCTGGTCTCAAACTGCCAATTTTGCAGATGACAGCCCAAAGCATAATCACGATGCCACCAGGGCTCCTGGCTAGACCAATAAGAGGGATTTGTACCTGACAGTTTTCTCACCTGTCAAATAATGCAAATTATAATGTAGAGAATTTCTGAGGATTTTGAGAGACAATTCATGAAAAGCACTTAACTTAGCCCATAGTGAAAAACTAGCCCGCACTTCTCTGTGTGTGTGTGTTTGTGTGTGCATATATAGATTATTTTCATCTCTGTTCTTAATTATCAGTGTCAGTGACTTATATGGAATCAACTCATTCATTTCCCACTATCACAACTTTAATCTAGCAAGTATCAAGAATGTATTCATTTTTCCTATAAAAATTCATTTGTTCCAGATATAATTTCCCATCAGAAAGGGATAATAGTTTTTTGGTGTCAACTTACTTCCTGAGACCTTTATGTCCTTCTCCTGCGTTTGATGTGTTTCTGGTCATTGGTGCTCTTTGATGCTCTCTACTCATCTGTCAGTGCACTTGGATGTTTCAGGAGAGAGAGGCAAGAGTGGTCATCTTCCACTCTGAAAGTTTTTGTTTGGATTGTCTCTTTTGGTCTAATTCGCGGTGATTAGTATTGGCGTACACAATATTAAAAGCTTTAAATAATGTGTCCTTATGGGATACAAAGAGACTTTCCCCCAGTTCATCTCCCCCAACTATATGTCAGACTTATGCCACTACTTGCAACTAGTGGGAAATGATTGTCAAGTTCTCTCCCTGAAGGCACAGCCATCCAGAGCAGTCAGACTACTGTCTGGTCCACCGTGGGTGGAGCTCACTCCCTGCTGCTAAGGACAGTGGATTGCTTTCCCTGGAAAGCTTAGACTAAATCAAGTCTCCAGCTCAAGGACAATCAAGGTAGGCTGTCAACATGAATCTAGGGTCCACCCATCTTGTCACATGTGCACCCTGAATCCCTCCTCTTCCTATTGCATGTATATCCCTAGACGCCTCCCCCACTCCCATCACTGTATTGCCTATGGTACTACCCCTTCCTGTGATGTAGGCCATTACCTCTAATCAGAGGGCTTGCACACCCCCAAAGATATATAAGTCTTGGTTAGAAATAAACTGCTCTCTCTCTCTCCTGCCCTCTTCCTCCTGCACCTCCTCGTGGACCATCAAGAGGGGCTAAGGTGAGCATGCTACTATGTAATATGTCTGACTCCTTTATTTTTCTCTCTCTCCTAACTTCTTTGACTTCACTATAATCTTTATACATTATAACCATACAGTTGTGCCTACGAACCCATGATATTTGTTAGGGGCTGGTCTCCCCTGACACGGCCTATGTATATGAGAGTTGAGAGCTCACATTTGCAGATGGCAGCGTATTGCTATGCAGTCTCCTGCAGTCTTCCCATGCCAACAGCATTAGAAGGGTGGCCGCCAGGTGGTTTGAAACCTCTCTAGGACGTGACTAGAATGGAGAAGTCAAGCCAAGTGGAGAAATAGCGTGTACCCCATGCATTTCCTTTTTTATTAATAATGATTCAAGAAGAAAGCAGATGGCTGTAATGAAAGGGGCAACTAGCAGAATTCCAAATACAGAAACTTATCATCATGGATTATTTGATAGGATAATTTAAAATACAACTAACTTCTCAGTAGTCCAGTAGCAAAACTGAAAAAGGAGGAGGGCCAATGAAACCTACCAGTGTTAGAGGGTTGTTTGGTGATGAATGCTGCCCTCAGGCACCCAAGAGCATAAACGGTCCCCAGAGGAATGGCCTAAAGAGAGGAGTCCTACTTCCCTACAGCTGCTGTGACACAAACACCCCAAGTGGTGACTTTCAAGAACAGAAATTGGTTTTCCTATAGTTCTGGAACCTAAGAGTCTGAATCAGGGCCTCCATTGTGTCCATTCCTTCTGTGAGTCCCCCTCCTTGTTTCTGGTCTCGGTTGAAAACTTTTGGTGTTCATAGATCCTCACACATTGTCTGTCGTGTGTGTGTGTGTGTGTGTTTATGTAAGTCTATCCTGGTTTTTTTTTTTTTATTACTCAGAAGTACTTAGAATCTGCCCTACACTGGTCTGGCCTCAACTAGCCATTAATGGATTGTATCACCTCATATAAAAGCAAGCACTCTGCTCTGTCTGAGGTCAGCCGATTTGATCAGATGGAAATCCTCTGAGAGCAACTAGACTAGAGGTTGGCCAAACCACTGGAAACTATGGCTTAGCCACGTTGACACACAAAATTACCACAAAACTTACCAGAATTCCCATAATTAGATATCTCTAGAAAAAGATTCCCTTAAAAACAAAAATAATTCCTGGATCCTCCTGATCTACTGCAAATGATCCCTTCCTATTCCTGGCCTCTTAGTGTGGTTTAGATTGCTTCATCAGGAATCATGGCGGAGGTCAACGTAAACTCAATAGCGCTTAATATTAAGGTCCTTCATTTACATAGACCGCTCTCTTGAAGTTTGAATTGTAATTTTGAATTCTTCTGAGAGGTCTCAAAGTGGTATGTTTCAGGCCCCACAAAATGTAAATTCCTTCCCAATTGTGTATCAGTACACACTTAAACAAAGTCAAATAACTCATCTCCCATAGATTCTCCAGTTTCTTTTTGTGTATGTTTTGCATGGTGCCTGCTCCATTCTCTCACCTCTCTGCAAACCCGTGTTTTTCTGCCTCCTCGTGGCTTCCCTGCTGAATCCTGGGCTATGGGTAGTTCTGACTGATAGTGGCGCCAACTCGGGTTCAGGTTTACATGAAATTTCAAACCAAAGCCCCTTAAGTCAAGTGCTCTACTCCTGCCCCTCCTGCTCCAATTCTAAACTTTTAGGGCAGAAACTTACTACCTGGCACGTCAGTTGTCATCCTGACCCTATCAACTCTGCGTGGGCTTGGTGAGGAGGGTGCAGTGCTACCAGGCGCTCATAAGGCTGTTTCTGTAAGAAATTCTGTAAGAAATGAGTCAGGTGGCAATAAATTTCATGTCTACTGTATTTAAAAGAAGTCTGCTCAGTGTTTTTAAACGACTCAACAAGCACTGAAAACTGAACAAGGAGGAGCAGTAACTGATGCCTTGTTGTCGTACTGTGATTCACATAATGCCCAGAAGCCTCTGTTGTCCTACATTCTTTTTCTTTATGTTTTGTAATGATTCAGAAGTTTTTCAGCAAATAATTTCCAAAGAGATGTTTACTAGTTTACAAAATATCTCACGAACTCATTTTAGTGTTTAGCACACTTATATTAATGCCACTGGGTTAGAGAACTATCCGAGTGATTCCGCTGGGTTAGGAAACTGTTTAACATGAACACTAGCTTGTGTTTCTCTAGGTTGGATACTATTCGTAGCCAAAGTAGACGGATGCTGTGTTTTTTCTGGATCGGGATGTAATTTGCATGGACTACGATCGAGTCAGTTCCAACTCCCGGCAGCTCTCTGTCCAGGAGAAGGAAACACCCCTCAGTCTTGCACCATCCTCATAGTTGTTACTTTTGACCCCAGGTTGGAGCCATTATGTCAACCCATCTCCCCTTTTGTTCCAACCCTTGGCTTTATCACATAGACTATCCTTCACCAGAGCCTGGTCCTTCCTGCTGACACGTCCAAAATCGCATCATCTACCCTTTCTAGGAGTATTCAAGCTACGCTTCTTCCGAGACAGATCTAGTCGCTCTTCTGGCAGTCCGCTGCACAGTATGTTCGGCATTCTTTACCAGCGCCATGACTCAAAGACATCATTTCTTCTTTGGTCTTCCTCATTTCATTAGCCTGCTTTCTCATCTACATGATGCAATTGAAAATATTATGGCTTGAGTCAGGAGTACCTTGGTCCTAAAATCATTATCTTTGCTTTTTACCCCTTTAAAGGGATCTTTTCAAGCAGACCTGCCCAATGTGCTGCATCACTTGAACTATTGACTGCTGCGTCAATAGATATTGATTGTGGGCCCAAGTTTTTCTGGGTTCAAAATTGAAAGAAACCTATGGCAGGCTCATTAACCCAAATGAGTTTTGAGTATGTAAACACACCTTTGACGTGTAAAAGATACAGTTCTTAGAAAATAGATATGCCTTAAACTTATTAGATGGAGACATTAAAAAGGCATGATCCCGGACACCTAAGGGGAAAAGCAACCTTTTTCTAGTATTTTTTTTTATATATTTACACTATCCGAGTGTAGCCACAATGACACTTCACAGCTTTTCCAGACCTTTAAAAGTTAATTCTTGTAAGTGCCAGGTGGTCCAGCATAAACAGGGTCCAATAAGTCCTTTTCTGAGAAGGCAGGATGTGCTATCCTAACACCATTAATCACATCCTCTTCAAATTACATGTTTCTTTGGGCCAACAACCTTTTTGCAAATTACCTTACTTATATATGTTCGTTCTTGCTTGTGAATGATTATGCAATATTTGGTTTTGTTTTATTTTTTTCTCCATTGAAGCAATGCATTTTGTTTAAGAGTCAGTAGAAAGTTTAGGGGAAGGAAAGATTAGTTGCTAAATTGAAAGTCAGCTAGAAAACTTTTCTGAAAAACAATAAAATTATTTTTTAAAATAGTTCAGTGAATGGTTTGAAAATAAAATTGAGTTATACACATACCTGGATTTCTATAGATTCAATTTTAGGTCCTTTTAAGGAGTGATTTTTATGCATTTGGTAATCAAAGTGCATAGACCTCTACTTAGCTTTAATATAATCTTTATTGACAGGGATATTGATAGTGATGACAATGGTGGAGAGCTTACGAATTGATTCAAAACAGTAATACCCTTCCTGTTTTTTCTAACACTTGTCAATTTCTACCAAGACAATGAAGCCGGTCAATAGTTTTCTCCAGGCACAAATAATTTTTTTTAAATAGAGTTGATTTTTTTCAAAATATGTTGTTTTATTTGTTGAAAATTTTGATTTCCTTAAAAACATAACTGAATAATGAGATTTAAAAGTTTTATGGAAAACCAAATGTTTATATTTGCATAACAAATATTTTTATGCATTGTGAATACCATAAAATGATGAATTTTTATTTTAACTGTCACTTCCTCCAACTGAGAGGAGAGTGGCTTCCTTAGAGGGGCAATCAATCTTTCTCACATCTCAGTTTATATTTGTTGAGTTGCAACCTGAATGGCTGAAGTAACTTGATGCCCAAATATCAAAAACGTGTCTAAATTCTGATTTAATCTCCTCACCCCCCCCCAAAAACAAAACATCTGCTGCCACAGACTCAATTCTGACTCATAGCAACGCAAATCGAGTGTCCAAGGCTTTGTAACTCTTTATGAGAGCAGACAGTCTCATTTTCTCCCGAGGAGCAGCTGGTGGCTTTTAATCGCAGATTTGCAGTTACCAATCTAATGCTTACCAGGCGGTGCCACTGGGCTCTTTCTGCTACACGTGTCACAAATCACCGTATCCTAATATCTCATTCTATATACTTTTTGAAATTTTATTTTAAACTTTTTTATTGTGAGTTGGGCGAAGGCTTACAGGGTAGGTCTGTTTTCCATTTAACAGTTCATACACATTTTATTCCATCTCACTGATTACAGGCCCACCATGCGGCGTCACTTATCTAGCTCCCTCCTTGTGTTTGCTGCCTCCATTCCTTCTTGTCTCCTAAACCTGCTGATTCTTTTTCCCCTGGTTCAATGATGCCATCTTTGTCTCAAATGGTTGAGGAGTCTAAGGAGTGTGTACCTCTTTAATATTATTGTTCCCCCATCAAAGCCTTTCTATTATGTGGTGGAAACCTCAGCGATGCGCTCATTTTCTGAGGGCCAGAGTCTTGGGGGTTCCACCGGTCTCTATCAACTAGTAGAACTGGTCATTTCCTACTAGCACACTTAGGATTTTCAATTTTGTTCCACAGTCTCCCCCATAAATCTAAACCCCTATGATGTGATTCCTTTCAGAGCAGTTGGTAGTTGTGTTCATCTGGGTAGACTGGAGAAACAAAATTCATAGGTACTCATAAGTGTATAAGAAAGAGTTTCATAGACAAGAGCAATTGAATATTGAGAAAACATCCCAGTCCAGTCCAGATCAAGTCCATAAGTCCGATATTAGCCCATATATCCAATACCAATCTACAAATTCCTCTTCAGACTCACAAAACACATGCAATGATGCCAAATGCAGAAAGATCACAGGCCAGTGGGTGGAAGGTCTTGCAGATCCAGTGGCAGTAATGTAAGCATCTCAGTCTGGCAGGGGTCTCCACATGGCACCTCTGGCTCCAGAGCTCTGACTTCCTCAGCATAGCTCTATCAGGCTCATCGTCAGTAATGCCTTGCTGTGAGTGAGCATGTGTCCCCCCTCCAACAAGCTATTTATCTTCTTAACGCCTCCAAATGAGGTCAACAAGCTGTGACCTGAGTGACAAGTTAAGCTCTACCCCTTCACTCTTAAGTCTCAAATTGACACCAGATTATGTAACTACCACAGTAGTATAACCGGGCACTATCTTGTTATTCTGGTCTCAGGGTCATGAGACTCCTATTTGTGTGGCCTATTAGTCCACTGGACTAATTTGTTTCCCAGTGTCGTCAGTTTATGTTTATCAAAGGATCTATAGTTCTTCCCACCAAATTGTGTTATTGGTTTCTTTTTTTGCTACTGTACGTATAATTTTGGTTGCTATTCACATGTGGTTATTTCTAAAGTCGTAAACATGTACAATGAAAGACAGTCTTGGCCACAGAGCGACAGTTAGTAAATGCAGTGTCTCATAAACACAATCTCCCTCACCCAGCACACACATAATTAAAGAAACTCTAATTGGTAGATTCACTCTACCTGCTATCAACTGTTGAACCTGCCTCAGGTTCACAGTGGCCCTGCCACCATCAGACTCTTTGGAAGCTTCAGTGCCTTATCTCCTTGATGGGCTAATCCCCCCTGCTGAGTTCTATTGCTCATTCTGGATTCTGAACAGGATGTTTTCCATCCAGTAAACCTGCACTACGTCTATGATGACAGCTGGAGACATGTCATGAGAACTAATTCTGAAGCCAACAGTGTGTTGAAATGAGGGCATATCATTTACTTGGTTCCCGGCTGCATACTTTAGAACTGGAAACTAATCCCCGTGTCTTCTTATGCTTCCATGGAGTCCTCTTTCAGGACAGTTACAAATCATTCGGTCAGCATCGCAAACATTATTTGACGTTCTGACTATGCGGTTCCTTTCATCTTTAACTCGTGAAGCTGTAAGAGAAATACTTCTTTGCTACTGAAAGACTCCTCTGTACTTCTCCACTGTGTATGTCAATGGAAACTGCAGAGCACATCAACTCAAGTTGAAAAGTTTTAAGCTGGCATTTATAACCATCATTGGAACCAAATAAAAAGTATTAGTAAAGATCTAAACTCAAGTATCCGTTTCTTTAGTCACTTCCTAGAAACAAATTATGGGTTCTGTAGGACACCTTATCTGTGTCCATTTTTCTGATGCATAGATAGATAATAAGAAACATTTTACAGAATATATATTCTGGGAGATTTACCTAGTAGAATCTTAATTAATCTTTCAACCGGTGCTTCAAAATATCACTATTAACCCCATTTTATAAACAGGAACACAAGACTCAGATGAGTTAGATGACTTGACAAGATGCCGTACAGTATAAAGCAGTAGGATTCCATCTGACTTTGGAGTCTACTGCTTTACAACTATATTGCACGACCTTGGGATTTTCTCATCAAGCTGATTCTGATTCCTTCCACTTGTTTATTTCAACCATCTACCTCTTGGTCTTCTCTGAGGGACCCAGTCTGATATTAAAAAGAGAGAGCGAGCACGCACAAATGAAGCATACCAATGGGTATGCTTTAGTTGAATCCATTTGTTGAGTTCACACCTGTCATACATCCACATCTTTGAATAATTTGTTGTCTTAAAAGCATGGACACTGCTTGAGGATTGGGATTGAGCTAGGAACTAAATATACTGAATATATCTAATTGAACGTCATGACCTGCATAATCAATATTCTCAACACTACTCAAGATATAATTAGTTGTTCCTTAATATGGAAAACTACGTGAACATCTTCATTTTCACTGTCTCCCTCTGATTAACATGTGCTTAAATTACGTGTTTTTAAAATAGATATAATTTTTTACTGCATATGCTTCACGAAATAATTCTATTGCATTAAGTTCTGACACAGCTACAAGAGCTATAAGGCACAGATTGAATATTACTTTAATAATTGAATGGAAAATGTGTGTGTGAACAGACTTGAAGGGAGATAGTTTGAAAATATGTATAGGAAAAACACATTTGTTTTATTGAAGAAAATAAGTCATAGTCCTTGATCTCATTAAATGTTTCACACAAAAATGGCTTAGCTTTTCCTCAGAATAACTCAAAGTGTTCTTTGTACTCCTTGGGGGGACAAAGTGATCTTAAGAGAATGTATCTTGTGTTGCGATCTGTTGGGAAGTTGGTTGGTTGACTTGGAATACTTGATATTTAAAGCTTGAAATCTCTCTTGACAGCCTGTTTCAACTCTCTGTAATTTAAAACTGCTTTTAAAAAACGCAGATTATTACAGAACAAGAGAAAGCATAACCCCACTCTCCTCCACTTTGGTGACGGCAGCCTGGCATGTCACTTTGTTCGGTTGAAGGCTCATTTGAATAAAACTAAGATCCTGCAAGCCTACTTAAATAGAGCCAACATGAAAGTGAAGGAGTTTGAAATATTCTTGAAGAGAAACAAGGAAAAAGGAGCCTGAGATGTTTAATCTAAAAGAGAGACGAGAGTAGCTGTTATAAATAACCAGAGATCTCTGATGGGAAAGAGCAAGTAAAGCCTGTTCATTGAGAATTCCACAAGCAGAACCAGAATCAACCCAAGAACCACCACCAGGGCATCCATTCACAAGCATCCCAAACCAAACTCACTGGGAGGTAGACATGCTTTTCTGAAATGTGTCTGCCTGAGGTGGTGCCTTTTTCCTCACAGTACTGTGTATCTGTGTATGTGAGTGTCGGCCCTGATAGCAACCCCATGTAGGAGAATACGGTATTTCCATCAGTCATTATGAAGATAGATAAAGTGAGCTTCCTCTGAAATTAGTAAGTTCTTCACCATTAAAGGGTCAAGAAGTTGGATAATCTCTTAATAGAAATATCATCCTTGTGCACAAGATGAAGAGATTTATTAATCAATGGAAGTCTGGGAGAGGTGGAGCCCGGACCTAGACGCAGACCCTAGCTGAGTATTGTAACCGGCAACAGGTGGCGATAGTCACAGCTAGCATGGAGACGCCGGCAAAGGGAACAGGCTGGTGGAGCACATCAGGGGAAGTACAGGAACCAGCAAGAGGTAGGGATCCCGTCAAATAGACTGCTGTCTCCATCAGGAAGAATAGCAGCTCTCCCAATAAACAGTGGTGTTCTGACATACTTGAGTTGAGCCAGGCTGATCCCACTTTATAAGAAAGGCAATGAAAAGGGGGGAAAAAGATTCAGGCACAATGAGTAATGTTGGTGAGCAGTTTCAGATGACTTAGAGATATAAGAAAAATACCAAGCTAGAATCAGGGCTCAGTTATTAAGCAGGATTTGTGATGAGACCAAATATCCTGGGGGTCGAACCTCCTTTTATCCTTGCTGTCTGAGAAGCGAAACTGGGGGCAGACTGACTTTACAGGTGAGGGTCGAGTGACTCAGACCTTAAAAGAGAGATTCCTCGTGAAGGCAGGGAGCCAGGAATGCAAAAGACAAGTATTAGATGGATATTTAGAAGATATGGACTCGGAGGTATTTTCCAAGCCTTCAATATTCTGATTCCATAGTAACGTATGGGCTGTTTTGCCCTTAGTTTTTACATTTTTACATTCCTTTAGATAGACAGACCAGTGTGAGTGCCTCTCTTCCGTAGGCTTCCGTGCTAACCTTTTATAAGCAGAGCACTTTAAAAGACCTAGTGTCTTGACACAGCCTTGGCAGTCCGTCTCTTCGAGATGTAAAATTTAGATAAATAAATAAGCAGTGTGATGTTTTTCTGCCATGATCACACGCACACCTGGTGACCCGTGTGTCACCCTTCAGGCCGCTCTCCCGCTTAATCTAGGGTTAAATCTGCACGTGAGCTGCCCCCAAACCAGGAACTTGAGAGTTAAGATGAAAATGGAAATGAGGTTTGTGCAAATAACATGGCATTTTAAGAAGCTGGAAATGTAATGGCTTTCTCTTTAGGACACATAAAAATGTTCCCTAGATAAAATTGCTGCATTAAAAAGTCCACAAGCATAAAAATGCCCATATCGTAATTTCACCTGCTCATGCTCACACTGTAAAATATACAACTATTTCTGAATTGATAGCTTCTTAATGTCATTTTATTTTAAAAAATGAATACTACAATGTGAAACTGTGTTGTGGTTATAATGTTCAAATATCTGGTGGATTTTTGTTATGATTGCCATGACATTAGAATAACCCTATTACTCCAGATATGTTTATCAAAATACTTCCATGTGGATGTACTTGATAAGCTTGGAAACCTATATATATAAAACACACCCTTCATCCTTATTAAAATGCAGCTGAATAGCTAAAGTCATCACCAGTTTTTAAAATCAGTTCATCACAAGTCTATTGTACTAGAATAAATTTAACATGTAACCAAGTAAAAAATGTTATACCCAGAAAAAATTTGCATAATGTAAAGAACAATCCAGGAGTGCTAATGTCCTCTGTATATCATCAGAATTACTATAGTGTGTGCTATATAGGATGTATGTTGTTATTAGGCACCATCAAGTCAGTTGTGATTTATAGCAACCTTTTGTCCAACCGAACAAAACGCTACTCGGCACTCGTCATCCTCACAGTCGTTGCTGTGTGCGCCCAACGTTGTGACCTCTGCGCCAGCCATCTCAGGAAGGTCGTGCTGCCTTTTACTCTGCTTTACATGTCCAGCCATCTCAGGAAGGTCGTGCTTCCTTTTACTCTGATTTACATGTCCTTCTTCGTGGACTGGTCCATTCTGATAACACGCCCAGAGTATGTAAGACTAGATATCGAATCCTTGCTTCCAAGGAGTGTTCTGGCGATACTTCTTCCAACACAGATTTTACCTTCTGTCAATTCATGGCATATTTAATATTTTTCCACAGCCCTAATTCAAAGGCATAAATTCATCTTTGTTCTGTCTTACTCATTGCATAATTTTGAAACAATTGAAAACACTATTACTCGGGTCAGGTGCATCTTAATCCTCACAGTGACTTTGCTCTTCATCATTTTAAAGGGACCTTGTGCAGCAGATTTACCTGACGAACTATGTGTTTGGTTTTCTTCATAGATGTTAATTTAGCTCTAAGTACGATAAAATCTTTGAACAAGTGAATCTTTTCTCGGTTTATCATGATGTGATAAACCTTCTTTGGTTGAGATAACATCTGTGATTGTCATCGGTAAGCACATCAAGTCCTCTTCACTTAAAGCAAGTGAAGTTGTGTCATGTGTATATTGCAGATGTAAATGGGTCTTCCTCCATTCCTGACAGCACATAGTTCCTCATATAGCACAGCTTCTCGGAGTACTTGCTCGGCATATAGAATAAGTATAGTGAAACAAACCTGATTCACACCTTTCTTAATTTTAAACAATTCCATATCCCCTTGTTCTGTTCAAGTGTCTGCCTCTTTTTCTATTTGCAAGCTCCACATTAGCACAATTAACATTCTCCCCAGTGCTGTCCACCATTTGTTATACTCCATACCCACGGATGTGTCAGAATGGAAAGACAAGCTTCTCAAGTAGAAATAGCAGGGCTTCTCATCGGGTGTTCTTTCCTTTCACAAAGCTTTCGCACAGTGCCACCAACATTGTCGTCGTTAATGTAACTATTTCTGGGATCCAGCTTTGGAGTTGCCTCCAAATTCTATAGCACCATCCTGTAAATGATCTACTCTGGTGGGGAAAATAATTGTCCTTGAAGATGGATTTCACGTCCAGAAATTCCCCAATGCATTTAGCACCTTGTTTGGGGCATAGGGTGGATCACAGTTGGCATAACACTAACTCTTTCACAGAAAGTGTATTACAACTAGGCCCGGCATCACACCGAAGTCAGGCTTGGCCCCGCGTGCCACTGGCTTTGTTTTAAATAAAAATGTCTCAGGTCATCATAATACAGCCATCAAAATTAATTTAATACTTTACCCCCAAATATGAAATCTCTGTGAATAATATCATTGATATCACAGGAATAAGTCAACATTCATTTCACTTTGATTTTGGCAAGAAAACCTTTCCCCATATTGGAGTTTCCTATACAGATTTTTATGTTTTATTTCCAAGTTTTATTGGAAGCAACATATTTCATTGTCAGTTACTACTTTCTTCAAATACATGTTATTTTTTCTTGAGATAATTTCCACTTCTCTTGAAAGAAAGCAGCAAATGCCAAGTTATCGCTGTTTGTTCATAAGTATACGGTGTGACACAGCTTGGCCAAACCTTCATTCTTAAGTTTGTTAATGGTTTTATTTTGTTTTTAGTGGTTTATTATATCATTTTAATTAGTCAGCCATCCTTTCCACAGTTAATCTAGTTTAAAAGCTCAAGTCTAACCAATTCACTATTTTTTTCTTTTTATATTGCAAATTCATTATTTCTATTGGTTCCTTGGCTGGGTAGTGCATTGTTGAGTCATTGCATTGAACATATTTATATGGAGAGAAATAAAAATGCAACAGATAATGTACTTGACCCTTCAAATAAAATATTCACATTTTGCTATAACTTTTTAAGATATTTTGATAAATTATTTTGATAAAATTTGGCATCTACTATATCTGTTTGCTCACTGCACATTTTTCTATCCTCATTATCCTAGTTCAGTGGCAGAAGCCTCACCTCTCGTGGGAAATGCAGGTTAGATTTCCTACCAATTCCCCGGTGCAGCCTCCATCTGCCTTTCCATGGAGGCTCGTGTATTGCTGTGATACTGAACAAGTTGAGTGCCCCTTCCAGATGGAGACAGGCTCGGAAGGAAGGCCCACGACCCACTGCTGAAAGGAGCTACTGAGCACCCTATTCTTCGTGCTGGTCTCATTTGTTTCTCTTACCGACCAGCATTCTTTCACCAGGACGTAGCTCTTCTGTAAGAATGTGCTTAGATTCTGCACATAACTTAGTCTTCTCTCCACACTGCCCATCACTCTAGGGTCACTAAGGAGAGCCACCGGTGCTGTGACTTCAGTGTGGGGGCTGTTAAACTCAAGGTCAGCAATTCAAAAATCACCAGCAGCGTCATTGGAGAAATGTGAGCTTCTCTGCTCCAGTAGCAAGATACAGTCTCAGAAACCCGATAGGTCAGTGGTTCTCAACCTTCCTCATGCCGTGACCCTTTCATTACAGTTCCACATATGGTGGTGACCTCCCAACCATACATTATTTTTGTTGATATTTCATAACTGTAATTTTGCTACTGTTATGAATCGGGTAACCCTTGTGAAAGGGTCATTCGACCCCGAAAGGGGACATGACCCCCAGGTTGAGAACTGCTGCTATAGATGGCTGTTATGAGTCAGAATCAACTTTGCATCTTTTAAAGATAAACATTATTATTTTCAAGATGTCTCATTTTGTTGTTGTTACCTACTTGCAAAGTCATTACATCCACGAAATATTAGTGGATGAGCGTTTAAAGCAGAGCACAGACCCTAATGACTCATGGCATGATCAATGGGCATTTGTCATTCAAAATAACCAGATCAGAGTAGAACATAAGTAGAACAGCACAGTTCACAGCCTGGCTCCCACCTGTCCACAGGGGTAGATCACATTCATTTACATCCAAGTCCACGTCTTTGGAGGTGAATGGCTAAATTTTCTCCCTTCTGAATTTAATACTAAGAAGACAGATGTTTCTACAGGCAAGTAGCATGTGCAGATAATAGGTCAATGAAGGGGCAAGAAAGGGGTCGTAGATGGTGAAGGTAGAAGCCCTAGTGCATGCAATGACATCATTGATTTCCCCTCTTTGAGCTAATCTAGGTTGACTGATGAACAGGGCTTTCTCATTTACCCCAGTAAGATAGCGTTCTGGGTTTCTTCAGAGGGCATCACTCTGCCTCCCAGCCTCATAGTCTCAGCATGGCTCCTCTGCTCTATCTCAAGGTCTTGCCTCAGCCTAGCTCCTTTCCCACCCCGTGGTCTCCACGCCATAGCCTGCGGTGCCCGTAGCCTCAACCTCCACTACTTCAGACAGAGCTCTTGAATGGGTGCCACTGGGGGCTCTTCTTTCTGGGATTGTCCTTCGGTGTGTCTGATTCTGAGACGTCCCTTCTTATAGGGAGGCATGCTTTTTCCTTTCAAAAGACCATATCCCCAAGACGTACCCTTTAATAAGGGGAGACTCAGAATAAATCTCACGTTATCCCTGTCCATTAGCATAAGAGAGAATTCTCTCCAAATATGGACAATAACGATAGGCATAGAAACTAGAATTTATAACATATCACATAAAAGAAGGGCCACACCAATTGACTACATCTCAGTTGCACATTGAGCAGTTCTGATCCATAAAGTTTCCAATGGCTGATTTTTGGAAGTAGACCACCAGCCGAGAAGGAGCCCTGGTAGCCTAGTGGCTTCAGTGCTAGAGTGCTATCAACAAGGTTAGCAGTTCAAAGACACCAGCAGCCTTGCAGGAAGAAGATAGTGCTGCCTTATCCCACACAGATTTACAGCTTCAGGAGCACAAAGAAGCAGTTTGTCTCCCCCCTACAGGGTCACTCTGAGTTAGAACCAACTCAAGAGAAATGGAATCGGTTTGAGTTTTATTGTGGTTTGAGTTTGGGTTGTGGTTTGGTTCTGGGTTAACCAGCCACAGGACTCAAGGGCTGTCCTAACTTGGATGTGGGGAACTTGCCTTGGTGAGAATATTAAGGCAGTATGATTATGAACCATAGCCTGACCACAATGGTCAGAGGACCCCACAGCCATATTCTGTATGCTTGTTTAATCTGCAATAGTGCACGTTTTCCAGTCATGGTCCTGCTAAAAATAACCTGTTAATTATTCAGTATGCTCCTAATTCAGGAAGGGGTTTACAGGGCCACTTAAGTAAGCAATGGAGCCCCAAACTTTAGGGGGTGCCATGCTGACACTACTTGGAGTAATGAAGATCTCAGATGATGATATGATAGAAATGCAAACTATTTCTTGTCCCATTTCTTGAAGGTCCTCTGATCAGTATAAAGCTTGCCACCTACCCTGTAGCCTGACACAGAGTTGGGGTGTATTACTCCTGCAGTTCTCACTGGACCCTTGAAACAGCTCAGAAGCAGAAACCTGGCTGTTTCATTCTGTGAGTGTTACAGAAATAAACTTGGAATTTCTCAAATCACCTGGTCTCTGTTTGGGGTTGCAATGACAGGTTCCCCTGGACCTCTTGACTGCCAGCAACAGTCCCAAGATATTGTCACGGACTCCACACATGTTCTGTCCAAATCTCCACCTTCTCTCCTTCTCGCCCTGTCTCATTGTCCCTCATATTTTTGTTCATAGAAGCAAAATGATTGAAATGAATGAGATGAACGCTACCTGAGGCGAATGCTAAGGAGTAGATGAGATGGCCCCTTGAGACTCTTTACTGCTGGTGATTCTACAACGACCATTCTTGGATTTTTCTGGTTGTGTGGTCTTTTGATTTAAAAAAAAAAGGAGAGAGCAGGATGACTTTCTAGGGAGGCTTGTCCATGTACTTGTTTTCTGTTTTCACTTTTTAAAATAAACAATAGAAAAAGGGGGGGAGATAATATACCACCCTATCAGGGAATCATTTTATAAAACAAATTTCCCAGTTGTGGTAGTTACATAATCTGGTGTCACTTTGGGATCTGAGAAAATTAAGAGTGAAGGGGTGGAGTCTAGTCTGTCAATCAGGTCATAGCCAATGAGGCCTCTGTGTGAGTGTGGCTTCTCCTGAGAATTCTGGGAACTCCTGTATTTCCTCCTTAGAGGCAGGTGACACCTCTCTCTCTCTGCTCACGCCCTGGGAGACATCGCACCTGACAAGACACATGGAACTACCATAGTGCCGGAGCTGGAGAAGTCACATGGAGCTACCTTGATGCAACCAGACCTCTGAAGCTGGAGAAGCCACATAGAGACCCCTGCCAGCACTGTGATGCTTACACTGCCACTGGATCCATAAGACTTTCTGCCGACTGCCTGTGATCATCCTGCACTCAGCATCATTGCATGTGTTTCCTGAGTTTGAAGAGGGCTTTTTAGATTGGTATCAGATATATTTGCTAATATCGGACTTATGGGCTTGGACTGGACAGAGTCGGGATGCTTTCTTAATGTACAATTACCCTTTATATAAAACTCTCTCTTATACATATGACTTTCTATGGATTTGTTTCTCTAGTCTACCCAGGGTAACATACCACTTCAAAAATCAAAATATCCCAATTCAGAATTTAAAAAGCCAGGGCTATTACAGGTCTCTATAAGCTCTCAAATTTCGGCCTGCTGTCCAAGAAGAACTTTATGTTACAAGTGAACATGGACTTGGGTGGCTCTAAGATTCATTTGTATATTGTTAGAAATGCAGAGCTATCAGCTGGGAAATAACATCTTAGAAAAGTCCACACTTCCATGAACAAATCTTGGAAAATTTCCTTATAAAAAGATATCATGAAAAATATCTCTAGATGCAGTGGGACCAAATCCATCACTTGATGTCTTCAGGAAAACACAAGACACTGACCTTGTACAGAGTTCTTAAAGAGGATCATATTTAAGTGCTAGGAGATTTTTGATGCATTTACCAGGCTTGTCTCTAACTTGCAAGTATTCATAGTTCTGAAATCTCCGTTTTGAATTATGCACGTTAGTGTACACTACTACTATTCTTCTCTGTTGTCACCACCATCAACACCCACTCTGTGTGACATGTTGTCAGAGAAGGTTGATGACCAGGGATGCATCATTTAGGGAGCCTTATGGCTTTTAATGGTGGAACAACGTTATGTTTTTCATGTGGAAAAATAGATCTATATCCCATTTTATTGTCCACTAGATTTAGAAAGTTGTAATGTGACTAACAAGTGATGACTCATGCTGTTGTTGCTCTGTACTTAATCACAGACCTAAGATCTATCAAAAGCCCACTCTTCTGTAAGCCGTCCAGCACTTATCAGGCTTAGTCTCACCCATCTTCCTTCACCACCCTGAAGAGGTATCATGGACTCGTGTCTACGGAGAGCCGCTGAAGGAGAGGAAATCACCTATGTAGTCCTTGTGCAGCTTGAAAGTTAAACAAGACGCTTGCCCTCTGACACTCCTTTCATCGATTTACTTATGTCATCACTTTTTTAAAATTTATGAATAGTTGATGTCTCCTGTTCCCAGATGAACAATGTGTTTTGTTCTGGGTATACTGTCATGGTAAAGCAAAGTGAGAAATTAGAACCTGAAAAACCCTGATAAGACTACTTCTCCTGCTGAACTCATGCTCTATTAAAAATCCCTGAAACATCCATTGTTGGATTTTATAAGCTCCCCTCCAAATATATATATATATATATATATATATATATATATATATATATATATATATATATATATATATATATCAGAGTGAAAACTCTTAAAAAGGATTAAGAAATGAAAGAAAAGAGGATGAATCTACTGTGAAATAACTATACTTGGGATGCAGCTGACTAGTAAGAGAGGAGTCATCACAACAGAGCTTTTGCAAGAAGCAGGAAGAGAGACCGGCAGAAAGGAAGCAGATGTCTACCTAGGGGCCAGGGTTGGAGGAGGACAGAGCAGAAAGTTCCCCTTACGGCCGCCAGGGACTTCTCACACTGCAGCTCATGGCAGGCAATGCGTGTGAACTACAGGAGGTGTGCAGCGGCCTGGGTTGCCATAAAAGAGAAGGAAGTGGGAAAAACTAAGAACAAGAGGCTGGAACCTTAAATAAGGCAGATTAAAGGTGGGAAGAGACTTAAAATATAGATTCTGAAAGTAAAGTTCATAGAATTTATTGATGGTTTATACAATGTGTGTGGGGAGGTTAACATTGATAGATGGATGAAATTGATGTGCGTGTATGAGGGAACTTTATAATGGCTCAGAATGGTTTGTTTTATATCTGGGGCCCTACACCTTAGAATGGTTTATTTAATAGGTGGGTACAGGAGACAGTTTCGTGGACAGTTTCCTTGATGGGTTCATCCAGAATGAACCACGTAAGACTTCCTCGTTTGATAAAATTATTGAGTATTTCTATCTGTATCTGCCTTGATAGTGCTCAAAAGTACTGCAGCAGTCCAATCCAGGTTTTAGTAAAGCAACTGACAAAAGTACGCGTGATAGTTTTAGGGAAATATTTAATTACTTAGAACTCCATTTAAGGTTGGGAATAATTTAATTGTTTAGTACACCAGTCAAGGTTGGGGACATTGATTGACAGGGCATTTATCAAAAGTGTCAAGATTTTATAGAGAATTCTCTGAGTTTGGATGAGGAGAGTTAAATAAAAGACCCGTCGTAATCAGATCATTTCTGATTCCCCAGCTCTTACCAGATGACTAAATTATTATCATTAATTAAGGCTAAGGAATCTAGAGAAGGCGTAACAGAAAAAATACTATGCGACTGAAATTGCCTGCTCCTTTTAGTTAAATAGTTAATTCATTTAAAAAGGGAGTTGTAAAATTCACCCTTTGATGTTAAAATCCAATATCTATCTAAAAAGTAATTAGACCATCTTTTTAGTCCTTACCACAATGAAGATAAGAAGGAAAAAAATTATATCAGCATGTGCGAAAGTTCCAGAGAATCCATTTTAAGATGGAATGTTGTCCGTATATTCAAGCAAGGAACCCTGGTGGCCTAGTGGGCTGCTGACCTCAAGGTAAACAGTTCTAATCCACTAGATGCTCCTCAGGAGAAAGGCAGGTCTTTCTACTCCTAAAAGGTTTATAGTATTGGAAACCCACAGAGACAGTTCTACTCTGTCCTACAGGGTTGCTATGAGTTAGAATCAGCTAGTTGACAATGAGTTTGGTTTGGATTTTTTTATATTCTCAAGCAAAACTGCTCTAGAATCCTATACCCCATTCATTCACCATGAGATCTAATTTTGAAAGCAAGAATGGATTGGATGTTAAAGCTTTCAGAGATTCTCAGATATAGAAAAACTATAATTATTATGTTAACAATATCGTGAATGCTACATCTTACTAATTTTAAAGTGATTGAGTTATTTTACTGCGTATAAATTTCTTGTCTTTATTATGTGAGTATTTAGTAACTCAAAATAATGGACAAAGATCTCCCCTTCCCAAACTAAGAAAGAGAATTAATATTTGCTGGGTGTCTGCTTTGAGAAGAGCACTGTTGAAGGGCCCAGTGTACTGTGACTGACACACAGACTTCCTTCCAGAAGATTCCAGTATGTGCACTTAGACACTCCCGTGTTCAGGTCCTTGCTGCTCTAAGCTAGCTTCTAGGGAACTATGAGGGTTACAGTCACATGACTAGATAAGCGGATCTTGCATAGGTCAAACTCAATCAGATAACTGCAGTCCTTCCATTGGGAAGCCCTGGAGCTCTAAATGAATGCACTTGGACACTTCAGGGCTTCCCTAGTTTGGAGGAGAAACATTGCTAGTGTAAAGTTTACCCAAATGGGTGCAGCCACCAACCAGGCCCTTGACCTAACAATGGAGGTGTCCGTGTGGCAGATTTGGAGAACAGAGCGAATATGCCACACAGGACTGTGCTAGGACAGGAGGCTTTCCTCTACTAGCCATCAGGCTGGTAATGTCTGGGGGCAGTTACTAACCGGAGGCCAAGCTCCTCCCGCTAAAAAGTAATTTGCAGACAGACCCTCTGGTAATCATGGTTTTTGTACTTCATACGTACAGTGCTTGGAAAGGCATAGTGGCTAGGCATATGGACATCCTGGGATTGGTGAGTGAGTGTGTGTGTGTGTGTGTGTATGTGTGTGTGTGTGTGTGTGTGACTGTGGTAGGGGGTGGAGGTGTCTATTTACCTATCCCAAACTTTCTTTCTTGAGTAAAATGGATCTCTTAAACATGAAAATGAAAATGGTCAACCCACTCTCTGAGCCCGGGGCCAGGAGAAGAGTGGAGCTAGATGATGTCATCCATCCCTGGGACGCAAGAATGCTGGGAAGCAGTGTGGGCCTGGCCAAGCACACCTGCCCTTGAAAGGGGCCTTAGCCACAGTGGAAAGGTCGACATCTTTAGCAGCATTAGGATGAAAGGCACAGACTTCTGTAGTTTTAGGATTTTTTAAAGTTCCCGTTTCAGGCATTTCTTCCTTCATTTCAAAAAGGCCCAGGAAAGAAGAGCAGCAGAGTGCGTTGTGCAGTGTTTGAGTGTCTGGCTGGTCTGCCTTCCGAAGGGAGGAGTGGAGCCGAGGCTTCTTCCAGGGAGCGAGAGGGAGTGCCGGCGCAGACAGTCGTTGGTCGGACCTGGTGCTGCGCACCAGGAGCAGCCAGTGCTGTATGAGAATACTGTTACACTCAACACTGCACTGCTTCTTTGTCTGGGTACACAGGGGCTGTGTATCTTGTGAGAAAAATAATATCCCTTGAGTGAATTTGTGCTACTGGTCCATCTCGGTAAGGCCCTCTTTGGAAAGGTTTTTTTCTTGTACTAATGACAGATTCATAGGTACTTATCCTTTAATCTTCACTGGGTTTTGCCACTTAAGGACCCCTGGTGGCATAGTGAGTTATCTGTTGGGCTGCTAACTGCAAGGTCAGCAGTTCAAAACCACCAGCCACTCTGAGGGAGAAAGATGAGGATTTGTAAAGAAAGGTACAGCCTTATAAATCCACAGGGACATTTCTACTCTGTCCTGTGGAGTCACTGTGAGTCACAATCGATTCAATGGTAAGAGGTTGGTTTTTTGTTTGATTGCTTAGTTTTTGCTTGAAATTTTTAAGGTAGCCTACTAAGGTTAAGTGTACAGCCCATGGCCATTTATTTATTCATTTACTATATTTTCATTAAGTATGTACTGAGTGCCAGGGACAGGACTTGGCACAGTCACCTGAGAAAGATTGTCTCTACTTCAAGCTTCTAGATTTTGAAATCGCACCTATGAGGCCTAGCCCTTCCAGGTCATCTCCATATTCTATTCCCACAGCACCTGTTACTATACCTTAGTTTCAACTATCAATGATTTCTGTTCTGTAACCTAATCTTCCTATGTTAGTCACTAAAGCAGTGCTTCTCATGCTTTATGAAGTTCCAACCCTAGATACAAGGGGAATCCAAAAGCACTGCTCCTAAATTGCCAGTTCACGCATGTATTGGCTTATTCTAAAGTGTGTTTCAACCTTTCTCTGAGATCATTGGATAATGACATATCAATTCACTCACTAGTGCACTTGTCCTAATCTCAATAGAGTGTCTTCAAAATAAAGGATATTTTTTGTGCCTAGAGGCAAAAAAAACTTTATTTGAAGTTAAGGCTAATATCAAATTTTAAACAAAACTCAGTGGCTATCTTCCCAAATCATTAAATTGTAACATCAAGTTTTCAGGGAAACTGACTTACATGAAACAACAGTTTTTAGAAAAATCAATTATTTTAAGGAAGGGTGGGAAGATCTCAAAGATGAGCTGAGAGAAAGAAGACCATCCAGCTTAATGAATAAAGAAACAATGGCTTAGATCCAAAAATTGGTGGAAGAAAGCTGTGGCATTACCATTGATGCCTTAGCTATCGAAGTTGCGATCTCACATGGCTCTTTGTGTTCACCTCTAAGTGGGCGTCTTGACCTCAGCAAGCTGCTGGCTTGCTAGACACCACACCTGTTGCATGAAGACAAGTTTGCTCACAGACCTGGTCTTCCTATCGGTAAAAGCACGAGCCAAGCTAACGAACCACTTTATGCAATCGATCAAACTTGGATTTACCATTATGACCCAGAGAGCATAGTTCCATCAAAACTGAGACTTCGCAGGGGATCTGAAGAGCAGGCTAAGTCCAGGACTGAGAGGGCAGCTCAGAAGTTTATGGTGAATGTTTTTTTAATGAGATCCCAAAGGTGTTATCTTGATAGATTTTCTTGGCAGACACCTGAAAATTACAGGAACTTATTAGGAAACAAATTAAGAACATTGAAAACTGCAGTCATGAGAAAAGGGCCAGGAGAGTTGCTGCAAGCAGTGTTTTTCATGAGGGAAAGGAGCCTGCTCATTCAAGGGTAGCTGGGGCTGCCCGACAACCATTTTGCTGAGAACCCTTTCTCCACACACCCCACATCTCTAACCTCACCATTCAGACTTCTCCTGGCTCCCCAACTCAAAAAAACAAAATTTGACATTCTTAAGGATGCCCAAACTGCCTTATCCACTTCATGTCAGTGGTTAGACAGCAACCATGCTTTCCGAATTGCATAGACTTAGATGGAAGATATGTTGGAAAAAAATAGGTGCACAGTAAGAGTTGTATGAGCCCCTAATAAAATGTAAATTAAAAAAAATAGGTGCACAGTTTGATATTTTTGTTTCATCAGGTTTCTGTGATTTGCTAGTAATGGTTTTGTATATTATCTATAATTATCAGATATTGTGAGTTCACTTCTAAGCGGGTTATAAGAGTTTTTTTGTTCTATAGACTACAATAAACAGAAAATGATTTTGTTTAGAATGTCACAGTTCCCTTCAGGATAGTTGAAGTTGTTCCAGGACTCGAACACTCAAATAATCATGCTGCAAACGAGGCTTTCAGGACATCTTGATATCAGTCATCTCCACTGTGCTAGCAAATGAAGTAAAGCAAGTCTCGTTACACTAACCGTCACCCAGAATGTTACCTAGGAAACACGAGCAGTACTCACTCCTGCCCCCCACCCAGGGCGCGAATGTAGTACATTCGAGAGGAAGTCATTTGGAAACAGCCACCAATGTCTGTGATTTCAGGCCTTCCTGATCCTTTGGCATTCAGACCACAGCGTCACTGCTCCACTGCAGTAAGTGGTTCTCTTACAAGAACGTGAGTAGCTCCGAGCTTCCATAGAACGCCTTAACACCTTTATTCAAAGTGATAGGCAAATGGCTCTAAAGCAGTGGTTCTCAACCTCTGGGTCACGTCCCCTTTGAGGGTTGAACGACCCTTTCACAGGGGTCCCTGATTCATAACAATAGCAAAATGACAGTTATGATGTAGCGACAAAATTAATTCGAGGGGGGGTGGGGTTTACCACAACATGAAGAACTATATTAAAGGATCCTGGCGTGAGGGGAAGGTATTATTCTGAAAGCAAGACCAAAACACCATGTCTTTTTAGATCAAAGATTAAAGAGGTGGTGTACACGGATTTTCCTCCAGCTTTCTCTGCAGGACGAGGGTTCTAGGATCAGGCTGGTTTCATTTATGATTACTTATGGTGACTGACCAATATGTCAGATTATATGAAAATGAACGTGATATTATTTCTCCAAAATCACCCCCTTTTAGAAGCTAACGGGGAAATTCTCTCTTACACCGAGGGAAAGTCAGGTATGTTACTTTGGTTGTCTTAGTTTGATGACCACAAACAGCATTTTGAATAAACACCCAGACTTCAGTCATGCAATTAATCTCACGGTGACTAGCAAGGCCTCATAACTATGATGGGGCAGATAGTGTGGACTTGGATTAGACAGTCCCCCCATTAAAGCCTACACTCTTAAAGAAATAGAACAGTCTCTCAGTTACCGTGGTTTCCTTCTTAACACTGAGGGGAAGGCCATCCTGTGGCCGGGCATGTCCCCGTGAGCAAGTACTGCCTGTTGTGGTTCAGTAGGTATAATGTGGGGTCCTTACTTTAAGAACGGTCCACACGTCATTCAGATGTGCACCCAGTTTGAGACTTGCCACCTACTACTGTAACTTCAGTGGGACTGGAAATCACCAGAACACTGGCCATGCATGCGATGAATAATTCATAAATGCGCCGTTGGCAACATGATTTCCTTTTTAAGAAAGAGAGAAAAGGACAGCAGGTGTTGTGAGGAATCTTTGAGAATACAACCCTGAAGAGAACTGAGCTTAAGAGGAACATGAACATTCTGAACACTTTATTGTCGTGTACGATAAACTGAACTTGCTTTGCATGTTATTTAACCACTGATAATATACTTCTAGTCTACCAATAATCGATCTAAAGCATTTATTTAATGATTTGTGTTGAAACTGTCCTTTTGAAAAATAGAACAGGGACTTTGGATGCTGTCTTCTTAAATCCAAAAGTAGCTATATTAATTCTCAAAGGGTTTATAAAAATGTTAAGCTCAGAATGAATTTATCCCTACTCCAGAAAATCTAGTTACTTACTAGAAAATTCCCTGAGATCCTTAATAGGTGATTCAGACAGATTTTCAACTCCAGAGTTTTGAACATTGCTATCTCTTTTCCCACAATTTGTTTGAACCACAATATTTTATTCCTCAGTATGCACATGGGCTGAGTTCTAAAAGTTTATTTCTTGGTGCTCAGTATCAACCGAGAGCAATGTTACTTGTATGTTGTTTTACAGGGCCCCAGTGAGAGCGTGGGAAGGCAGCTATGTGTAATTGAAATGCCACATGTTGGCTCTGGAAGACAGTAGATGGGATGTACCGAATGACTTTACCTCCAGAAATGGGACCCCTTTGTCCTGGATTCCTGAGGGATAACCATTGCAATTTCTTGATGTTTAAGGTGCCTTTACTGTCTAAATCCTACCCACCACCACACCTGAATATTTGTTCTAGTCGAGCTGGGACACAAAGATTACAGGTAACCTGATATCAGCGGACCTCGGAAAGGGAAAAGGTGTGATTAAGTCAGTCATGGCCAGGCAATGTGGCTTCAATCACACCTACCTAATGAAGCCAACAAAGGTTCTGAACCCAGAAGCTTCCTAGTTTCCTAGAAACATGTGCTCGGAAAGAAGGTGTGTGTCCTTTTTAGAGGCATGGACGCTTCACCTTGGGAACCCTCCCTGACTCCGCAGTATGCGCCTGATGTGTGTCCCTGTTACTATAATAAATCTATGATCGGCCATGTAGTGCTTTCCCATGAGGTTGGAGTGGACCCCACAAATGATCAAACCCAAAGAATTAGCGGGAGCCTGGAGAAACTCCTGGGCTTGCCACGGCTGTCCTAAGAAGGTAGAAGTAAAAGTCCATGTTTGTAAGCAGTAGATCAGAAGTAAGGGTGTCCCGTGCACTCCAAACTTGCCGTCGGAAAGGCCCTGGTATCCTTTTAGCTTGTGAGAGCTGACCACCCTCCTGGGAGTGGGGGACAGGGGAAAAGTGCTCCAGGGCGGCTGGTTCCAGAACTGCACAGATGTAGAAAAGGGGGGTGCTTACATCCTCACAGAAGTAGGGGTTTGATAAAATAGTTGACGTTTTCTACAGTATAAAAGAATGCTTCCCTGATCGCAGTATTTAGAACACATTATTTAAGCCCGTTCCAATAACTCACTGCCAGGGAATTTCAAAGGGTAGCTTGAGAAGACAAGCAAAGTCTTCTAATGAAATGTACAAAGACCTGGAGTTAAGGGTGGGGGAAATAAAAAAGTGTTTGGTATATATTAAACTGAAAAAACTCAAGTCTCAAGTTGAAATAGTATAAGATTACATGGGCAAAATATTGAACTTTGCATAAAGCATCAAAAGAAGATGGAAGGAACACCCGGGATGCCTGTGCCAACAAGAGCTGGTCCGCAGTCGACCATTGCAAGCATTAGCCTGTGTCAGGAACAAGTGGTGCTGAAGGAAGAGTTCAAGCTTAAGGTACTAGTGAAAAGCAAGACTCCAAGAATTGATTGGAATACCAACTGACATGTTGCAGCAAGCTAATGAAGCACTGAAAGCACTCACTTACCTAGGCCAAAAATATGGAAGACAGCTGGCTGGCCAATTTTTAGGAAGAGATCCATAATTCTACCCATTCTGTAGAAAGGTGACGAAAGACAATGGGAAAAGTATTAAACAATGACATTAGTACCACAGCAATAGTATTAATGCTCCAGCAGGCTAGTTGTGCTGGATATCACGCAATAGCAGTGGCAGCAGTTGCTTACAAATCAAATCGGATTGGGAAGAGGACATGGAATGAAGGATAGCAGTGCTGACATCAGATGGATCTTGGCTGAAACCCAGGAACACCAGAAAGCTGTTTACTTGTGTTTAATTGACAGCTAACAGGCATTAGACTGTGTGGATCATAACAAACTTGGAATAGTATTGAGGAGAATGAGAATTCAAGTCACTTAATTCCGCTCATGTGGAACCTGTACATGAACTAAGAGAAAGTCTTTCAAAACGAGCAAGGAAATGCTGAGTTGTTTAATATCAGGAGGTGTGAATTAGAGTTGTGTCTTTCACCTTACGTGTTCAATCTGTATGTTGAGCAGATAATTTAAGAAGCTGGAGTAGTTGAAGAAGAATACAGCATCAGAACTGGAGGAAAGATGATTAACAACCTGAGATATGCAGATGACACACCTTGCTTATTGTACATCATGAGGACTTGCAATATTTGGTGATGATGATCATGGATTGAAACTTTCAGTGTGGACTGAAATTCATTGTAAAGAAACCAAAATCTTTACAATCAGACCATAGATAGCATCATGATAAACGGAGAAAAGGCTTAAGTTGTCAAGGATTTCAGCTTCCTTGGATCCAGTCAATATTCATGGAATCAGAAGTTAAATCAAACAACTTATTACATTGGGAAAATCTGCTGCACAAAACCTCTTGAATGTGTTGAAAAGCGAGGATATCACTTTGAAGACGAAGGTGTGCCTGACCCAGGCCATAGTATTTTCCATCATCTCATATGCATGTAAAAGTTGGACATTGGAGAAGGAACCAAAGAAAAATCACTGCATTTAAATTCTGGCACTAACAAAGAATATTGAAAGTATCATGGACTGCCAGAAGGAAAACACATTTGTGGTAAAGAAATACAGCCAGAATGTTCTTTGGAAGCAAGGATGGTTAGACTTCATCTCATGTGCTTTGGCCACATTATCAGGAGAGACCAGTCCCTGGAGATGGACATCATGCTTGGCAAAATGGAGGAGCAGCGGGAAAGAGGAAAACCTTGAACAAGATGACTTGGCGCCGTGGTTGCAACAATGGGCTCAAACATGGTAGCAATTGTGAGGCTGGGGCAGGACCAGGCAGCGTGACTTGTGCTGTTTTGAATAGGCCCACTCTGAGTTGGAACAAAATTTATCATACCAAACAATAACAACAACAATTGCCATTAAATCATTCCAACTCCAGTCGGTATACAGGTTTCCCAGACTGTACATCATTACTGGATCAGAGAGCCTTGTGTTTCTCTGAGGATCAACTGGTGCCATTAAACCACTGACCTTTGTTATTGGCTACATGCTTATCTCACAGTGCCACCAGGGAGCATTCAGTCCTATGAAGTCCTAAAGGGGGTTGTAAGTGCGCTGTTCTGAATGTTAGAAAGCAAGCACCTTTTACGCTTGTGTGTTTCCTGTATCCCAGAGGTGCTCTGTGTAAATTCTGTACTGAGTAAAGCGTATTCATGGTCTTCATTAAATGCTTAGCGGACACTAATGGACAAGCATCTGAAATGTATATCTAGGTATTTTAGAAATGTTTTTCATTCATAGGAAACTGAAGAACTTGTTTGAAATGTAGATTCTAACCTCTAATTGTAGAGACTCAGAAGGTTGGGGATCCAGGAGTTTGTATTCCCAAATAGAGACAGTAAAAGTTTGTCCAAAATAGGTTAGCTTTTCTCTTTTCTCAAAAATATAATATTAATACACACTTTCCCTCTCAGTGCTCCAGTTTAAAAGACAAGTCATAGTCAGGGGAAGCTTGCATTTCTCTCAAGTAGGACTGCCCCATGGGGTTTGCAAGGCTGTCCATCTTTAAAGGAAGCAAACGATCTCATCTTTCTACCATGAAGTGGCTGGTGGGTTCAAACCACTGACCTAGGGATTAGCAGCCAAGCTTCCCCGCGGGGCTTCAAGGTTCCTTAGCTGAAATGTAGAGCGTCCAAGCCTCCCTAAAGTCTCCCAAGTGGGAGACAATTATCCTTCACTGGTACTTTTAAGACACTTTCCCTTCCATAGGACATTACAGTGACTCTTGCTGCAGAAGGCTTTCCCTTCTCTCAGGTAACTCCCTAAAGGAAAGACCGTAATACTAAGATCCCTGGAGAGCGCAGCATGAGAGATGCTGTGTTTCTGACCTATTTCACTTTGAAAGTGAACCGAGGCGCTTTACACATACTCTCCCTGTATAATGTGATGATTTATCACACTATCGTTTTGATAAACTACTCCATTTATTTGTCTTAATTTGCATTTCTTTGACCGCAAGTTGAATAAGACATATCTGTCCACAATTTCCCTTTTTTTCCAATTGTCAGTTGTATTGTTTCCTATTTGCTGCTTGGGATCCTGGTATTTTTATTCTCTATTTGGAAGAGTTTGAGAGTATGGTGATAAGCACATAGTTAATAAGCATATGTTTATCCTTGTCAACCAAGTTGCAATCTCTCTTTCATATTTCAGTGTTGAGTTCGTTTGTTTATTGTGTCAACTTGGCCGATAAGCACATGTGGGGTTAACTGAAGGGCAGAGAGATAAATGGCTCAACGAGCCCCGCCTTTCTAGTTCTCTTGTCTGTTGCTCTCTGATGGTCGGACCTGAGTGTAGCTGCCTTAGCCAGTTCCCTGCTTCAGCTGGCAAGGCTCACTTCCTGCAAGACACCCCCAAGGAGAAGATGCATGGACCTACTGCAATGCAGTCCTGGATGCTGGAGCAGCCATGTGGAGACTCCTGCCAGCACTGAGATGCTTACACATTCACTGATTTGGCTTTCCTCCTGCAGTCGGCATCATTGTGTGTGCTTTGTGAGATTGAGGAGGACTTTGTGGACTGGTGTTGGACATAAGGGGTTAATGTTGGACTTGTGGGCTTAGGCAGCACTCGTTTGGAATGTTTTCTTGATGTGCACTTACCCTTTATATAAAACTCTCTCTTATACCTGAGTTTCTGTGGATTTGCTTCTCTAAAGCACCCAGACTAACACAATGTGTATTCCTTTGGAGCCCACAGAAATTTAAATTTGATTACTTTTTACTGACATATTGGCTGCTCTCTGATTTCCGATAAATAGTCAGTTATATTTTTATTTATTTATATGTAGGGAGGCTTTCTTATCAACAGTGAGCCCCAGAAAATCTTCGGGTACATATTTTGATGGCGAGCCATTCGTCCTGCCACATTTTAGTAGTCACTCCCCTCTCCACTAAATATGACAGTTGCATTATAACTTCATTATAAGTAAAATTAATTTCTGCTTATACTTCTTTCCGGGATGTTTCTTTATATGACAGTTGGATAGCATCTTAACGATGATACTTTATATTCTGGTTAAAATATAAACTTCCAGAATTGTTTATTACAAATCATAAGTGATTTTGTCTCATGTGGAGAAAAAAATTCCACTTTCAGCCTTCATTTGTCAAATAGCCTCCTTTAAAGTTCTAAGCCAGTGGTTCTCAACCTTCCTAATGCCGTGACCCTTTAATACAGGTCCTCATGTTGTGGTGCCCCCCAACCATAACATCATTTTCGCTGCTACTTCATAACTGTCATTTTGCTACTGTTGTGAATCGGGCGACCCTGTGAAAGGGTCATTCAACCTCCAAAGGGGTCCTGACCCACAGGTTGAGAACCGCTGGAAAGCATCAGGGGCTTTACTATTCCTGCACTCAACCACCCCACATGCAGGATGCTTGCTGTTGCTTCAATTTTAACAGAATTCATGTTGACCTGGGGGTTCCTTTCAAACTGATGTCTTATCCTTCTTAGTACTGTTTTAGTGTCAGTCCATTTTTGGTGCAAAAGAAAACTGAAACCCATACTGTGGGATCCAGCCCCACAAACAAACAGGGTCCTGAAGAGATGACCACACAAATTATAGAAAAAAGGAAACAGGAAGAGAGGGCACAGGGAGCTGACCTTCAGGATCAAAAGAAGACCCTCAAGTGCTTTCAGCACTTGGGGTGCACAGTCAGGAGGCCTGCCAGTCTCCAGTTGGCACATACACAATCGAATGGGCAGTGTGTCCATCTCAGATAGCCTGGGCTCTCTAGGGAAACACTTCATCATAAGGATCAGACATTTAAGAGACAGAGGGAGTGGATCCCTCCCTGCATGAGAGGAACCAAAGAATCGGGCTGCTCTTAAAGCCAGGCCTCCTTTAAGTGCCTCTTGAGCATGCGGGGATTTAATGCGGGCTACCGTAGAGCAAGAGCTCTGCCTGGGAGTGTGTGTTGGGCACTGTCCCTATCTTGGGACTGTGGGGGTTCCCCTAAACACTAGCGCTGGTATTCCAAGCCCAGCGGTGACAAGTACAGAGATTATGCCTCTTACGCTTTCTTCCAGGTTCTCAGTTTTCCACACTACAAAATGCATTTTCCACAAGATTTTGAAGACTGCTCATATATGTTGCACTCAGCGAGCTACTGAAAGTGATCATGTTCATAAAATCACCATTCTTCTCGTGCTAAGTGACTCTATAAGTTACACATTCAACTGCTAACCTCAAGGTTGGTGGTTCAAACCCAACAGCAGGTCCTCCAGAGAAAGATGGGACTTTCTGCCCCTACAGAGATCGGAAACACTATAGCCTTGGAAACCCACTACAGGGTCGCTGTAAGTGGTAGTGAGTTTTTGGTTTTGCTTTTTGGGTGTGTTTGTGTTCTTTGTAAGAATCTCTCAGGCTGCTATCTTCTCAGTAAACTCTTTAAAGTAGTTTTACCTTTGTCTAAATGGCCTGGCATTTGATCTTGCTTCCAGAAGAAGAGGGCACCTGCCCCAGCAGCCCCATCTGTCTCTATGCAGGGTCCTAGGCCAAGACTGGTTCAAATTTAAAAAAGACTAATGGTTAACCTAGAACTTGTGTCTAACTCTCCTGAATTGTGTGCCATTGTTCTCCATCTGGACCTGCGGGGTTTCACAGCATTTCCTGTCATTGTCCCATTCCCTCATTAAGTCAGAATCGCAGGAGTTGATTGCCATTCAAGATGGGTTTCTTTTCTTGTGGTCAAAACCAAAAATTTCCAAAGTCAGGTATGAACCAGTAATATTAATAGCAAGGTGTTGTCAGGCAAAGATGCATTCTTCCACAAGTGCCTTTACCAAGTAAGCACATTAATTCAACATTTCTATCATCAAAAATATGTGTTTTATCTTTATTTTCCCCTAGACATTTAAAATTATGTGAGAGAATATACTTTATCCATGGGCAGATTTTTCCATATCATTTACTTCTGTCTCCAGAGAGCATTTATCAGCAGAAGCGAAGCATACGGCTTTCTAAAATTAAGAAAATTCTTTTGGAATGTGAAAAGACTTTCGAATAGGGCTGAATGTACAAGCTGCGCTGAATTATTCAACACACAAGATCAAAGTAGTGTAAAAACAAAAAAAAGTTTGTAGAATCAAAGTCTTCTAAATTAATATGTGATGATATTCAGAATCATTTAAGTTAGTGGCATGGCAGAGAATAAAATGACTTGAAGAAAGGCTTATAATTCATCCTGTTTTTGTTTGTTTTTAAGTAAAGCTACTGCTAATTGGAATATGACACCTGTACTTTATTCCAATGGTCAACAATATTTTTTTATAAACTGAGAAAACTGCATCAATTTCACAAATATGCCTCATTCTTTCCAATTAAATATATGTAGTGCATATAACTTAATGTTAATGAACTTGACAATAAAAAATATAAGACTTCTAACCCATCTTATTTTTTAAGTTGAAGCAATAACATTTCAATGAGCAAAGTTTCCAAACAAAAGGAAAAGCTGCAGTGCCATAAGAAAGTCAATTCTTAAATCACTTGAAAGAAAAATGTAGGTGTAAGGAGAAAAGTTACAGGTAATAAGATTTAATGGTTGTGAGAAATATCAGACAAAAAATGATAGCATTCTCTAGAGAAAATAGCTTTGGGGCAGAACAGTAAGAGAAGAAAAATGAGGTATGTTTTGAGTGAAGTTTTAAAAATAAAGAAAACAGAAATCAGTAATAGCAGAGAAGGCGCAAGAAGGAACCAGAGGACTAAATCAGAGTATGGTGAATAAGGAATTCTAAAACTTTTCTCTTGGTCAATCTGATGGAAAATTAGAGCACTAAAGGTAAAAATGGTCAAGGTGAAAATGTTGCTCTTTGGTCAACGGCACTTTACTTCCCCTTGCTGTCACCCTGGTTTAGGCCTAGGGCCATACGAATTATGAAGAGAGCCGAGCAATTCAAGAAAATACTTTCAAGTCTGCCCAGCATTCCTGGATTCTTAAAGGGGTCTCCTTAAGAAGAGAAGAAACACTGTACAAAGATAAGCCTAGAGGGCCGTCAAACTTGGAAGTCCCTTGGCCTAGAAGACATAGGAGACAGATAGCTGAAAGCAAATGTACTTAAAGGAACATCTGGGACATTTCTAAATAAGTAGGCTGACTATGAACGATGGAGAGCAAGTTTTTAACTGATAATCACGGTCAATATAATATTAAACAACATCGAAGACTTAGGACATTCTACCAAAGGACATTAAGGAGCCTTGGTGGTGCTGTGAGTCAGGCAATTGGGCTACTAATATCAAACCTACCAGCCACTGCACAGAAGAAAAAGGAGGTTGTAAAGATTTACAGTCTTGGTAAGAATTGACTCAACGGCAGTGAGTTGGAGCTTGGGTTTTGGATTGGAGGTGAGTTTGGAAAGGTTATTTTTGGTTATCAGAACTTCTGGCATCGTCTCATATTCAGGCTGTATGGATACAGTAAAAGTTATCAATGAGAGGGGCTCCACATTGGTCCTTACTGTCAGATGTTACTGAATTTCCTTACTATAGAATCTTATCTTAGATAATAAAATGTGAGAAAATATACACATTTTAATCAGAAATGTGAGGAAATAGTCTTGCTATCAAATACACTTTTTTAAAAATGTGGATGGCACGTTACTAGCACATGACTGCCACCTGGTTATGATACACATAAATTGCCAGATTAACAATACAGCTAATTTGATCATTATTTATGGCATTAAATTCTGGAATTCATCATATGTTTATTCCACACTGGACTGCAGTTCAAAACCACTGGCCACTCCTTGGGAAAGGACCAGGCTTTCTATTCTTATAAGTACAGTCTTGGAAACCCACAAGGGCAGTTCGACCCTGTCCTAAGGGTCCTTCTGAGTTGGCATGGACTTCATGGCAGTAAGTTTGGCTTTGGGTTATTCTTTATAAAAGGGGCTGGGATGGCCTGTGGGATAAGCGCTTGGCTTCTGACAGAAAAATCAATGCTTTGAACCTACCTACCTTTCCATGGGAGAAAGATGAGGCAGTCTGCTTCCGTAAGGATTTGTAAGACTTAAACCCTATGGCGTCCTGTCTTGTCATTGAGTTAGTCAACTCAATGGCAGTGGATTTGTTTGTTTGGTTTATGCCTTCTCTATTTCTAAGAAAATGCTCATCAAGCTATTTAGAGTTGGCTAAGACCTCAGATTGTGCTTCATTTAAACTGAATCATTTTACAGCTGACGAAAAGTGTAAAGGTTAAATTTGTTCAGTGTTATACAGTTAGTGACAGAGATAGAAAAGGGACCATCTGCCCTTGCTTATTATACTTTTAAATAGCATAGAGTAATATGTTTAAATGTTGAGTACTATAAATAATTGTATTACTCTCACCTGTGGACTATTTCATTATCTATCATTCTCCACCTGATGAGCTAATAATAGACATTTGTAAAGTGAAAGTAATTCCTTTATAATAATTTCAAAGGTTTAAAGGCTTTGTGTGTGTGTGAGAGAGAGAGAGAGGGGGCGGGGTGGGGGGGGGATACATTTTTGTCTCCTACTCCAGAAGTTGGAATTGAATCAATGGCAGTGAAATTTATTTGGGGGTTTGAGGGGAGGGGGTTGTACCCCATCATTCTTCATTTCTTGTCTGAGTCTCCTGCTCTTCCTACTCAGCTCCCCTGGAACTGTAAATTTGATTTCCCCGAACCTCAGGACAACCCTCTAAGTAACAAAAGAATTCAAATGAACACAAATAATAGCATGTAAAATGATGACTATCCATGTGATTTATATGATAAGCAGCACTGGGTCCAGTGGATTGGATTTGGATTGGGGAGCTTCACAACAACTGCTCACCTTTGGAAGCATTGGAGGAAACACAGACTTTGCCTTAGACACTTGCAGAGGAGACTGGTTAAGGCATAAGGATGCTCACACGCAGGATCAGCAGCCTGACTCTCTGTAGCTGGAGTGGAAGACTGAGGTCAGACAGTAACCTGCTTTGCTACCTATGTCCACTGCAATCGAGTGGATTCTAACTCAGAGCAACCCCATAGGACAGGGCAGAACTTCCTCTGTGGGTTTCCCAGCCTATAACTGTACATGGGAGTAGAAAGCTTCATCTTTTTTTCCCCAGAAGAGCAGCTGGTGGTGTCAAACTGTTGACCTTGCAATTAGGAGCCCAACACATAACCCACTATGCCACCAGGGCTCCTTTCTGTAGAGTACTGAAGTTACCTGAAGAGCAAGGGAAAGCTTATGGGGGTGGGGGTGGAGTGGGCTCTAATGCAGGAAAACAATGCAATTGGGTTTGTTTGTGTTTGGAAAGTTCCTTTGGGCTGTGAGGAATGGAGGAAGAGTGATCAGAGAATGAGTGCTAAGACCAATCCCTGAAATGGTGTCTGGAAAATAGGAAGTGATAGTGAAAGGACTCCCGAGTCTGTATGGCTGCAGACAGGCCAAATATGACACGGTGCAGAAATCCAGCTGGAGAGAGGGTGACTCGGCCAGGTGGTAGCTGTCATTGAGCTTACATGTCAACAAATCGAAGAGCATCCCACCGACTCAGGTGGCGTGTTGAATCCAGGGTAAAGGATGACTCAAGCGGCGTGTTGAATTCAGGGTAAAGGATGACTCAGGTGGCGTGTTGAATCCAGGGTAAAGGGAAAGTCCTGTTCCATTGACAGGCTAGCATTCTCTGCGAGCACTTTCCTTTCCCAAAGGATGGTGCACTTTTTTGGTTTTATTTTAAAACCGCTAAAGTCAAGTTATTTCTGAGCTGGCAGTTTTGCTGATGGCTCTTGTGCTCTGGAATGATTGTTCACACGTTTTCTCCTTCCCATTTGGCAGTGCAGACTTCTGCTCCCATCCTTCACTGCAGACTTCTGCTCTCATTTAAGGTTCCAATACATAACTTTCCTAATTACGAAAGTCTAGGGGAGGCAGGGCTGGAGAACAAACATGCAAATGTAAGCAGAATGCACACCTGGCAAGTGAGTGCAGCAGACTCATATTAATTGATGGCATTATCATCCCCAGTGTTGACAAATTGAGCTTGGGTGGGATCCAAAGTGCTCACCATCACCGAAAATAGTCGATTATTTGGGGTAATTGTGTGTTGCCAGCAGCTCAGGTCTATGTACATGGACACCCACAGCCTTGGAGTTGATTCAGACTCCAAGTAGCTGCATGGGTCGCATAGGACTGCTCCCTGGAGCCTCGGAGGCTCTACATCTTGATGAGAACAGAAAACTTTATCTGCCTCTTCCTGGATTCAAATTATTGACTTTATAGTTAGCAGCCCAATACATAACCCACTACACTACTACTACAGAGTTCCTGTATTTTATGTATTAGCTTCCATCTGAAATTCTAGGTGTGTCTTTCCAATATTTCTTTTTCTCACCAGTAGTCGATTTGAGATCATAATTAGTAGTGTAGTTGATGCTAAAGAAGTCTAAGACTTTGTGGCAAAATTATAAAAATTCTGACTCAAAATAGATCTTCAAGCCCACCTGGATGACCAGGAGAGGTTAGGAACATAAGTGACGCCTTGTCGACCCATGCTCTCCTTTAAAGAGCGGCGGTCACATGTCACAAGGAGGCTACTGTGGAATGGATCCACTGGGTGCTGTTGTCTATAGGAAATCACAGTAGGCATTCCATGCACATTTATGGCTATCTTACTCAAAAGCATCCCTACGCTATTGTGATTAGAGAAATAAAAATCATTTAAAAGCATTACTGAATTCAAGCACAATTTTGTGTACTTCCCCAACCAACCAACATGTGCATAACGCATAGCTGTTCTCATGTGGAACCTTCAGACACTTAGAATGGGGTCTCCAGGGATTCGGAGCTCAAAGACTTGGAGGTGTTTGCAACTTGGAATAGAGAAATTGCAAGCATGTCCAGGTTGCATCTGGCTAGGTTACTAGTTCAGGCGACGCTGGGAAAACTGGTCATGAATGATGAAGAAGAGTCCCCAAGAAGCACCCCATCAGACACTTGGCAAAGGTCCCTGGGATTGGGTGCGGTCCACTGGCGCCCGGCTCCTAGCGACCCTACAAGCTAGCTCACTGCTTTCCTCGGCTGTAATCTTTACCAGGAAAGCCCACTGGGTCTTTATCTCCTATGGAATCACTGGTGGGTTCGAACCTCTGATCTTTCAGTCTAGTGCTTAATTAAATATAGCCCCACCGCCACCCCCAGGGTTCTTTGGAAAGATACACAATCTCGTTTCATCAGCGGGGGGAGGGGGCGACAAGATCACTTGGAGCCTGCAAATGTATTAATTTGTTAGATTACCAGGAGGCAGTGCTCCAGGGCGAGGTTGTCCAGGCTCCACAGAGGGCTCTCTGTTAGAATGTTGTCCCTCATGGACCACTCTTGTAAGGGCCTTTTTGAATTCTCTAGAGGGAACGACCCCTTCAGGGCCCATAAAGAACAGGAAGAGGGAGAAAGTTCTTTTTGAGATACTAGCTAACTCCTGATACAGTCCCATGCTTTGGGGCTCTTTTCCCCTCACTGTAAAGATGAAGCAAGTAAAATAAAACTGAAAAGCTCCTGTTTCTATGGTAAAAGAAGCATCGAGGCCCCAAACAGTGAAGGGGTCGATCTGGTTTCTTCGCCAAGGGATGCTCTGCGAGGCTAGGTGGGCTTGCCAGGCAGTGGTAATGGGGCTGGGAGAGACATTGGCCAACTCCCTGTGCTCAGACCTCACCGTGGCTGAGGGCAGCTCTCTAGTCATGCTCATGCCCACAAGAGGGGGGGGGGGGGCTTGGGAAAATGCAAGCATCGCGAGCCTCCCAGTCAAGGGAGACGCACAAAGCCCAGACCGTGTAAGCATTCTTGCCTCCGTTCTGGCTCTTGCTTTATCCCTGCTCCAAAGAGAATGCTACCTTTTCCGTGGATCTACATTTTTTTAAAAAGTTGTGGGGAGAAAAGTTACAAGAATGATACAAGAACCAGAAAATAGAACCTATTAATTAGAAAAAAAGGTAGAAGGGAGTTGAAGTTATTTAGTCAAGGGAAGACACGGCTAAGGAACAGCTTAATAATGGCTTTTGGAGGGAAAAAAAATTGTGTTGCAGTGAAAATGTAGACCTATTTTCTTCACACTGAGATAAAATAAGGAGAAGTTGCCAGAATTGGGAAAAAAAGATATATTTAGGTTATACATGCAGAAGAACTTCTCAGTTAAAGGGACGTCTATTCTAATTATAAGGGGTGTGTAGCTTGGCTGCTTAAGACACAGTCTGGCTCCAAAGATATTTTGCCTTTGGAGAAGATTAACTATTGATTATTTCCTCCCGAATAAGAAGACACACAATTTTTGCTTGTTAAAAAGAAATTGATCATAGAAAATTATAAGAATTCACCAAGTGGCTTCTATTTTGAGTAATATTTAATAACCAGTGCAAAAATAAGCATATCTTCCACCTTCTTGAAAATAGAGGATGCTATCTTAAGTCTATACATTTCAGAAATGTTATATTTTAATAATGTCTTTAACCTACTTTAACCTATGGACATGAAGATTTGAATGAGCGACAGTCTTTTTTCCTGTGTGACACGTGCCTTCCCTTGTACTCACAGGCACTCACAAGTAGACAGGGATTCAAGTTTAAGGGCCATCAGAACTCTCCAACCATGAGTAAAACAGCAAATCAATCCTTGATACTTCTGTATTCATGCCTAGGCTTGTATAATTATTCATGTAAGGTCATGTTTGAATTATTAACACATAGAAATAAATCTGTCTTGAAAGATAGGAGACCTCCGAAATGCTAAGAATCATTTTGGTATCAAACTTCTCACCAAAACTCATACATGCAAAGACATTCAAGTGCAAACCGAGCCCCACACATGAATTTGCTAATTGAATCCTCTCTTGGCTGGAAATTGGGTGGCTTTGGGGTTTTTTCCAGCATATATGATTTTAGAGAATTGAGACATAGCCGTAGAATTGGTCTTTTAAAGAAAAGTACATTTTATTGCTAAATTGCACATCTCTGAAAACCATGGTGACAGCGAAGCGATTGGCAGTTTCTTTGAGAGCAATTTTTTATTTGACGTCTTCTTTCCAGGTGCTTCATTACCTTCCCAGAGTTAGTGATGGGTATTAATTCTTAATACACAGCAGAGGAGAAACAATCTAGATTCCTCACTAAGTCTTACATGGTCAGAATGCAGTAATTCTCAGGTAAGCTACCTGCTTGAAATATTTAAGATGCAGCTGATTCTAGCTTATATTCCCTTGAGCCTTCCAGGGAGAAACTGAGTGGTCATAGGAAAGAGGTTCAGCCAGGAGAGACCGGTGCAGACAGCCAACGCATTCCTCTTCCGGCTGCTTCCTGCGCACTGTCCCCGAGAAAGAACATGTTTGCATTCAGCGTGCTTGGGCTATCTTTGCAGTAAACCTTCTCAAATCAGAAAAGGACATCCTGGCCCCAGCTGTCGATCCTCTGGAGGTGGAAGTGCATTCTCCTTTTTCACATCCTTAGACCTTGTGTAAATTCAAAGAGTTTTCCTCCATAACCAGTCTCTGAAATATTTCATCATTTTGTTTTGATTGACCAAAGAAGCTGATTTTTATACTCTAACATATTTAGGAGTTGGGGAAAATATTCTAGCTTAATTTCAATTAAGCTTGAAGAAAAGGGGGGTGGGAGTGATCGCTAACCTCACAGTTTTCATATATGGGAACCAGCATTGCTGGAAACAGCTGGCTAGTTGCAGGGGGCAATCAGAGGCTGCAGAGAGCCAGGAGAGTCAGAGGGTCTCACTGGGTCTCCGAGAGGTGTGTTTCCCAGGCAGCTGAGAGTAAGAATGAGACTAACCAGTGTGGGCCGGAGAGATAGGGGATCTAGACATGCAGGCAGGCCGAAGAATCCCTTCATGGCTCAGAGGACTGTCGAGGAGGCTCAGACTCCCGCTCATGCTGATGCAATGCACAGCCGAAGGAAACACTGCCCAGTCCGACGCAGTGGAGAGGAAGGTCCTCAAGGAGAGAGGGGCACGTGGTTGAACAATGGGCCCCAGCCTGGGAACAAGTGTGAGGATGGGGTGAGAGCCAAGAATATTTGTTCTGTTGTGCATCAGGTGGCTCTGTGTTGGAACTGACTCGATTGTACCTGACAGCAGCATCCATGTGCCTGAGGGGTGCAATGGTTAAAGCACGCAGGTGCTGACTGACGGGTGTCATCTTCATGAGCACTGGTCTGGTTGAGCCATTGTTGCAGCCGCCTGGTGTTGCTCATGAAGGCCTTCCTCTCGAGGGGGGGTCATCTGTCAGCATTATAAGGAACAAGATGTTGCAGGATTCATTCTACATCATGAACAGTGTTCTACATGATGAACAATCTTTTCGTTGCTAATTTTTTTAAGTTATTTTTATTTATTATTAATTGGGAGTTAATACAGATATCATATCATTCCATAGTTCATTGGCATCAAGCATCTTGTACAATTGCTACCACAATGTGTTTCCAAACCTTCTTCTTCTTCCTAGACTCCTTGACATCATCTCCTTTTTGCCCCGCCCACCCCTCATGTTTTTACTTTGAACCACGCTTTTCTTCCTGGTCTGTTAAGCTCTAGTGAGACGTGCCTGGTGTGGTCGACCCTGCGAGAAGTCTCAGCGCATGGCTGTGGGCATCACAGCATCCTGCAGACCACCCCAGCACAAGGACATGGCGGCCTGTGGTGGGGAGAGAGCGTGCATACCCCTTGCTTCCCGAGCCATTTCTGTCTTTGAGCAGGATGTTTCCCAAGGAGAAGGAATGTCTCTAAAGTGTGTCCTCAAGTACAAAGTGTCAGTTTCTACAGTCACTTACAAGGCAGATTGAGAAATGCAAAGCAGACTTAATGCTGAGCAGACAGTTCATATTTCCATGTGCTTGTTTATTTCTGTCATCTTCTTGCACCATGAACATATGCCCTTGACCATGAAAGAGCTAGGCTTTAGAGTTCTAACAGGAATGAGTTTTCAGCCTGAGAAAAGTGGCTCAGTAACTCAAGAGGAGCTCAGGGCATTTCAGGAAGAACAGATCGGGAACGATGGCCAAGAGGGGGCTGGCTTCAGAATTGCCTCACAGTGATGCCAGGGCCACCTTGGCAGCTGCGTCTGTCCCATGACATGGGGCAGAAAGAAATAAATTTGAGTGACTAGATCTTGACTCAGCATGAGGTTAGGGGGGAAAAATGATCTGTGCTTATTTCACCCTCTACTTTTCCTGCTCTGTTGTAAAATTGCAATACTTTTAAAAAGATAAAAGCCTGACTAAAATAGGACTTAGAGACATGAAAAAGATTTTTATTAAACTGAGAGCATCAGGCCCTTACAAAGAACTGGTACAAACGCGGGGAGATTGAACAGACTTCTATTGCCATAAAGTGTTTGGCCTGTGAAGCAAGGGTGTGCCCCTGAAGCCATCTACCACCCTCGACATCCACCGACCACCACAACGCCCCCCCCCCACACACACACACACCCTAGCCCCGCTGCTCAGTTTCAAGTAACTGTTATTAGATCAAGTTCATTGTAGATCAGGTTTCCTCAGCTTCAGCACTATTGACATTTGGGGTCGAATGGCACTGGAGATGGAGGCTGCCGTAGAGTGCGGGCCACTCAATGCAATGGCGTCACTCTCACCCCAAGTGATGACAAACCAGTGTCTCCAGCCAGTGCCAGGTGTTTTCTGGGGGAACAAGTCATCTAGAACCCTGATCTAGAGTGATCTGTCCAAAGTGTTACTGTAACTCATGAAAACTGATGCACTCCCTGACCCTTACTAAAACATTCCTATTGCACCTTAGTATTAAAAAGTTTCTCAGAAATACAAGAGCAAAATGCCTGCTGAATTTTATTTGAGACTTAAATGGGACCCTCTGTTTTCCACTAACATCCATCAGGAGTTTGTGGAACTCTCTGTCCTTGAAACCCTTTGGATTGATTTCACATAGTGCCGAGTGTGAGAAGGCAATTTATTTTTATTAATTTATTGGTTCAATTGCTCAAAAAGCACTGAAGATGAAGGTAATCATTTCTGTGAACTTGTTTCAAAAATGTGAGAGAAAGGCAGCTTTGATGAGAAGAGGCAAATTTTATTCTTCTTAGAACCTTGAGCATTTTAAGAAGAAACCGAGCAAGAGAGAAGAAATAAAGTGGAGCTGACAGCAAAGTCCCTGATCAGACATTGAAAGAAATTGAATGCCAGCTGTCCCGCCCTCTTTTCTCCTTTCTCCTGCATCATTTCAAACCAAACCAAACAAAATGTAGTAAGAGGAAAGTGGCAACATGTGGTATGGGTGCCAACCCCTCACTCTGCACCCTTATGCTGTATACGCACCTGTGATATGAAAACAAATACAAAAACAAAAATTCATGCAAACGAGATCAAGTAAACGAGCAGCAAATACAGCACACAGAAGTTGCATAGAAAGGAAGTCCAGCAGTTTTCTGGAGATTGTTTTCTTGTTTCCATAGAGATTTCTTCTCCCACCTCTCCCACCTCTCCTCACTCTCCAATGTCCCTCTCGGTCTCTTTCTGTCTCCTCCTCCCACCCCTCCTCCCTCAGCCTCCTTTCTACACACAGGCATCTATGGCCTCACAGCTTAAGTTCTCTTAGCTGCCTTGGGTACACAACTTTGTTTTGCCCTTGCACTAACTTTGACCTTGACTTTTTATGACCTTTTCCAAAGTTACTAGAACATCCATAACCATTCAATGGATTAGTTGACCTTAGGGCAGGTATATGCCTCTAGCCAGCTACAGCCAGGGGATGAGGCATACGAACACATTTGTATAGGGTCATCCAGACTTATCTACTCAGCAGCTCTTAAAGAAAGACGTTGTGAGTAAGATAGAACTCCCCAAACATAGCAATTACAACCCACAGCTCTGTTTTCTTTACAAAAATAGCACTGATATAAACTAGAATAATAGTGGTCTTCTATTTATTTATTTATTTATAATCGTTTTATTAGGCACTCATATAACTCTTATCACAATCCATACATACATCAATTGTGTAAAGCACATCTGTACATTTTATTGTCCTCACCATTCTCAAAACATTTGCTCTACAATTAAGCCCCTAGCATCATGTCCTCATTATTCCCCTCCCTCTCTGCTCCCCTCTCCCTCATGAGCCCTTGATAATTTATAAATTATTATTTTGTCATATCTTGCCCTGTCTGACATCTCCCTTCACCCATTTCTCTGCTGTCCGTCCCCCAGGGAAGAGGTCACATGTAGATCCTTTTACCGGTTGCCTCTTTCCAACCCACTCTCTCTTTACCCTCCCAGTATCGCCACTCACACCACTGGTCCTGGAGGGATCATCTGCCCTGGGTTCTGTGTGTTTCCAGTTCCTATCTGTACCAGTGTACCTCCTCTGGTCTAGCCAGATTTGCAAGGTAGAATTCGGATCATGATAGTACTGTGGCGGTGGGGGGAGGGAGGAAGCATTTAAGAACTAGAGGAAATTTGTATTTTTCATTGTTGCTGCACTGCACCCTGATTCGCTCATCTCCTCCCCTGGACCCCTCTGCAAGGGGATCTCCAGTGGCCGAAAATTGGGCTTTGGGTCTCCACTCTGCACTCCCCCCATCGTTCACTATGGTAAGATTTTTTTGTTCTGATGATGCCTTATACCTGATCCCTTCGACACCTCATGATCGCACAGGCTGGTGTATTTCTTCCATGTAGGCTTTGTTGCTTCTGAGCTGGGTCGTATAGTAACTCGATTTCCATCTGTGTTAGATATCGCCAGATCGATTTCCATAGTGGTCGTACATACTTACAAGTCCACCAGCAGTGGATGAGAGTTCCTGTCTCCCCACAGCCTCTCCAACAGTTGTTGCTTTCTGATTTTTTTAACTGGGCTACTTTTGAGGGTGTTAGGTGGTTGCTCATTGTTGTTTTAATTTGAATTTCTCTTATGGCTAAAGATCGGGAACATTTTCTCAAATGTTTGTTGGCCATTCATATTTCTGCCCCTGTGAAACTTCTGTTCAAATCCTTTGCCCACCTCTCAAGTGGGCAATTAGTTTTTTTCTTTTTGAAAGCTAGGAGAGTATTGTCTATTTTAATACTAAGGCCTTTGTCTGATGTGTCATTGCTAAAGATGTTTTCCCAGTCCATGGACTCTCATTACTTTTTTGGTGAATTCTTTCTATGTACATAGGTGTTTTATCTTTATTATATTCCATTTGTCAATTTGTGCCTCCTCTGTGTTTGTGTCCTTCCCTATTTCTGATATTCCCTGTGCCAAAGTTCTCAAGTTGGTCCCATTTCCCTCATTGATGTCCCTAATAGTTTGGGGTTTAACTTTAAGGTCTGTGATCCACCTTGAGTTTATTCTGTGCATGGAGTACGATAAGGGTCTTGCTTCATTTTTCTGCAGATATATATCCCTTTTATCCAGCACCACTTGTTAAAGAGGGCATCTGCTTCCCATTTGATATTTTTTGCGCCCTTATCAAAGATCAGTTGTCCGTATGCAGATGATTTTATTTCTGGGTTTTCAGTTCTTTTCCATTGGTCTGAGTATCTGTCATTGTACCAATACCATGCAATTTCAACAACTGTGGCTGTATAGTATGTCCTAAAGTCAGGTAAAGCAAGCCTTTCCACTGTGTCCTTCTTCTTGAGGAGTTCTCTGCTAATTCTGGGCTTCTTTCCTCTCCATATGAAGTTGAAAATCAGTTTTTCCATTTTTTTTTAACAAAGATGAGGGTAATTGTATCGGGATTGCATTAAACTTATACAGTGCCTTTGGCAGAACTGATATCTTGAATATATTGAGTCTTCCAATCCACGAGCATGGGATATTCTTCCATTTATTGAGGTCACTCTTGGTTTCTTGTAATAGTGTACTGTAGTTTTCCCCGTATAGATCTTTTGTTCTTTTAGTCAGATATATCCCTAGATATTTCAGTTTGTATTTGGCTATTGTGAAGGGTACTACCTTTTTGATCTCCTCTTCTGTGGTCTTATCAGATGTGTATAACAGTCTGATGGATTTCTGGTCATTGATCTTGTATCCTGCCACTCTGCCAAACTCCTCTATTGCTTCCCCTTGTGGAACTTTTGGTATTTTCCATATATAAAATCATATCATCTACAAATACCAATAGTTTCACCTCTTCCCTCCCCAGATGAATACCTTTTATGTCTCTTCTTTGCCTTATGCTGTTAGCTAAAAGCTCCAGCATAATATTAAATAGTGGGGGAAAGGGTCAGCCTTGTCTGGTCCCCTTTTTCAGTGGGATTGTGTTCATCTCTTCTCCATTGACTACCACGATGACTATTGGTTTTTCATATATAGCTTGTATTGTCTTGAGGAACTTTCCTTCCATTTCTATCTTCTCAAGTGTCTTAAACAGGAATTGGTGTTGGATGTTGTTGAATACTTTTTCTGCATCTATCGATATTATCATGTGGTTCTTATACTTTTTCATGACAATTTGATGAATAATACTACTACTCTTTCATATGTTTAACCATCTATGAATCCCACTTGGTCACGGTGAATTATTTGTTTATATACTTTTGTATTCTGTTGGCTAGTGTTTTGTTAAGGATTTTTGCATCAATGTTCATTAGGGATATTGGTCTGTAGTTCTTGATTCTTGTGGGATCCTTGCCTGGTTTTGGTATCAGAGTTATACTAGCTTCATAGAAGGAGTTCGGGAGTTTGCCATCTTTTTCTATGTTCTGGATGAGTTTGTGTAGGATTGGAGTGAGTTCTTCCCTAAATGCTTGGTAGAATTCTCCAGTGAAGCCATCTGGTCCAGGAGATTTGTTTGTTAGTAATCTCTTGATAACCTTGTCTATTTCTTCTATTGCTATGGGTCTGTTGAGATTCTTGATGTCCACCGAAGATAGTCTAGGGAGGAATTGTTTTTCCAAGAATTTGTCTATGTCTTCCAAATTGTTGAATTCATTGGAGTACAATCCTTTGTAGTGCTGTGTAACTATCCTTTTCATTTCATTAGGGTCTGTTGTAATGTCCCCTCTTTATCCCTTATTCCTGCTATTGAAATTTGTTCCCTCCTTTCTTTGGTTAGGTTTTCCAGTGGTCTATCGATTCTGTTTATCCTTTCAAAGAACCAACTTTTAGCAGTATTAATTTTTCCCATAGTTTTCTTATTTTTCCCTCTCCTTTTGTAGTACAGAGTTATTTCATCCTCCAATTGTTTGCTCTTGCTTTCTTTGTCCTCCTTTTGTTGATTTCCAGCCTTATGCTTAAATTTATGTAGATTCACCTTATGCCCCAACATGTGGTCCATCTTCGAATATGTGTCATGTGAGCTTAAAAATAATGTGATTTTTTTCTATTTGGATGAAAAGCTCTGTAAATATCTATCAGGTCAAATTGTCTAATTGTGTTGTTTTAGACCTCTAGCCTCCTTGTTCAGTTTCTTTCCCTGTGATCTATCTTTCTCAGAGAATGGTGTGTTGAAGTTACCCACTATAATTTTTGAGGTTGTGATTTCTTTTTTAATCTTTTGGAGTGTTTGGTTGATGTATTCAGCAGGTCTCTCATTCGGGGAATATATGTTCACAATGCTTAGTGGTTCTTTGTCTACCATTGCCTTGAGCATTATATAGTGTCTCTCATTATCTCTTCTGATGGTTTGCACTTTGAGTTAATTTTATCCGAGATTAGGATTGCAAATCCTGCTTTTTTTGTATTGCCGTTTGCTTGGTATGACTTTCTCCAGCCTTTGATTTTCAGCCTATTTTTGTCTGTTGCCTTGAGACGTGTCTCCTGTAGATAGCAGATTGATTGGTTGTGTTTTCTAAGCCAGTCTGCTAGTCTCGGTCTTTTAATGCCTGAGTTCAGGCCATTGATATTCAGGGTTATTATCTCCATCTGTGGACTCTGTGATGTCATCTTATACCTTTCGTGTTGGGAGTTTTCCTACCTTCCTTTCTCATTAGTGTGTTGTGCACGTGTGTGTGTATAATTCTTGACTTCTTTCCAGCCTTAAGCCAATGCTATCTTGGGGTCTGTTTTCTCTTTGTTTCCCTCTGGATGAAGTTGTTTTATATGGTGGTCTCTTATTTATGCTTGGTGAGTGTTGTTCTTCTGCCCATACTGGGTCGGCAAGGATCTTTTGTAGGGCTGGGTTTCTTCTAACGTACTTTTTGGATTTTTCCTTGTCTGGGAAGACTCTTACTTCTTCATCTATCTTGATCGATAATTTGGCTGAGTTGAATATTCTTGGGTTTGTGTTGTTTTCCTACAATTTTTGGAATATGTTACTCCACTCTCCTCTTCTTCAAATTTCTGCTGATAGATCTGAGCATATTCTTATTTGGGAACTTTTATATGTGATTGCTTGTTTTTCCCTAGCTGCTCTCATGATTTTCTCCTTTTCCTCAAAGTTGGATAGTTTAACTATTATGTGCTTGGTGACTTCTTCTTGGGATTCAGTCTTGTTGGTGTTCTTTTAGTCTCCTGAATGGTTGCCTGGTTTTCATTCATTAAGCTGGGGAAGTTTTCCTCCAAGAATTCTCTCACTATTGTTGCAGATAACTTCTTTATTGTGCCTTTCTCTGGTAATCCAATAATTCTAATGTTGTTCCGCTTCATAGCATCAGACATAGCTCTTAGGTTTTCTTCAGCTTCTCTGATGATTTTATTAGATTTTTGTTCACATATGTTAAAGTTTGCTTGGCTGTACTCCAAGTCATTTATGTGGTTTTCTGATTTATCCAGTTGATTCTCAAGGTCCATGTTTCTGCTACTGGTTTTTGTTATCTCCTCTCTAAGTGCCTGTATTTCCCTTTGGTGTATGGCCTTTATCTCCTCTATCATTTCATCCTTTTTCTGTATTGTTTCCTTTATATCCTGTATGTCTCAAAGCAGCATTCTGAAAATTTCTTTCTGTGGCAGCTCAATGTCTGCTTCTTCTATGTATGTTGTTATGTTCTGGATATCTTCTGCCATTACCTTTGTTTCTCCCACTTTTTCATTAAGGTCATTGGGGCTGATGGCTGCTTGTATTGTGTTGTTTTAGTGGAGCCAGGTACCATTTCCATGGAGTCAATGAGCACTGACTCTCTCTGGAAGACTTCTAGGAATGCTTCTTCGAACTGCCTACATCTAATTTTGCTATGGGATTAAACCTATCACTTTATCCTCCTGTGGCTTCCCTACCACGGGAGTGCCCCAGAAGGCTGGTGGGTTGCCTGCTTTGGTGTTGTGGAGGTTGGGCAGAGGTTCCTGCATGGGCTTGAAATGTCGATGGGTGTTGGCTGAGCTGCCTCATGCCCCCAGGTACACAGGCAAGAATTCCCCAGTGAGAAGTTGGGCACAGTATCCCCTGGAGGGAGAGCAGGGCTTTCTCTAGCCTGGGGCTGGCTACACAGGGTGGAACTCCCCTAGCTGGGTGTGGTGCAGGCATAAATGCCCTAGGATAAGGGGAGTGGTCTGGAAGTCAGCAGTGGGGTGTGAGAGAACAGAAAAGGGACAAAGAGGAGAAAAAAATAGAAAGTAACACCGTTTAGGGAATATTGGGAAGAGAGGGAAACAAAAGCAACTATGTAGCTGAGTCCCACTCCCCACCCATGGAGCTGCAAGTCCCTGTCCCAAGGCAGTGGCAGCAAGCTGCATCTGAGCTGAGAAAAAGCCCCTGCACAGCCCTCAAAGACAGTTGGGGGACAGAGAGCAAAGATGTAAATAAAAGCAACAATTTAGCTGAACCCCATCCCTGCCCGTGGAACTGTCAGGCTTTAGTCCCAGCCCAGAGGTAGAGGTGGCAAGCTGTGGCTGTGCCGAGAAAACGCCCCTGTGCAGAACTACAGGACTGTGGGGGAACAGAGAGCAGAGATGTAAACAGAAGCAACAATGTATCAGAACCCCCGATCCCTGCCAGTGGAGCTGCAAGGGTCCTGTCCCTGCTCTGAGGCAGGCGGGACCAAACTGTGTTGATACCAAACCCCCTACGGACCCCAAATGGTCCCAGCTCTGGCAAAGACAGTGGCAGGGCCAAGGTCAAGGCCCAGCCGGCTTCCACTGAAGTAAGCCAAAAGCCCCCAGTCCTTCAAAACCCATAGGTCTGTGCCTATTTATCTTCATGATGCTCCTCCTGCATTCCAGCTGTGTTAAAGTTCCCTCTAAGGAGCTCTCCTGGGCTGGATTCTGCAGAGTCCCTCTGGTATGTGTCACTCCATCGCCATCTTCCTGTCTGTTCAATCATGGTCTTTTAAATAGCACCACCTATCACCTTTTATTTGAGTGCTAACTATATGTGAGGCGCTTTTCTAAAGGCTTCTGAACATTCACTCATTTATTCTCATAACAGACCTCTGAGAGAGACACCATTCCTTTCCCCATTTTTCAAGAGAGGAAACAAAGGACTCTGGACATTAGGAAAAGTTTCCAGTGTGTAGTAGATGATGAGTGATGGAGCTGAGATTTAAACCTGGGAAATCTGGGCCTGAGTTTAGGTTCCTGGTTGCTCAGGTGAATTCTCTTTTTGAAAAAATAATCAGAAAGTAAAATATAACTTAAGGCAAATAGATGCCTAGATGTTGACAAATTGCCTTGGCATTTCAGGAAAAAAACAATTGCTAATATTAAAAGACCTTCAAGGGGTTATAGATCAAGTGTGTAGTTTCCATTTGGATTTCCATGCTGAAGATGGATGTGCACTGTGAGTGTTCACCATTAGTTTACTGCATTAGAGTTTGTCTACTGCCTAGAGCCCAAGAGCCCAAGCTAACCAGTCTCTATCACTATCCAAGGTTGAGCCCTGTTCCTCACTGAAGCTGAGTGCAGCAACATTTCCTCGGCCCCAATGGCATGAGAAGTCCTGGGTAGTGGAAATATCTAAGAATTTCAATCCTAGGCAAAAGTTTGGCAATGTGAGCCCAACCAAAGGCACCTCAAAAGACAAGCCTGGTGATCTACACCCCAAAGATCACGACTTTAAAACCCTCCAAAGCAGTTTCATTCTGCCCGCATAGTTATTATAAGTCATACATGACCGGACGGTGAGTCACAGCCACCTCCATGGGGGGAGGAAGCTTCTTAACCTCACAATTTACCTGTCCACCTCTCTCTGGTCTGTACTTTTCTTCTACATTGGTTCACCAGATGAATAATTTCATCTTTTCAGATAGACAGAAGCATTCTGATCGAGTGTTGGAATTACACAAATTCCTTCTTTCCCCCACAGCTTGGTCTCTGCTTCCCAAAGACTTTGCCACAGGGGTGTTAGTTCAGAATAGGAAAATGTTCCTTGTGGCTCTTTGTCTTCTTCTATTCATTACATACCATAACATGCTTATCTGAGACCTACCATTATTTTCAAGAGATCTTCTAATGTCTCTGACATGTAAACTCATAACAAAATTTTTTTGAGACTATGAAGCAGAAATCACCATTTTAATAGAAATGTGTATCTATTCTAAACATTGACTTTGAACAATCAAAGATTAGGGTAAACCTGTCTTCTTGCAAGGGGAGCCATCCACGTCTTGCTTATGTGTATCATCTTGCCCCTATAGGCGGCACTGCCTAATTATCCTCCACAACCTACCTCTGTCTCAGTGACTAGCACCTCCCCCGTAGGATGAACCTCCATCCCCGTTTGCCTGCAACCAAAGGTTTTCCTGGGCAGGGAGATGCTCAGGGCTGATCCCCAGAGAGCTGGTTACCTGGGTGAATCGTAGTAAAGCAGGGAGTGGGCCACCAGTGGTCCTCTAATGTCTTGTTTTCAGTTTCCAGGTTTGATGGGTTACAAATGGAGTCAATTTTTTATTCTTTTTGCTCCCTGAGGAATTCTGAAAAATGAAGGGAGGGTGCTTTCACTATTCAACAACTTCTTCTCATAATTCCCCATTTTAGGACAAGATCCTCTAAAATCTGGCAACCACATCCTGAAAAAGTGCCTATGCTTTATAACCATGGACATGTGTGTTTATTTTTATTTGATACATATCAGGAATGGATACACTTGTTTGTGAGAATTTTTTTTCCAGTAAAATGTGAATGTTGTTGCTGTTGATACCACTGTTGGTTGCCATGGAACTAATGGTCCCTACTCCCGACAGCCCCATATACACAATGTTGTCCTCTGTCTAATGATTGGTACCCTCCAATCCAGTGTTGTGGCCGCTGTGTATTTTAAGTGACATCCAACCTGGGGGCTCACTTCGTAGCACTAGGATGGTCAGTATTCGTTGGGATCCATTGAGTTGGTATAGTCTAATTTTCACAAGTAGATCACCAGGAGATTCATCCTGTCCTGTCTCTTAGTCTGGAAGCTCTGTGTAAACCTTCTCCCATAGGTAAGCCCACTGGTATTTGAAACATAGCTTCCAGCATCATAATATCACCACCACAGCAAAACAATCTTGCAGATAAGTGCTCACAGACAGATGGGTAGTGAAACATGAGAACTTCTTAATAAAGAGAAGAATTATAATACTTTCCCTAGACAGACATATAACTGAGTATGTCCAGCATTCTAAATAAGGATGTTCTCTTATAGCACTTTGAGAATGGGTGAGAGGAATAATGGCTCTCAATGTATGTACACAGAATATCCATGTTTTGTTTTGTTTCACTGCCATCTAGTCAATGTTGACTCATGATATCAGTGTAGGTGCTTTGGAAATCTGAATGAATTCCCAAATGGGAATTATATCCAAATCTGTCAACTCTCTAAAGATGCTTTTAAAATTTAGTAAAAACAACCATCAAGCATCTGAATCCACTAATTAAATTCTTTAGATCTCAACTAGTTGCTTTTGCATCTGATAATTATGTCCTTATGCCAAAATTGTAAGAATAAATCTATAAATTATCATCCCTTTACACATTTTGCTATTTTTAAAAATTGAGTACCTGTTACATGTTGATTGTTCTACTTAACATTCTAGGCAAGCCTCGGTGCCTAGATTCTTGGAGTTTACAGTAAAAATGTCTTACAGGAAAAACAAAATCATAGAAACCTGTATTAGTAAGACTATCAAAATGTGAAGCTCTTATTTCTTGACATAGCCTCCATTTAGATATATACATTTTGAAGACAGTGTTTTAACTTCTTTAACCTTTCCAAAATTGGTGCCCTTTGATTTATACCATATCAAAATGACAGTTTGGGCATCTTCCAGGGACTCAAATCATGTCCTTTTGCAGTATTCTTTAAGTTTGGGGAACAAAAATAAATCTGAAGGGACAAGATCAAGGCTTTGGAGTGAATGTTGAAAGGTTTCCCAAAAATTCATTTTGGCCAGCTCTTGCTACCCTTGAAGAATGAGCAGATGCATTATTGTCAGACAACTTTACTGGCCTTTTGTTCAGTCATGCAATTTTCAGTTTTCTTAAAACTTCATGAGAAGCCCCCATTACTGTCCTGTATTCCTCACAAAAATTAATCACAAAAGTCCCTGGGAAATCTCCAAAATAGCATCATAATCTCCTGAGCTGAACTCTAGGTCTTGAATCTAACTGGTCAAGCAGATCCCCTTGGAGGCCACTGCTCTGATGGGACCTTATTCCCTAGATCATGTTGGTAATTACAAGACAGGACCCTGCTTATTATCCATTCTGTAAAACCATCTTCATGAGCTTTCATCTTGCTTAAAAGACTGAAATAAAGATATTCTCTTTCAAGCAGCTGATCTTCATTCAACACTTTGGGCACCGATCCAGCAGATAATTTACTGAATAAAGATGTCCACCTAAAATTGAACAGACATGACCATTGGTAATTCTATTGCCTTTTTCCAGCAATTGCTGGACTCCAGCCACAATTTCTTGATTTGTCCACGTTGATGGTCTTCCCTCCCTTGGCTGATCTTTCAGTTATTCCCACTTTTCCTTAAAAAGTTTGATCCAGCTAATAAATGTTGTTTTATGTAAGACAGCATTTTCATAATGTTGTTATCAAGCTTCAATGATTTTGGAAGATGTCCATTTGAATTTTGTTAAAAATTTGACATTATCCCTGGCCTCCAAATAATTTTTTTTCCACGGCACAAATCCTGTCCCTTTATAAAGAGGCTCTACGGAGACTCATATAGTATTGAGAGGTCTTTTCTCCAGCCATCCACTGACCACAGAGACACGTTGATACACATTTTGCTCGGCATGAACCCCTGCATGCATGAACTGCCATCCTAGCAGTGATACTTTCTGACTTACCCTTAGATAATGAGGTATTCAATGGAAAACAGATATTCCAATAAGCATAGTCACTCTAGGTAAGTGCTTCAGAGGAATATAAATAAATGCGACAACAGAGAGGAAAGCAAAGTGATCTTTATGAAGATTGGTGTCCTCCAGGCAGGGGTGAAGGAGGAGAGCACTCGGTAGTTCAAAAAATCTCGGGGAGACACTGCAACTAGAGGAGTGTAGCCAAAGCAGAGATACCACAGAAAGTGAGAGCCATCAGGAATGGAACCTTTTCAGACCAGTAGAGACTTTGCATTGGATAAAATTGTAATGAGAAGCTATCACAGATGCTTAAATGTGTAGTCCGCCTGCGGTTCTGTAAAATTGACTCTGTCGGGCTTGGGGAAAGCAGGAGAGATAACAGTGAGTCAGAGAGGCTACATCTCGCCACACGGAGGACCTCAGAGCAGGGCTCCACTGCAGTCAGGAGCTGGGGAATTGAGAACAGAGATTGAGTGACTGTACACTCACTCCTCTGCCTTCAGGGACCCACCCTCGTTTATCCCACTGACTGCCAGAGAAGATGAAAAACGGCTCTGCCCCACAGATTTTATTGGTATGGGATGTAGAACTGACTGGAAAGATTAATTAGGATTATGGCTGCAAGAAATGATCACTTTATGAAAAGCTACAGTATATTAAAAACTAACATGCTTGCATATTGTTTATCGGAAACAACTGTCCACAGTGCCTCCTGAGGAATCATTTCTTCCCACTCCTCTGAATTTTCTCTTGTTTCTAGAAGCCCATGTATTTGTAGCTTCGATCATCGCTTTGGATTGTGTAGTTGATTAAACGAGTACAAGCAATGATTCCTAAGGACACCTTTAGCCTCAGATGATATTAAAAGATGTGATAAAGTATGCATGGGGTACCAAGTTTCCAGTGTTCCATAGAATTTTAAATTGAATTCTTCTTGGGAAGAGGAAAGCCTATAAATATGAAAGCTCAATTTCCTCTTTATTTGATGCTTTTAAGGGAAGATCATGAAGATCTGCGCTTTCACTGGAAGCATGTATCTCTAAAGGTTGTGCTGCAGCAAGTTTCTCATAACCACCAAGATTTCTTATCCTCTTCGTCCAACAAATCACTTTTCTTCCATGAGAGATGTTTGAATGCTCAAGACTCAGAGGCTTCATTTTCAAATATAAAATGTGATGTCTCACAAAATATTGATACAAGGAATTAAATTTGGAAAACCGGGTCACTTTGGTCCCATAGGGGGAAATTTATAGTAGTTTCAATATTGTATTAGCCCTGTGGAGATAGTGAAACTTTTACAATGAGAATTCTACAGTGTTATTATAGGATAAATATCTGTTAGCATCTTAAATATTTCAACATGGAAAGCTTGAATTTTGGAGGGTGGGAATATGACTTGTCTATATCACACTCTGGAGAGCTGTTTTACTTGGCTTTTTTACCCCTACAAATCAGAAAAGCAAGACATCTCTTATTTTATGATAAATTGTTTTTTTATTATGTGTTCTCCCACAACTTCCAAGAGTTTGAATATTCTGCAAATGCTTTTAACCCAATGCAAGTGGAAATGAGACTAACACAATAAAATTTCCAAATAAAATCAAAGTCTCAGAATCATTTTAGGATTGAGAAAGTAGGTGGATGGGAGAATCTGGCTAATTTCTCTCTACTAGAAATAAAAGTATTTAAGGATTATGATGTAAATGGTATGAATGCCAATTCAGTGATATTATAACTTGAAAATAATATATAGAATTCTTCATTGCTTCCATTAATTGAATTTTATAAGGTTATATTACACTTATAATTTTCTATCATATTGATATTGATCATATTGATATTAATTTAAAGACATTCATAGACGACCAGTCCAGTGGGATTTCCCCCCTCTTATTTTGTAAATGGCAGTTCTGGACTGACAGACCTCTAGCCTCTGTCCCTGGGTATAGCCGGTATTTAACAGACAGTGGTTTCCATTCCTGTTCCTCGGGCTTTCGAAAGCACTAGAAGAAGAAATAAAGTGACTGTAAAAACTTAATCCGGAGAATATATATGTAAAGGGAGTATAGAAACTGATGTGTTAAATAAGTTATAACTAACACCCTAAGGGACTGATTTCCTGGGCCTAGGGGCTCAGGACCATAGTCTTAGGCAACACCAAGGGCAAATGGAACAACACAGATCACAAAGACAGTATTCTATGTCACTTCAGCAAGTAGTGACTGAGGTCTTAAAGCGTTGTGAGCAACCATCTGAGATGCAACTATTGGTCTCTTCCCAACCAGAGAAAAGAAGAGGGAGGAGAACTGGAAGACACACAGAAACAATTATGCAGACCAGTGGACTAATGGGCCACACAAACATCAGCATCCTCCCCTCTGAGGCCAGAAGAACTAGATGGTGGCTGACTACCACTGCCAATGGCACATTAGAATGCCTTGAGGAGAGTGAACAAAAAAATGTGGAATGAAACTCAAATCATAAAAGACACCAGAATTCCACATTAAATAAGGACTGGTGGAATCCCAAGAGCATCACTCAATTCAAGGCAAAAACTGAAATGAGTACATGAATAAAGTGTACTGCTTAGAAACTCTTCAAAGAACAGAATTGCTCTTTCTCACCTCCGCAGGCTTGTAAGGGCCCCTGAGAAGAAACTAGTGGCTTCATATTAATCTCTTTGGTCATACGTGTTCACATACACACAGATTGTTAAATTCTTAGTTTGTCATACTCTTAATTCCACAGGCTACCATCAAGATGAGAACTTTGTTTCTTAAAATCATTTTATTAGGGGCTCATACAACTCTTATCACAATCCATACATACATAAATTGTGTAAAGCACATTCATACATTTGTTACCCTCATCCTTCTCAAAACATTTGTTCTCCACGTAAGCCCCTGGCATCGGCTCCTCATTTCCCCCCTCCCTTCCGGCTCCCCCCTCCCTCATGAACCCTTAATAATTTAGAAATTATTATGTTGTCATCTCTTATACTGTCCAACATCTCCCTTCACCCACTTTTTTGTTGCCAATCCCCCAAGGAGGAGGTTATATGTAGATCCTTATGATAGGTTGCCCCTCTCTACCCCACCCTCCCGGTATCGCCATTCTCACCACTGATCCTGAAGGGCCCATCCATTCGGATTCCCTGTGTTTCTGGTCCCTATCTGTACCAGTGTACATCCTCTGGTCTAGTCAAATTTCTAAGGTAGAATTGGGATCATGATAGTGGATGGGGGCAGGGGGAGGAATCATTTAGGAACTAGAGGAAAGTTGCGTTTCATTGTTGCTCCACTGCACCCTGATTCGCTCATCTCCTCCCCATGACCCTTCCGTAAGGGGATGTCCAGTTGCCTACATATGGGCTTTGGGTCCCCACTCTACACTCCCCCTCATTCACAATGATATGATTTTTTGTTCTGATGATGCCTGATACCTCATCCCTTTGACACCTTGTGATTGCACAGGCTGGTGTGTTTCTTCCATGTGGATTTTGTTGCTTCGGAGCTAAATGGCTGCTTGTTTACCTTTAAGCCTTTAAGATCCCAGATGTTATATCTTTTGATAGCCGGGCACCATCAGCTTTCTTCACCACATTTGCTTATGCATCCATTTGTCTTCAGTGATGTTATCAGGGAGGTGAGCACACAATGATATGATTTTTTGTTTTTTTATGGCTGATAACTGATCCCTTCGGCACCTCGTAATCACATAGGCTGGTGTACTTCTGCCATGTGGGCTTTGGTGCTTCTCAGCTAGATGGTCGCTTGTTTACCTTCGACAACTTTGTTTTTGCCCATTATATTTGGCAAATACTTAATCTGGTGTTACATTAAACTTACAACAAAATATTTCAGCATATTCCCAAACATCAACTAATATGAAAAAACGATACAGTTGAAAAGGTTCTTCCCCCAAAATACAGAAGAATCTTGGAGCTAGTTTATTCTGTGCTTCAAAATTGCTTTTCGGTTTACATTTATATTAATATATGTTTTGCATATGAATCTTACAATTAAATTTGTTTCTATTAATCTTTTTAAATACTCCTAAATTTTGAAGAATACTCATCTAAATTAATTTTTTTCGTCTAAATTAATTTTAATATGAGGGAATATATTAGCTCGATACATGGATAGGTGGATAACAGAAAGGAAACTACAGAGGAAGGGCAGAAAGGACACTTATATCATAATCTCTGAAATATATGTATCCATGAAGAAAAGAAATTCATAGTCTGTCATCTATGAAAATTAGGCAGAAGAAATAGTTAATACCCTACACATGTCCCTACTCTGCAAATGCCAATAAGTTTTTGTTTTTTCATTTGCTTAATTTCATGATTCAATCAGCCAATATTTATTAGCTACTCTATTCTAGGGTCTTTGCTAAGTCTTGGTAATATAAGAATAAATAAGACTTGATCCGTACACTAGAAGTTCAACAAATTATCTTGAGACTCACTCTCAGTCCTGAGTCATGTTTAAAAGAGCATAGAAGGAAAAAAGAAAAGGAAAAAAAAGAGAGAAAAGAAAATGATTAGGCAAAGAATGTACAGATGTGCTTTATACAATTGATGTATGTATATGTATGGATTGTGATAAGAGTTGTATGAGCCCCTAGTAAAACATTTAAAAAGAAAAAAAATAAAAGAGTATAGAGGATAATTATAAATATATAATTAATCAAATACATAAATAATACTTAGCTGTTATTAATCCTAAACTCAAAGACAATGCATATGATGAAAGGATGCCCCCATTGTGCACCCTTTTCCAGATTTTAAACTATACAGTACCCCCTTGTTCTGTTCAAAAGCCTGTCTATTGAGCTATGTTCAGGTTCCACATGAGCATAATTAAGTAATCTGGAATAACTTTTATTTGCAGTATGATCCATAATTTTCTATGATCCACACAATCCAATAATTTGGCATGGTCAGTAAAACATGTTTTGGGTATTCTGTTTGCTTGACTTTCTATTTACAGACTGAGCTGAGAGTTACCCTTGGTCAAATGCCTTGCTGATATCGAGGAGGAAAAGATAGATGATAGGTTGTGTCAGCTAACCAAATGAAAGAAAGTAAGGTTGTGTGGAGCAAGACCAAATGGGAAGTGTGACTGGGCCACCTTTCCCACAGTCGGCCAAAGCCTCACAAAGTTACTGCCAGAAAATGTACTTTCAGTTGACTGGGCACAAAGCAAGGGCTATTAGTAATCAAAACTCTGAATACATTAATTAATAATCTTTTCTTTTGGAATTACAGAAACAGCTGCATGTGCTTTGTGTGATTTTAAACTGCATAGTTATCGACTGGCAAGCATTCAGTTGTGCCAGCGTTGAATACACAGACGATATTAATTAGAGCCAGAAATTTACTTGGATGAAGGAAATGGCCCGTGATAAGAATATGGAAAACCCAAAACATTTTACACATTCATTTTATCCAGGGTCATTTAAATTACGCATAACTTACATGAATGCAATGTTTGACTAGACCAATAGCGAATACCATGGAAAACATTAATAGATTTGAGTATCAGACACAGCATTGTGATGGGAAATACAATAGGCAAGGGCTACATTGTATCTACTTTAAGACTAAACTTGTGTGATTTAAGTTACATTCTTTTTTTTTCATGACTGTCAGAGAGGTTATCATAACTGACAATGATCTCCATTATAGTAACCATTTGCTTTCGCCTCTTTCTCTTAGATTTTATGTTCTTGTTTGTTGATCTGGTTGCAGGAGTAAACACTTTATGAGCATTCTCATCATTTCTTTACAAAAGTAGCTCAGCAGTTGAACACAGGCTCTTACACTGAGGAGGCATTTGGCACTTTGTTGTCACATGGACATCAATTAATTGGTGGTATCACTTATAAATAAAGCTGAGTAAGAAAAGAAGTATCAGCCAATCTATTTAGTTCACACTGGGAAAATGCACAAATTTAACCTTAAATTTTATAAAGGGGAGCTTCCTTTATATAAAATGTCAGCTAAATCCAGAATGACATTGGATTTTGTGTATTTTAGCCAGTCTTGGTTTATTAAATCGTCTTGAAAACAAACAGAGCACTTGAGCCATGTTTGATGTTACCAGGTTTTAGCTAATTTTTTAGGTCATTAATATATTTCAGTTAATCACCTTAGTTAAGACATATGGGCATTTGCGAAAAACCTGTGGTAATGGCCCCTGAAATTAGGTTAAATAAATCTAATTTATGTTAAACTTTAATTAGCCATATGCATAACCACATGATAATGTTCATGCATATGTTGCTTACATTAGCTGCCATCATAAATTAATTACTGCCGTACACTTTGGCTTCTGTTCATTTGAAACTTAAGAAATGTTCACACCAGCTGTGGACGTGATTGAAGGCAATAAAGGAGTGAGTAAACCAATGGTTTGCTTGGTTAAATGAAATCTGCCGTCTCAAGCTGTCCATTGTTTAATGCCTGAAAAGGGCACCTGGGAATTGATCGTGTAATCCCTCTTGCCCTCCTTCTTTAGTCTTGCTTCTTTAAGTAATAGAGTCACTGAACCTTACATGTGTTTTCTAACCTCTTTTCTCTCAGATGATTGGGGTCTCAATTGACCTTGGTTTGCTTTTGTTATTCCAGAATGGATCTCTTCTTTCATGCACTATGAATATGCCCGGGGCTTGTTCAGAAATAAACAGATTGTTTCATACCTGATATGTTTTAGGACCCACTTTTAAATGAATGCTAAAGTTTGTTTGGAGAGATGACTCAAATAGAAAAATGTCCTTTAACAACATAATGGGAGTTGTCTTATGAAAACAAAAGTCTACTTTTGATTATATCTGGTTCCCCTCTCCAGTCCTCAGATCTATAACCTGTTGGTTCATGCAGTGTGCTAAGCAGTTACCACTGCAATCGCCCCTACAAACCCCCCCCTTTTTTTAAACATTTTATTAGGGGCTCATACAAAAAACCCCTTTTAACAGTAGTTCTTGACTCACTTATGCTAAGAATACTCAGGAGGTTTGGTGAGGGATGGTGGTTTGAACACATGGATTAGGGTCTGATCCCTTTCTAAAGCCCAATGAAATGAAGATAAAGAGGTGTTTTGTTTATTTGTCTGTTTTAAAGCCTCTAAATACTGGCCATAGAACATAAAAGAACACAAATCACAATCCCAGAAAGCATATGGATAAGTGGTAACTGACTTAGCAGAACATAAAGTGTTAAATCCTAAGTCAGCAGCTGGGAAGTCAAGGAGCAAGCTGTTTTTAATGCAGACCAAGAGTCACCATGTAACGCTGGAAGTGGAGGTGAAGGATAGCTCAATTACAAGGCTTCTCGCAAGGCTGTTAAGACCCTAGAGTCCCACCACAATCTCACACAGCCAAGTGATTGACCTTCCACATCTTGGCAAAAATTGGAGATGCCACACAAGGGACCCCAGACAGTGTCAGCGGGACCTGTTGAAGGATTATCATACTAAAATTGGGGAAGTAAAATGAAAGTTGACCCCCAGAACATCAACAAAGATGATTTCATTCTGCAGGGCACTGAAAGAATCTTCTCTGGGAAACCCCAAATAGCCTACGAGCCAAAATATGAATCCTCATGGAAAGGCCCAGCGAGGTTGCCCCACTGCATCCTCAGAGCACTCTCAGTCACCATTTAGCACCTCACTCCGATAGGTGGTCAGCCAAGAAGACCCTCTAATATGGGAGAAACCAAGATGTGTAAGCAAATAAAAGGGGGGGGGGTGGAATACAAACATTACTACTCCTATATTCAGAGAGATTTTTTAAATATTCACGAAACATGAATATTTTCTATATATAATATAACCATGCAGAGGGTAGGGTTGAAAATGTATGCTAACATAGATGAAAATTTTAAAATAAGTGATAAAAGTTGACGCGATCTCTCCAAAGATTGTGTGTGTGTGTGTGTGTGTGTGTGTGTGTTTGGGGGTGGAGGGGGTGGTGTGTGTGTGTATGTGTGTGTGTGTGTGTGTGTGTGTGTGTGTGTGTGTGTGTGTGTGTGTTTGGGGGTGGAGGGGGTGGCAGCAGAGAGTCAGGGAAATTAGTTAGCAAATCCCCGAAGCCCAACGTGTCACTAATGGTGAGGATAACACCGCACAAGGCACCATTCTGTCTGTTACCCATTAGGTCCCTATGAGTATGAGTCGGAGCCAACTCAACAGAGCCTACCAAGTCCTAAAGGTGAAGATTAAGGATAATGATCATAATTCAGTGGGTGTCAGGAATAAGAGGACCTCCTTAAAACATTAATTTCAATAGTTTGTTTTCAGAATTGACAGAAGGGATTTTCTAGATCTAAAGTGTCTACCGTGCAGCAGCAGAAGCCAAACCTGCTGCCCTGCAGGCAATGCTGGCCGACAGCAAGCCTGTAGGACATAGCAGAACTACCCCAGAGGTTTCCTCCCACGTCAGTCTTGACTGAAGCAGATTGCCCACAACTTTCTCCATAGAGCAGATGGAGGATGGAAACCTCTGACCTTGTGTTTAGCAGTCAAGTGCTTTTGGACTCTACATCATGAGAGCTTCTCCACACAGCAGCACAGCATGTAAAAGTAGACACCGCAGAATAGAAAATAATCAGAGTTTAAAACACGGAAGATACGGAGAAAAATGCTATAAATTTTTAGAGAGAGAGTTGGAGGCCTTGCACACATGATCAAGAAACAAAGCGGTGCTGCCCGCAATGGAACTGAGCGCCTTGTGTTCTGCGTTGTGAATCAGGTTGCTTCTTGGCTTTCCCAGCTGCTGATTTAGGATTCAGCATTTTATGTTCTGCTAACTCAGTTCCCACGTGTCCATATGCTTTCGAGGGATTTAGTTATGTTCTTTATTTCATTTTCTATGCCCTAGTGATCAGATCCTTGTTTAAAAACTACAGTCGTTTAATCGGGGCTTCAGAATGGCGTCAGGTCCTAATACATGTGTTCAAACCACCACCTTCAGCCAAGCATCCCAAAGTGTCCTTCTTGAGAAAGTGATTCAAACCAGCACATGATGTCTCAACAGCAACACTTAAAATTAGACCATTATGCAGCAGTGCTTTAGGGGAACGTGAAATTGCATGTTGAATAAAATTATATGTACATAGGTAATGTGTCAAGAAATTTTCAGAATCCTTCCTTTTGGTACTGTAAGAGGCTACCCCAGCCCCCACCAAAGGGAGTAGAAGATATGTGATCCAGGAAATGGGGGTCTAGTCCAAGAGGGAGATGAAGGCAGCCCTGGGATGCTTGCTTAGATGCCAGGAGAGCAATCTGCCAGTCTAGAGCTTCACCAAGCGAGAGGGGGGCAAAAGATGCAAAGGGGAGGACTTCAAGAAGATAAACTTGAAACAAATGTAATACTTTAATACTTATTTTAAGAGATTTACACAACTGAGAGAGAGTTAGGGAGATAAACTAATAACGTGCACAAAGAACTAGCAAAGTAACATACAAGACAAGAAGTAACTGGAAGCAAAAGTTTGTAGAGGAGAACAAAAGCAGAGTGTCTGCCACTTGATCCAGCTAAGGTTAGGGCTCGTAGTGTCTCGATAACGGAAAGAGGGCACACCAAACCTCCCAAACACATAGCTCTATGGGTGCGGTCGGTCAGAGCTGGGGAGTGGGAGAGTGCATGTGTGCATTTGTGGACTTCGAGTGAAGGGGTGCAGTGAGAAGAGAGGAAGCTAAATCCCCATCTCCCGAATGAGAGCTCAGTAGATACCATCGCACCTGGAAACATCAAGAAGTAGCAGATGGACATCTATTTTACAATTTATTTTTAGAATCAGCGAGAAGACTGGAAAGCAGTTGGCTTGGAAGCAGGAGACTCCATGGCTCTCAATGAGGTGCATGACTACTCTACTTGAAGACTCTTGTAAGCCTCAGAAATGATCGAATTTTTAGAGGCCCCTCCCCACATTGTATCGAATGACTTACAGTGCATTTAGGGTCTGCGTTCAATACAGTGATCTGTGACTTGACCCGTCAAAGAATCTTCTGTGGGTTTGCTTTGTAAGCGTTCTGGCTACACGGAGTTCCATCCTCTTCATGATGACCAGCTTTTCCAGACCTTTGTTTACACCAAAACTCCTAAATATAGATATTTAAGGACCATGAATTCATGTGAAATTAAACTAACATTCTTAACAAATTAATCTTCTGGCTGTGATTTATAGGATCCATAAATGAATTCTAGAGCTTTGAAACAGGTTTCCATGGGGAAATATGCAGCACCATTCTTGGATGACAGTGCTCAAAACAGCAGCAGGAAGAGGGGAAATCTGAACTTTCTATAAAGCAATATATTTTGGAGCATGTTAAATAAAAACCATCTTCATATGCTTAGATTGGAAGGAATTATGAATAGAATCTATAATGCTAAATGTTTTAGGGATTTTCAGGTAAAAGTTTTATTTAGGCTAACATTTTACTTTGGTAGATTTATGTCTCTAGCAAGATCCCATTGCCATCGAGTAGATTCTGAATCATAGTGATCCTATAGGATCACTCTGTATGGATAGGATCCCATACAGAGTTCTGGGGCAGTGAATCTTTATGGGAATAAAAATCCTCATAGCATTTAAAAGACAAAAGCCTTGACAACTTCAATCTTTTCTCCATTTATCATGATGTCACCCATTCGCCCAGCGGTGAGGATTTGGGTCCTCTGTGTATTGGGTTGTAATCCATGCGGAAGGCTACAGGCCCCATCTTCATCAGCAAGTGACTCCTCATTTTCAGCAAGCAAGGTTGTGTCATCTGCTTGTTAAGAAACCTTCTCAGGCTTGATGCCTCCTTCTCTTGATTCACACCTGGCACGTCTCCCTATTGCTCTAATTACTGTATGTCAATGGTTAGGCTTAAATGCAGCTGCCATGAAGAGTCAGGAGTTAGAAAGTCTGGGGAGAGATCTATCGTTTGATGAGTTTCAGGGAGATTCGGCTACATCCTTCCTGTGCGTGACAACAGGTATCAGAGTGGGACCTACAGTTACTTACATCGTTTGAGTGACACGGTGACTGTACCAACATGCACTGTATCCTCTGCTAGACATGGTCAAGTTGTGCAGACTGCACTGTGATGTTAAGGGCTGACTTTGGAGTGTGATACAGGGTATCAAAGACTGTGCAAGCTTCGAGAGGACTTGGAGGCCAGGAATCCAACCCCCTCATTAAAGCAGAGAAAACTAGGGCCCAGAGAGACAGTTTAAGGAGAATGAATATTTCTCTCAGATTTAAAATGGTTCTAAAAGAGAATGAATATTTTCCTCTGGTGCCCCTGTATTTAGTTCCAAGGCTGAGAAAATCAGCGAGTAAGTAAGTTGCTACTGATCTTTTTAATCCTCTTAAACAGAAGTGAATATAAAGAAGTGCCCACTCACTGGGCTATGGGAACACAAGCTTCTGGGGTGGTCCAGGGCAGACTGGTGGAAAGATTAGCAAATGTAGAAGTATACGTATCAAACTGAACTTCAAATTCAGAGCAAATGTCATTTGAAAATTTTCCTAAACCAGAAAATGTCCCCAGAGAAGAAAAAGTATAGATTGGTAGCTCAGGGTAATTCCTTTTGTGGTGGGGTCGGAGTAGGGTCAGTATTCTGCCCACACCCGCCTGGCCGGCTTGCTTTGTGACTATCTGGGAACCCTGCCAGCCAGCACCCCCTTGGGACCATGCAAATGACTATCGAGGGTGGAAAGACAGGAGTGTGCCAGGGCTCAGCTGTTCTCCTAGCCCAGCTTCCACTCCCTCTTCACACACCATTAAGGACTCTGTTTTGCTCAAAGAACATCAAGATGACAGTGCCAGCGATACGTTTCCAGACTTGTCAAGGCCGGGCCTCTTAGAATAGAGTCCTGTACCTGCCAAATTCAGTATAACGGCTCATGAAATTTTGTTCGTTTTAGACGTTGTATATAGTGACTGAAAGAGTCCTCCATGGTGGAAATGGCTGTTGTGCTAGGCTGCTAACCAAAGGTACATGGTGTGAATCCACTCAGAGATGCCTTGTAATCACCTTCTGAACACAGTCGTCGAAACCCCTCTGGAGTACAGAGGATGCCTACTGAGAAAGAGGAGTTCAAATCCATTCTACGGCAAATGGATGTCTTTGGATCGGGCACAAACTCTCTTCTCAGTATGAAATGGTATTTCTAACGTTAGTACTTCTCACTTTTATGTTTTAGAACTTAAACTATTTGAATACAGTGATGGACAACAGGTAAGCTATACAACCCATGTTCCACCTACATCGGGGCGCATTCCTGTGCTTACAGATGTCTTTCTGAGAGTAGGGATGATGCCTTACTTCTTCTTAGAGGCTTATTGAGGTATAATATACCTACCATAAAATTCATGTGTTTTAGATGCACAATCCTCTGGTTATTAGTAGAGTGACAGAGCCATGCAGCCAGCAGCAGAATCTTATTTGAAAATATCTCCATCTCCCTGAATAGAAATCTCATCTTCAGTGTCTTCTTGCCCATTCCAAACCCTACTGTAAATTCCTCTATGAAGAGTAAGTGCTACTTTTAATGGGGAGATGTGTACTTTCCTGCAATGCCAAGAGAGGAAAGAGCAGTTTGTAGTTCATAGAGGATGCAATTAATTTATATATTGACATGATTTTGCATGATTATTATTTATTGGTGTGTTGTTTTGGGGTTTTTTTTAACTCATACGTCAGTGGAAGTTAGCTTTTAGGGAAAATATCCCGATTGAGGTCTCTGGAGTATCAAGCAAGTACTGGTCAGCTCTCTACAGCTCATTTGAAACAATAAAGTAGAATTAATGACCTCTAACAGATAAGGGGAAGTCATCATTAACATTCACTACCGAGCCTGGGCTAAGCTAAGCTGGCAGAGGCAAGGCTGCAAATCCCGAGCGGGATAAGGGCGCACCCTGCTTGGCCGGATGGAAATGCTCGTCCTGTGAGCCCTCGGACTCTGAGCTGAGCAGAAGTCAAGGCACCCCTCTTCCTTCAGCAGAGGATGGGAAGCAACCTGAGGCAGAGAGGATAAATCATCGAGGCCAGAGAAGGAGGCTCATGGAGCTCCCTCGGATGCTCAGCTAAGGCTTGCAGGTTTTAGAGGTTTCTGGTGCAGTGGGAGACACATGGTCAGCAGATCGAACCCATGAGCTGGATGGCAAGACTTGGTCTCACATGCTTTGGACTTGTTGCCAGGAGAAACTGTTCCCTAGAGAAGAGCATCATGCTTGGTAGTGTAGCACGGCAGTGGACGAGGTGGCTGGCCACAGTGGCTGCCACCATGAGCTTGTCCATAGGAACAGAGGTGTTTCATTCTCTGGTCCAGAGTCTCTGTGGGTGAACAGACTCAATTGCACCTAACAACACACCGAGCAGCTGTCAGTTAACACTCCCAGTCAGGAACGTATGTGGTATTGATCTGTGTGTCCATGTAGACCATTTTGCCTAAAGTAGTCATGATCTCTCAGCTATACATGTTTGCTCTATAGTCTGTTTACATAAAGAGGCAGCAGTTAGGGACGTAGATTCACTCCAAAGCCGACCTAAGTGGGTTTGAACCCTGGCTTCTGCGGACGTGAGCTCTGTACCTGGTAGCCTTACTGCTTCCCGGTGGGCAAGCGGAAATCTCCCAGGGCTGTCTTAGGGTTCCGTGAGGTCACAGCTGGGACACATTTAGACGGGAGCCTGCTGCACAGCGAGCTCTCGGTGGTCCTTATCTCTCCGTCACACCTTCAAGTGGCAAGGACAAAAGTATAAGCCTCCGAAGAAACGGACAGATGAGTTCTTAAAAGTATGGTGATAAGTAGGGAAGGCTGGCTTTGGATGGGGTTTCGAGTTTGAAGTGTGGTTTTATACGGTTGTTGTGAGTCCTGCGTGAGAGGCCCATCAAGTTCCTGGACTCAGATAGGACACAATATGCATCGTTTTCTTCCAACAATTCCTTTTCTCTGGTCTCTTTTATCCTGTTTGTTTTTCTCTCCTTGCTTGTTTCCTCCGCTCTTTCATCCCTCCATCTTCCCTCCCTTCCTCTGTGCTTGCCTTCCTCTCTGACGTCTCTCCTTCCTCACGGCCGTCCCTGCCTTTCTGGCCTACTCATGCTTCAATCTGCAGATTCTGGGGATGCCATTTGGGTACAGAGCAAATACTGTCCTCATTCTCTTGAAGGCTAGGGGGAGAAGACGGCATTCACCAAATTACCTATAAGTGTCCGGAAGGAAGAGAGCATCTTCATAGGGACCGACGGACCTGTCTCCTGACAAGCAGGAAGTGCTGACTAGTCTGCAGGCAAGGAAGTCGGTCCACAGGCGCAGAGGAAGAAAAGGGCACCCTCCAATCTCTGAACCCTCGTTCAGCAAGACCGGGGCCGGACAACCTGGTGAGGGGTGTCCGGCAGCTAAGAGCGGGCAACAAGAAGGTAGTGGAGACCAAAGAGAGGGGCGATGGAGAGATCCGAGAGAAATACTAGTCTCTAGCACACACAAAAATGCTTTGCCTTATAGGTAGCCAAGCTGAACTTTGTGATTTTTCAATGTAAGAATGTCTGTCTTTTTCAATCCATACATCAATTGTATCAAGCACATTTGTACATGTGTTGCCATCATCAATTTCAAAATATTTTCTTTCTGTTTAAGTCCTTGGTATCAGCTTCTCGTTTTCCCCCTCCCTCCCACACCCTCCTACCCTAGACCCCTGATAAATTAGAAATTATTATTATTTTCATGTCTTACACTGCCTACCATCCCCCTTCATCCACATTTCTGTTATTCATCCCCCTGGGAATGTGGGGTGGGGGAGTTATAAGTCATTGTAGTCAGTTCCCCATTTCTCCCCCCACCTACCCCTACCCTCATGGTAACGTTACTCCCATTGCTGTTCCTGAAGGGTTTATCTGTCCTGGATTCCATGTGTTGAGTGCTCTTACCTGTACCTGTGTACATGCTCTAGTCTAGCCGGATTTGTAAGACAGAACTGGGGTCATGATCGCGGGTGGAAAGAATTTATTTTCTATTTACAGAATAATACATTTTTAAATACACAGAAAGTTAACCACTAATTACCTGGAGTATCTATAAATTTATGCTAATACAAGTACCCATAGCTGCCTATAGAGTCAAACATTTATCAGGGTATCTACTTAACAAATGAAAAACGTAGTCATTTTTATATGTCAGCTCTGTACCTGTCAGGTAAGTATCAGGAATAGTCTCCAGATAAAATATTATAGAGATTGGTAAATAAAAGAGAAAAATGCCCCAGTTACAGAGAAATTATGTTCTCTGTAAATTAATAGCCTTCTAACTTTTCAGATTATTTGGGAAATTCTTAAAAATACCATTGAAGTTTCAAGAGTACAACTGAACCTTCTAAGTAGAAATATAGACTTCTTTTTCATTTAAAAAAGTAGCAAGTAAACAAAATAACAAAACTTTAAAATAAGTTTTCCACAGATATTCACTGTGGTACTACAAGGACTTTGATGACATGGGATTCTTATAATAGAAACCATTTCTGGAGTTAAATTAGCCAAGAAGTTTACCACACCAGTCTTAGTATTTATATGAATAAACCCATCTGGGTGACTTCAGGAGGGAAAGTGATTGTAGTGCTGATGGAAAATAATGTTCTTTAAAGTTTTAATTTTTCACTTTATAAATAGCATGTTTAGCATACTTGGCTGGGTTTCGTGGGCTGTTTAAACTGATGAAGTTAAGCTGCTTCAGAGAAGAGCTCTGGAAGTGAGACAATCCATTTTTCTTTTTCCTCCTCTTCATGTTCATAGTACTGATGCAACTAAGAAGACAATTCATCATTAAAATATAGTATCTTCTCATTTACTGTCAGAATATCACCTTCACTACTTAGTATGCATTATTGTTCCACATTTTTAAGTAATTAAGTGTGTGAAGCAACAACAAAAGCATCAAGTATGTGTTCCAACTATTTTTTCAAAAGTGCCAACTTCTTATATATTGAAAGATGATGCCTATATCGCTGAAATATTGTATTTCGCTGCCCGAGCCCTGTGGAAACCATACAAACCCATTCTTTAGGATGAACAGCTATTCGGGATCCTTTATCTTAGAGGGGCAATTGATTGAAGGAATTTGTTAATATCAAAATGCATTTGATATTGATGCAAAGCTGGTCTCATTGAGATGAAGCTTACTTTTAGTTACAAATGATTTGTGAAGACTAAGTCACAGAAAAGAGCAATCATTTTCTAGTGCACTGACTCTTAAAATTAATCAAGCCACGCTATTAATAAGAGCATATTTTTATTAATAACCTGCAAAAACACCTGTACTTAATTCATCAGAAATCTCCCAAAGCCATGGAGTGTCAAATTATCATTTGGTAATTATTCAATAAAACATAAGAGCAATTTATTATTAAAAGTGAACTCACTACATTTTCAGTACATTCATTTGGCGGAGAATGGTAGAGGAGGGGAGGGAACGGTGACATAAAGGCTAAGATGCAAACTCCAGAATTAGAGTCCCAAATTACAGCCTTAGTTCTCCAAACTGATCTACAAGCTGAGTGGCAGTCAGTTATTGAACTGCTTTATGGCTCATTTTCCTCATCTGTGAAGTGGGGATTATGATGATTTCTAACATTATCATAGCTCCTACTTTGTACAAGACACTGTTTAAGACTAGAGACAAAGATGACATAGGAATTGGTACAGAGGATAGTGAGGCTTCATCTCATGTGCTTTAGACGTGTTGTCAGGAGAACCCAGTCCCTGGAGAAGGACCACGTGCTTTATAAAGTAGGAGGGCAACAAAGCAGAAGAAGACCCTTCACCAGCTGGATGGACACATGGCTGCAACAATGGGTTCAAACATAAGAGCAGTTGTGAGACTGGAGCAGGATTGGGCGGTGTTGTGTTCTGTGTTCACAGGATTGCTATGAGCTGGGAGACAACTCAATGGACCCAAAAGCAACCGTTGTATTCTAGGATCATTCGTACATGTAACCTTCCCAACGTATCTATTCATTTCTCCTACAAATATTCGTTGAGCATCTACTAGATGCCTGGAGCTAGTCTAAGACCAATGCTAGAGCAGTCAGTAGAGAGCAAGACACACAAGGTCCTGGCGCTCATGGAGTTTGACTCCCAGTAAATCATGTGGTCATTGGTTCAGTTTCATCTTGAGCCTTTCATCTGAGAAACTGTGCCACTACTAACGTTGAAATCTCCCGTTACTGAGCTTGGGAAATTAGCAAGTAAATGCAATGCACAGGCTACTGTGCTGTGTTTTCCCCATCCCCCGGCCCCCTGTGCTTTAGAAATTACTTCAGAGCAAACTTTGAACAAACCTGCCACCCACTATGCGAGCCTACATCAAACCAGCAGGAGAGGGACCGAGAAAAGGCATTTCACCCTCTTGAACAGCCGAGCTCAGAAGCAAAGTCATTCTGCAGGAGTGTGCGTGGCCACGTTTCCTCACGGGCCCATAAGCACACAGAGAGAAACCACTAGTGTCCAAAATAGACAGAATTCAAATTCCCAAGAACAGAATTGGATTGCCCATCTAGTTCTCTTATGGTATTTAGGATAATAAACATTCATTAAATTGATGAAAGATTTTCATATCAGATTTTGCCCTTCGTCTACACAAGCAAGTATAGCAATATTCTTATTAAAGATTCTTATTTTAGTCACCTTATAATTTGAAAGGAAATTAATGCATTTATAAAAAGTTTAATTCTCTCAGCCTGCAAAGGGAGAGCATACATGCTCTTTGTTCTCCAACTCCGGTGGGCTCCTCACCGGTTACTGGGGGAGAAAGGAAACGAACCGGCACAGGGGCTGCAACACTGGGCTCAAACATAGCAACCTTTGTGAGGAGGGTGCAGGGGCTGGCCAGGTTCGGTTCTGTAGTACGTAGGGCCCTATGAGTCAGAGTCGACAGGACTGCACCTAACAAGACTTGTCGTATCGATGTGAAGATTCATATATCAATACTGGAAATAAGTTTATTTACGCAGGTGGAAGTAGAGTTTCAGAAAATCTGAAATATTGGTCCCAATTCACTCAGGTCGCACAGCCCAGCGTTCTGAGGACTGTGAAGCCCCAGTGACAGAGACGATACCTGCAGCCCAACGCTGCTCACGAGACAAAGCAATCCTGAACACTTTCTGCAGACCCTGTGCTTCGTACTCATACAGTGGACAGCATGTGAGCACAGGGAACCAGCTCCTCACTCTAACTGTGTAATTCATGAAAAGAAACATTGAATTATCGGCCATTTATAACACCTTTAAGTCCACATCGCCACTCAGATGAAGTCCTGCATTTGTAACAAATCAGTGATCCCATTAAAAGGAATAAAAGAGATTAGCACCTGGCTCCATTCATTTTAGGATATACTACTTATTAAATTCATTATCATCATCAAACGATATTTGTTTCACACTAGACTTCATGTGAAGGAGTTCTGCTGGTGCGATGGTTAAGCCCTTGGCTATTAACCAAAAGATCTGCTGTTCAAATCCACGTGTGACTCCACAGGAGGAAAGGCCTAAGGATCTGCTCCCATAAGATTGTGGGCTAGGACACATGAAGGGGCCATTCTGTTCAGTCCAATAATTGATTCAGCGGCACACAACAGCTCCCTTCATGTAAGAAGAGCAGGCTTTTCACTAGAAAACATAACAGATACAAGCAAGAGTTATTGCGTTTATAAACGGTCATGAGCCATTTTAACTACTATGGAGGTGTTAAGTACATACTTAGCACCGTTTTATGTACTGTGCTTGGAAATCTTGGTATTCATTTATAGGAAGAATGGGAAAAACTCAAAAGTCTATAGATATTCCATATGACCTACATTTATATATTTCCCCCTAAGAAAACAGGCGCACATTTCTTTCTTCCCTTCAAAAAGTTCAAAAACAAAGCAAACTAGCTAACTGCCATTGAGTCAATTTTCCGATAAGCAAAATGAAGCACAGTAAAGTGATGTAGCCAGATTTCCACCATGAGTTACGTACATAACCATGCCCCCTCCCAGGTGTTGAGTCTAACGGTCTTCCAGTTGGTCAAAGATCCACAAATCTTCTTAGTCTAACAGGTCAGTCACATTTGTTTGCCACCAGTGGTCATTTTAACCATGTATCTGGATTGTTAATACCGACAATAGCTTTGGGATCTTGATGTTAACTACAATTACATTAGTGAGCTCATTGGGCTCAACATAGGTTCTCATGGAGAATTATACTGATTTACAGAGGGAAAATGGTGATACTGTGTTCTACATTGAAACTATATCCCATATATACTCGAGTATAAGCCAACCTGAATATCAGCCAAGGCATCTAATTTTACCACAAAAGCTGCATTAAAAATGTGCTGAAAATTCCACATATACACAAGTATATACGGTACTTCACCTGAAATTATTTTCAAATGTCTTTTATATCTAACATAAAATTGTCATTGTTCCACAATGCAAACTTAACGCCAGGCAATCTCTTAATTTTCTCTATTGACTGGAGTTGAGAGGTAAATTTTGGCATCTCTAAAGTCACATTCTCCATCAAATAATATTTATTACACACTATCCTTCATAAATTGGGAGAAGATGAGACTTTCTACTCCCATAAACAGTTACAGTCTTGGAAATCCCAGGAGCAGTTCTATCCTATCCTACAGGGTTACTATGAGTCAGAGTTGACTCAGTGGCAGTGAGATACTTCATTAGAAGGGCTAGTTGTGGACTTACGAGCCCTGGCGTCATAGTGGTTACATGTTGGACTGCTAACACCAAGGTCATCAGTTGGAAACCACCAGCTGCTCCAAGGTTTATACTCCTGTAGGGGTTACGGTCTCGGAAACTCAGAGGGATAAGTCTACCCCAGCTATGATGAGCTGGCATTGAGTCTTTGGCAGTGAGTTTGGTTTTTCTTTTGGGATTCTGGACCTGGAAACATAACTACAATACAAGAAAAAAATTAAGACCCATTGCCATCACATCAATGCTGAATCATAGTGACCCTATAGTGCTGAATAGACCTGACTGTCCCTAGAGGTTTCTAAGGGAGTAAATCTTTGCAGATGCCTTTGTGCTGTGGTGCAGCTGGTGGCTTTGAACGGTTGGTCTGGTTAGCAGCCGAATGCTTAACCACTGCAGCACCTGGGCTCCTTCAACAAGACTTGCTGCTTATTTAGTGGTCCAGAGGGACCACTTTAACTACTGCAGAGGTGCTAAGTATGTACTGACACCTGCAAACAGGCTTCTCACTCTTAATACAAGATCTAATAGATATTATTGACTGAGCTCTTAACTGAGCCACGTCTAGAACCTGTTTATGTTTCTGTACTTGAGAAAGCAAAAACGTGGTTTACCTTATAAAAAGTCTCCATGAAGCTTATCTCTATCAAATCAGTGGGCCAACCTGCTTTGTTATCTTTCATGGACACATATAGTCTGTAAAATATTACTCACTGAGATTTACTTTTGTCTGCACAAAGGACTAGAACAGTTCTACAGATAGATTCCATGGAGATTGTTCATCGTTCATTGTGCTGCACAGCATACTGCCGTAACCGTGCCTTTACCTTCTTTCTGCACAACATAGATACAGTACAAATATAAACAAGTATTTTTTTAATTCAAGAAACTCTTAGGGTTCCAATTACACATTGTTGCCAAGAAGTGCCAACGTGCTGGGGACTTCCCAGAACACTCCTGCTATCCACCCACCCCCGCCAATTTTTTAATGTAGCAAACACATCAACTTAAAAAGCAATTATCAATTTTCCCTCCCACTTTAGGCTCAAACTTCATGGTGGTCAAACATTTAATTTTGAAATAATTGCTGGGCTGAACTTCAGTTGACAAGACCACAGATGTGAATAAAATGCCGTTAAGGTTCCTTGAGGACATTGTTAATGAGCTTTAAAAAAAAATAGAACTGACTTTCCAAAGAGCCAAGACCTTTGTAAAATCAGCTGGCTTACAAACACCACTGACCTGTCCGTTCTATACTTCACAGTGGCGAGTCGTGAGAACAGCTTGTTCTGAATCTTCTGGCTGCCTTGCTGCAGAAGGAGCATTGAGTATCTTCTGTGATTAACACGTAACCAGTGTTTTGTTGACTTTGGCTCAACTTTTCTCTCTCAGTGTGTTGTGGGAGAAGAAAAAGTGAAGATCAATTTTATACTATGTTTATACCCTTGTCAGTTACTTGATCTTAATTCTGAATCCAGCCCTACATAATATGTGTTTTTATATTTATGAAAAAACATTCCCTTAAGTTGTAATATTTTGATTACATATAACACTAACAGATAAACACATGCCAAGAGTTTACTATTTATAATTATTTTGTTTTAATGGGCTGAGAAAGAATAGCTCCCAAAAGCTTGAGTTTTAGCAGAAGAAGATGAAGATTTTTGTATGTGATAACTTTGATAAGCAACGTAAACATGATTGTCTTAAAATAGTTGAGAGGCTAGTCACAGATCCATGGACCAAAGGAGTTTTAAGCAGCAAAGGAATGCTACATGTAAGGCATCTCTTTACAGCCTGCAACCCCAACTCCCTTTCTCCCTCGTTTTCCTTAAATATGCATATACTTTATCCTAATTAGTATAATCTTGTTCTTGCTGTTGCTATTAGTTGCCAAATGACTCTGACTCACAGCAAACTTACCTATAATCCAAGGAAACATCGCCAGGTTTTGTGCCAGCTTCATGATTGTTTGAGTCCATTGTTTTGGCCAACTACGTCCATTCACTTCACCAAGACCTTCCCTCACCTTGCTGACCCCCCACCTTATAAAGCCATGACGTCCTCTTCTACCTAGTCTTCTTTCCTGATGGCCATTCTTTGGTGAGCCAGAGCCTCACCTCACTTTCACTTCTCAGGATTATTCTGGTTTTATTCCTCCTTTGTTCCTTCTTCTGACAGACTGTGAGATATCCAGTATTCTTCACCAACACCACAATTGAAAGAATCTTCCATCTTCTGTTATCAAAAATCAAATCAGTGCCTTAACTGGCAGAATTGGTTAACTTAGTAAAATAAAGCAAAATTCAAACACATGGCCTTTGGCTCTCTCAAATAGATACTGGAAATCTGATACCTGGCTTGCAAGAAATTGTTTTGTTTTTTTTGCAATATGATACAAATAATCCACCTGGGCTGCCCCATATGAGATATGAATAGGGTAAATACTGTTTTTTCTCCTGGAGATAGTGGGGCATTTGCTTTCATGGTCTGGAGTCATGTATGTGGCAAATAGCGTTTCCAGCATTTAAAGGGAAGGGGGAACCCTTGCAGCTACCACGTTGGAACAGACCCTCTGCTGTGAGTCAGAACTGGCTCACAGCATCTAGCGACAGCTCACAGCATCTGTATCACTGTGGCAATATTAGAAAACAGGCCAGGGAATTACCTTCATTAGCAGAGCTTCAAAGACATGGATACTGTTGTCATTTTCACAGAACCAAAGTTACACTGTGAAGGAAGAATAACTTTTGCCTTAGCCCTCCTGCTATCCTCTAAGAAAACTAAATTTATTCTGAAAAGTAATGATCAATTTAATGCTATAATTAATCATGAGGGAAGAACAAAGGGTATGTTCTTCCTCCAAAACTCTTTATTCTCTCAAATCATTTTTTTAAGTTAAAAGCCTCTAGTACAAGTTTTTTGTTTTGTTTTCACAATGCTCTACTATTTTTAAATTCCCAAAGGTGACCCCAGAACTTTGGTTTTATACTTCAAATAGCAAAATTGAATGATAATATCACAGAACTTTCTCTTGTGTATTTTTCCCAGCCAGTATTTTAAGTGAGCCAGATCACTAAAAACCAAGAATCATGAAGAAAAATTAAGACTCGTGTTCTGCGGTTCACTCGGTATCTTTTCCATTATATTTATTTTTTTAATCTAGCCTAATTGCAGTTTGTATTTAATTTTAGAAGAGTATACAATACTATCTCTTCTTGGCATGCCACTAGCAGCTGATCTTGGTAAACAAGCTGGCTGAAAGATTATCTGTCACCCAGCATATCATCACCCTCAGCACACTGATTCACTTGTTTGATGTCAGAACACAATCTGAGGTCACTGCATGGACATGATGGCATTAATGCTTCACAAAATAGACAGGTGTCTAACATTCCCAACAATGATTGCCAGCATATGTGGAGAGCAACCCTGGCGGTGCAGTGATTGGTTAACCATTGGGCTGCTCATCTCGAAGTCAGCAGTTTGAAACCACCAGCTGCTCCTCAGCAGAAAGACAAGGCTTTCTACTCCTAACAAGATTTACAGGCTTGCAACAAACTCACGGATAAAGGAACAACAGGAGATCTAAAATTGATGGTGAAGAGGGAGGATATACCTGGTGGGGTTTAATCAAGTGCAATGTATCCGAGAGGAATTTCGGAGAGCCGAATAGAGGGTGGTTGTGATGGTGGGATAAGAGGAAGGTGAAAGGAAATACAGGAAAGAAATAGAAGACAAAGGCTATTTATAGAAGTGTAGCTATATGTATATATATATATAAACATTAATTTATAATGAAAGGGATAGAGGTCAATGGACATATGTAATATGTTATGTATTAAGATAGCAGACAGACGTTGGGCTTCCACTCAAGGAAGGCCTTACTTCACACAAGCACACTTTGTTCCAATAACCTGGCACTCTTTGATGCTCACCTTCCCGACATGATCACTGAAGATAAAATGGGTGCATAAGCAAATGTGGTGAAGAGAGTGGATGGTGTCCGGCTATCAAAAGATATAGCATCTGAGGTCTTAAAGGCTTGAAGGTAAACAAGAAGCCATCTAGCAGGGAGGCAAATGAGTCCACCTGGAAGAAGCACACCACCCTGTGTGATCATGAGGTGTCCAAGGGATCAGGCATCAGATATCAAAAGATCTGAAAAAAACAGCTACAATGATGTAAATGAGGGGGGTTGTACTGGAGACCTACAGCCTATCTGTAGACAATTGGATAAATCCCCACAGAAGGGTTGTAAGGAAGGGATGATTCAACCAAGATATAGAATAGCACCACTGAAACATACATCATTCCTCTAGTCCCTGAATGCTTCCTCCCCCTGACACTCCCCTCCACTACCATGACTCAATTCTATCTTACAAATCTGGCTAGACCAGAGGATACACATTGGTACAGATAGCACTCTCAACACATGGAATTCAGGACAGATAACCCCTCAGGAAGAGAGTAGTGATATCATGAGAGTAGGGGGGTGGCCATGGAGGGGGAAGCTGGCCAGTATGGGGGAACACATCACAAGGTGGGATATATATCATCCCCCAAATGGGATGAATACCAGATATATGGGTGAAGGGAGACAACAGACAGTGTAAGATATGAAATAACAATAACAATATATAATCGATCAAGGATTCATAATGGTGGGCGAGGGAAAGGAACAAAGAGGAGTTTATACTAAAGGCTAAAGTAGAAAGAAAATATTCTGGAAATGATGAAGGCAATATACGTACAAAGATGCTTGATACAATTGATGTATGGAATGTTTAAAGAGCTGTAAGAACCCCCAATAAAATGATTATAAATAAATCAAGCTAAAAAATTTTAGCTGATACCAAGGGCTCAAGTAGAAAGCAAATGTTTTGAGAATGATGAGGGCAACAAATGTACAAATGTGCTTGACATACGATGGACGTATGTATGAATTGTGATAAGAGTTGTACGAGTTCCTAATAAAATGATTTAAAAACAAAACCAAAACTTTACACATTTGGAAATCCAGAACAGGTCTACTCTGTCCTATGGGGTGACTGTGAGTTAAGGTCGATGCCATGGCAGTGCGTGTGGTTGTGTGATGCTAGGAGTGCTGGTAGCTGCTAGCCCATAGGTTGGAGGTTCAAACCTACTCAGCAGGAGAAAGATATAGCCGTCTGGTTTTGTAAAGATGTGCAGCCTTGAAAGCCCTGTGGGCAGTCCTACCCTGTCCTAGGGTGTCACTGTAAGTGAGAATCCACTGAACAGGAGTGAAGGGGTTTGGCCCTTGTGTGTGCGTGGTGGTGGGTAATTTAAAAGAAGCTCAAACTGGTTGAGAAGATCCTAATTACATGGTCTCCGTCCATGAGTCACAGTCACAACACTTCTCCAGCTGTCCGATTGCCCTGTGCGGCATGATCCACTTGGTGGATGATGACTAAGGCATCATGCTTGCTGTGTCCATGACCACACTGCTGTCATTGTCCGCAGTGTTGTGTTGGGAGGGCATTTGAGAAGGGGTGAATTCCAGGGGCTGGAACCGTAGAACAATGCTATTCTAGCATAGTTCGTGTTGAATTCCTAGGATCTGTTTTCATAACTTGGACCAGGAAGGATGGAAACCTAAATATCAGCTGTATTTGCTTGTAAAGACATCATGTGGATAATTATCCACACATACTTTGGAAGGCAGACCGCTACTAAAGATCGTGTGAAATCAAGTTTCCATTGATTAGTTTGATAAAACAATCTGGCCTGTTTCTTGCTACTTCACAGAGTGAGATGATAGACTATTTTTCTGAAATTTTCAAGCCTGGAATCCATTTCCTTCAGCTGCTCCTCAGATCCTCGTGTTACAAACTTGGATGTTTCATACTCAGAGGAAGCATTTCAACATTGTCATAATCTGAATCTTCAATTCTTTTATTCGTATGGATCATTATTCTCCCCAAAATCATTTTGCCTGATTATACACCTTAGTCTTCTAATACATAAGAGAGACCTGTGTTCTTTGGTATGTAACATCAGTAATCATGCACATAGATACCTGTGCTCAATTTTTATTTAATAATGGCATTTTATATCTCATTCAGATCCAATCATTTTCCATCAAATAGCCCAAGAACAAGTACTTCTTAGGAATGAGGATTATCCTTACATGACAAAGAGATAAAGATGATATCACCCTTGGAGGATATAGAGGATAAAATGTGCTTTTAGAACTTTTGTCTTCTAGGAAAAACCCCTAAATTACAGAGACTGGAGGCAACAGGTGGAAAAGTAGTTAATATTTCACCAAACTAAATAAAAGTCATCTCTCTGAAATTCAATAGTTTGGCCTGTACAGCTTTGGCTAGATATGAAATGGCATGGTTAGTGCCTGACACTCTGATCTCACTTAAGAACTGTCTGCTCATGTTTGCCCAGTTGGCCACCCTGAAGACAGGAAGGGTTGGCAGGGAAATGGCAAGCAGAGAAGAACGACTTGGTCAGATTCGTACAGATTTGTTTAGTAAGGTCAGTTGCTGTGTCACATAAAGGAGCCAAGCAACGAGTTCAAAGAAAACTCTCCAAGAAAACGCAGATGTGCACTTACCCTTACACACTGAGATAGTTAGAGTCTATTGTGCCAACCTGGCCGATACACACGTGTGGGGTTAATTGAAGGGCAGAGGGATAAGTGGCTCCGTCAGCCTCGCCTTTCTAGTTCTCGGGTCTCTTGCTTTGTGGTGGTCGCACCAGGGTGCAGCTGCCTTCGCAGTTCCCTGCTTTAACTGACAAGGCTCATTTCCTGCAAGACATTGCTGAAGAGAAGCCACATGGACCTACCCCAATGCAGTCCTGGGTGCTGGAGCAGCTGTATGGTGACCCCTGCCAGTGCTGAAAAGCTTACACATTCATTGATTTGGCTTTCCTCCTGCAGTCGGCTTCATTGTGTGTGTTTTGTGAGATGGAGGAGGACTTTGTGGATTGGTGTTGGACATATGGGTTAATGTTGGACTTGTGGGCTTGGGCAGCACTGGATTGGGATGTTTTCTTGATGCACACTTAACATTTATATAAAACTCTCTCTTATACGTGAGTTTCTGTGAAAGTACCCAGACTAACACACACACACAAAGCAGACACAAACAGTCCTCTATCGCCTTGGCTTGTGCTAACAGCTTCTCCGTTCTCCCCGGCCTGTCGTTGCTAATGGACATTCAGTCTATTCTGACTTGTGGAATAGTGTACGCAGAGTGCAACTGTTCCAGGGGATCCAAGGCTGTGACCTTTTGGAACCAGATCACCAGGCCTGTCTTCTGTGACACCCCTGGGTGGTGACCAACCTTTCAGCCGTTAGTCTAGTTGGTTAACCCCTTGCACCACCCAGGGTGCCCTTCTATTTGACCAATGGCTTATTCTTTTCTATTTGAGATGTATCATCATTTGCATTATTGAAAAGCAGTTTTGCTCTATAGGATCCTAAATCTAGTTTAGAACCGTGCATTAGTACACTTCTTCAATGTGGTTCATAATTTCTTCTTGACCTTACCCGCTGCTGTGGGGTTGGTTCCAAATCACAACCTCCCTGGTTTCTAGGTCAGGGTTAGGGAAACTTTTAGGACAGAGAGCCAGTCCTATCTCTCACCCAATTTAAAAATTATTCAAGAGCCATGACTACATTTTACAAACGAATGGAATCTCCATTATCTGAATAATAGCCTTTAACATATTTCTTCAAAGCCACGTGTGGTAAGAGGATACAACCCTGTCCACTCACCTTTCCTGGTTTTAAACCATACAGGTTTCCCTCTTTGCCATTTGTACAAGTTCCACATGAGCACAATGAAGTATTCTGGGACTCCCATTCTTCTCAAGGTCATGTTATGATTTGCAGTCAATATCTTGGGAAAGCCAATGGAATACAAGTAAACATCTTTCTGGTGTTCTCTGCTTTGAGCCAAGATCCATCTGACATCTGATATCAGCAATGATATTCCTTGTTCTACGGCCTCTTCTGCCTGAACCTCTGGGAGCTCCCTGTCAATGGACTGTGGCAACCATTGTTGATGATCTTTGGGAAATTCTTCTTGCATGTGGTATTAGTGATATTGTTCTATAGTTTGAGCATTCTGTTGGGTCATCTTTCTTTGGAATGGACACAAATAGGGATCTTTTCCAGTCAGTTGGCCAAGTAGCCACATTCCAATTTTCCTGCTATAGATGAGTAAGTGCTTCATCAGCTTGTTGAAACAATTCAATTGATACTCCATCAATTCCTGATGCATTTTTGCTTTGTTTTTCACCTAATGCTTTAAGCACAGCTTGGTCTTCTTCCTTTTCCACCATTGGGTTTTGCTCGTATGCTACTTTCTGAAACGGTGGAATGTCGATTAGTTCTACTTGGTACAGTGACTGTAGTCTTTCCATTTTCTTTTGATGCTCTCTGCATCATTCAATATTTTACCCATAGAATCTTTGAGTATTTCTACTTGAATATTGATTTTTTTTTCCCTTCAGTTCTTTCCATCTAAGATACATGTTTTTCCTTTTTGGCTTTCTCACTCAGGTCTTTGCAGTTTTCATTATCATATTTGACTTCATTTCTCGAACTGCCCTTTGAAATTTTCTGTTCCGCTCTGCAACTTCTTCATGTTTCCCATTTGCTTTAGGTACTCTAAAACCAAGAGCAACTTTCGGAGTCTCTTCTGACACTTGGATATTTACTTTCTGTTCTGTTTTTTTTTTTTCAAGGACCTTTGACTATCTTCATGAATGATGTTCTTGATGTCTTCCCGTAGCTCATCAAGTCTCATGCCATTCATTAGTGTTCAATGTGTCAAATCTAGTCTTGAAATGGTCTAGAAATTCAAGGTTGCATTTTTGGCCCTTGTGGAATTGTTTGAATTTTCTGTAGCTTCAAACTGAACTTACATATCAGCAATTTATGGTCTGTTTCACAGTCCGCCTCTGGCCTCATTTTACCTGCTGATACTGAGCATCTCTATCTCCTCTTTCCACAGATGTAGGCAGTTTGATTTCTTTGTATTCTCTCTGAAGGGGTACAGGTGTACAGTCACCATTTGTGTTGTTGGAAAGAGTTATTTGCTATGAAAAAGTTGTTGGTCTTGCAAAATTCTATCATGAGATCTCCTGCTTTGTTTGTATCACCAAGACATATTCCCCAACGACCAGTCCTTCTTCTTTGTTTCTAATTTGTGCATTCCGATTGCCAGATGGAATGAGACTTCCTCAATGTATACCAGTTACAGTATTGCAGCTTTTGAAGCATGAGAATATATTAGCTATTCAAAACTTTAAAAGAAAAATGTAAAGAAAATGAAGTGAAGCTGAATGGTAAGAACTGGAAAATGGGAAAAGGGCAGCATAGAGAGCGTTTCATGCTCCACCGTTATTCGTGAACTCATCTTTCCGGACCCCCGGGCTTACCTCGGGAGATTCCTGAGGTTCCAGCAATGACCAGCAAAGAACAGTAGGAAAATTGAGTCAACAAAAGGCCTTTGCAAAAATAAATTAACTAATTGAACAACAACACAAAGGCCTTTGGTTTGAAGCTCTTTCAATGGCAAATGTCAGTAGGATCGTGGCAGCATGTAATCTGCATTCATCTTCAGACACCTGACCCCGCTTCCCAGATCTGTGAGACCCACGGCAATCGCTCAGAAAGCACCAAGCTTTACCTTCTGGCGCAAGGCCTGTGCTGGGGGCTCATATGAAAACTCCAATGCGTTACTTCTGAGCCTGTGTGATTCCAGTGCTGTGTTAAAAAGGAATGTAGCAGAGAATAAGGGATAGGGGGACAGACGGCTTAGCGACAGTGGAGGTTGGCAGTGAAGAATGAATAAACAAGTACAAAACAATGTTGTCAGGAAAGTAATTTGATTGAACTAAGGCAGCCTCCCAATGCATCCACTTGTTGTTAGGTACCATTAAATTGTCTCTGAGTTAGAACGATGCTGTGTACAACAGAACAAAACACTGCCCGGTCCTGCACCAACCTCATAACTGTTCGTATGTTTGAGCTCATTTCTGCAGCCACTGTGTCCATCCATCTTGTTGACGGTCTTTCTCTTTCTCACTGCCCTCTGCTTCAATGAGCATATGGCCTTTCCAAGCACCGGTTCCTCCTGATAACAAGTCCAAAGTATGTGAGATAAAGTCTCAACATCCTTGCCTCTAAGGAACATTCTGGCTGTACTTCTTCCAAAAGAGATTAGTTTATTCTGTTGGCAATCCACAGTACTCTTGGTATTCTTTGCCATCACCTCATTGAAACACATCAATTCTTCTTTGAGCTTTCTTATTCGATGTTCAGCTTTCACCAGTAGCACTTAAGGAAGGGTTATTTTTAAATGCAGTTAAACTTCTATGGGCGGGGGTAACTCAGCATGTCATTTTATTCTCAGAAGACTTTTCCAGATGTGTGGGTGTAAAACTCACTTGCAGCAAACTGATAAACCCATACTGTTTATTATGAAAAGTGTCACTCTCCCGGGGAAGGCAGGACTTCGAGTTGAAAACCTGCTTGGGGCTACACCATGTGCTATTTCAGACGGAGCCCTTCTCCACCTTTGCTAGTCCCTCTGAGTAAAATCGTGCTTGACATTGACTTAATAAGTAGATGATGCTTGAAAAAGAAGATCAGAGTGCAGTATTGACCCTACCTAATAAAGTCTGGGAGACATTGTGTGTATTGGTGTGTGTGTGTGTGTGTGCGTGCGTGTGTGTGCGCGCGTGTGTGTGTGTGCGTGCACGCGCGCACACACACAGACAGGCACGTGTGAGCAAGCTCTCTGTCTGGAGCTCCCAGGGTTTACCAGTCTTGTCAGCTGTAACTACCTTCTTATCTGGACTTTGTTAACTTGAGATTTGTTCTTAGCTCATGGAAAAGGTCTGCCTTTGTTTTCTTCCTACAGATAAGCAAAGTCTTTTGGCAGAATCCTTCAAAGGCAGTTAGTCGGTAGCATCATGGAAATTTGGCAGCTAGTTGAGTCCTAGGGCAAATCTAAACATTAGTTTAGGTTATTTTCACAGGCAATTGTTCCACAATTTTTCATCCCTTTATTTTAGCAGTTAACATAATCACTCACAGCCATTGTTCCAAAACTGAGCCCTCTGATCCAGTCTTTATCATTGTGTAGTCTGAGTAACCATGAAATTTAAATTTATATGGGATATATAAACATTGTAGTAGAACACAAATAAATCATCCAAAGGCCTTCTCAATTCCTCAGTTCACACCTCTTCAAGCTTAATACAAAAAAGTTAAGCTGAGACTTGGATTCAATAAAAAAATGAACAAAGAGAGTGTTTTGTTGTATTTCCTCTCTGGTAATTTTGTCCTTTTGCCTTTTAAATCATTTTAATTGCTTTCAGTGTTGCCAAAGCACATACTCACTCTAATATATTATATCCATAAGTCCCTCTCATTAAAAGAAGATAACGTATATTCTAAGTTATTTGATCCACCTTAAATTAGTTGGATTATCTGAGAAGGGGTTCTAATACATAAAGAATTAGGACCTTGTTCTTGAATAGTGTTTCCAATATCAACAATTTTAAAACTGAATATTTCTGTATGTTGTACTCTGGAGACAGTGATTCACCAAAGTACCATAAATTTATGTCCTCTTTTGGTGCTACTTGATATCACCCTCATAAAGAGATCACTGAAGATATGGGTGCTATAGCAATCAAATATCTGTAATAAAAAAAAAGTATACCGTAGTAGATACCAGAGGCCAACGCTAAACCTACAGGTCAAGGACAGAGGACTGTAGGAATAGCAACAGCTTAAGATATAATGTCCCCTCAGGGGAGCAAACTGCAACAGAGAACAACACTGGGGGCACACAGCAGGGAGTTAGTCCAGTCTGAACCCTCCACCCCATAGTGGAGTGAACCAAGAAGTGAACATAACAGATGAGCCACCGAAGCAAAGTAAAGCCACAAAGCCCCCTGAGGAGCCCCCAAAATAGGGGGCAGTTCCCAGAATTCCCCAGTACGAGTAGGGAGATAGTCACAGACCTGAATTATGTATGCTTTTTTCCCCTGTTTTTTTCTTTTTATTCAAATATTTTTGTTTTCTTTTGTATCTGTTATTGTTGGTTTTGCCCACCTCTATCAGATAGGCATGGGAAGCAAGCCAAGGAGAATGCAATAGGACCCACAGTTCCGGAGGAACTTGGTGAGAGGAGGAGGCTGGTTGGAACAGCAGGCGTAGTAAGGGAGCAATGAGTAAACAACACCACAGAAAGGAGAATAACTAGAAAATTAAAACCAACAACAAGGAGGACAAAGAGATCCTGAGGGTGTTGGAGCAAGAGCAATCTAGCTGAAAGGAATTACTAAGAGGCGGAAGAAGGACAAATGTGCTGGTGGGGCAGGAGGAAGGTAAAGGGCAACAGAGGAAATATCTAGGAAGCAAAGCTATGGATAGAGGTATAAGCATAAATTTGTACAAATGTAAATATATTAATTCATTAAAATAGAGGTATAGGCCTATGTACATATATTTATATGGTGATACACTGAGGTAGTAGACAGATTTGGGGCCTCTGCTCAAGCCCTGCCTCGACACAAGAACACTTTGTTCTAACAACCTGGCATTCTGTGATGCTCACCCTCCTGACACAATCACTGAAGACAAAATGGGTGCATAAGCCAATGTGGTAAAGAAAGAGGATGGTGCCCAACTATCAAAAGATGTAGCATCTGGGGTCTTAAAGGCTTGAAGTTAAACAAGCAGCCATCTAGCAGAGATGCACAAACCCACCTGGAAGAAGCACACCAGCCTGTGAAGTCATGAGGTATCAACAGGATCAGGTAACAGGCATCAGAAGACCCCAAACAAACAAACCCATATTATTGAGAACGAGGGGGTCAGAGCAGAGACCCAAAACCCATCTGTCGACAATGGGACATCCCCTGACAGAAGGGTCACAAGGAAGGGATGAAGCAACCAGGGTGCAGTATAGAACCAATGAAACACACAATATTCCTGAGGCTTCCTCACTCCCCACTCTCATGACCCCAGTCCTGCCTTTCATTGCAGGCTAGACTAGATCATGTACATAGATACAGATAAGAGACACACGGAATCCAGGAACAGAAATAGGGGTAGTGATACCAGGAAGGTAGAGAGAAGGTGGGGGAAGGAGGGGAGGAAGGGGGAGCCGATTGCAATGATCAACACATAACCACACATCCCCATGGAGACGAGCAACAGAAACTGTGGAGGAAGGGAAACTGCAGTCAGTGTAAGATATGAAAATAATAATAATTTATAGTTTACCACGTGGTCAAGAGGGTTGGAGGGAGAGAAAAAAGAGGAGCTGATACCAAGGGCTCAAATAGAAAGGAAATGTTTAGAAAATAATGACGGCAGCATATGTACAAATATGCCTGATACAATTGATGTGTGGATTGTGATCAAAGCTGTAAGACCCCTAATAAAATGATCTCCTAATACAAATTTTTAAATTCTTTAGCTGATAGTTATAAAAATCCTTGTTAGGTAGGGTCAGGTCACTTCTGATTGCAAGTGACCCCTTGGACAGACTGGAACCTCCTTACAGCGTCTTCTCGGCTGCAATCATTACAGAAGCCAGGGTTTCTCCTATCAAGGCATTTGGTGGGTTTGAACCGCCAAATTTTTTTATTTGAACACTTAACCATTTATCCCACCAGGGCTGCTTAAACCTGCAACCTTTTACTAGAAATCCTCCCATTTATATCAACTAGGGAAAAAAGGAAATGGGTCTAATCAATTCTGAGCGCAGACTTGAAGTTGGAGCTACATTCAGTGATTTACATAGACTTTGGTGGTGCTAGTTTTACTGAATTTACCATCTCATGTAATACCTGTAACTACCGAGTGACAATCTCTCTATTTCACATATGAAAAATCACCGAGGCTTAGGGAGGTTACTCCAAGCCAGACAGCAAATCGATGATCATAGACGAGGTCTAAATCAAGGTCAGAATCATTCCACAACTGCGTGCTGATATTGTCTTCGAGATCTAGCTGTCCTTCAAGGATACCTGCTACACACATGTTCGGAGTCACACCGCCCCATAGAGTTTCCAAGTCCGTTACCTCTATGGAAGCAGACTGACACATTGTCCTCCCGCTCAGCAGGTTGAAGGTTCCGGCCACTACTGCTCACTCAGCAGTGGAGTACCTCAACACGGGGCCACCAGGGCACACACTCACGTATAAGAGTTGCCATTTAAATAGTATCTAAACAAGAAAACAAGTCATTGTATTCCTGGAGGTGGGGGAAACTTCAAATTGGTGTTTTCAAAGGTTGCGTTTCCACTTTGATTCTCTCCATTGCATATTCTAGAGAAAATCCATGTATGGAACAGATGAAAACTGAGATACTCTGGTTGAAGGAGGGAAAGGCCCGGGACAAGCTGACCTCCTGGAATTCTGTCTCTGCCCCTCTCCTTTTGACATCTCAGGGGTCATTTCAGAGAGATACTGCTTTGTGTTACATCAGACTTTCAAAATGTATAATAGAAATAACATAGGTAGATAGCCAAATCCAGTTGCCATCCAGTTGATTCTCCCTCCTGGCGACCCCATACATGTCAAATAGAACAGAGCTCCAAATCCATTTCAGTGGCTGGTTTTTCGAAACTATATTTGCCAGGCCTTTCTTCCGAAGGACCTTTGGGTAACTTGAACGACTGACATTTTGGTTAGTGGCCTAATGAGTTTGTGCTCTCCTTCACATTCCTCAAAAGGCAACATGAATGAAAGCAGGTGTTCCGATCGGTAACTATTCATGCTCTTCTCATTACATTATCCAGCATCCGGGCTCGGAGCACCTCTACTTCACAGAGAGGCCTTGGGTGTGTCACTTAACCTTGTGGATCTGGATCTTCTAATCTTTGAGAGGAGTTCAGGTTGACCCAGCCAAGTAGATCTCAACCCTGACTGCACATTAGAATTTTACAGGGAGTCTTTATAAGCTTTTATAATCTCACCCCTAGAGATTCTAGTTTACAGTCTTTGGATGAGGCCTGGACATGCGTATTTTTAAGCACTCCCAGATGATTCCGTGCAGCCGGAGAGAGAGCCACTGGTCCAAGTGATCGCCCAGTTTCTTTCCATTTCTGAACCTGACCTTGTCCTTGAAATGCCAATGAGGATCTTCATAAATGCCTTAGCCATCCTGCTCCAAGGCACCAGGAGATTAAGAAACGTTCATTCTTAAAAGTTCCAAATTCATAGTGTTCGTGTTATGCATGAATGGGACTTAATCACATGATTGGCCTTTCCACAGAAAACCTAAAGAGGAAAGCAGGTAGCTTAAGAAGTTCCCCAGGAAAATAGCTTATTCTTGTCCTTGTCCTTTTACAGATTATTTCAGTGTTTCCTGTCAATCATTCTTAAATCCTAAATCTTACAAATTTGAAAAAGAAAGTTCTGAGCCCTCAGAATCACATAGAGTGGCAATCATGTTTGACTAGCGCCCTTGAGCATGCAATATGATGGGCCTGTAAGCATGGAGGTGCCTCCCACCTGTAACCCAACTCAGTCAGTGTCTAACACATAAGAGAGGCTCCTTTTCTTTTCGAATGGAATGAAAAGTATCCAACTCTGGCGAGTGGAATTTTAAAAGTTGAGCAGTGTGATATAACTAGGGTTCCCTCACAAGCCCCAAACCGGTGACGGGAGGACAATTTAAACATCATATGAGACCATGAGCAATTGCGGTGCTCAGCTTCCCTTCCCAAATTTGCCAATTGTTTGTGATTCGTTTGCTCCAAGCACAGCAGATAAACTACCCAATGCACCATGTTAGTCAAAGTACCAAAATGATGTGCTCTATTTAGAAACATTGTTTCACGGTTGGTTTTTTATATGAGGTATAATGTCCTGTCCATCTGGCTTCCAAACCCATTCTACATTCCCAGCATCCCCGTGGGCACAGGCAAGGCAGTCCCCTCTGTCATAAACATGACCGATTTTCTAGGTGTCCTTTGATATTACATATCTGTCTAATCAAATACTGCCGTTAGCTAGAGCACTGTAGTAGGGACATTTCGATATGTTTAGGTTGCTATGTTAAGGTACACTGAAGTTTGAAAGCTAACGGATGTCTTACACGAGAGATTCACAGCAAATGCGTGTTGAGTAGCTGCTGAAAGGCCTCAAACGAAGGCCACCCACTAGGCAATGATCCCGGTGACATAACGGGAAGAGCTGCCTCAGTGGACGCAGTAGAAGTGAATGCTAGGGAGCATCCTTTCTTACATTTTCAAAGTACAGAACATGATCTGAACAGGGAAGTATGTGGTAGCCATCTATTACTACCAAATTACTACCAGTTAGGATTCATCTTATTCATGACACCCACTGATACAAAGCTTCATGTAGCCTCATACATGTTATGCATAATGTTTGTATGTGTATATACATTTTATGCATACATAGATACTGTTTATATATTATACACACACACACACTGTTTATAGCAGTCAACGGAAAGAGAAATATTGGAAAAGTGTTTATCCTTCTCTCTTGTCCTCTATAGTTCTGGATTCTACTTCAATACATGGAGCATTAGCAGTCAGCCAGTATTCTTCACTTCACGTTGAAAATATGAACTTTAAATCAGACTTTTTTCCTGTCAGAGAAAATGAGTTTAGTAATCTCTGGTCTTGTTATGAGGCAGACCATGCATCAATAAAGAGAATAAAATGCATTTAGCTTTCAGGCAAGGCCTGGACAATAATGAGCCTGCAAATCAGAGCAAAAATTATAGATGTTCTGACTGGGAAGCTTGCCCAGGGTCTTTTGGGCTCTTGTTTTTGCTGTTTCATATTGGCTCTTTCATTGATATGCACTGAATTAACAGTGACTTTCATATTTGGGCAAGAAAAAGAAGACACGAGTTGGAGCTAAGTTCTCCAAAGACCATAGATATTGACCCAGTCTCAGGTTTCCATATTTTTAGGAAACATTGTACACATTTTCATCTGCAGAAATGTTCAGCACATCTTTAATTCTAGAGATGATGCTACCAATTAAGGAGAGTGTAATTTCAGAGACGGGGTTTAATTTAACACTTCTGAATCCACGGATTCATATCCTATATCATTTTGTTTATATTATGTACTGACCAGTCCTTTTATTCAGACAGAATGTTATAAAGAAACAAACTAGAATTCTTTCCTATAGGCAGGGGCAGAGGGGGAAATGAATAAATTTCACTTTCTCTTTCAGAATTTACAATACAAAATAAAAGTCTTATCTTTCTTTTATATAGATATAGTTTGAGGAAAACAAACTGAAATAGTTGGTAAATCCGGATGTCTCTGTAACTTTAAGGAGCTGGAGGATTCACAATACAAGTCAGATCTAATTACTCAATGACATCCTAGAGCCGAAAGTGTGGGAAGTGCCCTGCAGGTATTTCATTGTGTAACTAAACTTCAGCAATTGTTTGTTTCATCTAACACGTTATAAGACAAATAAATAGACTATGCAGTGGTTCTCAACTTTCCTAATGCCGTGACCCTTTCATACAGTTCCTCATGTTGAGGTGACCCCCCCCCAACCATAAAATTATTTTTGTTGCTACTTTATAACTGTCATTTTGCTACTGTTATGAATCGGGTGACCCCTGTAACAGGGTTGTTCGACCCCCAAGGAGGTCGCGACCCCCAGGTTGAGAACCGCTGCTGTAGCGTGATGTCGCGCTGATGAAGTTCTTTGTAAACAGGCCAGCATGGTCAAAGCGGACCCGGAGTGCTGCTGCTCATTATGTGGGGTTCTGAGTTTTTATCTGTGATGTGCTGGGACCGCAGTGACAGAAGCCGGACAGCACACCACTTCCACGGTCCTCGCCTCCACGGGAAAGAAGAGCACGGGCAAAGTGTCCAGGTGGCCCTGGCAACACGCCCTTCAACCACTGGCGAAAATGACCAAGAACTAACGACAAGGATGACTGTCCTGACCCACGATGCCAATGTCTACGAAGTACTTGTCTATAAAACGGACTTCTCTATTCTCTTCCTCTCTTGCCGCTCTCACAAATACTGTTTGGGTTCAAGTGCAAAGGAAGGAGAGAGTCCCCCTACCCAGAGGGCAAGAGACTGAAAACAGCCGGAGGCCGTCTGAGAGACAGCCGTGTATTGCGTGGGCGAGCTTCTAGGCCAGCAAGCTCTGCTGCTGCTAGCTGACACTGACCGGACGAATGCATTCGCACTGTGAAAGTAGGTACCTGCAGCGGATTGTTCAGTTGAACCTACTGTGTTCACTGGACTGGGTCTTGCTGATACCGAGTCAGCCAGGTGCAGCAGCGCCTTTGTGTGCGCTGAAGTGCACACATTCCCTACAAATACCTAAACGTGTGTCTGGGTGCCCATTTTAACGAATAGTCCTCTGAAGACCCGGACTCATTGTAAAGATATTATTGATTCTTTATCACACTAGGAATGCCATTTATATGTCACGCTTTTCTAACCGCAGAGAAAAGAGAGGAGAGACCAGTCCTTAGAGGAGGACCTGACACTTGGCAAAGTGGAGGGGCAGTGAAAAGAGAAAGACCCCCAAAGAGATGGTCTGACCCAGCGGCTGCAACAAGGGGCTCAGGCAGAGCGACAGTTGTGAGGATTGTGTTTCACCAGGCCAGGGCTGTGGTTCACTCTGCTGTGCGTGGGGTCCTGCGAGCTGTAACATACTTGATGCCTCCTAACCACACCAGGTCCTAGGATTTACAAGCTACAAAAGTATAGATTATACATTATAGATACAAGCATGACATTATCCATTATCTCATTCATATATACATGATATACTAGATACATTCATACACATGCTGGTATAATGTGTATAGTGTGTATTATGTTCCATACATGTAATATGCCATGCGCATGCATATAATGTGTATATATAAATTATATATAATGTATAGTGTATGGAATAGTGTTATGTTATATACACATGGTATATTAAGTATGCATTATGTGTATATAATACATATACATGTGCATTGTATGTGTATGATGTATTATTGTATTGTACAACATGTATGTTAATATAGTATATATGATTACATATTACTATGTGTATATACTGTTAATGCATGTATACAATGTGTGTATATACATATACATTATATATATGCATATAGTATAAACACATTGTATAATGTATGTGTGTATGCATTATACATATATGTATATATAATTATATATATTTTAAAGGCCCACAAACTCAAGGCCATGGAGTCAATGCTGACTGAAAGCGATCATCTGTGGATTTCTGAAACTGTTACTGTTTCCAGGAAGTAGAAAGTCCAGTCTTTCTCCCATGGAGCAGCTGGTGGTTTCTACCTGCCAACCATGAGGACTGCAGCCCAACGCATAACAACTACACCACCAGGGACCCTTAATTTTATATATATATAATGTAACATATAATATACACATAGACTATAATATATAAAGTTTTTGCTTGTAAATATACACATGTGTATGTGTATATCTATCTCAAAAACTGCTGACTCTCTCGAGTAACTTAAATATTTGCAAAAGAGAAAAAGATTCTAAAGACGGTTGCATTTGAGTGGCTGGAGACAATTCCAAAGACTGTGGAGCTGGTTTTCTTAGGACGTAGCAACGATGTTTAACACAGAAATGTAAAGTAAAATGTTTCAGAATATTTCCTTGCCGTTTTTAATTTTAAAAATTCTCTTTTCATTGACCACTATGCAACACACAGGCTGCATGTATGGAATTGTATTTTTAGCCTGAATGAAAATATGATTTAATATATTTTCATTTCTGTATTTCACAGAATAAACCTTCATCTCACTGGAATTAAATCTATTTTTTTTACCTTAATTTATAAGTATCCTTTCATACTAAAGGCCGTAGAAAACCAGTTGACATCGGCATGAAAATGCCTAAAATCTGAAACATGTTCAGTTTAGCAAGTATACTTCTGTTAAAGGGTAGGAAAAAGCATTTATGCTAAAGTCTAAACTTCTGTTAAAGGGTAGTAAAAGGCATGTATGCTAAAGTCTCAGCTTCAAACCTTCATTTAAAATCTGAACTGCTAATCACAACTCTACTATATATATATATTGGCTTGGAGCTAAGTACATGAAGGTGAAAGTATCCACAATATAGTTCTTGAAATAGAACTTTATGGGATTTGGATATGTGAACATCATATTATATAAAGTATGTGTGTTCATATACATCTGATGCATATATCTATCAAAGTAATTGCTCAAGTTGTTCTGGCTCTCTGTACCAGGAGGTATGCAAACTTGCGCCTGCAATTGGCTTCCTTTGGGCAACTGGCATGCTTTCCAAGAGACAGAGCAGAGAGGCTGACGCCCAGTGTCTCCCCGTCAGCACTGACCTACAGGGCACCACGGCCGAGCAGTGCTGGCAACTGCAGCGCAGGGGCTGCAGCCACAAAGTCAAAGCCAGCCCTGCTTCCTGATGCTCTCCCAAGCAAGCCTCTCCTCCTCCCCCCACACGTGCCTGGATATTTCCTGTGAAATGACTGGAGTGAGTTACAGTGCCTTGTTGGGGTTGCCACGGTGATGTAGCTGCGAGAATGAAAAGACGGATCTGCTTAAACAGATCACACCAGAGTCCTCTTGAACACTTTCAGATTGTTGATTTTATTTTGCAACCAATGACAACAGTCTTTTAAATCATTTTAGGGGTTCATACAACTCTTATCACAATCCATACATACATCAGTTGTGTAAAGCACATTTGTACGTTCATTGCCCTCATCATTCTCAAAACATTTGCTCTCCACTTAAGCCCCTGGCATCAGCTCCTCATCTCTCCCTCCCTCATGAACCCTTGAAATTTATAAATTATTATTTTGTTATATCTTTCACTGTCCGACGTCGCCCTTCACCCTCTTTTCTGTTTTCTGTCCCTCGGGGAGGAGGTTATATGTAGATGCTTGTAATCAGTTCCCGCTTTCCACCCCACCCTCCCGGTATCGCCATTCTCACCAGTGGTCCTGAAGGGATCATCCACCCCGGATTCCCTGTGTTTCCAATTCCTATCTGTACCAGTGTCCATCCTCTGGTCTAGCCAGATGTGTAAGGTAGAATTGGGATCATGAGAGTGGGCTGGGGGGGAGAAGCATTTAAGAACTAGAGAAAAGCTGTATGTTTTATCATTGCTACTCTGCACCCTGATTGGCTCATCTCCCTGCAAACCTTCCGTAAGGGGATGCCCAATTGCCTACAGATGTGTCTTGGGTCTCCACTCCGTACTTCCTCTCATTCACAATATGATTTCTTATTCTGATGATGCCTGATATTTCTTCCCTTCAACACCTCATGATCACATCGGCTGGTGTGCTTCCTCCATGTGGGCTTTGTTGCTTCTGAGCTAAATGGCCACTTGTTTACCTTCACGCCTTTAAGACCCCAGACACTATATCTTTTGATAGCCGGGCACCATCAGCTTTCTTCACCACATTTGCTTATGCACCCATTTGTCTTCAGCAATCATATCAGGGAGATGAGACACAATGATATGATTTTTTGCTCTTTGGTGCCTGATAACTGATCCCTTCAGTACCTCATGAGCATGCAGGCTGGTGTGCTTCTTCCATGTGGGCTTTGTTGCTTCTGAGCTAGATGGCCGCTTGTTTATCTTCAAGCCTTTAAGACCCCAGACACTATATATTTTGATAGTCGGGCACCATCAGCTTTCTTCACCATATTTGCTTATGCATCCGCTTGCTTTGTCTTCAGAAATTGTGTCAGGAAGGTGAGCATCATGGAATGCTAGTTTAATAGAACAATGTATTCTTACATTGAGGGAGTACTTGAGTGAAGGCCCAATGTCCATCCGCTACCTTAATACTAAATCTATACATATATGCACATAGATCTATTTCCACATCCTCATATAAATATATTTACATATGTGCATGCCTGTATTTAGAACTCTATAAATGCCCTTTACCTCCTACCTCTTTCCTCTATTTCCTTTGACTTTCCTCTGGTCCCACTACCATGTTCAGCCTTCGTTAGGGTTTCAGTAATTCCTCTCAGTTACATTACCCTTGGTCATGCCCTACCAGGCCTCCCACACCCTCCTCACCCCAATTTGAATCACTTGTTGTTCCCTTGTGCATCGGTTTGTTAACACCACTATCTTTCCCCCCACCTCCCCCTTTCCCATGTCGCCCCAGAACTGTCAGTCCCGTTGTTTTCTCCTCCAGTGAAAAATCCAGCCTATCTTATTTAGACAGACCTGCAGAGATAATAACATGCACAAAAACAAGACAGAGCAAAACCAAGCAACAAAATAAAACAAAAATAACAACAACAAGCCAATGACAAAACAAAACAAATCACAAGAAATAAAAGCTTGTAGTTAGTTCAAGGACTGTTTGTTGGCCTTTGGGGGTGTCTTCCAGTTGAGTCTGATGGGGCGCCAAGCCCTGGCCCCAAAGTCTATTTTTGGTATTCCCTGGGGACTTCGTTGCTCTGTTCCCCTTGCTGTTCTGTTCCACGCCCTTAGTGTTTCACCTCAGTGTGCTGGGATCAAATTGGGCACAATTCCCACACTGTGTCTCCAGTGTTATTCACTGTAGGACTGTGGGTCCACGAGGGATGTTGTGTCTCATAGTGGGTCCGGCCATGTGTTCTTCTCTGTGGATTGGCTGCTCTGAGTGGGAATGTCGTCATCAAGGCTGGGTGGGCCAGGATGTGCTCCACTCTCTCTTCCTCCCCCTTCATTTGCTCCCGTGAGCTCTGATCAGACATGTCCCTCTCCTGGAGCTGCAGCTTCAGGGCTGTCCTCTGAAATGAATTCTTCTGGGGACAGGGACAGCTGTCCACGGCGCTGGGACTGGTGAACTCTTCTGCATGTGCCTGTGGGGAGGCCTATGTGCAATGATTCACTGCAGATCAGCAAATGCAAGCAACGCCGTGCCTGTGGTGCGGAGTGGAGAAGCCAGCCCTGGTTCTCAAATCAGAGAAGGCCCTGGCAACTTTGTATTTCTTCAGCCAGTGTGCTCCATAATTGTGATGGTGCCCTGACACACTCTAAATGAAACCAGGGAAACATTAAGAATGATGATGTCTAAAGTGCTCATTCCATACCTCTTGATGGCCCTGGCAATTATATGTGGGCGACAGCAAGGACATGGTCAAATGATGTGTGTTAAGCAATACCAGGAGGAAACCTCATGACCCTCCAGTTCCCCGAGGGTCTGCAGCCTTCACAGTTATTTTTTATATATGGTTTTAATGTGGTACCAAGCGTGTGTTTATCGATTCTAAAAATAACACCTTTATTCACAGTGAAATTATGTGCACACAGAGACATTATTTCACGTGTGTGAACTACAAGTACTTTATTGATTTTGCATCCTCTCTGTTTATAAGAAAGAATTCTTTTTCACCCATTTTTTACATGAATAGGCAATACCAATATCATTCCATGTTTGTTATATAAAGGAAGTTATGATACTTAGACATTTGCATAATGTGAAATTTATATGCAATGTAAATATACACTCTCTTATACTTTGTTCTTTTCTAGAAACCATTTTCCTAACATTTCATGATGAACCTTGATTGAGAATGTAAAATGTATTATTTGAGCAGAAATTCTTATGTCCACTATTTGGGTACCTTATCAGTTGATCTATTTCATCAAACATTTTTGCAGACAAAAAAGTCTCTTGGGTTTTTAATCAGTTGGTTGCTTATACACAAAAATCAGACTGCTCTTAAAGTTTAACTTATTATACTTGGACATCATTATTTACGTGTTTATATAAGCTTACAGCCGGATTGCTTAAGGGCAATCAAATCATATTGCTTTGGAGTTACAAATGCCTAACATGGTGCTTTGGGATCCCTGATGGTTTAGTGACTTACACTTTGGGCTACTAAACACAAGGTCAACAGCTCAAACCACAGGCCTCTCCTTGGGAAGGAGATGAAGCTTTCTGATCCCAGAAACGCCCAGACGCAGTTCCACTCTGTCCTCCAGACCATGAGTCAAACCCAACTGGACGACAGGGAGTCAGAAACCCCTTTTGTCCACATATGAAAAAAGAGAGCACACGTTCTTTCTTTTATTTTAATCATTTTATTGGGGGCTCGTACAATTCTTATCACAATCCATATATCCACCAAGTTTGTCAAGCACATTTATACATTTGTTGCCATCATCAGTCTCAAAACATTTTCTTTCTACTTGAGCCCTTGGTATTAGTTCCTCATTTTCCCCACTCCCTTCCCGCTCCCCATGCCCTCATGAACCCTTGATGATTTATCAATAAAGCCATGAGTTCACACTTAGGTGCAAGCAAATGGGAGAGTTTCTGCAGCTCCATTGTTTGGTTTTACAGCAAAAAAAGATGCCAGATCCAGGGAGGTTGAAGCCCCTGGCCTCCCCAACATGACTGGGGCAGAGCTGTAAATGTACTTCTTCTGTCAGAAGGTCCTCTCCATGAGATCCTCCCGGTGAAGCCAATCACAAAGCAGAGGATACATTTTTGTTACGTGGAAGTGTCAACCAAGCCCAATGGAAATTTTTGGTAAACACTGCCAGTAAACCCTACTTTTATTCTTGTTTAGTTAGGCAAATGTGTTTCAAATGCATGCATACATACATAAACCAATGCTGTTGAGTGATTCCAAGCCCTGGCGGCACGTGTGCTCCCCTAGGACTGCTCCAAAGGGTTTCCTTGGCTGTGATTTTTATGGCAGCAGATCGCCAGGCCTTTCTTCTGCATCACCACTGGGTAAGTTCAAACCGCCATTCTTTAGATAGTGGTAATTCAGCCACTCAGGAACCTGGTTGAATTTTCCCAATTAACTTATGATCGAGTCTTTCCGTTTCTCTACACGTTGTAAAAGGAAAGTTACTGTTTTGAAAGGTACCTTCTCTTAAATGTGTCCTGAGAATCAAATATTTATCAGCAAATCTTTATACTACAGCTGGACATTCATTAGGATGACAGAAGCTCACCTGCATATGATTTGAAACCCGTGACTCGCTTGCCAACAGGTCAAAGGCAGAGACGCTCTGACGAGGGTGACGCTGCAACGCAAACGCGTGAAGAATTCATTCCCGTACAGCACGGCCTCTGACTCGACAGTCAGACGCGTGACTGGCAGAGGCTGCGAACAGCTGGTTTAAAATAGACGCACTCGAGATGCCCTGTAGACTCATTGTTTTTGGAGGGACTTGGAGAAATCCTGGTGACCAAGTGGTTAAACACTAGGCTGCTAACCAAAATGGCCAGAAGTATGGCCCACCAGCTGCTCTATGGGAAAAGACAGGGCTTTCTGCTTCCATAAATATTGAAAGTCTCGGAAACTCTTCTAAGGCAGCTTTCCTCTAAAGAATCAGAATTGAACTGATAGCAATGGATTTGACTTGGGATTTGGAAAAGTTAGGAGAATAGATTTTATATAAAATAGACACATCATTTATACCAATATAACATAGCAGTCAAAAGAAGATAATGAGGAAAGAGATACTTTTAAGACACAATATTTTTCCTCGACTGTACATTTTCTTTTGTTGTTGTTGTTGTTGTTGTTGTTGTTGTTAGTCCGTTCCTACTCATAGCAACGTTATGCAAAACACACTGAAACACTGCCCTGTCCTGCACCATCCTCTCAACCGTTCCTGTGCTTGAACCAATCGTTGCAGCCACCGTGTCACTCCATCATCTCCTTGAGCGCCTTCCTCTTTTTCACTGCCCCTCGACTTTACTGAGCAGGCTGGCCTTCTCCAGGGCCTGGTTTCTCCTGACAACATGTGTAAAGTTAGTTATGTGGCTAGTAGTTGTTAACTCGCTGCCATCAGGTCCATGCTGACTTATCGTGACCTGATAGGGACCTGATTTAATCACATCTACCAATTACCATCTGTAGGGCCACTGTTATGGTAGTTGGTAGAGTTCATCAAATTAGTTCCAATTCATAGCCACACTATAAACAGCAGAACAAAATATTGCCTGGTCCAGCACCATCTCACAGCCATGGCTGGGTTTGCGTCCATGGTTGCAGCCACGGTCTCTGTCCATCTCACTGAGCGGTCTTCCTCTTTTTTGACATCCTTCTACACTACCACATGAGATGTCCTTGTCCAGGGACGTGTCCAAAGTATGAGAGACAAAGTCTCATCAGCCTAACTTGTAAGAAACATTCTGACTTTACTTCTTCCAATACAGATGTTTTTGTTCCTCTGGCAGTCTGTGCTGGATTCATATTCCTTGCCAAAACTGTAATTCAACAGCCTCAATTCTTGAGTCTTCTCTATTGTCCAGCTTTCATATGAATAGAAGGTGATCGAAAATCCCATGGCTTGAGTCACGCACACTTGAATCTTTTTCCCCCCTTTTTTTAAATCATCTTATTGGGGGCTCATACAACTCTTATCACAAGCCCTGCATACATCCATTGTGTCAGGCACATTTGTATATTTGTTGCTATCATCATTCTCAAAATATTTTCTTTCTACTTGAGCCCTTGGTATCAGCTCCTCATTTTTCCCTTCCCTCCTCACAAATGCTTGATAATTTATAAATTATTATTATTTTTTCATGTCTTATACTGTCAGATGTCTCCCTTCACCCACTTTTCTTTCTTTCTTTTTTTAACCTCTGAAATCTTCTTTTTTAAAACATCTTATTGGGGACTTGTACAACTCATCACAATCCATCCATCCATCCATTGTGTCAAGCACATTTGTACATTTGTTGCCACCATCATTCTCAAAATATTTGCTTTATGCTTGAGCTCCTCATTTTTACCCATCTCTCCCTGCTCCCCCCTCCATCATGAACCCTTGATAATTTATAAATTATTGTTATTTTGTCATGTCTTAGAGTGTCCAATGTCTCTCTTAACCCACTCTTCTCTTGTGCATCCCCAGGGAGAGGGTAATATGTAGGTCATTGTTGTCGGTTCTCCCTTTCTCCCGCCACCTTCCCCTTACCCTCCTGGTATCACTACTCTCATTATTGGTCCCGAGGGGTTTATCTGTCTGGGATTCCCTGTGTTTCCAGTTGCTATCTGTACCGATATATGTCTAGCCAGATTTGTAAGGTAGAATTGGGATCATGATAATGGGGGTAGGGGGTAGGAAGCATTAAAGAACTAGAGGAAAACTGTATGTTTCATCAATGCTATACTGCACCCTGAGTGTCTCATCTCCTCCCTGCAACCTTCTGTGAGGGTGTCCAGTTACCTACAGTTGGGCTTTGGGTCTCCACTCCGCACTCCCCCTCATTAACAATGATACGATTTTTTTTTGGTCTTTGATCCCTGATACCTGATCCCATCAACACCTCGTGATCTCACAGGCTGGTGTGCTTCTTCCTCGTGGGCTTTGTTGCTTCTCAGCTAGATGGCTGCTTGTTTATCTTCAAATCTTTAAGACCCCAGACTCTATATCTTTTGATAGCTGGGCACCAGCTGGGCACCATCAGCTTTCTAAAAAAGATCTTTTGCAGAATATTTGCCCAATGCAATATGTTGCTTGATTTCCTGACTTCCTACAGTTTCCATGCTGGTGGATTGTGGCTCCAGGTGAAATAAAGTCCTTGACAACTTCAATTATTTTCTCTATTTGCCATGCTGTTGCTTATTGGTCCAGCTGTAAGGATTTTTGTTTTCTTTATGTTGAAGTGCAATCTATTTGGAAGGCTGTGGTCTTTGATCTTCATCAGGAATTTTTCAAATCCTCTTTCTTTGTTTTGAGCAAGCAATGTTGTGTCATCTGTACATCATAGGTTCTTAATGAATCTTCCTTCAACCCTAATGCTGGGTTCGTCTTCCTATAATCCAGTTTCTCTGACTATTTGCTTAGCATACAGGTTTAATAAGTATGTGAAAGGACACAACCACAACACAAACGATTCCTAATGTTAAGCCATTCAGTTTCCCCAGGTTGTTTTCAAAGCCTTTGTCTGTTCTATGTGCAGGCTCCTCATCAGCATGATTAAATGTTCCAGTATCACCATTCTTCACAATGTGATCCACAGTTTCTTATGAAATGTGCATACTCGCAAGCGAAGGCCTGTGCATACTCACTAAAACACAGGTACACATCTTTCTGCTCTTCTCTGCTCGTTGCCAAGAGCCAATGGATATCAGCAGCGAGACCCCTTATTCTCTTGTCAATTTGCCTTGAATTCCCCTTTGATGTGTTACTTTTTATTATATGGAGCAAAATTTAGCACTCTCTCCCTTTTGCTCTAAGAAAGGAGAAAATCAACAGTTAGGAAGTTTTCTATCAGACTTTTCCCACACACTGGAAATAAACAGCCACAAACCCAATAGTATTAAGATTTTCCCCTCTTTATAGCCCTCTTTAGGACAGAAACACATTTCTTGTCCTATATATTTTCAGTCAATACATTTTCAGGTTCTCCTGGCAGTTTGTTCATCAGTCTCTGTACAGCTGCCTGTAATGACTTTGATGACTACAGTGAGTGATGATGACATTATGTGATCTTAATGTGTGATATATAAAACACATGGGTCCCTTTATCTAATTAAATGTAAATCTACCAATGAGGAGAAAAAATGGTTAAAATCTGTGGTAGATATTGACTTCTCAGTGTAAATGCATTTTCATTCCTTTCTTCTGGTTTCCTTCGACCAGAGACACAGTCAATGAGTATTTATTTACTGATGTTTACAGAAATGTGTTTTGCACTTCAAGGGTCTCAAAAATAATAAAGAATATGTCCCTGATCTTAGAAGTCTTGTAATAAAGAAATCTGCTATTGAATCCAGCGTTCCTTAAATAAATTTATCAGAGGAAAAAATTAAAATATTTTAGGCAGAACTATGAAGATCTTTTGAGACACGGAGTTTTATGGGAAACCATTTGGAAAGTGCTGAATTAGAAAGCCTCTTGAGACATTTTATTCTTGGAGCCCTGGTGGTGCTGTCCATAAGCAAGGTTGGTGGTTCAAAACCACCAGTTGCTCCTTGGGGAAAAACGAGGCTATTTGCTCACCACAAATATTTACAGTCTGAGAAACCTCCATAGAGTCACTGTGAGTCGAAATCAACTGGGTGCCAGTGAGTATCCTGGTAACCCGGCTATTTTCCAAAAACTCACTAAGGCTTGCCTATCTAATTGTCTAAGGATGTGGATGGTTCTCTACTTCCATAGAGAATATGTACAGATATATTCAGTACTTACAAATAGGCATAAAGGTACCTTATGTTAGCCCCAAATAAGCGAAGCACCAGGTCAGCCCAAGTTGTAAAGTTGGGACACACCTGTTGTTTCTTCATCTCAAGTGTGTTTGATTGCAAGGAGGAGAAAAACAATGTGGTCTCTTACTGTTTCCTGTTTGACCAGTCATCTAATCAGTATGTGATGACTTTGTACCTGAAACTGAGGAGTTGAAAAGCAAGCTGAAAGTAGCCAGCTGGAGTTTCTGTGGGGCAAAGAATTCCTTTGCCCTGAGTAATTTGGCTTTTGTTCCAGAGAAGTCACTCTAAACCTTAGGAATTTCTAGAGTAATTAAAGTTCCTTTGTTACCTAGACCTTTTATTATTTGGGGGAGCGGGTGCTGTTTACTAATAGATGGAGGCTGACCTGACAAGAATACCTGGCTAATACCAGGTGGGTGCACAATTCAATCAAATACGCCTATGCAACGGTACCTTAATCCGGATTGTACTGTGTAATGAAGCCAAAGAAAACTCTGACCACAAATGCCTGGTCTGCCTGGTTGGTGAAAGGTATCGATGTCCATGGGAGGGTAGTGTGGCCTTTGGAACATGGAAGCTTTGCATAAGTGGCCATTCTCATAGGTATATACTCATAGCGAAAGAACACTGGGATTCTAAGATTTCCACAGGACTCCTGTGGAATAATGGGTTGTGTGTTGGGCTGCTAACTGCATGGTCAGCCATTTGAAACCACCGGGAACTCTGAGAAAACAATGAGCTTGATTCCTCCTGTGTATATGTACAGTCTAGGGAACACGCCAGGGCAGTTCTACCCTGTCCTGCAGGATCTCTATGAATGCGAACGGACTGGATGGCAGTGAGTTTTCTTGGGGTTTAGTGTAAGATTTCCACCCAGCAGTTTCTGAATTATAGTTTAGTTTCTGTAAGCACATTTGGGTTTTACCTACTGTATATACTTGTGTATAAGCCGAGTTTCTCAGCACAAAAAAAAATGTGCTGAAAAACTGGGGTTCGGCTTATACACGGGTCAGTGGTACCCCAGCGAGGTGTAACATCTGGCAGGTGATTGCCTTTCCTCCGCTGTTCATTCAAAGCCCCGCTGACACTGCCGGGCTTTGAATGTTTGTTTACTCACATCTAACCAATCAGAGCCATCCTATGACGTGGACGGCTCCAATTCGCAGAAGCACCCGTAGTGATTCACTTACGCTGGCAGCTGAACTGGTAAGGATGTGTCTGTGACTGTGCTCCGTCTCTCCCCTCTGGTCTCTGTGTTAATTCACATCCTGCATTTCCCACCCTAGGCTTATATTGGAGTCAATCAGTTTTTCTGCTTTCCCAGGTAACAATTAGGTACCTCAGCTTATACTCGGGTTGGCTTATATTCGAGCATATACGGTAATTTAAGTTTAGTCATTTTTAAAAGTATAATTTATGTTGAAAAATTCACTTAGTCTTTGATACATATGATTTATTCCCAAACACAAGATAAATTATTATCTGAAAATATAATCCTGTTTGACAGTAACTAATATCCTTATCTCTCTCTCTCTTTCTCTCTCTCTCTCTCTCTCTCTCTCTCTCTCTCTCTCTCTCCCCCCCCCCCTCTCTGAAATTCTTTTTATATATTGTCAGTTTGGAAAGTTATTTCATTCTTAATTTTCAAAATATTACTCGAATGAGAATGATTTAATTTGGAAAGAATGGTATACATGAATTTTGTGTTGACTATGTATATATAGATAGATCTCCAAACTCCATCGAGTTTTATTGGCCATAATATTTATTGAAGCACAAACCTTCTGGGTGGATTTGAACTGCCAACCTTTCTCCTCTGGAGCTTCTGGGTGGGTTCTAGATGTCAATATTTTGATTAACAGCCGAGCACTTAACCTTGTGCCACCAGTGCTCATGCTCCCTTGATCCCTCTGTGTGTTTTGCAGAGAGAGAGAGGATTAAGTATAAACACAGTACAGCAATAGTTAATATGATGTCCCTCCACTTTGTGATCTGATGTAAGGATGGTTTTCTTGGGCCTGTGGCCTGTATCCAATCAAAGTACATATTCAGACAAAGTTCCCTGCATCACTCTCGCTCTCTGGGTCCTAAATTTGACTTGCCATCATGTGACCTTTGGTTCTTGGGACATGAGCCAGCAGCCTGTTGTCTGACCTACAGATTTGGAGTGTGTCCGTCGCTGCAACCACATATTGCCACTGCTTGCTCCTCTAGTGAATCCAGCTTATGACAATGGGTACCAAGAGTGGTTCTAAAGGAGTGAAATCACAAGCGTTTGCTTTCTGAATTCATCACTCTCGGGTCAGGCTAGCACCCATGACTCTGCCTCCAGTAATAAAGAGCGCTCACTGCGAACAAGTCAATGCTCGCTCATAGTGACTCCCTGTGGGTCTCCGAGACTGTAGCTGTTTATCGGAAGAGAGAACCCCATTTTTCTTGCAAGAAACTGCTGGTACCTTTGAACTTCTGGCCACATGGGTCAACACCCAATCAGTTACCACTTCACAACCAGGACTCCTGAGTAATAAAGAAGGCACTGTTAATCCATGCCATGAAGTGGCACTAGAAGGATGCACAAGGTTACATCCCAAGGACCAAATATTTCTAATAGAGAAGGCTCTGACTTGTTACACAATTGATATCTTTATGCAATTTTTTTCAGGATGGAAAATAAAAGGAAATAGAAAGTCAAGATAATGGATTATCTACACAAACATATCAGGAAGTTGGTTAGTCGGTCTTTCACTAGACAGTTGTGGGGTAAAAGCGAGAGCTCAGAGTTTCAGAATTACAGCACAAACCTCACGTTCACAAACTTGAAGCTGCCACTTGTTCTAAAACGAAGCCTCTTTCCTGTGCTAATAGCCGATTTTGCCGAAACAAACCCAGGGTTGTTCTTCCTGTCTTTTGCCTTCTTCACCTAAGCTAATTAGTGTCTAACATCTAGTTAGAGCTCACCCTTCCTTCCTCTCCTGGCCACCATATAAAATGCTTATATTAGCGTGGAAACCTTTCTTGACTTTTAATAACATTAACCTCATACAATATTTGATTTTGTGGTTGACATAGTTCATTCCTCATTAAATCCTTCAGGCTCATCCATGTGTTTCCCAGATCACCCTTCTTTAATGTTGTGTGGTAGTTTTCCGTAGTGTGTGTGTACACTAAAACTTTTTGCCCATTCTTCCACTAATGGGTACCTACGTCGTTTCCATTTTTGCTGTCGTGAACGGTGCTAGGATGAAATGGGTGTACATGTACATCTACTCATGCCACAGCTCTTATTTCTCCGGGATATGTACTAAGTGGTGGGATTGCTGGGACAAAGGGTATTTCTGTTTCCAAATGGAAAGTCGGGGTCTAATGCAAAGTATTGTCATGGTAACCGAGCCAAATTCAAATGCCAAATTCCTAGGGGCACGATGGGTGAAACACTGGACTACTAGCTGCAGAGTTAAATGGTTAAAACCCACAAACCGTTCTGAGGGACGAAGATGAGGCTGCAGAGTCTCAGAAAGCTGAAAGAGTAGCTCTCTTCTGTTCAATAGGGTCAGCATGAGTCAGAAACAAGTGAAATGACCGTGGGTTTGTGAGACTGAGCACACACACCCACAGACTACCCAAAGGACATACTTTTATATCAAAAGAGGGAGGAACAGTTTGTAAAGGGCGTGCTAGCATCTTGAAGACTACGATGCTTACTATTTTCTTATTTCTTTTTCCCTGCCCCTGCCCTGTCATTTTTGGCTGACCACCCTCTTACTGTATATTGCCCTTCCTTTCATCCAAGTTAGCATGGATCCTTTTATCCAAGTTAGCAGGGATCTACTCTCTCACTAGTAATTTACCCTTCCTACCCCTTCCGCCTGGTGACCATCAAAGAATGCTTCTTTTAGTATGAAAAAATTTTCTTGAATTTTTATAATAATATTCTCATACAATATTTGTCTTTTATGATTGACTAATTTCATTCATCATACTGTCCGGGTAGACTAGAGAAACAAATTCATAAACCAGCATATGTGTGTAAGAGAAAGTTTTAGAAATATGACAAAATAATGATTTATAAATTATCAAGGGCTCATGAGGGAGGGGGGAGCAGAGAGGGAGGAGAAAAAAACGAGGACCTGATGCCAAGGACTTAAGTGGAGAGCAAATGTTTTGAGAATGGTGAGGTCAATGAATGTACAGATGTGCTTTACACAATTGATGTATGTATGGATTGTGATAAGAGTTGTATGAGCCCCTAATAAAACGATTTTTAAAATTCCAGTCCAGTCTATATCGTCCATAAGTCCAATATTAGCCTATATATCCAATACCAATCTATAAATTCCTCTTCAGACTCACGAAACACATGCAATGATTCTGAATGCAGACAGATCACAGGCCAGTGGGTGGAAAGTCTTGTGGATCCAGTAGTGGTAGAAGCATCTCAGCATGGGGATAGGCCTTCATGTGGTTCCTCCAGCTCCAGGCTCTGGCCGTATGAGAGTCTCTCCATCAGGCTCTTTGCCAGTAATGTCTCACAGGAAGTGAGTGAGTGTCCTACCACCAGTGAGCTATTTATCTCCTTAGTGGCACCAAATAAGGTCATCAAGCTTTGACAGGCTGAACTCCACCCCTTCGCTCTTAAGTCTCAAACTGACAACAGATTATGTAACTACCACACACTGTAGGTGTGTTTTCTTTTATGCTTTGTAGTGTATTGATGATGAGCATTAGTTCCAAATTCATTCCTATTGTTTCATTGATGATCTTCATATTCTAGACTTACATTGACTTCTTTGATCCATCTTGAGTTTGATTTTGACTATGTGAAACATGAGTCCTGTTTCATTCATCTGCAAATAAGCATCTAGTTTTATCAACAGCATTTGCTGTAGAAAATATCTCTTCCCCCATTTAATTCATTTCAGCCCTGTATCAAAGATCAGCTCTCCATAGGTAGATGGATTTACTTCTAGGTTCCCGATTCTGTTACGTTGCTCTATGTGTCTGTCCTTGTCACAGTACCATGCTGTTTTGACTACCATGGCTTGGAAGTAGGCTTTGAGATCCGGAAGTGTGTGACCTCCAACTTTTTAATTCTTTTTTATTCTTCTATAGTAGTGCCCTGCTTATCCTGGAGCTCTTGTCTTTACATATAAAGTTGGCCATTTGATTTCCCATCTTTGTAAAGAATGATGTTCAAAGCTGACTTAGGAATTGCAGGTTCTGTCTTGCATCTGTATCTGTTGGTTTGGGAAGTACTGGCGTTTTCACAATACTAAGTCTTTCTGTGAATCAGCGTGCTTTGATCTTCCATTGATGTGGGTCTCTTTTGGTTTCTTGTAGCATTTTGTAGTCTTATTGCTGTAGGTTTTTTTGTTTCTGTAGTGTATTTTTAGTATTTCATGTTTTTGGTGACTTGTGTTTTTCCTTATTTTTGTTTGCATACTCTTCCTGATTTCTCCCCACCCCCCAAAGTTTTATTAATGTAAACAGTAGTGGGCATGTTCAGCCTGTGAGCCATATAAGGCCTATAAAATATCACCTAATACCACACGGCTGACCACAGAGAAGCCGTTCCAGGCATCACATTTGGGATAACTTAATTAAATGTCTGGCCAATATGGCCAACAAATGATGTTATAAATATTTAAATAACCCTTAGTAGAAACAACAACAACCCTCCAACACTAGTGTAAAGGAATCCAACTGATCCTTGCATCTTGATCTTGTGCCTTGCAGCTTTGCTGAGCCTTTCGGTTGGTCCCAATAAGTTTCTTGCTGAGTCCTTGCAATTTTCTGTCTGTAAGATACATTTGCTATTTTCCGTAAGTCAATCAGACAACAGGAACTGGCCTTATTCAATTTACCTACAATGGTGCTGATGGAACCCCACGGTTGTAGGGGCCACACTGGGACACTTACCTGCCCAAAGAAAAGGTGGGCCCGGCCACCATAATGAACAACAGAGTCAAAACAATCATCAGAATAGCCTGACTCGTGTGGACTTAAAACATTGGCTAGTCATGATGTCTGTCTGAGTCAAATAGATGGGAACTCTACTAAATATTTACTCATCTGTATAAGCAGAAGAATTTTAGGTCAAATGAATTGCAGTCGAACTTAAATTGCCAGAATAGAGTTACAGCTTCTCAATCAATTCCCAGACTCGAGCCATTTTTCATACCCTTGCCCCTTGAATGAAGGGGAAGTCAGATACCTTTGAGAAAGGAATCCCCTGCACTACCAATAATTTATACTGCTCATCTTTTTCTCTGCATTCCTCAGGGGGATCTTTGCCTTTTATAAAAGTGACAGTTAACTGGGGGGAGGGAAATAATCAAACTTTGGGGGATTAATGACACTAGTTCTGGTATTAAGTCAAAGAGACCAAAAATGTCCCTGTGACCCATTCATCAGAGAAGGGACATATGAACAAGATTACAATATTGTTAAAACACTGAACTCTTATCCATGGGCCAATAACTCACCACACATCCTGAGCTGCCCCCGAGTGTCCTCTGACCCGCAGATCATAAAGTTGGACAAGCACAGAAGGACTCTGTCATTAAATGGTAGTGATATATACAAGGTTGGGTTTGAGCAAGTGAAGTGTAGCAGTGGGCTCATGGAATTCACTGGCCCTACTATGTCCCCCATCATCCCAAAGCATCTGGCTTGGTAGAATAATGGGATGACCTAAGAAAGACACAAGAGCAGCACCATGCAGGGTGGGGAAGTATTCTCTAGGAGACTGTCTATACTCTAAACCAGCATCCAATATATGGTACTGCTTCTCACTTTGTTAGGAGCCATGGTTCCAGAAGTTGAAGGGTTAAAATGGGAGTGCTCCCACTCACTATTGCCCCCAATGACCTATTTATAAACGTTTGCTTCCTGCACTCACAGTCCTGTGCTCTGAACACCTAGAGGTCGCGGTTTCAAAAGGAAGAATGCTCCCACAGAGAGACACAATACTGATTCCACAGAACTGGAAGTTAAGAATGTTACCAAGCCACTTTGGTCTCCTTATGCCTCTGGATTAACAGGCAAAGAAGGGAGTTACCATATTGACTGGCATGATGGATCCTGATTACCAAGGGGACAATGGATCGATATTACATAATAGAGGTAAAGAATAGTTTGTCTGGAATTCAAAGGATACCTTAGGACATCTCTTTGTACTAACATGCCCTGTAATTAAACTCAATGGAAAACTTTGGCAACTGGATTCTAATATGACTCCTAATAGCCCAAGCCCTTCAGGAAGAAGAGCTTAAGTCACCCCACTAGGCAAAGGACCACAACCAGCTGAGGAATTTGCTGAGGGGAAAGAGAATGCAGAATGGTGAAGAAGGTAGTTCTAAATTCCAGTCACAGTCACATGAGCACTCGCAGAAGCAAGATCTGTCATTCTTAAGAGTGTTTCTTCTGTTTGTATTAGTGTGTGTGTGTGTGTGTGTGTGCGTGTGTGTGTGTGCAGGAGGGGGATTCAAAAGTTCTTGTACAAATGCAATTGAATGACAATGGAACTTCTTCATGAACTTTTTGAAGTCCTCTCCTATTTATATACCTCACTGGTTTGCCCTCTCGAGAACCCAGGCTAAGAGAAATATATAGGGCCAAACTAGTTAAAATTCATGAAATGTTGTCATTTTTTAACCTACAGAAATGGCAATTTCATGGTTCAACCTGAAATTTTAGCTCAGTTATTAGTCACCGGTCCCTCCTCACCCGAGTAAACAGTTGACCCACTGTGTTGGGGTAGTATTTTGATTCCTGTCACAGTCCTAATGTAAGATAGAATTCCTCTCTTCTTACCTCGTTACTGATATGTCTTGTTTTCTCTGCTTCTAAATATCATACTCATTGTTCCTGGACAGCCTGAATGCTTCTAGCTATTTTTCTAGGCTGATCCATTTCCTGCTTAACAGTTTCTCAGACCATCAACTTTAGCAGTCAAACATAGTCTCTATGTTGAGTTCAGTGTCATGTATACAGAATTCATGAACTTATGTTGTCCTCACTACTATTACTCTTTATGGTCCTGAATATCTTAAGGATCCAGAAACCCAGGCGCCTAGGAGTCACATCAGGATGCCAACCTCTGACTATCTGCTCAGCACAAGTTCTAAAGCCCTAAATAATTAGTTTTAGGACAAATACTCTCCCCCATACTTCTAATAATGCATATTTCTATTTTGCTCTCTATATCTACTTCTTCAATGCCCATCTCCTAGGATTAAAACTCAAAAGAATTACCAATGCCAATGGATTAAGTATCTAAACGTTCACTTAATCATTTGACCATCATTATGTTCATATTATGTATATACACCATTCAAAAAGCCTCCCAGATTTCTACACAATTATCTGAAAATAGAAAATTGCAGTGTCTTTTTCCTCAAATTTAATTTCAGTAATACTAAATCTAATTACCCAGCTTGAAAGAATTAGACTTTATTTCTTATTGTCAGTTTCCATGAAGCCAGCTCCAACCTATGAACACAATAGAATAGAACACAATATCGCCTGGTCCTTTGGCATCTTGATGATCCTTGGTGTATTTGAGTCTATTGTTTGGACTATTGTATCCATCCATATCATTGAGGGTTTTCTTGTTTTACTGACCTAATGTTTTACCAATCATAATGTATTTATCAACCTATTGATCTTGACTGACCACATGTCCAAAATAAATGAGCCTTAAACTCACAGCCATTGAGGTAGTTCTGCCTCATCACATACCTAGAGGACAGGGACTGTCTCTGTGGTTTCTGAGACTGTAAATCTTTACAAGAATAGAAAACCTCATCTTCCTCCTACCGAGTGGCTGGTAGTTTCAAACTGCTGACTTCCGGTAAGCAGCCCAACTCAGAACCCACAATGCCACCAGAGCTCATTCAAATGAACCACAGTCTCACCATTATTGGTTGCGTTTCTTCTAAGATGGATTCGTTCACCCTCTGGAAGTTCATGGTATATACAATGTTCTTTGTCAGTGACATAATTGTAATGCATCAAATCCTTTTTCCTTGTCCAATTTTCATTTACATATGAGACAATTCAAAGAGCCATATGGCATAGGTCAGGTGTATCTTAGCCATCAAATCCTATAGACTATATTTTTTAAATTGCTATCCAGTCAATTTCAACTTATAGAGCCCCCATGTGCTACAGAGTAGAATTGAACTCCACTGTATTTGGGAGGCTGTAATTTTTACAGAAGTAATCACCAACTCTTTATTTTGTAGTGCTCCTTGGTGACTTTGAGCCATCAATCTTGGGGATAGCAACCAATTGCAAAAAAAAAAAAGTGCATGACCCATGGTCTTTATAGACTTTAAGGAGGTTCTGAATATGATTTAATGAATTTTGGGCTTCAAACTTTTAGTAGAAATTGGAACAATCATTTATTATGGCTTTTCCAGCATGGCCAAGTTAGCAGTCTGTTAACCTATGAAGAAATTCCCTAGCCATAACATCCATCATACCCTTGCCTTGTGAACCAATCGCTCCAAATAAAATCTGCCACAGCAGAAAGTTGGTTTTCAGATTCTTCCTTGCAGAATTCTTCTCTAGAAACAGACACAGTCTTGCCAGGACCTACGTTTTCTACTCACCACTGATTGATCAACATGAGTTCATCATTAAAAATAGTATTTATGCAATAAAATCCAACAATTATAAGAAGGCTTCAGCAAAGTCATGGAACATGGAATTTTAAAATGATGGAATTTCCCCATGAATATTTTGAAGTCCTCTGGTGTGTAGTCTTGCCACAAGTTTTCCTTAATTTCGGAGGAGTGAGACACCTACCTGCCCTCTGGGACTTGATAATCCTTGCCCAAGTATGCCATGTATTTGTGTAATAGTTTAATTTCATCACATGCATAATCAAATGCTACCGTCGCATATTTTACTCATGAGGCCAACAACGTTCAGTGGAGAGAAGTCATTTGACCCAGTTTCCAAGCTATGAACTACAGACGCCAGCACCTCGGCTTGTTGCTGCCTCGTTCCATGCCGCTGCTCCGGGTCATCCAGTTTGCTGACTCACAGCAATGCAACACAGCAAAAGGAAACACTGCCCAGTCTGACACCACCCTCACAGTTGTATGTTTGAACCCTTTATTGCAGTCATGGTGGCCATCAATTTTATCCGAATTCGTCCTCTTTTCCATTGGCCCTCTACCAATTATAATGTTCTTTTCCGGGGACTTGTCCCTTCTGATAACATGCCCAACACACATGAAATGGAGCCCTGCCTTCCTCACTTCTAAGGGGAATTCCAGCTGGATTGCCTCCCAGACAGAGTTGATTATTCTCTGATGGTCCATGATACTTTCAATATTTGTCACCAGCCCTCCCATTTGTCTTCAGTCTTCTTTGTTCATTACCAACTTTCGCATGCATATGAGGTGACTGAAAATGTCAGGGCTTGGATCAGGTGCACCTTAGTCCTCAAAATGGCATCTTGACGCTTGAGCATTTTATTTTGTTTGTTTGTTTGTTTGTTTCCCTCCCTGGGACCTGTTTTAATTCACATACAGACTAGACCATGCACTCAAAGGGGATGGGCCCCGCGGCTCCGGCTCCTTCCCATGGGCCTCTCTGGGGGAGTGGGGATGGAGGAAGACAGGTCGGTGCTTCAGCTGCACCCAGGTGCCCGTTTCCTTGGCCTTCTTTTTTTTCTGGTCGTTCTTCACGCACTCAGGAAGCTGTCCCTGCTTTTCGAAGGCTTAATATGCGCGCTCTGCACAGTAATTCTATTGACAAGAAACTTGCCAGGGACGTGTTGGGTCACAGCAATACGCTGGGTCACCTTGTAGGTGCATCCAGTGTTGCCGTGGTAACATTTGCACGGCATTCCCTTCTGAACAGTGCCCTTGCCTTGCTGTCTACAATGTCACCTTTCCTGCAGATTCCCATGCGTGTGGCCAGAGGGTCACCTGCATGTTTCCTGAAAGGCCTGGAGAGCAGGAGCGGGTGCCCCTCCTCTTTCCTGGGCATTGGTCTTTGGGGCGAGTCACTGCAAGAGTGTGGTTACAGCCAAAAGCTGCTCTTGCGCGTTTAAGAGATCTCATGCAGCAGACATATCCAAGGCGATGCACTCTCTGATGTCTTGATTACTGCTTCCATGAGTGCTGATCATGGATGCAAATGGAATGGGATCCTTGACAATGTCAGTCTTTTCTCCTTGTATCAGGATGCTGTCCATTGACCCCGGTGTGGGTATTTTTTGTTTTCTTTACAGTACGTTGTAATCCATACTGAATGACGGATGCTAGTTCATTTCATTTCCCTAATGCCTATGTCTTTTACATGCCAGTTCATTTTTGACAACTTCAGGTCTTCCTAGATTCATACTTGATATGCTCCATGTTCCAATTATTAGTGAAAATGTATAGGTGTTGCTTCTCATTTTACCTTGTACCCCATTCAGCAAATGAGGGTCCAAACCCACCCCCACCCCCGATCCATCCTCATCTTTAAGGTCAACCCTAAAAGGAGGCAGCAGCTCTTCCCCAGTCAAATGCTGAGCACCTTCCAACCTGACGGGCACGTCCCTGGATTAAATCAGATCATATTCCATGCTAGTCATGGATTTTCAGTGTAATTTCTCCGAAGTGGACTGCGTCTTCCTAGTCTTTCCTCGGTCTAGACGCCCCACTGACAAGCAGTGAGCATGGGTGACCCCGCTGCTGCTTGCAATACAGGCGGCACAGCTTCCAGCTTCACAGCAACATGCAGGTCACGCAGGATGAGAGTGCCACCAACTCCATTTGGTGCAAAAGATCCTTATGTAAATCCTTTAACAGAGTGAATGATTATGTTCCATGATCGTGTTGAAATTTGAGAACATTATATTACGTCTGTCTCCCAAAGCGCCATGATGAAAGAGAGATGCTCAAAAAGGCTTTTCAAGCACGTAGAACTTGATGACTTCAAAGGTGGCTGACATCCAGTACAGAGAACAGTACCTGGTTAGTTCTTATTGCTTTTCTTCCCATTGTGGTCTCACAGCAAGCATCACCAAACACCGAAGACAAAGAGCAGACACTCTTCGGATCAGTCAATATTCACTTTCCCTAAGAAAGAAAGGGCTCGGATTCCCTCCTCGCTGTCAATCACAAGGTAACATGGAGATACTTACAGGAGAGCGTAGCCTTGCCAATCATATTTCAAATCATGCGACACGGCTACTCTTTTATCTTTTCCGCCTTCGGTATATTGTTGTGCTTACAGACCCAGAAAACATTTGCTACCGTACATAAAACATTATGGTTTTAAACTATTTTGAATGATAATCTTTAATGCCGAAATAAATGTTAGACGAAAAATAATAAATTCAAAATGGAAACTTTATTACTAGGACTTAAACAGGAGGAGGTACTGGACACTTTTCTTGGAGGTTGAATGATAACTGCCTATCAATCATCAACCTCTCAGAAACTCACTGCCATAAAGAATCATAGACCCTTTATGAAAAATACCAAAATGTGAAGCTATGATTTCTCCACGTATCCTTTATCTACTCTGGGTCCATATGCTTCTGAAGACATTGCTTCCATCTCTCGGATCCCTCCTTGAAGAATTCTGCACTTTTCAATTTATCCGCTATCGAACAGCAGCTTAGCATCTGTGAGGGACTCAGATCATGTTCCTTTTAAATGTTCTTTGTAGCATGAGAGCAAGAATAATGTGATGGCGGAGGATTCAAACTGTAGAGTAAATAGATTCCCAGTTGAATTCTTGGGAAAGAGCCTTGCTACTCTCAAAGAATGAACAGATTCATTGTGATGATTGAAGAAAAATTGTTTTTGCTCACCAATGCAGTTTTCAGTTTTCTTGAAACTTCTTCATAACAAGCCCATGATCGTCCTGTGTCCTCCAAGAAGCTATATTAAGATTGCTCTTGGAGAATCCCCCCAAAAAGTTCACCTTCTGAGCTGAACTCTCTGCCTTGAGTTTGATTGGCCCAGTGGATTCTCTTGGAAGTCACTGTTCTTTGGTTTGCTTGTTCCCACCTTGTTTGTTTGTTTATTCCAAATCATTTTATTGGGAGCTAATCAAGACATCATCCTATGCCATAGTTCGATCACATCAAGCAGTCTTGTATAATTGCTACCAGAACCAATTTCAAAACATTTTCTTCCTTCTTGAAATCCTTGATACCACCCCACCACCACCACTATACCCCCTAGGAATCATTATGCTAATTGTTGTCTCTATAAGTTCGTCAATCGTGGGCTTTCATAGTCTGAGAAACAGAAAAGCACATAGCAGAGATTCAAGATTCCACAAGGACAACATATATCAGAGATAAACCCCGATATGAAAAAATAATCATAGAAAATATTGAATGCGAGGTAGAGTTTTGATTGAACTTTGCTCTCTGACTCATATTGTAAATACAAGCCACATCCCAGGTTGTAACATATTTCATAAAATCATCTTCACTTGTTTCAACCTTGCTTAGTAGACTGACGGAAAGATCAGTGCTTTGAGCTCATGGATATTTTTGCATCCATAGAGCCAAAAGCTTGCTGTGGCCAAAATGTTTGCTTAAAATTGAAAATACTTAACCACATGAGATCCCGATTTCAGTAGCTATTATTTTAATGGTAATTCTGCAATCTTATTCCATAGTTTCTGGACCTCACCATAAGTTCTTTATTCACTAGAGTTGGCACATCCTTCTGTTGGCTTCCATATCTCCCGTAAATTATTTGATCAATTTTAAAGATATTGTTTTGTGTGGGACACCAGTACCATAAATTTGTTGCCAAGTTCAATAATTTGGAAAGATGTTCACTTGCATTCTATTAAAATTTGATATTAACCATGACTTTTGAAATAATTTCCCCCACCACCAGGCACAAAAAATTATCCTTTTATTTAAAAGTACCTTATTTCGACTCAACATTGTCATCAAGTTGATTCCAACTCATAGTGACCCTGTAGGGTAGGGTAGAACTGCCCCCTATGGGCTTCCAAGACTGTACATTTTTATGTGAATGGAATACCTCCCACAGAGCAGCTGGTGGATTTGAACTGATGACTTTTAGGGTAGCAGTCCCAGAGTAGCCCATCAGGGTTATATTAAAACTAAGATGATCAAATTATGGAGTGAACTTGTCTTCAGCCATCAACTGATTTCGGGGGGGAGGGGGTTAGGTGCTGTTTGGAATAAACCTATGCATGTATGAATGGGGACCCCAGTAGCAATGCTTTTGGAATTCCCCTTGTAGGCAGATAAATGCACAGGAGTTTTCTATATATAAAGTCATATAATCTGCAAATAGTGAGAGTTTCACTTTTTCCAAGCCCAGTTGTATTCCTTTGATGTCCTTTTTGTTATCTAGTGGATCTGGTCAAGACGTCCAGCACACGCTGTATGAGGATAGCGATGGGGCATCATCCTTGCTTGTCTGGTCCCCATTCTCAGGGAAAATGATTTCAGTTTTTCCCTTTTGAGAGAGATGTTGGCCATTGACTTTTCTATTTATTTATTTATGATCATTTTATTGGGGCTCTTACAGCTCTTGTAACAATCCATACATCAATTGTATCAAGCACATTTGTACATATGTTGCCATCATTATTTTCTAAATATTTACTTTCTATTTGAGTCCTTGGTATCAGTTTCTCTTTTTTCACTCCCTCTCCCCTCCTACACTGATGACCCCTTGATAAATTATTAATTATTATTATTTTGACCATTGGTTTTTCTTATGTGAAATTTATTGTGTGGAAAAATTCCTCTTTTATCACTGGTTTTTGTTTTTTTTATTTTTTTAAATCAGGAACGGTGTTGGATATTGTCAAATGCCCTTTCTTTATCAATCGAAATGATCATATGGTTCTTGTTTTTTGCCTTGTTTATGTGAGAGATTATATTGATTATTTTTCTAATGTTAAACCAGCCTTGCTTACCTGGTGCGAACTCCATTTGATCATGGTATATATTTTAATAGATTTTTGGAGTGTTTGGGTCAGGATTTGGCTCAAATTATTGGGTGTGTGATCATAAAGGATGTTGGGATGTAGTTTTCTATCCTTGTGGTGTCTCCGCCTGGTTTTTGGATCAGCATTGTGCTTGCTTCATAAATTGAGTTCAGAAATTTTCTCTGCTTTTCTATATTACTGAATAGTATGTGTAGAATTGGTGACAGCTGTTCTCTAAATACTTGTCAGAATCCCCTTATGAAGCCATATAGTCTTCAGTTATTCTGGTATGCAAGATGGTCATTGGCTAATTTTAAAAATAAATTGCTATTCCATGATGCTCACCTTCCCGACACGATCGCTGAAGACAAACTGAGTACATAAGCACATATGGGGAAGAAAGCTGATGGTGCCCAGCTATCATAAGATATAGCATCCGGGGTCTTAAAAGCTTGAAGGTAAACAAGCGGCCATCTATCACAGAAGCATCAAAGCCGACATGGAGGAAGCACACCAGCCTGTGTGCTGTGTGCAGCAGATCATGAGGTCTCCCTAGGATCATGTATCAGGAACCAAGGAACAAAAAATCATATCATTGTGAATGATGGGGAGTGCAGAGTAGAGACCCAAATCCCATCTGTAGGCAACGGGGCATCCCCTAAAAGAAGGGTGGCAGGGAGGAGATGAGCCAGTCAGGGTGCAGTATAGCACTGATGAAACATACAGCTTTCTTTTAATGCTTCCTCCCCTCCCCCATTATCATGATCCCAATTCTACCTTAAAAATCCAGCTAGACCAGAAGATGTACACTGGTACAGATAGGAACTTGAAACACAGGGAATCCAGGACAGATAAATCCCTCAGTACCAATAATGAGAGTAGAGATACCAGGAGGGGAAGGGGAAGGTGGGGGAGAAAGGGAAATTGATCATAATGATCTACATAAAACCCCCTCCCTGGGGGACAGACAACAGAAAATTGTGGGAAGGGAGACATCAGTCAGTATAAACATGAAAAAGTACTAATAATTTATAATTTATCAAGGGTTTGTAAGGGAGGGAGGCTGGGAAATGGAGGGAAAATGAGGAGCTCAAGTAGAAAGAAAATGTTTTGAGAATGACGAGGGCAAGAAATGTACAAATGTGCTTGACATACAATGGATGGATGGATGGATTGTAATAAGAGTTGTACAAACCCCCAATAAAATGATTTTTAAATGAATTGCTAGGCATTAATTCCCACCCCTAGTGTGAAACTCAACTGAAGCCTGTGCACCATGATGGCCATACTGGTATTTGAAATAGCAGTGGCATAATTTCCAGAATCACAGCAACACACAAGACAGTAGAGTATGACAAACTGGCATACAAATGGAGAATTATTGTCTTGCTTATTGAGACTAGGAATCCCATTGTTGTTAAGTGATGTTGGAACATTTTCAACTCATAGTGACCCATAACTGCCCCCATTGGGTTTTCTAGGCTATAATTTGGGGGGGGGGCTGTAATTTTTATGTAAGCAGATCAGCAAGTCTTTCTGCTACAAAGCTCCTGGGTGGGTTAAAAACACTGACTTTTTGGTTAGTGACCAATTGCTTAACCGTAGCACCACTCGGTCTCTATTTAGAAATCACATTGTTCACCTTCATAACCTTCTGGGTCATGGGTTGAAAACTATAGATTGTGTACAAAATTGGGTTTGTTGTTATTAGAACAGTTTCACTCCATCATGTATGTATTGCCTATAGATCATTTGCACTAGAACGGTGAAGCTGGGTAGTTTCAACAGACACCATATGGTTTTTCAAAGCATAAGATAATTACTATTTGACTCTTTGCAGGGAGTTTACCCAGAGAGTTTAATCTTTTCCCATTCCCATCCTCTCCCACATATGGCAGTAATATGTGGGAGGGGACATAGGCTGGTCTATGCCAAGGAGCATAACATAATACATATTTTGGGAAAGATTTCACAGTGGATTCTTCGGAGCCCATGCAAGGTTAATGGATGTTGAAGTGCCCAGGAATCCAAAGCAATTTCTAAGTCTTCATCAGCAGAACCTTCTTGCCTCACGTTTCTGAACAGAGATATCTGTTCAGTTCTCTGAAGCAGAAACATCAGGGTATGCACACACAATTGATGGGAACATTAAGATCAATGATCGCATCCCTGTCTCTTTACTGATGAGAAAACTGAGCTATGTTTTCACTAAAAGGCAAAAGAATGCCCAAGAAATCTGAGGATTTGGGCAAAAACATTCATCCTCATATCACTTTCCACTTTCATATCCTCCATCACCGCTCAATATTTTTACTTTTCAACCACACATCTGAAACAGTAGCAACAAAACTTACATAAATTCCCTGAAATATCCATGTTAGGGCCCTCCAGATTTTGTCTCCTATTTTTCTTCAGAAGTATTTATATCGACATGGAATCACCAACTTCAATTTTTTGGTCCCCTCACTTCCCCCCCAAATCTCAATTCCTATCTCTAGAGCAACAAGGAGCCCTGGTAATACAGGAGTTAAGCACTCTATCGCTAACCAAAAGGCTTGACCTTTGGGAGAAAGATCTGTCAGTTTGCTTCCCTGAAGATTTACAGCCTTGGAAAATCTGTGGGGCAGTCCTATTCCCTCTGTTCTGTTCTGTGGGCTCGCTGTGAGTGAGCATGGACCAGCAGCGGGTTCTATAGCATGCAGTTCTATAACATGCCCTATCACTCACTGATCCACTGAGGAAGGCCTTTGGGGTTTTTTAAGTGGATCATGAGCATAGTTTTGGAGTCACAAGTGCATGTTTTCTACTATCTGCCCAATGCTCCCAAGTTTTCTGGTCTTTTAAATGTTTCAAAGACTCCACACCCTGGTACCTGGCTTTACGCTTCCTTTCAACTCTACTCACCAAAAGCAATAAGTGCCCCTGTAGTCAGATCCTAGGAGAAACAGATATCTTCTCTATTTGGTGGTAGGTACTTATAAGTATCATAAATTCAGAGTTTATGGTTATTACTCTCTTGAGACCTCTGTCTCCTCGATTTGTTTTTCCTGATATTGTCCTACGTCATAAAGTTTACTGCCAAGACGGTTTTACCAACTCAAGGTTTTGCTTTCTGCTGTTTTAGTCATTTTGCTGTATTTATATAGGCCAGACAGCATTGAGAGAATCAGTAGAAGTCCTCTGCTCGTAGTTCCTATGGCATAACCTGGCTCAATTTAGTCACCAGTTGTTATGCTGCGCTGACTTTCACACATCCTCATTGCTTGGGAAAAGATGCTCATGTGTGACCAAAAACTGTAGTGCGATTTCCCATGAAATGTGAATGCCTTTCAAATAAAAGGTTATTTTTACACTTTTTATTTTTTGTTTGTTATCATTGAAACGGTTATTTTTAGAGTAAGCAGATCCTATGGGTCTAATCGTTAAAAGGAATGACAATCAAAATTGATCATTTTATGATCATATATCATGCTTGGAATAGCTTCTATTTTTGTTTAAAAGGAATTTTTTTAAACTTCATATGTATTTTTATTTGCTTTCCCTTTGATTTTCTATGATGATCTTTATATTAAGTACTTCAGAATTTCCTGTTTCCATTTTCAGATAATCATATATTCATAAAAGATGACTAGGATTGAGTCATTATTACCTAGTAAATTTACAACTTTTTTTCATCAAGAAATTATTCCGGGCTGACACCTATTGTCAAACATCCTTTAACATACGGCTTCGACCTTTTCCATAGCTCACCTTCTTGCATACGCAAACCCTTTGAAACTAGCATGGAAAGTTTAGTCCACATGGCTTCATATTATCCAAACATGTTAGGTTGGGGTATTTTTCATGGTGTCAGCATCGAAACTGTTCCTTGGAATGGTGACTGTAAAAGGAACATTCCCTAGACTTTCCAAATGTTTTCTCCCCTTGACCCTCACTGCTAACTTCTATTGAATCCATCGTCATTAGTGCGGCCCTAGAGACGGGTCCTTCCTCAATTGTGGACAGGAGGTTGCCTGTTTGTTAGCATGGCGGCCTCCGTCAGCAGAGTCATTAGTAGTCATCTCAGTGATGAACTGGAATCGCTGAGTGGTTAGATTAACACAGTCTCATCTCTTTGGGTGACTGTAGTCAAGCAGCTTCATCATGGTACAGTCCATGCACTTAGGGCACCATCAAGCTGTGTCTCAGAAATTAAAATAACCAGGGACGAAATGCTGAGGTCGTAAATCAGGTTGCTCTACGTGAAGAGATGCTGTGACTAGTGAGCCCTGTGAACTTAGAGGAGCACCTTCAGACCCATCCATTAGGTGTTCATTCTTCAGGGGGGTTTGCTTAGACACTGTCCGATTACTTGAGCACTTGTTTCATGTTTCCAAATGCCTAGCTTGACAAGCAGAGATTGTAGAGGATAAATCAATGCAATTATCTGTGGCATGGGTGTTAATGAAAACATGTAGGAAGTATGTAGCAATCATATGTCAGTGTGGCACTCAGTTGGCATTTTTTCACTAAATCTAGCATTCATTTGCTGTGCTAAAATGTAGATTCTCAGTTTGTCATGATCTTGTTTGATCTTTAAAGCATTACCGAGCTTTTTATATCACAATATTATATTACAATATGAAAACGTATGGGACAGGGAATGGAGACTGGTCTCTACCGATGGATGGATGGAGGAATATATGTTCATGTCCCTAAAACCCAGACAAGGGAGTTTGGAGGGGGTAGCAAGAGCAGAGAGCCGTAACTTTTCAAACAAGGATTGACCATACAAGCAATTTTTCAGGGAGAAGGGCCTGGAAGGCTTACTTACGCAGCCTGGCTTCCAAATGTGCCATGGCTTTGACTTGATGGTATATGGGATTTCACCTTTAAAATGGAATTGTCCCAAGCCGCTATGCCCCAAATCTCAACCCCGAGACCCATTTCTGCTGCAGAGGATGGCTCCTCATTGAGCCACTCACCACGGGCTCTACAGTCTGAAACCCATCTGCTTTGAGAGAGGCCGGTGGAGCAGCCGGCTCCTGGGACCCCTGGAGCACAGGTCTGCCCTGCACCCTCGAGGCAATAGGAGTTGGAATTGAGTCGAAGGCAGTGAGGTTTTTAAAAAGCCTTTCTCGGCTTTGCTTTTTCTCCTCAGCACCTATCATTCCATCAAAATGCCCTGCCATTGAATCGATTCCAGCTCCCAGCAGCCCTTGAGAGCACAGTGGCGCTGCCCCTGTGGGTTTCTGAAACTATAGCTCTTTCGAGGAGTACAAGGCCTCCTGTTTCTCCCTCGGAGCAGCTGGTTGTTTCTAACCACTGACCTTGTGGTTAGCAGCCCAATGTGGAACCCACTGTGCCACCAGGGCTCCTTATCATTCTCCAACACGTTGCATATGTATGTATGCTGTGCTTGGCTCGCCTCGCCCACAGCGAGGGGAACTCCAGAAGGACAGTTGTGTCCGTGGTCCTCAGTGCTCAGCCTCCAGCTCCTAAAGCACTAGCTGGCACGTAATCAATCATGAGTAATAGCCACTGGAAAACGAAATGAATTTCTTGGTACCTATGCCAGCCCCTAAGGAGCCCTGGTGCAGCAGCAGGTTAAGTGTTGGGGTGTTAACCAAGACGTCGGTGGTTCCAAAACCCCCTGCCCCTCTGTGGGAGAAAGATGAGGCAGTCTGTTCGCAAAAGATTTGTAGACTCAGAAAGCCCACAGTGCGATGCTATCCTGTCCTACAGAGCTGCTATGAGTTCAGTCGACCTGCTGATGGGAAGGTTTGCTTCGTACCACTCCCTGTACTGGATACCAGTGACAAAGTAGTAAATAAGAGAGACAATCCTCCTGCCTTCATAAAGATTACATTCTAGCCGAGGACACCTCAATCAATAAGCAATCAAATAAAATAATTGCCGATGGTGCTGTCCCTCTGAATAAAATAACAAAGTAACAAGGTCCGCAGAGTCACTTTGGGAGAAAGACAGGACTTTCTACTCCCATAAGGAGTTACAGCCTCGGGACCCCATGAGCAGTTCTCCCATGTCCTATAGGGTCACCTGGTGTCAGCGATGACTTGATGGAAGTGAGCTTGAGTTTTGAGGGCATCACTTTGAGTTGGTTTTAACTCAGCAGTAGTTGGGGTGGGGGAGGGTGTTCTGAACAATATATTCTGGTTTTCAACCTTTGCACTTTTCCTGGAGACTGAGAAAGGGTCTTGGAGAGGCAAAACTAGACTATGATGGAGTCTAAAGGCAGACATTAGGCCCTTTAAGAAATGGTATGCCCGTCTCTGCTCTGTTCAGCAAAATTGTTCTCAATCATTCCATCTATCTATATACTTCTAGCCCCATCTTCTACAGGGCTAGAAAATCATGCTTTTTTTGGGCTGTTATAGGAAATATAGACATTCAATCAACTTTGATTGACTATGATCAATTCAACTCATTGTAGAACAAATGAGTGTCTTCGGGAAACTCAAACTTATGACAGCACCTGGAGAAGGCAGCAATTAAGAAATAGTGTGGGTTTGCCCGTCCCAAGGAATTTTCACAAGGTGATTACAGCCCTTTTCAAAGCCATAACCTGAAAGAGGAACATTATAGACAAAGAATCATAATATACATAAACTAGGACAGTGATTTTTTAAATATTGATGAAAATAGATCCAAATTCCTGGACAGAGACTTGTAAGAGGAATCTACCTGGTGATCTATAACCTGGTAGGTTGTTTTCTAACCCTGAGGTTTTATGTCAATGAGGACAGATCAGAATAGATTTGAGAATCAAAATGGAGAAATAAGACCAATGTAGAAAAATATAAATGGTAAGAACTTGAGAAGAAACCAACCAGACTTTTTACTTTATATTTAAATATAAAGAAAATGATAGGCATATGACTGAGGACATCAAAAGAGCTGAAAGTCAGAGGAACCAGAACATGCTTTATGCACTATCGCCAAAACTATTCAAGTCCTGTGCTTTTTTATATTTTCCATCAAAATTATTTTCATATAAAAAAGAATAAAAATGTTAGTAAGAAAATATAAAATGGTCAAATTATGGACTGTTTTAAATGAATTTCTGTTGTGGGGCCAGATTAATTTTATTAAGGCCTCAAGTATTTGTGGAAAAAACTGAAGAACTTTTAATAATGAGCTTTAATACATCTTGAAAAATGTGTTAAGTACAAAAAGACCACAGGGAAGAAAATACATTGAACATCAAAAAATAGTAAAACAGAAAGCCCAGGGCTTTTATATTGGTAAACTTGATAATTATTTCTACAAATATTCAGATAGCCTAGTAAGCTAATGGTTTATGATAAATGCAAACACACAACTGTAATTAATAAGCAGGAATGCTAGTCCCCCATGAACAACAAACATTTAACTATGCTTATTTCCTCGTTACATTAGTTCACTGCCTTGCTCTATCAGGAGGCTAGAGTAAATAAAATGCCTTGATTTCAGCAAAGCCCTGGAAAATGGTGTATCACATCCTTGAGGAAAAGCAAGAGAAATGAGCACTGGCTTACAGTCCTCTTGGGGAGATTTGGGGCAGAAAAAAATTCTCCAGAGAGCCTAATGAAATTTGTAAGAAAACCCTGAAGACTAGTTTAGAACATAGAATAGAGAGTTGGTTGCTCATGCTGGAAGAAAACAAATCAAGATTTACATAATAAACTGAAAATGCAAGCGACGTGCAGACTTCCTAGCGATCCAAGGGGGGGGGGGTGAGATCTGTGAGGTTTTTTGTTTTGAGCTAATGGTGTCATTGGGAGTTTTAAAGGAATCGGACTCATTTCATGGAGGAAATCTAACAGCGCCATTGCCATCAAGTCCGTTTGGGCTCCTGGTGACCTCGACTCGTGATAGAACCACATTTGAATCGCTGAGGACTTACGGAGTCAGTTAGATGCCACATCATTCAAAAGGGAGTGAAGGCTGCTGCCGGGACATGGGATAGTATCCGGGAGTGGGCCTTGGTCAAGGCTCCATCTTCTCAGTGCAAGCCCTCTTAGAGCTTAGACTCTGCCCAAGTCCCCAGCACCTGGTACAGCACCGGGAAGCATAAGTGACTGAAATTACCATGAAAGGAAGGTAAGGGTATCATTTGGATTTTTAAGTAGCACAAATAAGTGAGAGGGCAGTTAAACCCCTACACCGAAGAGGTCTCCACTCATTCTCAGTGGCTCACAACTCACCTCTGGCCTTCCTGGCCATCAAAGCAAGAGGAAGCTATGTTAGAAGATTACCATCGCCAGAGACTAGCACCCTATCTTTTTCTTCAACAACATCACTTTTTCTTGCAATACAATCCTGAGAGAATTACCTGATACGATGCTTTATTGGTTGAATGCAATGTGAAGTACTGAGAACTGGTTATATTAATATAGTAAATTGACTTGATGGGTTTTTACCTCCACTCCAGGAAATATCAGGAAACCCTCACATAGTGAGAGTAATTATCTGAGAGACAAACAAGTTCGACTTCCCGGGTTGATGGTGGTCACAGTCGCCGCAGGCTCTGTAGTGTGGTGGAAAAGCACAGGAACATAGGCGACTGCCCATCCTCAAGACTCTCCTCCGTGAATGCTGTCATTTAGTCTTTGACAAAAAACTCATCCAGGGTACAGGTCACCAATTTTAAGCGGACATTGGTGATCTTCCCCCTACTCCCCGCGCCCTCCCACTCCCAGGTAATCTTTGGTCTTTCTAAAGCCATGAGTTTCCCTATGCCAGATCTTTTAAAGTGTGAGATTATGTACTTGTTCTTTCTCTCTGGCTTATTAGGATGTTATACTCAGCATAATGTTTTCAAGGTCCATCCATGTGGTGGCATGTATCAAAGCTCCATTTTTCATTGTAACTAGAAATATATATAATGTCACAATTTGTCTTTTCATCTGTTGCTAGGCATTTTATCTAATGTGATTACTACTGTACTACACATTGGTATGCATGTGTCTTTTTGAGTCGCTGCTTTTGACTATATACTTAGGACTGGAATTCTCGAGTCATGTGCTATTTCTCGTCACCTTTTTAGAAGGCACTGGACTGGACTCCACAGGAGCTGCATTGTTTTGCATTCCCACCAGCAATGTCCAGATGTTCTCATTTCTTTGAATCTTTACCAACACTTGCTGTTTTCTGGGTTGTTTCCCAACCTGCTGGGTGTGCGTGGTCCAGATCTGCAGTTCCCTGGTGACTGGTGCTGTTGGGCATCTTTGCATGTACTGCTAGCCTCTTGTACGTGTTCTTAGGAGAAATGCCTATTCCTGGGCTGTGCCTTTTATTTCCATTAGGTTGTTAGTTATGTTGCTGTTGAGTTTTAGAAGTTCTTTATATGAATTCTGATATGAAACTCTTATTTGATAGTGTCCAAACCTTTCCTCCCCTTCTGTGCAGGATCTCTTCACGTTCTTGACGATGTCCCTTAACGGACTCGTTGAAGAAATCCAGTTTCTTTGTCTCTCACCCAACTCATCCTTTTGGCATCAGACATGAGTTCCATGGCCTAAAAGAAGGTCTTAAACCTCTCCCCCTATGTTTTCCTCCACATTTTCCACACTTTTGGTTCCATTATTAGATTATGTTTGAGTTATGTGGGAATCCATTCAACCCAATACCATTTCTTGAAGAGGCAATTCTTTTGTTTCCCCCAGTGAATAGAGATGTCATCCTTGTCTAAAATAAACTCCCCCGAATGTATGGGTTTCTCAATTTTCCCCACTGGTCTGTATGTTTATCCTTACACCAGTACCACGCTGTTTTTACTTCTTCTGTTTATAATACATTGTAAATCAAGGAGGAACATGTAAATGCTCCTACTGTGTCCATTTTTTAAGAAGGTGTCGGCTGTTGGGGGCTACTCACAATGATAGATGAATTTAAGATTTGGCTTTTCCAGTTCTTCAAAAGAGGCTGTGGGAATTTTTATTAGGAATTACATTCTATCTTCATACTACTTTGGGTTGAAACAACACTTTTATGATATTAAGTCTATTTATCAACCTGCCATGAATATTATTTTAAAATTTAAACTTACATTCCCTAGCACGAATCTACGGTGCGGATACATTTGTGTTGGTTATTAAATGCCAGTTACTTTGCTTCCAGTGGAGTATTGTGAGGGATCTGAATCCTACTTTGAGGTACGCAATAACAAACTGGATCTGCTTAAAGAACAGGGAGAGTGGCAGATCTGTACATGGTTTCATGTGCGAAATATACACAGAGTTGGGCTTGGCATGCACATTCAATCAGAAACTGACAGGACAGTCACAGGAAAACCAGCCGCCAGCCTCTGAAGAACAGCCATACGGAGGACAAAGGGCATGTCTTTCATAGTGCCCTTGCTCCTCTCTGAGGGCTGGGGAATAAAGGTCCCCAAGTGACAGTGACTCAAGGGAACCAGCTGTCCCGCAGCAGAGCGGTCCACAGTAAGACTGCTGCTGGAAATGCGGGAAGTGGTTCATGTCAGAAGGATTCAGAGAAACTGCACAATCAGCTAATAGTGAAGTTTCAAAAAAATAACAATAATTCCCACTTTGAAAGGAGGACTCAATCCAAAATCCTTCTAGCCACAAGAGTTCCCTTTTCCTGAGACAAGAATCAGGCTGAGCATGCTCCAGATCTGCGTAGACTGTCCAGGACTATTCTGACGCAGGTCTCTCAAACTGTCTTTGGGTCCCCTCCCCTTGCTCTAGCCAATTTGCATGAACCACCCTCCTCCAGCAAAGGATGCTCTGCACGCACAAAGAGCTGTTCCCACATCCTCTCAGTCTCCTGAACACCACACATGCGGAAAAGGCGACATTCCACATGCCTAACCTGCAGGCAGATACTCCTGTGTTTGTGCCTTCACAGAGCTTACAGTGGGGAGAGCTTACTGATCATCCTTATTAGTATTTAAGTACCGTCACGCTTGAAAGGAAGCACACTGCATCGTTTTTAATCCCATAGTCCAAGTCACCTTTGGGGATGCTAAATATATTATATCTGGTTTTGATTGCTTTATAATGGGAAGTGGAATTACTATGGATATTTCTTGTGCACGATGCACTTCTTTCTTAGAAGAATTATGTTAAAAAGATCTTTTACAAAGGACAAAGCTTAGAAAGAAAGGGAAATTTAGGATGCTGGAAGGATAAATAGGCCCAGCCAGTCCCTCTAATGATGAGATTGTTCTTTCACTAGCCATGGCTTGCAGGAAACCCCTGGCTGGCCAGCAGGTCATCTGGGGTCTTGGGTGCAGTAGGAGTACTCTGGTCATCAGAATCCATGGAGCGCTCGCCAAAGTCTCCCATCACATGTACTGAAGCGCAGATTTTATCAAAGCAACCCTTAAAATTTCATGAAAACTCAGAAGCACAGTTGAATTTCCTTTGCTGGTTTTTCCCCAAGAATTGTTTTCCAAAGACTATCTACTTTCTTATAGCATCCTTTATTTAACCCGCTATCTTCCACCTAAGCGCCTCCCCTCCTTCCGCCTGCCAAGTGGCTTCATAACGCAGGTAGTGGATTTACATGGAAAGGTGCAAGGGTCGTGGGAACTCCTAAACTGCCAAAATGTTTCCCGAGCTCAGCTTCTAGGCGGAAACGTGTGACCGCTTCAGTAAACACCCAGACCTGCGCTGTTCATTGCCTGATGGGGCAGGCCCGCCTGAGAGAGGCCTTCTTTAAACACCAGCTCCTCTCCTTTCTATGTTTCTGCCATGTGTGCATTATTCACAATGGTTTGTGAGGGCTGCGGGTTTGCGTGCATGACACTAGCGTGGTGTGCCACGGCTCGTGCGTGACACTAGCGTGGTGTGCCACGGCTCGTGCATGACACTAGCGTGGTGTGCCACGGCTCGTGCATGACACTAGCGTGGTGTGCCACGGCTCATTGGACAAAACAGCAGCTGAGCTTCCACGAAGACTTTGTTAGCAATCATTTTACTTCTCCACAAGTGAAGCCATCAAGTGGCCTTTTAATGGGCGTTAAGCGGGTGGTGTCATCTCCTTAAGGAGTGAAGCATGAACTTGGGAGGCTGGACATTCTCTGCTCCCCAGCCCCCAGGGAGACGTCCAAGGAAGACTGGATAATCAGATTAAATCTGACAAAGGGAGTCTTCATGAGTCCATGAGGAAAGTGGGGGGTAGTTTTTTCCCATGAGTGAATGTAGACACTTGTGTACGAATCACTCTTTTTCCTCCATGCCTTTCTTCTCTTTTACAAACGTCAGCGACTTCCAAAGACGGCGTCTAGGATCAAAGACCAGCATCCATGTGAGTTTTCTCAGAAACCAAATAGAAAGGATGGCTTCCACGAAAACAGGACCAAAAGAGTGGTTACCGAAGCATTTTGAAGGAATAGCCACCACGTGGTCTCTCGGGATTAGTGTGCAAAAGAACAGGAGAGAAAGACTGAGGTGTTTCAGGCTGCTCTTAAACTTAGCAGTGCAACTTGCCACCCGCAGCCACATGGGCCGTTTCTGCCCTCGCAGCCCTCCCTCGAGAACCCACCACCCAGCAGACGTGTTAGTCTCTGGGGTGCCGTGCGCATCGAGCGTGCTAGGGACGGGTATGCACTAGAGGCTGTGTTCACATGGTGCAGAAGGCAAGGAGGCATCGGGAACGCTGTCGTTATAATCTTGGGAAAGGGGAAGGCAAACGTGTGCCTTGTCTCTGCCAATGGGTTCCACGAGTCAAGCCCGTGACCTCAGAGAGGTCATTCTGTCTCGGGCTGATGGACAGTTATCGAGACAGTGTGTTGGCTGCTGTCTTTCAGATGTGTCCCCAAGAGCGAGAAGTGTTCCTGACATAGCCTTTGTGTTTCCTTGCCCAACTTTTCCTCACCTTTATGTGCTTGGTCTGCATTTTCATCTGGATCGCATGTTCCAGGGGAAAAGTCCTTCCATACCTCTAACTGGATCTTATGCCCAAGGTTTACATCCACATGTCCATGTGAATGTCTGAAAGTGGATGTATCATCTTCCCGCCAAAATTAGTTCCTCCTCTTGACTTCCTCCCTCGGAGAGCCACCAACTACTACAGATGAAAAGGCAGCTGTCTTTCACTTTCATCCACTACACCCTGTTCCCAGCCTCCGCTCCCCAATCTTCTCCCAAAATGCACCCCTGGCAAAGATCGTACCTTGCTTAGTGGTTCCTCGTTGTTGCAGATCCTGTAGCTCATCCTTTCTGACAGGCCCCCAGCTCCCGATTCAGCTGCCTGTCTTGTCTTGTGCTGAAGTCAGACTTGGTAACTTTACGTTCTGTGCAAACAGCAGCTCTTTTGCCTCATTTCTTTTCCAGCTCGCTGCCTTTCTCCTCTGGTGCACTCCTTCTGCGGGTCTCTGACCCTAAAGGCTTCTCTTGTTAAAATCCTACCCTTCCAACACCAACTCCAGCCCCCTACTTCTTGAAGACCTTCTTGATTTGTTCCCCCCTGCTCCCACTGAAAGGAGTTCTGGTGGTCTAAGTGAGAATGTGTCGGGCTGCTATCAGCAAGGCTGATGGTTCAAACCCACCAGCTGCTCTGAGGGAGAAAGACAAGCCTGTCTGCTCCTGACACACATGTACAGACTCAGAAACCCACAGGGGCAGTTCTACTCTGTTTGTTTGGGGTTGTCATTTTCAGGTTCTATCGCTTTTCAGCAGCCTCTCATTATGGGCCAATGTATTCGCCTTGCCCACTTCACTAGATTGTAAATGTTTTAAGAGTACAAATTAGGGGGATGGTGGAAGGAGAGGAGCTGACACCAAGGGCTCAATGGAAAAATAAATGTCTAGAAAATGATGATGGTGACAAATGTACAAATGTGCTTGATACAATTGATGTACGGATTATTACAAGAGCTGTAAGAGTCATCAATAAAATGTTAAAAAACAAAAAGAGTACAAATTATTTTCATGTATACGCCTAACCCTTGCAGTGTTCAGTATAGTACCTTTCATGATTAATGTTCAATACGTGTTGTCAATTAAATTGAAATTATTCCTAGGCAAAAAAATTAAATTTTCAGAAACGATCTGTCACACACGTCTCATGCATGCAGAAATAGCTAGTGAGTAGCCGCAAACTTTATGAATAGATTAATTATTGATTCTGTTCTTGCATCTGGCCTTTACCTACAGTGTCACATAAGGCTCAACTGCTCTTTCTCTGCAGTCCCTGCCCAAGCCAGCTTCGGCTGGGTCCTGGGATGTCCATTCGGTCAGCAGCCCCTCCCAGCAGCCTTCTCTCCCCCTGGGACTGGTTTTATCGGCAGGCCTCTTGATTGCACGGTTGATGGCTACTGAGGACCTGCATCTTCCTTTTGCAGTTGGCACTGGGGATTTTAAAAACAAGCCTAGTTAAAAGTTTCTTTTCTTGCATTTTCCATATCATTGTAATCATCACACCAAAATGGAAGTTTTCATTTACTCTTGTACACAAGGGATGCTGCAAAAGAACCTAAATTCTGCCATGAGCAAAAGAAAAATTGCCATTTTGCTGTGATATACCTGTGTTCACATTAATGTTGTGATATGCTTAATATTGCTGACTATATCAATGGATTAAGAGTCGAATGAATGAAACCATGAGTAAATGAACAAATGAATGAATTTTCCCCTCAGTTGCCCCTTGGGCATCCCCAACAGTGAAAGTACCTGACACACAGATTTTTTTATTTGTGCTCAACAGATGGACCCCTGTAGAAATGACAATATCCTGGCACAAAAATCACCCTTGTAAGAAAGGCAGGTGAGGGTATCTCAGAAAAGAAAAATGAGAACTTGATGGCTAGAAAGAAAAAAATCAAACACCACCAAATGTCCATGAAGAAGAAACCAATGGGAGAAAGATGAGCTGTCTGCGTCTGTAAAGCATTACGGGCTCAGGAACCCTGAGGAGGAGTTCCACTCTGTCCTGCATGGTCTTCATGAGGCAAAGTAAATTCAACTCTCAAACAGAACCTTCCTTTTGACTACAGGTTTTCCTTACGAATGCAGCTCTCTCACCAGATTCCAAAAGTCTCATTTTTCTAGAAATAAAAATGACTGTGGGTTAGCTGGTCGAAAACGTCTGCTCCTGACTTCCATTTCCTATCATTATAGCAAGAACTGGCAGAGAGCTGGGGTCATTCTCTGAGTGTGGCCGCAATGAATGAGTTTGTTGTAAGGAAATGGAAAGTTCATGGGTAGCAGAGACAATTATTCACTTCCTTTTCTGTTCTTATTATCATTATAAACGAATGACAACTCAGAACCCCAGAGCAGTTTCAGAGTCTGAAAATAAGCCAGTGGCTCAGTAACAACCACTCAGAACACCTGGTGGCTTTTATCGAAGCTGCCGAACAGGAGGGAGGCAGGTTCAGTGCTTTGAAAGGAGAGTCGCTGCCACCTGTTTTCCCAGGAAAAGAGGGCAAGAACACTTTCTAGGCTTTTCTCAGGATCCACACATGGGAGTACAGTTGTGCGGGAAATTAAAAGGTTGTTAGGTTTACATATTTAAATATAACACACAATGCACACATACAACCTTTCCTTCATCAGCACATTTTCAAAGAACTTCATTTGTTCTCTATTGCAATGAATTGCCTTGGAAACATATACAGGGTCACTATGAGTGGGAAGAGAGGAGACCAGTGGCATAGTGGGTTACCAGTTGGGCTGCTAACCGCAAGGTCAGCAGTAAGAAACCACTCGCCGCTCCTTGGGAGAAGGATGCCGGATTCTGCTCCTGTAAAAAGTTACAGACTCAGAAATCCACAGGGACAGTTCTGCTCCACCCTACTGGGTCGCCGAGTCCAAATTAACTCAATGGCAGTGAATCTGATATTCAGAATATCTGTCCCTCCAAGTATTTCCCTTTAACCGGTCCTTATTCACATGGGTCTGGTGCATTCTTTATTAGCAACAAGAAACTACATCTGCAATGATGCATCTGTATTCTGATCCAATTTCTCTTTTCTCTGTTTTGCAGTTTTCTCCTTGTCTTTGGTTGCTTGATTTTGTCAGTGTTTTCTACCATCCCTGAGCACACGAAATTGGCCTCAAGTTGCCTCTTGATTCTGGTGAGTAAAACAAGACTCTGCATAAAGTCTGTGTAATATAAGAACCGCGTGTAAAGTCTGTGCTACATATTTTATCCCGTAAAAGTTCTGTCTAGAAAAGATCGCTGCTGTGGAGTATAGACATTTCAAAGACCACTGAAGCTCTGTCTTTACCATTTACCATTGTCCGCCCTCAAGCAGATATGCAAATACTTAGGACAACTATAATATCGCAAGACTGTGTGGTATGTGTACATCATAAACTGAAGGCAATACTTGGGCATCGTTTTAACTGTGTTTATCTCGGCCAGCAAACAAATTATAAGGATAATAGATAGCTTTGGTGAAGTGAAAGCACCTGGTCTGACTCTGCCATCCCTTGTCCTTGTAACCCCGCCAAATGATCGAGTGACAGCATGCAAATACGGACGGGTCCTCAGAGACTGGTCTTTTTTTACCATTCCATTGGATATAAGAAAGCCATCTGAGAAGCAGGGACAAATAACCCCACGCCCGTCCAGAAACAAGAGCCACCAATGGAGTGGGCCCTTACATGAAGTGGTAGCGCCAGCAGAGAAAACGGAGGCAGCTGAAGCAGCACACTGAGACCATGCAGCAAAACAGCGTAGCCACACCCAGACCATGAGACAGAGCTGGAGATGATAGGTAAAGCTCAGTGCCTTTAAGCAGGAGGCTGACTTGCAGAGTGGGGTGACCTTCGGGCATTTATCAGCAGTTAAGGGGCTTTGTAACAATTCCTGAGCAGGGCACAGGTTCAGGACTGCCTGGCTGAGATACTTAGGAACAGAGGCTGACTTGGCTGCTGGCATGGCTAGGAAGAAACACTGCTGGGGACAAAAGAACTGTATCCTTCATGTTTTCAGATCCTAACTTGCGGTAACCTGTTAACTTCCCTAATGAACTACCACGATTGTGAGTAATTTTGTTATGAATTCTGCGTGACCATTGCAACAGATTCTCCAAGCCAGCAGAGAAGTGGGGTGTTGGGGGAGCGATGATAGGCGTCAGAACAGGGCAAAGGAAGTGGCAGGATGAACGCATGTGTGACCTCATCCTTGTGCAGATGTGCAGTTGGGTTCTCCTGCTCCGTTCTGTTGCCAGAGGTCTGACGTGGCCCCCGCTGCCATTTTTTCAGTATCCATACGGTCTCTCATTATATTGTAGAGGTTACAGGGTAAGGAAGATTTTCCAATAACTGCAGTTTGGTAGGAGCTGAGGATAACTGGCCGAGAGCTGTGGGACCATGGCCCCTGGAGGGAAAACAGAAGGCGCCTTTAATGCTCTTTTCAACCCTAAGCCGCAGCGTAAGTTCCGTTGCTAACGCAGTCACCTGGGGAGAAAATCCTCTGCTTCTTCGGTTTCCATGATGTTGTCAAGCCTCAACCCAACAGAATTGCTCAATTCATTTTAAAATGGAAAAAGACCCCAAGAGACTTTAGACCTTTTAAGCCCTTATGCTTTTCTATTACAACTAAACCATAACACTGTATACTCAAATCACATCTGATTAAAAGTTTGGCTCACTAACATCCATTATTGACCCCTTCATTTAGTCCAAAAATAACCGACTTTCAGGTTTGGGGAATGTATGGATGAACTGTGAATGGGAACAACTCAATCCCTCAGCAAATGTTGGCAGACTGGAAGGAAGTGAAGGAGTAGATGGTAAGTGAGTCTAATAAATGGTTACACGTGCGGATAAACATTTAATTTAAATAAAAATGAGTCTTAGGTAGAAGGTGGGAGCTGAAGGGTGTTAACTCATATAAACTCTTATGATCTCAGAGGAGGGCAATGCTTGCGGAGGCTTTCAGGTGGCTCGTTTGCACTTGAGTTGATACTTGAGGTTACCAAGACATGCCTTGAAAGGTAGAAGCCAATTTTAAACCTGGATTTATTTCCATCAAATTGTGTTCAGCGGTATTTTGCTAATTTTAAAGTTTACTGCTTCAAACCCCAAAACAGGTACCAGACAGACCAAAGGGCCCAAGAACTGTACTCCTCTCATAAGGAATCCCTTTGAGCAGCAACGTAAAATCTGACCCCAAAGGCTAAGGCCGAGCAGGATTTGAGGTGCCCATACACAATCACAATGAAAAAGTTTACATTGAAAGCATAAATATAAGTTTCGGATGAGTGAGCTGAAGACCTGCTCGAGGACCTTTGGCATAAGTTATGAGTAAACCAATCGTTCCTAACCAAACTCACCGCCATTGAGTCAACTCTGACTCATCGTGACCCTGCAAGAGAAGTAGAACTTCCACTGAGTTTTTGAGACTGTACCTTCTTGTTGTTGTTGTTGTTGTTGGATGATAACTCCTTACGGGAATAGAAAGGCGTGTCTCTCTCTCTTTCTCTCTCTCTTTCTCTCTCTCTGGAGGAGGGGCTAGTGGTTTTGACCTGTTGACTTTGGGGTTAGCGGCCCAACACCTAATCACTACACCTCCTGGGCTTGCTATGAGTCAGAATCAACTCAATGGCAATGAGTTGGGTGCATCGATCATTAGGAATCCAATAATTAGGAGTCAATCATCAGGAATCGTAGCCAGGTAAAAAATTCAAAAAGTTAATTTACAGGGAATCCAGGACAGATGAACCCCTCAGGACTAGCGGTGAGAGTGGCAATATTGGGAGGGTGGAGGGAAAGAGAGGGAGACAGAGGGAAATAGATTACAAGGTCTACATATAACCTCCTCCCTGGGGGACAGACAGCGGAGAAATAGGTGAGGGTAGCCATCGGATGGTGTAAGATATGAAAAAATAATAATAGTTTCTAAATTATCAAGGGTTCAGGTGAAAGGGGGAGGTGGAAAGAGAGGGGGGGGATGAGGAGCTGATACCAAGGGCTCAAGTAGAAAGCAGGTGTTTTGAGAATGATGATGGCAACATATGTATAAATGTGCTTGACACAAATGATGTATGTATGGATTGTGATAAGAGTTGTATGAGCCGCTAAAGTTAATTTACATCCTCATCTCTGCATAATATAAATTCAGTCATTGCTAATAAGTTTCTAAGTTGTCTAGAGAATCCCATGTAATAACAAATAGCAAGCTAATTAGTATCCTGAGTTTTAAAACCTCTTAAACAGTGAGTAATTGATCAGAGTGTATTACTTAGAGTACAGTTTAGTCAATATAAATATAGAAATGTAGATTTAGCAAAATAGAAACAAGGTCCTCTCTGTAAATGAGAGCTGTTTTAAGTCACGCAGGAAGGGTTGTGGATAGAAATTCTCAAAAAATTGTTGCTACATGGCTTTTCCATAAAGAAGAAAGTTTGTTCATCTTTTTTTACAATAGTGATAAATTGTCAAAATATGTGTATTAAACCAAAACATGCTCTTAAAGTCTGCCTAGAAATATGAATAGTATGTTAAAAGCATAAGATTTGCTGATATTATTCTTCTTAACCAATATTTTCTCCAAAAACTGTTTTATTAAGATCAAAAATAAATCTCATATAGGCATAGTTTTTTCCAGTTTTTTCTTTAGTTGGACTAAGAATATGTACTTTGAAATAAATTGTAATATTATGTAGTAATCAGTTGGAATTATAGTAACTACTTAGAAAGGCATCTATAGTTTAATCATTTTTCTTAATGTGCTACTATTAACTAAAAAAACCAAACCCACAGCCATTGAGTTGATCTTTACTGACAGTGCCTTACAGGGCAGAGTAGAGCTGCCTCATAGAATTCCCCAAGCTGCAAACTCTTTTTTTTTTTAATCGTTTTATTAGGGGCTCATACGACTCTTATCACAATCCATACATACTTCAATTGTGTGAAGCACATCTGTACCTTCATTGCCCTCATCATTCTCAAAACATTTGCTCTCCACTTAAGCCCTTGGCATCAGCTTCTCATTTTTTCCCTCCCTCCTTCCCCGCTCCCCACTCCCTCATGAAGCTGCAAATTCGTGTGGAAGCAGACTATCATATCTTACTCTTGAGGACCAGCTCTTTAGTTCAAACCACCGACCTCCTGGTTCACAGTCAAGCATTTTACTCACTGTGCTACCAGAGCTCTTGGGTCAACATCTTACTCACTGCCATTGAGTCAATTATGGCTCATAGTGACCTCATGGGTAGGGCAGGGTAGACTGCCCCTGTGGGTTTCTGAAACTATCACTCTTTACAAGAGTAGAAAGCCTCATCTTTCTGCTGTGGAGCAGCTGGTGTTTTCTAACCACTGACCTTGTGGTTAGCAGCCCAGTGCATAACCCAGTACCACCAGGGTTCTGTTGGGTTCATAGCTCATAAATGTCAAATCTTACGTAGAATATTAGGGAAAGCTTTGAGAGAGGTTGGCATACTTGACGATGTAGAGGATCTCTGATTTGTTATCTTTTAACATTTATGTTTGAATCAGTTAATCTGATTTCAAAGCGTGTCTATTCTCCGAACTACTAATTCAGAATTTGTGGAACACAATTCTGCCTACCAGTGCTTTTAGCTCCCAGGATGGAGCATATCTTAAGGGTTACTATCCAAATAGGAATATTCTCAGAAAATACAACTTTTACCTTGTACACTTTACCTACAAATAAAAATCAGTAGACTAACTTTGAAAGAAATGTGTATAAACCATAATTTTTTCATAATTTTTCCATTATTTTGTTGCATTTTAAATTAGATTCAGACCTTTACCCATATCCTAACTCTATACCTGTACAAGTATGAGGCACCCACACTACCAGCAAAGGCATGTCCCAGACAGACTTCCCAGAACCCTCTTTGACACTCTTACCCATCAAGCTGCTTCCTCAAAGCTGAAAGCATCTTAGATGAATGGCATTGCTTTGAACTTTGTTTTGCTTCCTGAAGCCCCATCAGTCTACAGCTCACCATCCTGCATTCCACAGGAGGTGCTCCCAACATTCCCACCTACACCCGATGCTGCTCTTTAACTAATCACTTCATGAACTTGGTTAGGTTGCAAGCCAAGTGGATAACTGTGTTCATTTGTCTACTTGTTCTTTTCAGCTCTGTTACCGTGCTTTCAGGCCACCTGCCACATTCTCTTATTGCCAACCATAGAGGCAGTAGAGTGTACACTTTAGAATATAAGTTCTTTAGCCACCACTCAAAGTCCACTTTTATTGCTTTCTAATTGTGTGGCTTCAAAAAAATCACTGAACTTCCATATACTTTAGTGTTCTCATCTGTTAAAATTTGATATGTCATTATATGCTCTATTTCTTAAGATTATTATGAGAACTAAGTAACTCCAAGAGCCTAGAACCAGGTCTAACCCAGAAAAGGCTAACAGAGCTGCTGTGGTAATCACTGGTTCTTCCATATACAATGGCGACCTAGTGGCAACTGAATGGGACACAAATATAGACCATTGTTACGTGCCGTCGAGTTAGTGCCAACTCATAGTGACCCGATTAACAACAGAATGAAACCTTGCTCAGTCCTGTGTCCACCTCACAATTGTTGTTAGGTGTGAGCCCATTGCTGCAGTCACAGTGTCAGCCCGTCTGGTCAAGCCCTCCTCCTTCTCCTCACTGTCCATCTACTGTACGAAGTGCGATCTCCCTTTCCAGAGCCTGGACTCCCCTCATAACACAGCCAAAGTCTGTGTGAGGAAATCCTGCCGAGCTCACTTCTCAGGAGAATCCCGGCTGTACTTCTCCAGAGTCCGATGGATTGGTTCTCCTGGCAGGGCATGGTCCTTCCCGTGTTCTTCCCCAGCACCATATTTCAAATGTGCTCATTCTTCTGCTTGCTTCCTTACTCACGTGCATTTGAGGTGATTGAAAATACTATGGCTTGGGTAAGGTACACTTAACAAGTGACATCCTTGCTCTTTAGCACTTTAAAGAGGTCTTGAGCAGCAGATTTATCCAGGGCAATGTGTCATTTGATTTCCTGACTGCTGCTTCCATGAGCATTTATTGTGGATCTAAACAAGGTCAAACCTTTAACAAATTCAATCTTTTCTCCATGTATCATGATGTTGTCTATTCATCCAGTGGTGACGTTTGTTGGTGTTGTTGTTGTTGTTTAATTTACATTGACCTGCAATCCATACTTCAATCCTTGATGCTTCAAGTCCTCTTGTCTCACAACAAGCAAGGTTGTGTCATCTGCATATCTCGGGTTGTTAGTAAGATTTCCTCGAATCCTGATCCTGCATTCTTCTACAGATAGTCTAGTTTCTCATATTATCTCCACAGCCTACAGACTACATACGTATGGTGAAGGATAAAGCCCTGACACACACTTTCCTGCTTTTAAACCATGCAGTATTCCTTTGTTCTATTCGAACAATTGCCTCTTGGTACATTCCACGTGAGCAGAATTGAGTGTTCGGGAATTCCCATTCTTCTCACTGTGATCTACAGCTTGTGATCCACACAGTGAAATGCCTTTGCATACTTAATGAATAAGACACAAGTAAACATTCCAGTAGTCTCTACTTTCAGCCCAAACTCTCTGAGATGAGCACTCCTATTCCTTGTACCATGTTCTCTTCTGAACCCAGCTAGAATTTCTGGGCTCTCCCTCTACTTCTCTACCCATTTTTTATATTATCTTCAGAAGAAAATCTACTTGCATGTGAAATTAATTATATTGTTTGATAATTTCCATATTTGGTCATTTTCCTTGGGAATAGGTACAAGTATGGATCTCTTCCAGTCAGTTGGCCAGGTGACTGTCTTCCAAGTTCCTGACATAGACAAGGGAGTGCTTCCAATGGAATGATTGAAAATGCTGCCTTGAGAAAAATCATTCTTTTCTAGTAGAAACTGTCAACTATTTTCACACAACAATCAAACTCTGTTAATCATGGCAGCTTTCTACACAAGCATGTTCATCTAGTGAACTATGACTCAATGACACGCATGTCGCATGCAGCTTATGTCCATAGTCAGTGTTGTCAGAAGCCAACGAGTTGGGTTTGACTCATAGTGACCCTATGAACAACAGAACAAAGCACCACCTAGAAGACTCTCTATTGCTGGTGACTGCTGAAACAGACTTTGCCTTCCATGCTGTGGACGCTCGGTCAGAAGAGACTGCTCCCTGGAGAAGGCCATCGTGTTGGTTGAGGGGAAGGGCAGGGGAGAGAGGAAGGCCCTCAAGGAGATGGACTGACACATGGCTGCAACAACGGGCTCAAGCACAGGAACTACTGTGAGGATGGCCCAGGACTGGGCAGTGTTTTGTTCGGATGTGCATAAGGTTGCTATTGGTCAGAACCTAACAACAACAACTGTAACAGGATTTTATGTCACAGTTTGATGGCACATGTATCTGATAGCAATGCTCATGGCTTGATCAGCTCCTATCTAATCTTTGATCTGCTGATGCTGGAGCACTGAGAAGAGACAAGCCCAGGTCCCACAGATTTGCTTGCTTTGTCCTCATTTTTGGGATAAAACATATGAACTGAAGAACACGATATGAAACTGTATAGCTAAATGCCATGGACAGTTAAAAGCTGAAGCTACTCTTTCCTATGTCTTGTAAATTCCCCAAAACTGAAATGGACCTAGCATTTTTAAGTATCAATTATATATATAATTTATATGCATATTAAATTTTATATAAATATATCATTTATATGTATATGAGTATATATAATTATTATATATAAATTATATGTCTATAATTTGCAAGAACTATCTCTCCACTCCTCTGACTTCACTAAATGATTAAATGAGCTGAACAATTAATGCAATTATCAGACAGGTCCCACATTCCAACTGAGCTTTTCTAAATCAAGAGCCTGAATAGCCACCAGTGCATCTAGCTACCTGATGTTGATTACTTCTTATTTAAAAATAACTACTTTACCAAAGTGCATCTGCCATCACCTGATGAAGAACCAATGTCAAAGGCTGCTTTTTGATTCCAAACTTTCTGATTAATGCTTATACTTCTTTTGATTAGGATCACTTTCTTTCTTTTCTTATAAAGAGTCCAATTAGAAAATTCTCACAAATGGATGAAATCCATTCAGAGCATAGACTTCTTGGTATCAAGAATCAAAATACTATTTGGTGCAGATCCATTGTAAGCACTTAAACACCTAAGCCACACGACACATCATCAAGTGTGAAATCACATTGGAGTCCTTGAGTAGTTAACACATTCATTTGTTATTGTTGTTAGGTGTCATCGAGTGAGTTTCTTCCCACAGCAACCTTATGCGCAAAAGAACAAAACACTGCCCAGTCGTGCACCACCCTCACGATGGAAGCCATGGTGTCAGTCCATCTCCCTGAAGACCTTCCCCTCCTTTGCTGCCCCTCTACTTTATGAGACATGATGTCCGTCTGCAAGGACTATTCCCTCCTGACAACATGGCCAAAGCGTGTAAGACACAGTCTCGCCATCGGTGCCTTCAAGGAGCACTCTGGTCAGGGTTCTTCCAAGACAGACGGGTTTGCCCTTAGCGGTCCCTGCTGCTGTCTATCGTCTTCTCTAGTGCCGCACTGCAACTACCCCTTAGCACATGCATGGGCAGCCCACTCATCTGCTAATCAAAATTGTAACGGGGGAGGAGGTGTCTTCAGAGATTGATTGTGGTAATAATTATATAACTCTCCTTGATATGACTGAACTTTTTAATTGTATGGAATGTGGATTATGTGCCAGTAACACAGTTTTAAAAAATTCAAAGCGTCAAGTCCCCCCAGAAGCACCTCAGAAGACAGCCCATGGCAGCTGACTCCTGCAACGCCCGTGAAGCACGGTTCTGCTCTCTCACACATGGGGGCACCAGGAAGGCAGCTTGACCGCCTTTCAGACTCGACTCGCCTGTTCAAGTGAACATTGAACCATTAAATGCTCTTATTTCCCTATGAAGCTGCGGTGGAAACTTTCCGTTGGGCTTGCTTCAGGAGTTTCACCCGCTAGCACTTCAGATACTGCCATCCTGAGAGCAGCACTGCTTGAATTCCACTTCCTCTCCTTTGAATAATTTCTTGCCTTCCAGATCAAGTTGAATCTATTCACTCGAAGCCTTTAAATATACATTGTCTGTTACATCAAAAGCAATAAAATCACTCAACTTACTGAAAGTTACCTAGAGTCTATGTAAAATTTTCTTTGAAGTCAGTCATTTCTGAAGTTGCCCATTTGAAAGGTGGGGCTTCCCCATTACCCACCATCAGTCAAGGGGCATTATTGATGTTAGCAACATAAGACAGTGTCTCAGAATACGTGTTTATCTGCCTTCCTGCTATGTTAGAATGCTTCCAAGCCACAACTAGATTGTGCTGAGCATGTTGGATGAGTACTCAAACATGTGACCCAGTATTCGGGTTTTCCCAACCATCTCGTTTGGGGGCCGCTTCTAGAAGGAGCGTACTCGTATGTGCTGCTCATGCTGCATGTAACGTGCACATGCTTTTTCCTTGCACAATGAATGAGTTCCTGAAATGTGTACAAATCTAATCTAGCCAGATCTAATTATATCTTACATGCACTAGTGGAGCTTACTATTTTAAGAAAATCTGTAGTGAGTCCCTTTATACAGTGAAGAAACCCCTTGAAAAGCTAATGGCAACCACATAATTAATCCGCTACATGTTTGCTTTCTTGCTTTTTCACCGTGGGTGTGCATGCTCTTTTCTTAAACTGCTGTCTAAACGCCAGCCTCTCACGTGGTGCCAGAGACGTAGAAAGGACGTTGCCACCATTTCCATCCACAGTATTCTAAGGAGAGGAAGAGGGCTGGCAGCCTTCACCAGTGCTGGCAAAGTCGAAAGATTGGTGCCTATGGCTGTAGAAGGAGATTATATCGCGTCTTTTGCCTTCGCAAGCTTCTGACATTGACCGCTGTAAGAGAGGATAGCAGAGCTTCCGGAGGAGATTCCGTGGGAGGCTTTGAAATCATGTGTGTCTCCTGAAGCGACAGAGGATGAGGTAGGCAGCAATCGGACCTGAGAAGTAGTGATGCTCCTTTAGGTGGACCACATCCCTTGCCACTTACTGCAGGATGCTCAGAATATCCCAGCCGACATCGAAAATGGCAGCTATTTGCCTTTGCTCCTCTTGCATCCAGGAAAATGCAAATTAACTTTAAAATGATTCATGGAGACTAATGACCCTCATCTATCTGCTGACGACGAAAAAGAAAAGGCAAATGTAGTTTAACACCTACACTGAATCTTAACAGAGGGATAATGATAGAGTGAGTTTTCCCTGCGCAACGTATTTGAGATTTCAGAAGAAAGACTTGTTCCAGCTAAAGATAAAAAAGTCGGGCCTGAAAGAAAAAGGAAAAAACACACAACCCACAATCCTATCGACGATGAAGGAAGGAAAGGGCGTTCCGCACTTCTAATCCGCAGCCCAGTGCACAGCACAGGCTCTCTCTGAACAGATGGGATTATTGTTCCTCCTGAGATAGCTGAGCTGCTCAGTGCACATCCTCAGGGCTCAAGGAGCGACATTCAATTAAGTTGATGTGGGTCAGATCTGTGTATTCCTTCCCGCGCTACAAAGATAGTCCACCCTAGCGAGGAAGAGCAACAAAGGGTGGTGTGGGAATATTGCAGGACGGCTAGCAAGGGTGTTGGCAATGATGGAGAGAAACCCTTCTCTCACTGCTTTTCCATGTTTAAACGACCACTAACATTGGATGCCTGGACCCTAACTTGCCCTTCCTTGGGCAAGCTACCTCTGCCCTCTAACTTCCCCCAGCGCTGTTTACGTAGCATTGTCGGCCCTCCTCCAGCCAGCTGTTCTCTAATATTAGTACAGACATACCAACAGAGGCGAGGTGTTCTTTTAAGGATTAAGGCCACACCATTGAACAAAATCAGCAAAATCTCTGTCCTCTCATTGTGTTGGGCAATAGCCATCCCCAAAAAGCAAGTACGTATCAGTGCTGTGAACAGAAGTAAAGCAGGAATAACCAAAATCAACCTTACTGCCGTCACGTCGATACTGACTCATAGTGACCCTAGGGGAGAGGGTAGAACTGCCCTTGGGAGGTCCCGAGACTGCACTTTTACGGTAGTAAAAAGCTTTCTTTTTCTCCGGCAGTGGCTCTGATGTTTTGAACTCCCGATCTTGAGGTTAGCAACCCCATGCATAACCACTACACCACCAAAGCAGGCACAGAATGCAATCAAGTGTTTAGAAAGGATGTTTAGAGAAATCCACTCAAAAGGGTGGTGCTTGAGCAGACACTTACAGGACTTGCGGTAACACGCCTGATGGTGGTTACGGGGAAGAGCTGGAACCGGGTTGTGGTCACGAGGGTGATTTCTAGATCCTAATATCCATTTCAATGGCGATACAGAACTCACAGACAACATTCATGATTAAAGGGTTGATTGAGGAACTTCATGCCATTGAGACATGCTCACTTGTTGTCAGGACATGTTACAAAGTGCTCTCAGTGCTGCTAACAGCTGGCCAAAGAGGTGTCCCACTCCACTGTAAGCGTCCATCTGAAGGTACTCAGCTCAAGCTCCAGGGTGCAGCAAACTCGGCTCCCTGAATTTTGTAGCCAGAGGTACCCCACTCCAGCAAGCTTCATCTCAAAGCCGCTCAGCTCCACTTCCCCGGGTCAGTAAGCCCAACTTCCCAAAGTAAGTGCCCAGAGATACCCCAGTCCACAAGCCAGCCTCTTGCACAAAAGCACCCAGCTTCAATTGCTCTGGGGGCTGGGAAGGCCATCACTGTCCCATGCGCTGGCTCTTGGTTCTCTTGCTGCCCCACTAAGGTGACCAGCTATTAACATTGGTAAAGCGGGACACCATTGACAGGGGCGGGGGAGGGGCATTCTTGATTAAAAATGTAGTCTATATGGAGCAACAAAAATTTTCATAGAACGCAAAAATAGTATTGTAACATATATATTTTAATTTCAACATAAATATAATTTACAAATACAATACATTAAAAATTATGTATAGTATTATTTTCTTCTTTGGCATATTTCTCATTTGAGTGACATTTTTAGTAGATTGCTATCGTTTAAAAGGTCATGAAATTTTTCACAAGAATGTGTTAAATTATATTTCACACATAAAATGGCTTTCAAAGTGTCAACACTTAATTGTGATTTTTCTGATGGCCACACTTTATTTACCGTAGAAAAAATGCATCCAGTCGCAGCATTGGTTCCTGGATTCCACAATTTTTGGTGCATTCTTGTATGGAGCATGGTTTGTTTCAAAATGATGAAATATTTCTAACCATTTGTTCTCTATTGTGATTTTTGCTGATGCCCAAGATTTAACCTTTTCCTTATCAATATATATTTTTAAGAATGATACCTCATTAAAAAGACCTTTTTTGGAAATATTACTATATGGGAAATTTTGAGTAATATGATCGAATGATTTTTGCACATCATTCCATTTAAGTTCTTGTTTTAATGTAACCCAATGAAAATGTTCAATATCATTGTAATGTACCATCCACTCTTCTAAATAATCTATGCAGTTACTATAGAACTTTTTAACGCGATTCATGATCTCTGCACGATTTATTGCACCTTGTTCTTCTAGCTGGCTTACACTATTATGAATAGTTAACAGAAGAAAATTATTTTCTAACTGCTCTTGACACTGAAATTTTAAATTATTAACTTTATTTGCTATTTCAATTACCAACATTTTGTCACCTTCAATAAGTTTTATAGCATTTTGAAAAAGAGCTGCTTGCTTGTGTACAAACTCTAGCCAAATTTTTGAAGATTCTTTTTCAAAAAACTCTTCTAAAATTCTAGGACATTTATCCTGTGATAGAAAGTAGGATTTCAAAGGATCGTATAGTTTCAAAATTCTTTCGACAGCTGGCAAAAGAGCTAACCAGCGCGTTTTATTGTATCCAAGTATTTTCTGATATTCGACTTCTGCAGTTTCACAAAATTCTTTAAGCATTTCAACGCGCACGGTGTATATATATATAAATAAGAATATATTTTAATAACAATATTTTCCACAAATCGGCAGCTGTTTGAATGGCGTTATGTAGTATGTATATTCCCTTCCCGTTCTCCCGCCGTTCCCTAGCTTGTCGTGCATTCTTTCCAAAAATAGGGACTTGTTTAAAACTCCACGGGACAAATTGTTCAAAATCGGGACTGTCCCGCCTAAAGCGGGATGTCTGGTCACCTTATCAGGCTCCACTGATGTCATGGGTATCTTCTGGATCCAGGAGGTTTACTGCACAGGGATCTTGGGTACAGAGATTACTCTCGAGTCCTGGACTTTCCTGGTGATGAGATCACGTCTCCTGCTTCTCAGAGGGCTCGTATTATACACAGCAGGATGGCATTGCCAGGAATCCTGTTCACAATTGCTCACAGGTGAATCCTATCAGTATCTTTCCCCTTCTCCTTATCAGACCCATGCAGGTAAAGGTAATTTGGTGGAAAGACTCTGGCTAGAAGAGGCAGATTAAAGAATTCACTGAGCAGCCTGAAAGACCATCCTAGGCTGATGGACCATCAAAGACAAAATCCCTGGGCAGCAGCACATATGCTGAGCCAAGGAGGAGGGCAAGACGGCCAGGAAGGAAAATGAGCTAGGCACCAAGGAGGAAAACACGGCGCTATTTGGACTGTCAGCATCTTGAGAAGAGAATCCAGTGTTACTGCAGAGACAGCATTTAGTCCAGTGGGATACAATTGGCAAATTACCAATAAATACCTGATGGACGATAACCAACATTTTACCTGCCCATCAGTTCTAAAAATTGTATAGTATCACATAGAGGTAACACGACTAGAACAAGAGTTGGGACTTGCCCTTAGATGCTATATCAATATTCATGATAGAATGCGGTCCTCTTTCCGTGGTGGAATTCTCCCCTGCTGAGAAGGAACTCCAGGTTTGATTCTTGACCAGTGCACCTGCCGGGCTGTCTGAGGCTGTGTGTTCTCTGGTGCTGGTCTGACTTCAGCACAGCGTCCAGACTAAGACTAGGCAGAAAAGTCAGGGACATACAACTAAAAACCAGTCAGTAAAAGCCTTCTGAGACATAATAGCACAATCTACAACGAGTCTTGGAGATGGAAAACAATTGTGGAACATTTGTTTTTCTTTCATCATTTTATTGAAGCATAATTCACATACCATCCATTCAATCGTTCACCAGATGAAGAACAGCTGTGTGGTCATTGCCACAGCCACTTCAGAATATCTTCTTCTTTCCTGGCCCCATCGTTGTTGGCCCCACCTGCCCCAATGACCCCTCCACATCCCCAGGAGACAACTGGGTTCCCTATACAGAAAAACATTCAAAACCCACACAGAGCGAAGGACCAAACAACAATGACAAAAAGAGAAAAACCTAACAGAAAAGAAAGCAGGGAAAAAGGGAACAAAATTTAAAATTTTATTATTAAAATGGGAGATTTAATAATAAAGTTACATTTCAGTCTAACTCCATCTCCCAAAATCTACTGTACAATGCTTTCTGTCTAATATTAAAGTTATTCACACCCCTGGACTGTGTCCAGAGTGGATCCGCCAGAGACTTAATCCACTTAGAGATCCTGCAAATGGATTCTGGGCTTCCGCTGCCATGCATAGTGCTCCACACGTGGATTTTATTATTCACAGTGCTTGGATCACCGCAGCCAGTGTGCTTCTTCTACGTGGATTTAACTGACTCCCCACTTAGATGGCTGCTTGTCTTGAGACAGGCCTTTAAGACCCCAGGTGATATTCTTTCTGAGAGCCAGGCACCCTCCATTCTATTCCTCGCACTTTTGCTACAGCATCCCTGTCTTCAGTGAGTTCTTCATGGGAGCGGGTACCGAGGAGGGCCATGTCATAAGAACTGGCTGTTCTTAAATTAGGACTGTGGTTAAATTAGAGCTCAAGATCCACTCATCCACTGGTTGTTGATATGACCCTGCTTTGCTTTAAAGACATCCTTATCTTTTTATTGGAGTACATTATAAATCATCCTCGTGGGGGCATAAGTGAAAATTAGTATCATTAATTTAGCCAATGGTATAGAATGTAAAACACTGTTAGGAAAAGGTAATAATGCATGTTTAGGACATCTTTTTAGATTACAGTTCATGAACTGCTGACTTGTACAAATTCATAACTTAAGTGACACTACTTACATAAACGATGAAGTTGTAGCAAAACTCTATGTACTTGTCATTTATAGAAGCAGAGTCATGCCTGCTAGACTGACACGTGACAGAGGAAAACAAACAGAGCATGAAAACAGCAAATATATAAGCTGTAAGACCCTCCAATAAATTGATTAGGAAAAAAAAGGACAACAAATATATGTTGTCCTTGGGTCACCATTCACTGGGCACTTTCAAAGCAAGATATCGGAGCCAAACCAAAGCCCAGTGACCACCAATCCCTGAATTTGGGCTGACACCGGGCAGCATTCATATTCATTGTGTTTGGCATGGTCAGTAGTTGGCTGAGGACTGGGTTTGGGTGGGGAACTGATGGCAACTTACAACAACAATAAATCCCATAGTAATGAAGAATTAGGAGTCATCGATGCCATTTAACACCTACCAGTATTCGTATATAAAAGATCATGTGCGCCACACATTTACTGATTCTTGCAAAATGGAAGGATACATGTGTGAAATGGTATGAACGTGATAGAGGAGATTATATTAAGTAAAAAGCTTCTAGCATTAATAATGATAAGAAAGGGAAAATTTTGTTTTAAAAAATGGTAAGAAAGAACCATGTGATCTTTGCAGCTAGATCTATATAACCACAGCATCAGTTCATTCATTTCTCCTTCCTTGTTCCTTTCTTTCCTTCCAAACTGACACCACTTAAGGTGGCCCTAGCAAATCCACACTAACATTTCAGTGACAGAGCACAATAGAGATACATGTCTCACAGAGCAGTCCAAAGCAGATGATCCTGGTGGATGGGTCATGTCCCGTTATTCAGTGACTCAGGGCCCAGGATCCTCCCATGAGGTGACTCTATTTTCATTAAAGCCTTGTCATTTGCTGTACACAGCTAATGGGTGGGTGGGAGGGGGAGACAGCATGACAGTGACATGCCCACAAGAAAGACCTTGACCCAGAGTATAGACAATTCTGCTCATGTTCTATTGTCAATAACTAATCATAGGACCTGACCTTGCTGCCACTGTGACTATAGTCCCTGCTGAGCAACTTCTTTACCAGCATGTGCCGTGGACAGCGTGATGTCTCACACCAACTAAGTACAAGGCCCTGACCACAGTGTTGCTAGTCTCGCCCGTCTGGGAGCCCTCCATCTCACTGAAGAGGCAGAACACGAATAGCTTCTGTCTTGAATGTGGCATGATATTAAAGAAATCCACATAGGAGGCTGTGGCAACCTGAGAGAAAGATGTCTCACCCAGCTGCAGAGGACGGGAAGAGGGTTCAGAGAAGCCTGCTGGTAGAGGTGACATCTGGATAAATGACTAGGGACTTCGCAGAAGAAAGGCATTACCCACATATAAAAGAGTAGGTGCACGGATGTAGAGGCAAGAACCACGTCTGTGTAAGGCACTCTGACATCATGGGGTTGGCGTGGGAGAATGGAAGGAGCTGAAGGTAAAAAGCAAAACCAAAGATCAAAGCAGACAGGGCTTTGTGCACTGTGCCAAGAATTCTCGAGTCTGTTCTAACGAAAATAGGGAACTATAACAAAGCACTTAGAAATAAGAGAGTCTACGGGTCGCATGCTGAGACGAGGCTGCAAAGTTCCTTATGTTAGGGATGGTCTCTTATTCATCTTTGGCTACATGATGCCTGGTGGCTGTTGATGCTGTTAGGTGCCATCAAGCCAGGTGACGCCTTGCATAATTGAAACATTGGCCGGTGCTGTGCCATCCTCACCTTAGCCAGGTGAGCCCATGGTTGGAGCCATTGTGTCAGTCCATCTGATTGTTGGATCTATCTTGCTGATGCTCTGCTTTACCCAGCATGATGTCCCTCTCTGGGAATTTATACCTCCTAATAGCATGTCCAAAGCGAGTGAGACCACGGCTAACCATCCTCGGCTCTAAGGGCAGTCTGACTGGCCTTCTTCCAGCACAGATTGTTTTTCTCCTGCTGGCTACCCATCGCATGTCAATATCCTTTGCCAGTGCTAAAATTCAAGTGTGAATTCTTCAGTTTTCCTGTCTCAGCATCCAGTGTTCACATGGGGAGTGAATGGTGGGCATCTTTTACTGCTTATTCTATTGAACTAAATGGGAAGGAATTTTTAGCAAGAATGAAAAACATCAGGCATACATTTCAGGCAGAACAGATTGGCAGCCATGTTTAGGGACATCCTAGCCTTTAAATAATTTAGGACACAGTGGAAGTTACCCACTGAAACCCTGAGAGAGTCCTGAGCCAAGCATTGATGGTCTAAACACCGGATGGACTCAGCCACGGTCGGAGATTTAACTCAAAATGGTCCACTCTGTAAAAAGAAAGTCTGAGAGTGTGCCTTTCTCCACAGGACTGAGGTGTTCTGCTCCTTCTGTTACTACTTAGCTACAGCTGGCTGGCTTCCCACCTGCTCCCATATGCTGTTTGCATTACCTGTGGTTCCCATTTGTCCTCCACCCTTTCGCTGTCTCTCTAGTGAACTTCCCACCATTTGATCTGACTTCTCTGTCAGAGCTGGCCTATGATGATCTGATTTTTCTTTCCCAAAGACGTTTCCCAAGTCCTATCTAGCCTCTCTCCTAATTTCTCCAACCTCAATCCCTTAACTTACTGTAGTCTTAACCAACATATTTTGAGTATGCCTGCCTTCTAACCTCCCTGCTGAGGAATGGCATTCCAAATATGAATGAGACATCGCCCTGCCCTAGAAGAACTGGCTGTTTAAAGTGTGTTACTGACCCCCACTTCTGACCAGATCTCAAAAAAATAAGCAGGCTCAAAAACATGTTTAATGGTAAATTATGAGAACAGAGAGAAATGGGTTGATTCATCATCTAAATCACTTTTTCACTTTATGACATAGCCACATAAGATAAGAGATTTATCTTGAGCTATCACTTTCTCATACAAATTAAAAATAAGATTATCAAACACTATTGTCAAGAATAAGTTAATTCTAATCATGCTGTCGGGTTGACTATTGGCTTGGCAGTGCAGAAGACAAGCACTGGAAGCAGGGGGCTGGGCCCTGCAGGTGCCCATGCCAGCATATATCAAGAGTCGTAATTAAGGTGAGAGGACACATCATCCTTCTGCAAAACAGATTGCAGACATTTTTTCCAAGCTGTAAATGGCAGCTTGACAAACAACATTACAGGCTGTATTCAATGAACATGCAGCAGCCCTGGCCTCCTCAAGGGCTATAAATCACCATGAGTTCCAAGAACATTACTGGACAATGGAGAACAGAAGAGAGACTGTGTCAAGGATACAGGCCCTCCAGCCTTGACTTGCTGAAAACTAATTGAGGCAGATTCAGTGCTGCGAGATCTCAACGTGGTGGGAAAATCTGGAAAGACCTCCAGAGACAGCTTTGCGGAGCACATTTACCCAAGAACTAGAAACTGAACATCAGAACCACCCAGGGGGCTTGAAAGTGAGGAGCATCGCACCTAAGGCGCCACGCAGGATGGAGGGCTCACTGCTCTCGCTCCTTCCTCCACCTCTCCCCAACATTATGCTTCCATTCAAGTGAAAGCAAGGGCAACTCAGTCTCAAACCCAACCTCAGAAGTTGAAGGGGAGCACGACCATGGGAGGGGTCAGGAGAGCACCCTGCCTCTGACTTAACGAGTGAATGAGTGGAGAATTGTTCAAGTTGATTTTATTTTTATTAATCTGGAGGTTTCTCTGTCTCCATGGGTCAGACCAGCTGCTGCTCTCTAACATGCTCCTTCCTCTGTCCTGATCATGACCTGCAGCCACCGGGAGGGAGAATGGGATGTTCCGGTTTCCAGGAGCCAGGCCTGGTGGAATGTGTGTCCATTTGAAGAGCAGAGGCAAAAGCTCTGACTGGAAGTCAGAGATGCAAGGGATGCTGGGAGACTGCCAGGCAGGCCAGGGAGAACTCCGACATGGACAGCACAAGCGCTTCTGCACACAGAGGGATGTTTTTGTTTTGTTTTTTCAATTCTGAACTGCTTATTCATCCACTCATCCACTCATCACATATTCACGAAGCACCTAACAGGGATCTGAGGCTCAAGGAGCTACGCACATTACCCAATAGTTAGACATTGGGATACTCACATGATCTTGATTCCCATCTGTGATGCTGCTTGGAAATTATTTTACTGATCAAATCAGTTGTCATTTTGAGAATGTTATGCTTACATTGTCTGTTCTGCTCCCACACATGCACACACACACACGACTCACTGCCGTCGAGTCAATGCCGACTCATCGTGACCCGATAGGACAGGGTAGAATTGCCCCTGTGAGTTTTTCGGACTAACTCTGTAGGGGAGCAGAAAGCCCTGTCTTTCTCTCTTGAAGTAGCTGGTAGTTTCAAACTACTGACCTTGTGGCTCACAGTCCTACTCATTATAACTATGTCACCAGGACTGCCTTCTACTTCACAGGTTTCCTTGGTACAAAGTACCTTGTGTGCAGTTACTGTGAGGATAATGATGTCAGTAGAATATGGAAGGTAGAGATGACTGGTTCCCAACAAGAACAGTGGCGTCTATAGCACGTTGGCCTAGCTGATGGAGTACAGTATTATCTATGTCTATGGTATGCCTCCTCATTTGGACACTTGCCCTATCTTGGAAGATCTTATAACGCTCCCAGTCCTGGTGCAAGAGACACAAATGAAATGATATGACAAAGCAAGTCATGCTATTCCTTTTGTAAATAGCATGAAGTATCTCTCCACTGGTAACATATGATGTGGAGTTCTTGTCTCTGTCATTCAGCAACCTACCTGCTTCCTTACATCCCCAGCCCTCGAGCTAGCTTCCCCTTTGTTTAAGTGGAGATGAATATTACTTGTCTTTTTTGGTATTGTGGTGACTTTCATGTTGCTGTCATGCTGGGTGGACAAGTGAGATGAAGGAAACATGATTACTTATGGCTCTTCTATTCATGTCTCTGTAACTCCCACCAAATGACTGGATGGGCCATGCAAAGATGGTGTGTGAAACACTCATAGAAGAGATTGGTACAGTTTGCGCTTCTGCTGGGTATAATCGTAAGGCATTTTAGAAGAAGGAGGGGGATTGGAGTGCGTGGGGAGCAATCTCGTGAACTTCAAGCAAGGAGAGTCACCAGAGGGCATGTGTGAAGTCCCTGTCTGAAGTGGCAGAGGTACCAAAGGCTGCAGCAAGGAGACAATAAGACAGAGCAGAGGAACAGCGCATGCTTCCCAGCTGTGTCAGTCCAGGTGTGTATAAGAAAGAGCTTTATACAAAAGAACAAGTGTATATTGGGAAAACATCCCAGCCCAGGCTAGATCAATTCAACAAGTCCGATATTCGCCCATATGCCCAATACCAGTCTCTAAGTTCCTCTTCAGACTCTCGCAACACATGCAATGATGCAAAGGCAGAAAGATCATGGGCCAGTGGGTGGAAAATCTTGTGGCTCCAGTGGTGGTGGAAGCATCTTAGCGCCAATGAGGTCTCCACATGGTTCCTCCAGCTCCAGGGCTCTGGCTCCATCAGTGTGGCTTCATGTGGCTCATCAACAGGAATGTCTCACAGGGAGATAAGCAGAGAGTATATCTGGCCTCCAGTTAGCTATCTCCTTCGTGCCTCCAAATGAAGTCATCAAGCTGCAACTTGATTAACAGGCTAGATTCCACTTCTTCACAAGTTAACGGGAGATTATGGAACTAAGACACCAGCCCCCTGAGTGAGGCAGAGGTCTAGAGCCTTTAAGGCTCAGAGAGAGATTCCTATCAGCATGGCTCAGACAGTATTATAGACAAAAGATTTCTATCCTTAACATTTTACAACCTGTTTAAAAACGACAAACTCACTGCCATCAAATTAATGCCAACTCCTAGTGCCCCTATAAGGCAGGGGAGAACCGCCCTTGTGAGTTTCTTGGAGTATAACTCTGTACAGGAGTAGAAAGGCCCGTCTTTCTCCTGCAGAGAGGCAGGTGGTTTCGAACTGCTGAACTTGTGGTTAGCAGCCCAACGTATAACCACTACATCACCAGTGTTTCTGTGCTGGCTTCCCTAATGAACCCGATAATCACGGGAAGCGTGTGTGAGTTCTTTGGGAACCCCACAACAAATGATGGGACCCAGCAGACAAGTAGAGTGCTGTGGGAGCAACAGCTGGTGTCTGAAGAGGGTACAGAGCAGCATCCCCACTGACATGCCTGATCTTGGCTTTGTGACAGACAGACGTGGGCTGATTTGGAGTTGAATCCTCCTCCCTTGAGTAGAAAAAGTCAGACGTGGCTTCTGCCCTATTTCATCAACAGGTTTCAGTGGAAATCCCAGACTCAGACAGCTGAGGAAGAAAGGCCTGTCAATCTACTTCTGATAACCATGGAGGTTGTCAATGTAGTGCTGGTAGTTGAGCCAGGCACTCAAAGTACACAATGACTGCTCAAAGATTGTGAAGATGGCACAAGACCAAGCAACATTCTACAGACCTAAAATCTAAGGGAGTCAGGAGTCAGAGCCAATTTGCTCCCCATTAACAATATTACCACAGCATTTTCTCATTATAATTTAACATATCTTTCTAGCTGGGTTAACAATGTATTAGGCTTATTGATTTTGCTAAACCTCTGCTCACAAAGTTCCAGAGGTATAGAGTTCTTTTCCCTAACTCTGTATTCACCATAATCCCTGTTCTTTTTTTAGTGTGCAATTTTGCATAAAACCAAGTTTTTTCAGCAATGCGTGCAAAGCATTATGGTAGGGAAGCTAGTATTTTACAAAGTAGGTATGAATTTACTGCTTCTGCCTATTCAGAAGCTAGTGGGCTTTTCAAGTAGAAGACATGATGGATACAAACAACAAAATTGGATGCTATCTTTAGGATAATAACCTACACCCCATATGATTTGGAGCATTATTTATCCAATCATCCTTTCCTATTCTCCCTTTATCAAAATATCTTAAGAAATGTTTAAGTTTTACAAGCCTATTTATCAAAGTTCAATTTTTTTAATTTGCCTAAACTTTAAGAAAGAAAATCTATTAATTTAGATTCAAGAATGTGTTTCGTATTGCTGAGATTGAAACAAACTTGACACAGTTACAATAAATCAAATTGAAGATACTTTTGTTCAAAGTGTAAGATAATGTGATGTAAGAATAGTAAATATTTCCACTTTATTGAAGTCCTTTGAAATCTCAGTATGTAAAATCTATAATATTTTATTTTTCTACCTTTCCTGTTTTAAACCATACATTTAAACAAATCACTCTCAGAACTAAAAATCCAATTCCTAATCTTGCTACACATGGCTTCTCACTTTCTGGTCTTATCGATGGTGCTAGGACTACTATTCCCCTGAAAGATGCTCACACGTGCAGGCATCCCTACCTGCATGCAACACCTTCAGTCACTCTCTCCCCGCCATTAATAGTGGACCATTCTGATTTCCTGTGTTCACTGCCTTGTGCCTTTAAAAATGATGTTCCTTCTGCTTGGAACACTTTGATCATGTCTCTTTGCTGCCTTTACTGACTCCAGTCATAGCCCCACTTCCTCGTGCATTTTCTTGACTGTCCAATTGCTAGATTTCTTCTTTCTGCGTTCTAAGACCCAGCCCAGTTCAGAGGAAAGGGTCTGTCCCGTGATCATCACTGTTGTTGACCTCCAAACATATGCATTATCTCTGCTCGACTAAACGTTGCATAAACGTCGGCACCACGTGCTATTAGCCTTCATGGTTCCTATGACAATGATTAGCACATAACAGGTGCTCAAAAAGGTGAAAACTAAATAATCCAACCAACCAAATGAAAGAAGTCAAGTTATTCTCCATCATATAGCCCCACCCGATTGTCTCATAACTATCTGATAATGATATATACATATTCGTTGTTGTTTTAAATTATTGGTCTTAATCAACAGAGAGAATACAGATTCTCTAAGAGTAGCTCTCTGGTTGTCTTGTTCATCTCTCTAGCCCCCGTGACTAGAACAAAAGAGGTTTTCAGTAACTGAACCAAAAGAGATGCTGCAGAGAACTACCAAAGAAGTAAAATGGTGTGTAGATCCAAGTTTTGTTATACTCTCCTGAAACAAACTTTAGCATAGGTTTATCCGTGCATAGGCTTAGTGCCATCAAGAGAGGATCTAGACAATCTGTTCCAGACGATGTTTAAATGCTAGCAGTATTGGATTTCAAAAGTAAATATTCACTCATTTAAAATATATACAAACGCAACATTAATTATAAGGTGGGACACAAGTCTCAAAGTATAAAACAAAGTAATTATTTGCTCATTTTAGTCGCCTTTGGTTCTCATTATCTTTTTTACTGTTTCATTCACCCTTCGTAATCTGGGCTAATGAACGACTTGTTATTAAAGTAAATATTCTTACCGAATATCAGAGCACAATCAACATTCACAGAAGCAGCAGTCGCAAAATCCAACAGTGCATTTCATTGGGCAGCTTGGCTGCACAGAACCGCCTGATCATGCTAAAAAAGTAAAGATGTTACCATGAGGACTAAGATTCACTTGACTCAAGCCATGGTATTTTCAGTCACGTCATACATATGCAGAGGCTGGATAATGAATAAGGACGACCACAGAAGAATGTCTGCATTTGAATTACGGTGTTATGAAGCATGTTTAAAGTACCACGAACTGCCTTAAGAATAAACAAGTCTGTCTTGGAAGAAATTCAGCTAGAGTATACTCCTTAGAAATAAGGGTGGTAAAACTTCATCTCACATACTTTGGGCATCTTATTAGGAGAGACCAGACCCTGGAGAAGGACATCATGCTTAGTAAAGTAGAAGACAGTGAAAAAGAGGCAGGCACTCAACGGAATGGATGGACACGGTGGCGGCACCAACGGGCTCAGACATCAGATCAATTGTGATGGTGGAGTCAGACGGGAGGTGTGTCATTCTGTTCCACGCAGGGCCACTGTGAGTTGGGAACCAATCCCATGGCTCCAGCAACAACAGCAGCGCGGTCATGGACACACCACTCCACGAACAAATCCAAGGTTAACATCTTTCTCCCTTGTGTCATGCATGTCCTTAGTAGCCTCAATGTCTAGAGTCATTCTATTAAAATGTTCCCTTAAGGAATTCCCTATACACCTTCCCAGAAAAATGATTTGCCTCGTAAATTATCCTCACCTCTGGCACTGAGCTCATCAAAGAATTTGCTGATAGCTGTCTTCATCTGAAATTTTGTTCAACCTGGATGTATGGACACAAAATTGGTATGGAATATTATTCCTTTGAAAGAGCTATGGATAAAAGTTACACAGATGACCAAATGGAAACAACTAATAAAGCAAAGCAAAATTTGAGAAAGAAAGGCTCACTGAGGACCACTCTCAAGCATCCTGTTCAATAGAAAGGCATGGAGTGTGAGGGCTTGCAGTCGCTCTCCGCTGGTCACTTTCCTGCAGACAGAGGGATGGAGTGTGAGGGCTTGCAGTCGCTCTCCGCTGGTCACTTTCCTGCAGACAGAAGGATGGAGTTCTCCGGGACATCAGGCGTCCAGGAGTGCGGAGTTTCTATTATCTACATAAACGTCCAATATTGCAGAGGACCGGTGTTTTGCATACATCCTTCTTTCTAAGAATCAGTTTCTATATTAGATCAATCAAAATTGCCTCTCAACACATCATAGGAAGTTCCATGCCCTCTTTAAGCTTTCATGAAACCTAAGCTGAGTCTGTATCTTCCAACATAAATAGGTCTGCCAAATGCCTGGATAGCAAATATAAAAAGAAAATTCCCTGCCGCCAAGTCAATTTAGACTCCTAGTGAATCTTACATAGGGTTTTTGAGCCTATATTTCTTCAGGGGAGCCAAGAGCCTTGTATTTCTCTCAAGGAGTGGCTGGTAGATTAGAACCATCTATGTTGCAGCTAGCAGTCCAGTGCTTACTTGAAGTGTCATTAACTCCACAAAAGATAACTCCACACAAATATAGGGGTTTTCAATCACTAGCAAAAGTCTCTGCATCATTAAAAGGGTTGGTTTCTAAAAATCATTTTATTGGGAGCGCTTACAGTTCTTATAATATCCATACATCAATTTTATCAAGCATATTTGTACATATGTTGCCATCATCATTTTCTAAACATTTACTTTCTATTTGAGGCCTTGGTATCAGCTCCTCTTTTCCCTCCCTCCTTTCCACCCTCATGACCCCTTGATAAATTATAAATTATTATCATTTTTATGTCTTACACCAACTACTGTCTCCCTTCACCCATGTTTCTGTTGTTCACCCCCCGGGGGTGGGAGGGTTATGCATCTACCATTGTGATCAGTTCCCCCTTTCTCCCCTCCTCCCCTGACCTTCCCCCTACCCTCCCATTATTGATACTCTCATTCTTCTACCTGAGGGGGGTTATCTGACCTGGATTCCCTGTCTTGTGAGCTCTTGTCTGTACCAGTGTACATGTTTCGTCTTCCCGAGGTGTAAGGCAGGACTGGGATCATGATAGTGGCGGGTGAGGAAGCCTCAAGGAACCAGAGGAATATTGTGTGTTCCATAAGTGCTATACTGAACTCTGTTTGACTCATCCCTTCCTTGGGAACCTTCTGTGAAGGGATGTCCCATGTCTGCTGTGGTAGTTACATAATCTGGTGTACATTAGGGACTTACTGGGATTAAGAGTCAAGAGGTGGAGTCTAGTCTGTCAATTGGATCATATACAATATATGTACATATATTCATACCTCTATCTATAGCTTTGCTTCCAAGATCATTCCTCTATTTCCTTTTGCCTTCCTCCTACCCACCATCATGCTCACCCTTCTTCAGCCTCTTAGTAATTCCTCTCAGCTAGAGTGCTGTTGCTCCCACACCACTGTATCTCTATGTCCTCCTCATTGTTGCTTTTAACACCTTAGTTGTTGTCTTTTTCCCTTGTCTGTGGCACTGTTTACTCACCACTCCTTTCCCCCACCTTCTCCTCCCATCAAGTTCCTCTGGAACCACTGGTCCCATTGCTTTCTCCTCAGGCTTGCTTTCCATGCCTATCTTATACAGGTAGGCAAAACAACAATAACAGAGACAGAACAAAAAGGAAACAAAAGATTAAATAAGAAGAGGAAAGATTAAAAAAAAAAACCAGCAAAATAAAAGAATAAAAGAAAAGCATGCTTAATTCCAGGTCTGTCCTCACCTTTATGACTGTCTCTCCACTGGTCCTGGGGTGTTCTAGGAAGTGTCCCTCCTAGCCTGAAGCCTATTTGTTATGTTCCCCTTCTTGGTTCACCCCACTGTGGGGGTGGTCAGACTAAACTCACTCCCCACTGAGTATACCCAGTATTGTCTTCTGTTGCAGTTTGCTCCAGTGAGGAGACATCATGTCTCGAGCTGTTGTCAGCCCTACAGTCCTCTCTGTGCCTCAGCAGCTCTGTGCAGGGACGTCATCTTCAGAGCTTGCTGTGCCAGGATGAGGTCTAGTCCCTTGCTCTTTCTCCAAAGGGATCCTTTTTCTAAGCTTTCGGTTAGGTATATATGTGAGTTATACCCTTATTATGCTGTCAAAAAGCACATGGAATTTTTTTTCTTAATTAACGTTTGGGGGTTGTGGTAAAAGGGGAAAGGCAAAAGAAGGCTAATTGCTCGGGAGGAAAAATCCATCTAAAATGAGGTATCACGCTTTCTCTTGACTCGGGAATAGTCAGAAAGTCAAAAGGATGACATTTTTACATCTTTTTCTCAGCATGATTTGACCAGAGCCAAAGCCATTATCCGTTTTTATATCTTTGTTGATGTTTTTATAATGATGAGATAGAAATTTCTAATGGCTGTGAGGACTAGCCCCTTTTTATAAAACTGATCTTTCAGATTAATAGTAGCTTTACTCGGACAGGCTCTCCTTCCACCAGACAAAATATAACCGAAGCAAGTATGCCCACTCCTCTGCTCTGGATCGAGTCCTGTCCTACGAGTGTTCAGTGCATTCTGCCTGCACAAGCGTCATTGTCACACCACTCTCCTTCTCCCAGCGCGGCTCCTTTGTTTCAGGCTCTGGGCTCAACGCTCAATCATGCCCACATTTCAGTAATGGAATCAATTATATGCCAGACGCTTTTCTTAATAACGAGCACTCAACATTTGGTTGGAACACAGGAAAGATAGCACGACTTGGTCCTTTGTTTATTTGAGAGGATCCACTGTTAATGGCCACTCTTGTTATAGACCACCCCCACCCCCATTCAGAAAATGGCAAATAACTGAAATTTGACTTAGCAGTCAGGAAAAAATGAAATATAAATTTGGTCGCTATCATCATAGGATTCCAGGAACTTCTGAGCCAGACTGTTATCAGATTTGGAGAAAAAGGGGACAATTTACCAAAATTGTTACAACATAATAGATGTTCTCGGTTCCCAGCAAGACAAATTAGAGAAACCAGGATACGCAAGTGTCCTCAGGTTTCTAATCTCTAAACCTGTAACTAAAAACATTTTACGGGTTCTGGACTTCCATTTAAATTTATCTGGCAAAATGTATGAAAAATCCAATGTAAGATGGTTCTTTCCATATCTGCTGTGTTTCTTTACTGCAGATAAATAACTTCAACTCTAACATGAATTCCCATCTCCTCAAAAACCACTCTTGGTGCAGTATAGCACCGATGAAACATACAGCTTTCCTCGAGTTCTTGAGTGCTTCCTCCCCCCCCCCACCCCTATCACGACCCCAATTCTACCTTACAAATCCACCTAGACCAGAGAGCATGTACACTGGTAAAGATCAGAGCTGGAAACGCTGGAAACACAGGGAATCCAGGACAAATAAACCCCCTCGGGGCCAATAATGAGAGTAGCTATACCAGGAGGGGTGGGGGGACTAAGGGGGAACTGATCACAGTGAGCTATAAAAAAACCCCTCCCAGGGGGATAGACAACAGAAAAGTGGATAAAGAGAGACAGCAGTCGGTGTAAAACATGAAAATAATAATTTACCAGTATAAATTATCAAGGGTTCATGAGGCATGTGAGAAGTGAGGTGGATGAGCTGATACCAAGGGTTCAAGTAGAAAGCAAATGTTTTGAGAATGATGATGGAAACAAATGTACAAATGTGCTGACACAATGGCTGTATGGATGGGTTGTGGTAAGAGCTGTGCAGGCCACAATAAATTATTTTTTTTAAGAACACTCTTGGAAGCGTGTGTGTTGAGGGCAGCTTTGAAGACTCGGACTGAAGAACTGTGGGTGGGCACCTGGCAGTGAGCAGAGCAGCATGACTGCAAGGTCCTGATAACGATGGACACTCTTCTGATGATGACACAATTATCAGAATATATTTCATTCTCAAGCGTCCACGTTTAGCATGTGTCAGGGAGCTAAGTGTTCTTAGCTTAGATCCCCGTTTCCATTCACTTACCTAGAGCAGAGAGGAGCCCTTTCCCCATTTCCCTTCCCTGCTCCGTAGATCATCAGTGAGCGTCCAGGTCCCCTCCACTTCAGCAAAGCCTGCTGAGAGAGCAAAGTCGCTGTGGTACAGAGATAGAGCTCCCTAACTGGTCCTACCTGAGGTCTTAGTCCTGAAGCCCAGCTCTCCATTTCCCTCCGAGTCAAAAGCCAAAGTCCTGAAGACCTGCCAGCATTCCATGCCCATCACCATCAGACTTGGCCTTTTACCCCGCTGCCCCTCACTTGCTCACTCTCAGCCACCCTGCCTCTTCGTTCGCTATGCGCAGCCCAGGGAGGTTGCACCAAGGGATCCTCTGATCGTAGTCTAGAGGGTTCTTAGACCAGATATTTGTGTGACTCACCACCTTAGCCCCTTTCAGATCTGCCTTGGGAGACCTGCCCGGACTCGCCAATGCCAGGCAGCCCATCTGCCAGGTCTCCCCACTTTATGCTCCTCCCTCTTGGACTTAGGTGTCATCTGTATTGTCTGCCTCTCTCCGCTAAGAGCATCCAGAAGGCAGGGGGGTTCACCTTTTGTTTGCTTCTGGATCCTCAGCACAGAGTAAGCACTCAGTCACCATTGAAGGAGTGGGTGTGTCCTACACATCCACTGTAAAGAGGCTTCTATGTAGCAGGCACTATTCTAAGCACTTTGCAATATTAGCTTTTTTTTTTACATTTTATTAGGGGCTCATACAACTCTTATCACAATCCATACATATACATACATCAATTGTATAAAGCACATATGTACATTCTTTGCCCTCATCATTTTCAAAGCATTTGCTCTCCACTAAAGCCCTTGGCATCAGGTCCTCTTTTTTCCCCCTCCCTCCCCATTCCCCCCTCCCTCATGAGTCCTTGATAATTTATAGATTGTTATTTTGCCCTATCAGGAGTCTCCCTTCCCCCCCTTCTCTGCCGTCCTTCTCCCAGAGAGGAGGTCACATGTGGATCCTTGTAATCGGTTCTCCCTTTCCAACCCACTCACCCTCTACTCTCCCAGTATCGCCCCTCACACCCCTGGTCCTGGAGGTATCATCCACCCTGGATTCCCTGTGCCTCCAGCTCCCATATGCACCAGTGTACAATATTAGCTCATTTAACCGAGAGGTTGGAGGTTGGAGTCCACCCAGAGAGTATTCTGGGGAAAATGGTCAGGCGACCTACTGGAGGGGGAGGGAGGGGGGGAATTCAGCCACAGAAATCTTATAGGTGCAGTTCTACTCGGGCACATATGGGTTACCATGACTAGATGGCATCTGGTTTGGGTTTTATTGTTGTTGTTTTTTTGCGGGAGGGGGGGGTGTTGGTTGGGGGAGAGAGTTCCTTTGCATTTTGTTTTCTTTTTTACTTTTATTGGTAACAACCTTATAAGAAGGTGTTACCTCCCTCATTTTACAGAGAAGAAAACTGAGACACAAAGAGGCTCCTTGACATTGTCCGCAGATCTAGGATGTGGGCAGAGCCCGTTCATGCTCCAATCTGCTAAATGATTGAATAAAAATCATGGCGGTATCTCCACTTTCTGGACTGTGTCCGGAGATTTCCACTGAGACCAAATTAATGACCCCAGCCTTGCAAACTGACTCATCAAGCCACTGTCCTGCCACTCTGCCCTCCCTGGAAAGTGACCATTCATCCAATGGTCATCCTTTTGAGTCAAAATCAGAGAGGGAGGCAGGGGGAGAGAGACAGAGAAGTGGGCCTGTTTACAAAGGCAGGTCACAAGAAAGATACAGAATCAGAGCAGAATATACATATTCAGAGCAAGGGGCTGGGCAAAACACAGTCATGGAAATAGATCTCCAGCCAAGCATTAGCCCTTGGCATCCTTGTTCCCAGTCTACCTGGTCACAATTCTGTTACCATGGGGCTGTCTCCCAAGGTCACTGGATCCTAGGGGTAACTATGTGGCAGACTGACATATTCACATTCTAATTTCTTTTTTTCCCACATTCTAATTTCTATAGCATATTGCAATAATTACCTCTAGGTGTGGGAAATGTTTAAGATAACTGAAAAGGGGTAATTAGGATTTTAGAGGAGGCAGATTTCTCCATTTTCCTTTGAGTAGAGATACTTAGGGGATCTCTGCTTATCAACTGTTGTCAAATAAAGATCCTACCGTTTTGCTTTGTTTTTTATTAACAAGATAGCTTGATTATAATCATTCCATTAATTGTTTAAATGCAAATAAGTGCTATTAAGAATCTTGAAAAATATGTCCTCTTCAATGTGTCAAAACTTCTCCCTTGTCCTCTAATTTCTGTCCTTAGTTTGCCTAGTAAGTCCTCATTTAACAAACAATACAAAATAAATGTCAACCAATCTCTAGTGGAAGAACCACAAACTCTGAGTGGAGCCTGAATGGCACTAATGAATTGCCTTTGTGTTCTGGAAGAAGCCAAGATTCCACTAAGCCTACATTTACAATGCAAACAAGGCATACTGCTTTCAGCAGCATAAACAGGGAATATACTCTGATAAGATACAAGTCTCAGAAATGTAAATTTAGTCTTTGAAAACTGCTGTCAGGGGCTTTTATTAAATCAATTACCAGGGGGCCAACGGCCACTTATGGTCACCCCCATGTGTATTGGGTGATAACTGGACTTCACAGGATTTCCAATCAGTGATTTTTCAGAAGTAGAGCACCAAGTTACTCCTTCCAGGGGACATGTGGTTGGACCAAAACCTCTACCCTTTCAGTTTGGAGCTGAGCACATTGACTGTTAAATCCACTGTCCCCAGGTTCATCTGACTCATAGCAACCCTGAAGGACAGAGTCCAGCTGCTCCGTGGGATTTTCCATTCTATAGATCTGTAAAGCAGCAGACTACCTCATCTTTCTCCCACCGAGCACCCAGAGGAACCACCTGTCTTTTAGTGTTTTGTGTGCTTAACCTGTTGCACCAACAGGGACCCTTCCACTACCATTAGGTACTATTAGAGATCGGTGGGGCTTCAGCCATCAAACCAGGCTGTGCTGGATGCAACCGCACCCTGGAGTGGAGGCGGGCCTCCCTGGGGCTTCCTGGGCTGCCCTGGAAAGTACAGTGGGCAAGGATGACAAAGGGGGATGCAGACAAGAGAGAAGAGAGAACTGTTGTCCTTTCGGGCAAGAAGATCTTCCAAAGGTGTTCCTTATTTTAAGGTCAGAGCCCGCGTCTGTGGGCTCCTTGGGCCATTTTCCTCCAGCTCAGCCACCCCTGCTCGTTCAGCACCAGCCTACAAATCTACTTTCAGCACACCTGGACCCAGGACTTCTTTTGTCTAGATTGTACAAAAGGTTAACTTGACACTTCTGTATCACTTTACATCTATTCAGCCATTCCCTGCTGCCTTGGAAATCGTCAGGAGTGCACTTACTTTCTCTCTCAAATGTATGATTTGGGGAGCGTGCAGGACAGAGCCTGACTTCTCCATAAACAATTATTTTTGCACAGTGCCTATATGTTCGTGGCCTATAAAGTCAATACATGGGTCTATCCTCCCATGTCTTGTATTGCTTGATTGCACTCAGGATGCAGTATTAGCTAAAATTGCAAATCAATCCTCTCCCATATCATTACACTACTAGCTCGGTCTCCAAATCCAGTCTCGTGTTACCCAGGTAAGAAAATATCTGCAATCAAATAAAAGACCAAGGTAGTAAAGCAAGGCTTCAAGTTACTATGACAGATCAGTTCCTTCTACACTAAGTGATTTTCCAAATCAGTCCAAGTGGTGGCCATTCGCCTCTCTGATGCAGGCCATCACCATTCAGAGGTTGTTCGGTGAGTGTGCTTCACAAGTGACAAGCAGGCAAAACCAAACCAAGCCCATTGCTGTCGAGTTAATTCTGACTCATGGTGACCCCAGGGTTTCAGAGCATAATTGTTCCATCGAGTGCTTATGGTTGTGACCTTTTCATAGGCCTTCTTCTGAGGTGCTGCTGGGTTGGTTTGACCCGTCAACCATTGGTTAACTGAACACTTTATTATTTGCACCACCCTAACCCTCAAGCTGGAAAAAAAGGAAAATGCAAACCCTCGAGTTCAATATTGAAGGATTCTATAGACAAAATATAGAATAACAGGATGTATCCAAAGAGGGTGGAAGGAGTAAACAAAGGCACTGTACCAAAAAGAGTCAGTTGATGTTCAACCATGTCCAGTGGTAGTAGATGATCAAAAATTGGTGGTATTAAAAGCACAAGTACAAGTTCAAGTTGCACTGAAGACATTGGTGAAAAGCAAGGCTCCACGAATTAATGAAATTATAACTGAGATATCTCAACAAATGGAAGCACTTGCTCATGTATACAAAGAAAGTTGTGAGATACCAGCCTAGGCAAATGAAAGAAGTCCATATTCGTGCCCAGTTCAGAGAAAAGTGATCCAATAGAACACAGAAATTGAACAATATCATTAATATCATTGTGGTAGTTACATAATCTGGTGCCAATTTGAGGATTAAGAGTATAGGGCTGGATTCTAGCCTGTCAATCAGGAAATAGCCAATGAGGCCTCTGTGTGGGCATGGCCTTCTCCTGAGGATTCTGGGAGCTCCCGTATTTCCTCCTTGAAGATGGGAGACACACTCTCTCTCTCTGCTCACTCCATGCGAGACCTCCCTGCGGAGAAGACGCATGGAGAGAGGCAGGTGGAGCCAGAGAAGTCATGTCGAGAGCCCTACCAGTGTTGAGATGCTTACAAAGCCACTGGATCCACAATACTTCCCACCCACTGTCCTGAGATCTTCCTGCATTTGGCATCATTGCATGTGCTTCGTGAGTCTTAAGAGGACTTTATAGATTGGTATGTACAGATGGGCTAACATCAGACTTATGGACTTGATCTGGACTGGGCTGGGATGTTTTCTCAATATTCAACTGCTCTTGTATATAAAGCTCTTTCTTATACACATATGAGCTTCTACGAATTTGTTTCTCTAGTCTACCCAGCCTAGACTATCACAATCACATGCAAGCAAAGTTTTGCTGAAGATGATTAAAATTGGTTGCAACAGTACACCAACAGTGAACTGGCAGAAAATCAAACTGGATTCAGAAGAGGACCTGGAATAAGGGATATCACAGCTGGCTCTTGACTGAATGTAGAGAGTACCAGAAAAACGTTTACTTGTATTTTATTGACTATGGCAAGACATCCAACTTTGTGGATACAAACCCGTATGAATAACATTGCCAAGAATTCCTTAATGATGCTCACATGGAACCTGAAAGTAGCCTTAGATTTACAGTCTCGGAAGCCCTAAGGAGCAGCTCTACTCGTCCTGCAGGGTCACTATGAATCAGAAACAACCAAGAGTGTTTGGACAGGAAATTCATACCTCAGAGTTGCATTCTTTCACCAAACTTATTAAATTTGTATACTGAAAAAATAATATGCAGAGATTGATTATATGATGGCATCAGAACTGGAGGAGGACATCAATATGCATACAGATTGCACCTGAAGGAAACAAACCAAAAATCCTCACAGCTAAGCAATAAGCAACCTCTTGGAAAATGGAGAAAATCCCAAAGTTGCTGAACATTCCATTTTACCTAGCGCCATAATCAATGCCCATGGAAACAACACTCAAGAAATAAAACAATGTATGGTACATCTGTTGCAGAAGATTTTCTTAATGTCTTAAGAAGTAAAATGTCATTTTGAGGACTAATGTGCACCTGACTCAAACCCAGGTATTTTAGTTACTTCATTTGCATAAGGAAACTGGAACGCCATTAAGAAAAGCCAAAGAAAAATTGATGTACCTTTGAATTATAGTGTTGGCAGAGAATATGGACTATACCATGATCCACAAGGGAAACTAACAAGCTTGTCTTGGAAGTACAGCCAGACTGTTCCTTTAAAGTGAGCATAGTGATTCTTCGGCTTATGTTGCTGTTTGTTTGTTTGTTTTTAAATAGACTTCTTGGCATCTAACTCATGTGGCACACAACTCAGTAGTTCAACAATACTAGGAAGAGTTGTGCAATCATCACCACAATCCATTTTAGGACATTTTCTTATCTCTTGTAGTCATGGTTGTTTGCTCCCCACTTTCCCCCAACCCCCGCTGCCATGACCTTAGGAAACCATTAATCCAAGTGTGTCTCTATACATTTACCTATCCAGGATTTCACTTACAGAAAATCATACAAAACAAGAAACAAACAAACAAAAAAGACAAAATAGAGAAAAACACCAATCAGATAGAAAGTATCATCAGCTTACATACTTTGGACATGATATTAGGATGGACCAGTTGCTGAAGAAGGACATCACATTTGGTAGAGTCAGAAAAGAAAATCAAACAAACAACAAAGGAGAAAGACCTTCTACAAAATGGGTTAACATGTGGCTGCAATAATGAGCTTAAACATAGCAATGATAATGAAAACGGCACTGGGCATGGCGGAGTTTCATTCCATTGTACAGAGGCTCACCTACATGTTGAATGCATAGGCAGCAGGGTTCTCCAGAAACAACATTTCAAATACTATTATGGACAAATAAAAGTGATTAGTGTATATACAGTATATACACTATCATCTTTGTCTGAGAGAAAGGCTAGACTTACCAAGTGTAGCAGTTACATAATCTCCTGTCAACTTGTGAAGAGGTGGAGTCTAGCCTGTCAATCAGATCATAGCCAATAATGCTTCTGTGTGGGCATGGCCTTCTCCTGAGGATTCTGGGATCTCCTTTCTTCCTCCCTGGAGGTGGGAACATACTCTCTCTGCTTCATCTTCCTGCTGACAAGACACACAGAACCACAATGATCCCAGCCAGAGTCCTGGAGCTGGAGGAGCCATGTGGAGACCCTCGTCAGTGCTGAGATGCTTCAGGCACCACTGGATCCACAAGACTTTCCACCCACTGGCCTGTGATCTTCCTGCATTCAGCATCATTGAATACATTGCATGAGTCTGAAGAAGAATTTATAAACTTGTATCAGACATATGGACTAATATCAGACTTTTGTTGTTGTTGCTAATATCAGACTTACGGACTTTACCTGAACCAGGCTGGGATGTTTTCTTAATATACAACTACTCGTTGATATAAAGTGCTTTCTTATACATGTGAGTGTCTATGAATTTATTTCTCTAGTCAACCTAAACTAACACATCAAGATAAGGTATTTGTCTCCAGCAGGCTGATTTCAGCAAAACAGATTGTGCTCAGAAAGTAGCTTGGGGAACAACACAATAAAAAATTGGATTGTGATGGAAGGGCTATCCCCAAGTAGTCCTTGGACTCAGCTATCAAGATAAGACATCAAATTTATTAATATTTGCCAGGTGCTTTGTTCTACACTTAGGGAGCCCAAGTGGCATATCAAGTTACTCGTTAGTTTGCCATTTACAAGTTTGATAGTTCAAGCCCACCAGATGTTCCTCTGGAGAAAGATATGGCTTTTCCTCCCATAAAGATGTACAGCCTCAGAAACCCAGTGGGGAAGTTCTACTCCTTCCTATGGTATAGCTATGAATCGAAATCAACTCCAAAGCAGTGAGTTTGGGTTTGGGGTTTGGGAGGGTTTTTTGGTGGGGGTGGGGTTGTTTGTTTTTCTGGTGGGGGGGTGGTCTTATACTTAGCATTTAAAAATTGATATTCTAAAGCACTTAGAAATTTCTTTGGTAGTTAAGTTAGGCCTGATTGACTAGAGAAACAATCCAGTAGCACTCATATATGTGTGAGAACGAGTAACTGAATGTCAAGAACACTCCCAGCCCAGTTGAGATCAAGTCCTGAAGTCCAATATTATCCCATAAGTCCAATACCAGTCTATAAAGCCCTCTTCAGACTCACACAGCGCATGCAATGATGCAAAATCTAGGAAGCTCACAGGCTGGTGGGCGCAAGCTCTGTGGATCCAGTGGTGGTGGACGCATCTCCAGGGTTCTCAGGTCTCCTGCAGGTCTCTGAGTGGCTTGCCAGCAGGAAGGTGAAACAGAGAGAGAGAGAGAGAGAGAGACCTTCCAGGGCTCAGCAAGTCTTCCATGGCTTGTCAACAGGAAGACTAAGGCAGAGAGAGAGGGAAAGTTCTCAAAATCCTCATGAGAACGTCATGCCCACAAGCAGACATCATCAGGCTGTGATCTGATTGATAGACTAAACTGCACCCCTTCCTTCTTAAAACCCTCAAGTCAACATGAGGTGGTCCTCATGCCAGTTTTTCTTAAGCCAGCAGGTATAGACAATATATTCATTCTTAGTTAATTTTTAATGCGTAAAATGAACAACAGACACAGAAGCTCATTAAATTAGTTAAAGGTTACCTATTAATAGGTCTTTCATCTTACTCATTTAAAAGAATACTTGATTTACTTACAGCATGGCTGGTCTTAAATTATTTTGATGGATGATAAGAAACAATTATAGGCTTAAATACATATTCCAGAATCGTGAGAGGTTCCATAAGGGATACAATATGAAAAATCCACATGGTTAATAAAATTTAAACTATTAAAATAAATGATCTTGCATATATTTGATTTTTCTCTGTGACCTGAATATTTAAAACGGCAGAAAACATCCATCTTTCCTTCAATATAGAACATTATGAATGGGAATATAATAACTCTACTGATTTCCGATTAGAAAATACTTCACTTTTTGTGTTTATTTGAAATCCCAATGCTGTTCTGCTTGTGGTGTTAAGGTCTATTATTAGGATCCATTGCAGACTTTCATCCTTAGACCGAAGTCCCTCCTGTTTTTCTCCATGAGCCCTAATCGATGAGTACAAACATCAGCAAAGGTCCGTGGAAGGATGCATGTTAGTATATGTTCAGTATGCACAGAGAAAGATGTGTGCCTTCCTGCTTCTGATGACCAGAGACTGTTACTCACATCTCCAGAGTAGGTGAACATCAGTTACATGTACTCTCGAAACGGGAAAGGGAGCGCTGGTGGTGTGGTGGTTATGCAGCGAGCTGTAATCCGCTCTGTGAGCAGTTTAAACCCACCAATGGCTCCACAGGAGAGAGACGGAGAGTTACAGTCTCAGAAAACCTACCAAGGTCGTTCTATCATGTGGTATAGGATAGGAATGAGTCAGCCTTGTCTCAATGACAGACTGTCCTATAGCTTAGATTAATTGAAACTAGTATATTCCACCCCAAGTTGTCTGTTTGTCACACAGTGTTGGCATGTGTACATTTCTGAACAATATCGTCAATATCAACACAAGTCAAACTTCCTGAAGGTTTCTGCTTCTTCCAAGTTACTCACACGATCCCTTCCAAAAATGGTTGCAGCAGTATAGGGAGCTGCCAGAAGGTTAAGCCAAATTCAGACGAGGACATGACACGAGGGATACCGTTGCGAATGTCTGATGAGTCTTGGCAGAAAGCAGAGAACACCAGCGAGATGTTCGTTGCTTTTAGGTGCTGTCGAGTCCGTTGCAACTGAAAGCAGCCCTGTTCTAACAGTGAAACCTCGCCACTCGACAGTGAAACCTCGCCACTCGCTCACCACCCTCACAATCGTGGGGCCACTTGTTTGCAGCCACTATGTCAATCCATCTTTTTTTTTTTATGTCGATCCATCTTGTTACAGGTCTTCCTCCTTTTTGCTGCCCCTCTCCCACCACCACCACCACCACTTTCACACGCATGATGTCCTTATCCAGGCACCTGTCTCTCCTGATAACATGTGCAAAGTGGGTGGTGCTAAGGAGCATTCTTGCTGTACTTCTTCCAAGAGAGATGTGTTGGTTCCTTGGCAATCTATGAGACTTCTAATATGCTTTGCCAGCACCAAAATTCAAATGCATAGATTCCTCTTGGTCTTCCATATTCACTGCCCAAATTTCACATGCCTTTGAGACAATTGAAAATACTGGGCTATGGGTCAGGCGCACCTTAGTCCTCAAAGTAACATCCTTGTCCTTCAACACTTTTACAGTTTCCCACAAAATTGTAGATCAGTCATTTGAAACAGGGCTTTTTCAAACTATTTTCTGCCCTCTGCCTTTCTGAAGAGCCTCTGAAATAAATGCATATTATCATATATGTGTGATTGAAAGGGATTGCTTTTAAGAGGAAGATTTACAGTTGAACAAGGATGGAAAATGTAAAGCAAAAGGATGAATCATTTCTAGGAAAATTTCAGGGATCAGCCAACCAAAGAGGGATTGTTCTGGTATGAATTTGTTCACCAATGTCTTTCTACACCTTCTTGCCAATGAGGCCGGTGACACTTTCTTTCAAATGGTCTTAGTCACATTCCCTCGAGACAGGAAGCACTGTGCCCCTGAGGACATGCTCTAATCTCCCCATCCTTCCCTGCACGCGCATGCGCAGTGTCTGCTAAGGATCTTCGTTTAGTCAGGTTCTGTCATATGCCCATCACCACCCTCTGGACAGGTAGGACTTTTAAAGTATTGGTGTATCTTCAACTACCAGAGAAAAATGATCCAGCTAATCCCTTGGAGTAAAACCTTCATTCCTTCACTTTCTCCTCCAATGCACTAATAGTGGATTTGAGCATGTCCATTAGCATATAACTAATAGTGTACACCAGCAGTCTGTATGTTTACCTTGCTGTCATCATTTGCATGTCGCCAGTATGCCAGTGTGAAGGCTATTTTTCTGCTCCACAAGATGCAAAATTCCAAATAAAAATTCTTCATTTTGTTTATTTATTTCCACATTCTGGTTTAAGTGTGGAGCTATCTCTAGGTCTTCATTCATTTCCTTAATATTTATTATACTGGTACAATTTTACAAAATACAAAGAATTACAACTGCAGCCTTCGGACAGATGCCTTTCATTAATATTTATGATTTAGTTTATGTCACAGTTCTTTCTCTGCAGGGATTATCTGAGGAGATAGACTAGCCAGTTTGCTCTAAATTCTTTAAGTACATGCACACACAAAAGGAGCAAAAACAGCTGGAAATTGATTATGTTAATATTCTGAATTGAAGCGATAGCTCCAATTTTGTATGTCTAATTAGCCACAGCTCTTCAAGAATCGGAGCAAATGTCACAGGGTTTTAAAGCTGGCGTTTCCCCTTCACAAAAATGTGACTTGATGGCACAGAACCAGAAAAGACAAATGGTCACAGCAGACAACTTGTAGATTAAACAAAGGTCACTGTGTTTTAATGAACAGTGCTATTAATTAGTGAGAAAAAAAACTAAAACACAAGCTGTTGGGCTTTGTGAATTTGCACACACAGACAATCAGTCTTTACCTAAAACCACTTTGAGCAACTCACAAATAAATATATAAATACCTGCAATAGTAGATTTTAAATCTCAGGTGATGAGATTCACATCAGTGAAACAGCACTGCGGTTCTCTGAGCTAACATATGACCATATTTGTTACCTAGACACGTGGATCTCTGCTAAACATGTACTCTAGCTGCATCTTCTAGATAGACCCTAGGACTAGCTCTTCCACGACCTCTTTAATGTCTTCATGTCTACATGTGTTTTCTTAGTGTGTAAGACAAATATGAAAGGTGACCGCAACTTTTGAAACTTTTTATACATTTTACCAAATTTCTAAGAAGACAAATGTGAGTACATTCTAAGTTTACCAAGACAGGTGGTAAAACTAATCAACTTTGCCCTTGGGTCAGTGGGGGAGCTGTCAAGGTCAAGCTTCTAGAAAGACAGAACATCCTATTGTGATCCTTTCTAAATAGGTTAGCAATGGCAGTCAGACATCATCTAGTTCTGATGTCAGAGTTGTGGACACTGGGGTTCGTGTGGTCCCTGAGACTTTTGGATTAATTGATTTCATGTCGTTGATTTTCTTCACGCTGGCTTCTTTGCTCAAGGACATACTAACAGCGGCACCTCAGATAACTGCCGACACACTTTTAAGACTTACTTACCAAAGTAGGAGCTACAGCACTGTCTTTGTGCCACGTGACCTCAGTGTCCCCTGAATGAAACTGTCATCCTCGGTCTCCAAACCCAGTGACTTATTCTCTCAAAGTGTTTAATTATCCTGCTCTTTTATTTCTTTCGCCATGAAGTATACTGTTAGCTATAGATATCACAGAGGGTCCTGGTAGCACAGTGGTTATACACTGGGCTGTGACCCTCAAGATCAGCAGTTCAAAACCACAAGCTGCTCCATGGGACAAAGTCAGGATGTTCTACTCCCATACAGAGTGACAGTCTCAGAACCACTGGGGCAGTTCTCCCTGGCTCTACAAAGCCACTAAGAGTCAGCCTTGACATGGTGGCTGTGAGTTTGAGTTGATAGATATTTTGTAAGTACTCTTTATTAAATTGAGGTAATAGCTTCCTATTCCTAGCTTGCTGAGAGTTTTTTTTTATCATGAATGCTTATTGGATTTTGTCACATGCGTTTGTTTGTTTTTTGTGAATTGAAATGATTTTAGTTATTCAATTTTTAGCTACTTGATATAGTGGGTAACATTGATTTTTTTTGTGTGTGTCTGTTGAAGCCTTACATACCTGGAATAAATCCCACTTGATCATGGTGTGTAATTCCTTTTGTAATCCAACGAGTCCATTTTTCTAATTTTTTCTTGAGCGCTTTTATTTTTATTTATTTACTCCTTTTATTATTTATTTGTTTGTTTATTTGATCATTTTATGAGGGGCTCATACAACCATTATCACAATCCACACATACATCAATCCATCAATTATGTAAAGTATATTTGTACATTCATTGCCCTCATCATTCTCAAAATATTTGCTCTCCACTTAAGCCCCTGGCATCAGGTCCTCATTTTCCTCTCCCTCCCCACTCCACCCTCCCTCATGAACCCTTGATAATTTATAAATTATTATTTTGTCATACCTTGCCCTGTCCGACGTCTCCCTTCACCCTCTTTTCTGTTGTCTGTCCCCCAGAGATGAGGTCACATATAGATCCTAAAAACTGGTTCCCCCTTTCCAACCCATCCTCCCTATACCCTCCCAGTATTGCCACTCACACCACTGGTCCTGAAGGGATCATCCACCCTGGATTCCCTGTGTTTCCAGTTTCCATCTGTACCAGTGTACATCTTCTGGTCTAGCCAGACTTGCAAGGTAGGATTTGGATCATGATGGAGGTGAAGGGGGGAGGAAGCCTTTAGGAACTAGAGGAAAGTTGTATTTTTCATCACTGCTACATTGCACCCTGACTGGCTCATCTCCTCCCAGCGACCCTTCTGTCCAGTGGCCTACAAGTGGGCTTTGGGTCTCCAATCCGCCCTCCCCACCTCATTCACTGTGGTAAGATGTTTTTGTTCAGATGATAGCTGATACCTGATCCCTTCAACACCTCCTGATCACACAGGCTGGTGTGCTTTTTCCATGTGGGCTTTGTTGCTTCTGAGCTAGATGGCCGCTTGTTTACTTTCAAGCCTTTAAGACCCCAGACACTATATCTTTTGATAGCCAGGCACCATCAGCTTTCTCCACCACATTTGCTTATGCACCCACTTGTCTTCAGCGGTCATATCAGGGAGGTGAGCACACAATGATATTATATTTTTGATGTCTGATAACTGGTCCCTTCCAGACCTTGTGATCACACAGGCTGGTGTGCTTCTTTCATGCTGGCTTTGTTGCTTCTGAGTCAGATGACCGCTTGTTTACCTTCAAGCTTTCAAGACCCCAGATGCTATATCTTTTGATAGCAGGGCACCATCAGCTTTCTTCACCACATTTTCTTATTCTCTCACTTTGTCTTCAGTGGTTGTGTTGGGAGGGTAAGCATCATAGAATGCCAATTTAACAGAAGAAAGTATTCTTGCATTGAAGGAGTACTTGAGTGGAGGCCCAATGTCCTTCTGCTACCTTAATACTAAACCTATAAATATATACACATAGATCTATTTCCCCATCCTCGTATATAAATATATTTGCATATGTACATGTTTTTATCTAGACCTCTATAAATGCCCTCTGCCTCACAGCTCTTTCCTCCTGTCCCACTATCATGCTCAGTCCCCCACCTGGGTTTCAGCAATACCTCTTCATTACATTATCCTTGATCATGCCCTACCAGGCCTCCCACACCCACCTTACCACCAATTTGGATCATCTGTTGTTCCCTTATCCCTGAGTTTGTTAACACCACTTCCTTTCCCCCCACCCTCCCCTATCCCATGTCCCCCGGAACTATCGGTCCTGTTGTTTTCTCCTCCAGATTGTTCATCCAGCTTATCTTATTTAGACAGACCTGCAGAGATAATAACATGCATAAAAACAAGACAGATCAAAACCAAGCAACAATATACAACAAAACAACAACAACCCACTGACAAAGAAAGAAAACAAAACACAAGAAAGAAAAGCTTATAGTTAGTTCCAGGATTGTTTGTTGGCCTTTAGGGGTGTTTCCAGTCCAGTCTGTTGGGGCACCCTGCCCTGGCCCCAAAGTCCACCTTCAGCATTCCCTGGGGACCTCATCGCTCCATTCCCTTGCTTTTCTGTTGCACCCCCTTAATGTTATACCTCGGTGTGGCGGGATCAGATCAGGTGCAATTCCCACACTGTGTCTCTGATGTTGTCCCCTATAGGGCTATGGGTCAGTGAGGGGCATCATATCTCACAGTGAGGCCGGCCATATGGTCCTCTTTGTCAACTGATTGCTCTAATTGGGAACATCCTCCTCACGGCCTGGTGGGCCAGGATGTGCTCCACTCTCTCCTCCTCCCCCTTCATCTGCTCCTGTGTGCTCTGACGAGATATGTCCCTCTCTCGGAGCTGCAGATTCAGTGTCATCCTTTTAAATAAATTCTTCTGAATGGAGGGGCAGGCGTCCACATAGTAGTTGGGGTTGGGGCCGGCCCACCAGGCCTCTCCACTGGTTCCCTACTCCACACAGGCATGTTGCATTCATATCTTGGAGCACTGGGTTGAAGTCTGGCCCCTCTTTCCCTGTGGAGATATAAACAATACCCTCCTCTTGGGTGGGTTAGTGCCCTGTGCCCCCACTACCCGTTTCTTTATTATTATTTTTTTAATTTTCCTTTCCCCACCTCCTTTTTATTTGTCTACCATGTGTATCCCTGTATTTGGTCCGGTCCCTGTCATATTACCTGGTCCTCACCACAGGAATGTTTGTATACCGTAGCTTTTTCCCTATGCCCCTTTTGCATATATATATATTTTTTAAACTTACCTCAGCAGCCTTTGAATTCTTTCCAACCTTAAGCCAATGCTATCTTGAGGTTTGTTTTCTCTTTTTGCCCTCTGGGTGAGGTTGTTCTATATGGTGGTCTCTTATTTATGCTTGGTGAGTGTTGCTCTTCTGCCCATACTGGGTCAGCAAGGATCTTTTGTAGGGCTGGGTTTCTCTTAACATATTCTTTGAGTTTTTCCTTGTCTGGGAAGACTCTTACTTCTCCATCTATCTTGATTGATAATTTGGTTGGGTAGAGTATTCTTGGTTTTGCATTGTTTTCCTTCAATTTTGGAATATGTTACTCCACTCTCTCCTCTTCTTCATAGTTTCTGCTGATAGTTCTGAAATATTCTTATTTGGGAACCTTTATATGTGATTGCATGTTTTTCCCTAGCTGCTCTCATGATTTTCTCCTTTTTTTCAAAGTTGGATAATTTAACTATTATGTGCCTTATGGTTACTTTTTATTAGGACCTAGTCTAGCTGATGTTCTTTCAGCCTCCTGGATGGTTGCCTGGTTTTTATTCATTAAGCTAGGGAAGTTTTCCTCCAAGAATTCTCTCACTATTGTTGCAGATGACTTCTTTGTTGTGTCTTCCTCCAGTAAGCCAATAATTCTAATGTTGTTCCACTTCATAGCATCAGACATAGCTCTTAAGTTTTCTTCAGCTTCTCTGGTGGTCTTATTCGATTTTGGTCACGTTTGTTAAAGTCTGTTTGGCTGTCCTCCAAGTCATTGATGCGGTTCTCTGCTTCCTCCAGTCGATTCTCAAGGTCCGTGTTTCTGCTACTTGTTTTTGTTAGTTCCTCCCTAAGCTCCTGTATTTTGTTTTGGTTTATGGCTTTTATCTCCTCTATCATTTCATCCTTTTTCTATATTGTTTCCCTCATATCCTGTATGACTCCAAGTAACATTCTGAAAATTTCTTTCTGTGGCAGCTCAATGTCTGCTTCTTCTATGCATGTCATTATGTTCAGGACATCTTCTGTTATTGCCTTTTGTTTCTCCCGTTTTTTCATTTAGGTTGTTGGGGCTGATGGCTGTTTGCGTTGTATTGTTTTAGAGGAGCTGGGTGCCATTTTCCAGGGAGTCAAAGAGCACTGGCTTCTAGGAATGCTTCTTCCAACTGCCTACAGCTTATTTCACTATGGAATTAACCTACCATTTTATCCTCCTGTGGTTTCCCTCTCAGGGGAGTGGCGCAGAAGTCTGATGGGTTGCCTGCTTTGGGGTTGCAGAAGTTGGGCAGAGGTTCCTGCAGCAGCTTGGAATGTTAGGAGTGTTGGCCAAGCTACCTTAGGACCCCATATACACAGGCAGGAATTCCCCTGTAAGAATTTGAGCAGTGTATCTCCTGGTGTAGGTCAACAGGGCTACACAGGGTGGAGCTAGCCTAGCTGGGTGTGATGCAGGTGTAAATTCCCTAGGCTAAGGGGAGTGGTCTGGAGGTTAGCAGTAGTGTGGGAGAGACCAAGAAAGAGACAAAGAGGAGGAATAAAAATTAGAAAGCAAGCCTGATGAGCCTGTGAGTGGCAGGGGGGAGAGGGTGGGTAGAGTAATGTAGAGATAAAAACAAATGCAGCAATGTAGCTGAGTCCTGATCCCTGCCAATGCAGCTGCAAGGGTGTAGTCCCTGCTCCAAGGTGGCAGTAGCAAGCTGTGGCTGTGTTGAGAAAAAGCCCCTGTGCAGCCCTCCAAGACGGAGGCGGGGACAGAGAGAAGAGATGGAAACAAGAGCAACAATGTTTTTGGAGCTGCAAGGGTCCAGTCCCTGCCCTGAGGCCAGTGGTGGCAAACTGTGGCTGTGTTTAGACCAAGCCACACTATGGGCTCCAAATGGTCCCGGCTCCGGCAGAGACAGTGGCGGGCTAAGATCAAGCCCCAGCCGGCCTCCACTGTGGTAAGCCAAAACCTCCAGCCCCTCAAAAACCTGTGAGTCTGTGCCTACTTATCTTTATGATGCTCCTCCTGCAGTTCAGCAGTGTTGAATTTCCCTCTAAGCAACTCTCCTGGGCTGAATTCTGTAGAGTCCTTTTGGTACGTGTTACTCTGTCGCCATCTTCCTATTTACTCATTTTATTGGGAGCTCATTCAATTCTTATCACAATTCATACATACATCCATTGTATGTCAAGCACATTTGTACATTTGTTGCCATTATCATTCTCAAAACATGTTCTTTCTACTTAAATACTTGATATCAACTCCTCATTCTTTCCCTTCCTCCCTGATCACCCCTCCCTCATGAACCCTTGATAATTTAGAAATTATTATTATTTTGTCATAGCTTACCCAACTGATGTCTCTCTTCACACACTTCCATGTTGTCCGTCCCACAGGGAGGAGGTTATATGTAGATTCTTATAAGCGGTTCCCCCTTACCACTCCACCCTTCAGGTATCGCCACTCTCACCACTGGTCCTGAAGGGATCAACTGTCCTGAATTCCCTGTTTCCAGTTCCTATCTGTACCACTCTACATCCTCTGGTCTAGCCAGATTTTTAAGGTGTAATCAGGAGCATGATAGTGGTGGGGAGGAAGCATTTAAGGACTAGAGCAAAGTTGTACGTTTCATTGTTGCTACACTGCACCCTGACTGGCACGTCTCCTCCCAGCGACCCTTCTATAAGGATTGTCCAGTAGCCTACAGATGGGCTTTGGGTCCCCAATCTGCACTCTGCCTCATTTACAATGATATGATTTTTTGTTCTTTGATGCTTGATACCTGATCCCTTCAATACCTCATGGTCACACAGGCTGGTATGCTTCTTCCACGTGGGCTTTGTTGCTTCAGAGCTAGATGGCTGCTTGTTTACCTTCAAGCCTTTAAGACCCCAGATGCTATATCTTTTGATAGCCAGACACCATTAGCTTTCTTCACCACATTTGCTTATGCACACATTTGTCTTCAGCATTAGTGCTGGGAAGGTGTGCATCATGGAATGCCAATTTAATAGAACAAAGTGTTCTTGCATTGAGGAAGTACTTCAGTGGAGGCCCAATGTCTATCTGCTGCATTAATACTAAACCTATAAATATATGTACATAGATCCATTTCCCCATAATCAGATATAAATATATTTACATATATGCATGTTTGTATTTAGACCTCTAAAATGCCCTTTGCCTCCTACTTATTTCCTCTATTTCCTTTTACCTTTCTTTTGTCCCACTACCATGCTCAGCCTTCATTTGGGTTTCAGTAATTTCTCTCAGTTGCATTGCCTTTGATCAATCCCTACCAGGCCCCTTACACTATTCCTGACACTGATTTCGCATCACTTGTTTTTCCCTTTTCCCTGGGTTGGTCAACACCACCTTTCTCCCACCTCCCACTCTCCCATGTCCCCTCGGAGCCATCAGTCCCATTGGTTTTTCTCCTCCAAACTGTTCATCCAGCCTATCTTATCTAGATAGACCTGCAGAGATAATAATGTGCACAAAAAAACCCAACACATCGCCAGACAAAGCAACAAAAAAAACTCCAACAACAACAAAACCAATGACAAAAATAAATAACTAAAGAAAAGAAAAATCTGTAAATAGTTCAAGGTCTGTTTGTTCACTTCTAGGAGTATCCTCTAGTCTTTCCAATGGGGTGCCATGCCCTGGCCCCAAACTCTATCATTGGGACTTCCTCAGGACCTCCCTGTTCTGCTTCCCCCGCTGCTCTACCACATGTCCTTAGTGTTTTGCCTCTGTGTGCTGGGATCAGACTGGGCCAATCCCAACACTGTGTCTCCAGTATTGCCCCCTGTAGGGCCATGGGTCAGCGAGAGACATCATGTATCCTAGTGGGATCACCCATATGGTCCACTCTGTGCATTGGCTGTTCGGAATGGGGATATGGTCCTCCAGGCCTGGTGGTTGGGTATCCAGGCAAGATGCAGGGAATAAAATCAGTCAGGAAGTGCTTTCTTCAGTTTCTAGAAGACATTGCAAAATTGGTCTGAATTCTTCTTCAAATGTTAGGTAGATTTCTCCAGTGAGATCGTCTAGGCCTGGAGGTTTGTACAAAGTGTTCAAAGCTTGGAGAGGATGCTCTCCTGGTTTGGTTTGACGTGGTGACATGATGTCCTTCACACAAGATCCACAGCAGACATTCTCAACAAAGTGCCTTCTGGCTCTGAACCTCTGTGGAGTTTCTGGCTATGGTTTGCCCCACAGGGCGTCTGTCTGATGCGTCTCCTTCGATATTCTAGGAGTTCGTGATGATCGTCGTCTTTGGTTTGGAGTTCATCATTCGGATCTGGTCTGCAGGTTGCTGTTGTCGGTACAGAGGATGGCAAGGAAGATTGAGGTTTGCACGAAAGCCTTTCTGTGTTATAGGTGAGTTTCAAAGCCTGAGCACCAAAATCCCAGGCAAGCCTACCTTCAATTATCGCAGCATTTGATTGACATTGAGAACCAGCCAACATTGACCACTAACCATGGGCCGAGCATGCTTGTGTTTTAGAAGTGTTGACTCCTTTAATCCTCCCCACGGCACTGTGTGGCAAGTATGGTTATCATCTCCATTCCACAGATGCAAAGAGCAGTAAAGTAAGTTGCCAAAAGGTATACAGGGAGTTACGTGGCAAAACTGGGATTTGAACTTGGATGGTTTGACTCTAAAACCCCAATTTTTATCAACGAAATTAAAGTGAAATATATGGTTCTTCAGCATTACCCTTGAGTAGAAAGCATCAATTCTGATCATACCCTTGATTGATCAGCATGGATAGCAATGCATTAGTTTGGGTTCTGTACATCAAGTAGCATGCTCCAGCATGGTGGTGGTTTAGTCTCCACGCTGATAAAGTGTCCTGGCCTCTGAAATGAGTCTTTCGCACCTGCAACCCCCAAATAAAGAGCACCCCACTACACCTCGCTGGGTCCCTAGAGAGACTCTGTTCACATGGGTACCAGCATGAAATGATCCCTTTTAATCAAAATGCCATATAAAATTCTGTAGTTTAGATCTGGCATCTCCCAATAATATTTTTGAAAGTATACCATAAAATTGAAAACTCCTATATATCTGCTATTATTATTATTAGTCAACTATGTTTTATTTTCTTGGTCTTTTTCCCTTCTTGGTCCTTAGACATCCATTCTAATCAGAACATAGAGCATTCTTGGTGAAAGGCTTCTATATTTCCACGATTTCCAAACTGGATAAGTGGGTTTTATCATTCACAAGGTAGCTTATGCACATTATGTACTTCAACTACAACAGGTTTTCTGCTTTAAGTCAAGAGGTTTTTTGAGTAATTCTTTTATTTCTTCCTTCACCCCTGTTTCCTTTGACAGAGAAAGGGTGGGTTAAGGAAGATATCCGAAAGTGTCTCCCCATCATTCCTCTAGTTCCTGCGTGCTTCCTCTCCCCACTACTATAACCCAGTTCTACCTTACAAATCTGGTCAAACCAAAGAACACACATTGGTACAGATAAGAGCTCTGGACCCATGGAATTCAGGACAGATAACTCCCTCAGGAGCAGTAGTGGAAGTAGTGATATCATGAGGGTAGGGGGTGGGGGGTGGCCGGGGAGGAGGAAGGGTGAGAAAGGGGGAACCCATCACAAGGTTGGATATATAGCAACTCCCCCCCCCGAATGGAACAAATAACAGAAATGTGGATGAAGGGAGACAACGGCAGTGTAAGATATGAAATAATAATAACCACATATAATTGATCAGGGATTCACGAGGGTGGGAAGGGATAGGGGGAAGAGGAGCTTATACCAAGGGCTCAAGTAGAAAGAAAATGTATTGGAAATGATGATGGCAACATATGTACAAATATGCTGGGTGCAATTGATATATGGAACGTTATAAGAGTTGTAAGAGGCCCCCAATAAAAAAAGTTAAAAATAAATAAATATACTCCCAAAAAGGGAAAGAAACGAGTATCCCCAGACTTGGACTCTGTTGATAAGAGTTCTTGACGCCATCCTTGGTCACAGGCAGAGCACTACCCTGAGGATGCAAGGACTGGTGCTCTCCCCATACCCTCTGCCCCTAAGGTAGTTCCACAGTCTGAATACTTCAAAAGAGTCAGCCAAAAAAGTCAGGAAATCTGTTTGTGATTGAGACACTGGAATTCCCAACAGTGAATGAAGGGAAAAGGCTAAGTTAAATCAATGTTAAGATACCACATTTGGCGATCTATTGGTACAGCCACCTCTCTTTTCCAAGAAGGAGCTTAACTTCTTTTTAGCAGCTGTGATGCGAAGGTCTCAGATAAACCCACTGTCGCTGAGTGTCCCAGACTGCTCATCGTTAAGGAAGCCGGCAGTCACATCTTTCTCCCAGGCAGCAGCTGGTGGATTTGAACTGATAACCTTACAATTAGCAGTCCAACATCTAATCCAGAGAGCGCACCACCAGCCCTGTGGGCTTATCAAGCCCCAAGGCAAATGAATAAATAAATGATGTGGTTTTGTACCCTGGAGGTTTTCTTCTCTTCCCACATCCCCTGCTCATGGAACATTGGGAAGGGCTGGAGCCTGAGGTGTGGCTGCTGCATAACAAATACTTCCGGTGCCTTAGAGACCCACACAAAACTATTCATAAGGCAGATGGTTGTTCAGCCAAGATTCATTCAACTTCTGCAAGAGTTAAGTTGGGTTCATGGATGGCCACAGGAATATTCCATTCCAGATTTTAAAACCAATTAAAAATCGGCACGGCTCCAGTTCCAGAGGCAATGCCAATGTAGTTCTGGCCTCAGTGCTCAAAAGAAAGTCCTTTTGCAGATGTCTGCTGCCTTTCGACGGGCGTTTCCAGCATGGGTGCATCGGTCGATCTTAGAGCTCTAGTCTTTCTCTTACTGTCTTAGCTCCTTAGAGGACTTGGTAATAACATGTGCTTCCAACAATAAAGTAATGTGCTCAGTAATCTCACTTGCCATTAAACCCATCAGTAATGGCCTTACAAATTCAGTAGGACATGGTTAGTAACTGCAGATTTGGTGACTCCTCGGGCCTTTGGTTCATTTGGGTATTAATTATATGAATAAATCGTGAATTCTCATTAGAACCAAGAAAAGATTTCTACTTACATTTCTGACAGCCTTGCTGCTGCCCCACCCTCTAACTGAATGGACATGTAACAGTTTGATCCATGGTCCACCTGAACTGATGTAGTAGGGAAACACGTTCCAATGTGGTTCTTCAGTATGAATTCGAGAAAATGTGACCTACACTGAATAACCAAATGTCCGCTGCCTCAGACAACAGGTTTCACTGGATGACTGCAGAAACCTTTTTGAGGGCTGTTTAATAGGGCTATGAAAATGATTCATGGCACGGGTAAAATGACAAAGTGAAATGTAAGGTGAATCTGTTAGTTTCCTCTTTCAGCCTAAGTTACTGTGACAAAATGAAAAGAATTAAAAAAGGAATAGCATCTCTCTCGTCTGTTCATTGCTCAGGTGTTCTGAGTTTGGAGAGGTTACATTTTAAGATTTGATTTTTTTGGGACATGTCAAATACACACCCCAATGTTTCTGGAAGTACTGCACATTCAAAAGAATACAGAGAAGCTGGCGGTAGCTTGGCTCTGTGAGCACCCCAGCATTGTTCTTCCCAGTCAGCAACAGATTGATGCTGCTGAGCCTTGCATAACATCAAGCCCTCTTGGCCAACAGCTAGGATCTGGACACATGTCTGATAAAGGGCCGAGGCACTCATCCCCAAAGACTAGCACTTTCCTCTCTTGAACTGCCGCCCTCTGTTTGCCTGCCCTCTAGCCAGGGCCAAGAGTAGTTCCACAACTTGCTGATTTAAGGGATCATAAAGTTTATTGTGTGCGTGTATATGGGAAGCATTTTAAACAATTGTAACCTAAGGGAAGACTTGCTCTATTAAATATTTTTATTAGCTGCTTTCCTGCATAACTGTATTGATTCACCTCTGCTTGGGTTTAGTGTACTTTCAAACAGCTAAGATCTTATTTTTAATTACAAAATCTCATCCTGACCCCCCCACCCCCCACCCCTGCCCTGTATGTTCACTCCCCTTTCTCTCCCAAGACGCTACTGCTGTTTCCACAGCTATGGGCAACAACCACTGCGCTACCAGTGTGGAGAGGCCAGGTTTCTCCACATGCCTGCCCTTCGTGTCCCTGCGCTGGGCACCTCGCTGGACCACCAAGCCCTCGCCATTTCTCCTCATTCCAGCACAATCACTTGCCGCCCAGTGGCCTTGTTGCTGAGAATGTGTGGAGGAACCACAAAGACTGGTTTCAGAATCGCTCTCTTTTTTTGTGTTCGTTCATGAATGAAAATTTCAAACAGTACCAGAAGCTGGTGCTTGGATTGCCATAATGAGTCTGGTGTGTCCAATAGTGGCCTTTTGGGATTCCTCCTTGACTCCTTCTACCGGCAGATGTTAACAGGCATATATAAGGGGTGTGTGTGTGTGTGTGTGTGTGTGTGTGTGTGTGTGTGTGTGTGTGTATTATATATATATATAGGTTTTTATTTTTTTCAGATTGGCAGTACATCTCGGGGAAGCAGAAAGTTCTGGCCTGATATTAATCTTGGATCTGTATTTGTTGCTAAATATAAGTTTATTGCTTATTGCTGTTCTAACAGTTTGCTACAGTGCAACGTTTCCACCAGAGGACTAGAGAAGCAAACCCCAGCACAAATGTTTCTCCCAGGAAGCAGCCTACAAAGCCTTTGACATGAGATGAGCTAACAGTCCCTCTGGGAAATGCCAGCAAGTGTATTTTTTTTAATTCAAGAAAGTGTAGCCAGCTTCTTACTTACTGAAACAAAATCGAAACCTTTATTAAAAGCAACGGCATGGCTGAAGCAATTCTAATGTATCTGTGCGTTGATCTTATCAAAAGGCAGCTTAAGCTGCTAATGTGCTCTGAAGTTAGATCAGAGACCAGCAGAACTGCTACTGGCTTCTGAAGTCGCCGTAAGCCATCATCTCTCTGCTTCCTCGGCTTCCATGCCTGTTTTCTCTTTTGTTCCGTGAAACGTGCACCTGAATGGCCTCCTTTTCTGTTCCTGGGCGTCTTTGTTCCCCGTAAGGAGAAATTACTCTTTCGGGCTATTTGCTGTCAGCCACATACCATTCTGCTCCTTCTCTTTGCTTCTAAGTCTCTAAACACCTACACGACACATACACTCCTTCCCCGGATCATCCAGAGATAAAGGAGCCCATTGGATCGATTGCTCACCGAACAGGAAAGCTACGCAAATCCCTTTAGTAAAGAAATGCTGGTATTTACTGAGACCCACTACTCGCTGCCTGCTGCTCGACCAGCTGATGGATGTCGTTGTGTCTCTTTTACATAAGTACTGTAATACCCTATTTTAAGAAATGTGCCCAATAACACAGTCCAAATCCAAAGGAAAGAATGTCACCCGAGTTAAAGTGGGAACACCTGGTTTGCAGAAGGGCGTGAATGACAATGGAAACCCAAGTCCATCTGCAGGGTCTGCATAGTGCAGAGATGCGAATCTCCTTGTTGTCAGACGCAGAGCACTGCAAAGCAGATTAGGGCAGATGTGGTGAGGTCGAACTGTAATACCCCGTCCTTTGACCTCCCTTTGCCCCATTCAAAATTTATTTTGCGTGTTGGTATTTTTAATGAAGGGGAAATACACCTGGATTAAACCTCCAGTGAATTCCCTCTGGCCCTGGACCAGGGAGGTGAATGGTCTTAAGTAGATTGCTGCAAGTGCGGTTAGATTAAAAGTGAGCCCCTCTTCGTATGCTCTCCCCTTGGACCCATTTTTAATTTGTTCTGATCTGTAGTAGTTTCTGCTTTCTTTTCTATTAAGGTTTTCCTCTATTTTACTTTGCTGTTATTGTTGTCCTTTTTGGTGTGTTTTTCTGAAATGCAGGATAGGTGAATCTATCCTGACAGTAACTGGATTCGTGGTTGTCTGTGGATATCGTGGAGGAGGAAATGGGGAGCCAATGACAATAAGTACAGGAAAAAAAGTTGTAAAATTGATGTGGTGATGTACCATTCTTAATATGATTGAACTATTGAATTATGTGATAGAGAATTATATGCCAATAATACTTTTTAAAATAAAAGAGGAAGTGCTCAAAGTGAGGAAGATTTTCATGAAAGAACCAGAGTGCACTCCACCTGATTAGGAGGGGGATGCCCTTACTGTCTAGGAGTGTTTTTAAATTCAGTGAAGTTGAACCTGTTCACTGCCAGCAGCTAATAAACAAAGAGCATAACACCTTTTTGTTCATCATTAGTAATTCATAACCCTTGAATGAGTAACCAGGCTTTACAGAATGGCATTCATTGCAGAAGAAACCTAAATTATATCAGCAGAATCAGGCTACCTTTTGCTGCTTTCTTTTTTAAAAAAACATTTTATTGTGATTTATGTGAATGTATGCTGAGCAAATCGGTTTTCCATTCAACAATTGATACACATTGTGTTTTAGGGCATGATTGCAGTCCCCCCAATGTAACAACACTCTTTCCTACTTCAAATCTGTGTTTACCATTTCTCTTAGCCCTTCCTGCATTCCAAGTTTCCTTCCTGGGCAAATGCTGCCCTTTTGAGTACAGAGCTCGCCTGTGTGACCATCCACCTTAACCACCAAAGCTCAGTTCACTGCCATCACGATGAGTCTGGCTCACAGCGGCCCCACAGGCTTACCATTCGCTGGGCCACAGGGGTGACATCAGTTACAGATCTGCAGCATGTCTCAGGGCCATCGTCTCAGGGGTCCCTCAGTCTCTCTGACATTTTTCAGCCTGGTCTTGTTCATGATGTTTGAGTTTTGTTCCGCAATTTTCTTCCCCCTTGTTCAGAGCCTCCTGTTGTGATGCCTTTCAGAGAGGTCAGCAATGGTCGCCTGGCACCAGCGGGTTGTTCTGGTGTCGGGGTGGTCAGGGCTGTCCATTAGCCCTGAGAGCTGGGTGTTCCCATGAGTCGGTGACCTTCTTCACTCTCCTTTGCTTTGCGGGAGGAGAGAGCTCAGCAGCTGTAAGACTCCAGTCACGCTTCATGAAAGGAGCATGTAGAAGAATGCCTTTGTGGACTGTGATGCCAAATGCTCTTGGTGGCCCTGAGTCTCGGGTCCAGTTCAGTTTCACGTCCTCAGAAGCCTATATAAGGTCACCGTGAGTTGGAACCAACTTGATGGCAGCGGGATAACTAGTAATGGTCTGGGTTTTGTTCTACTGTGTATGATCTGTAGATATGTTTGACAATATATTTATGGTAAGTGTTAGGGCCTCGACGTTTTCCCTTATTTTTTCTTGGATAATCTTTATGGTCTTAATTTTTGTACTTAGGTCTTTGGTTCATCTTGAGTTACTTTTTAAATATGGTGACAGACGAGGATCATATTTTTCTGCAAATGCATATTCAGTTTTGCCAGCACTGTGCTCTCCCTCACGTAAAGGCTATCAGCCCTTTGTCAACGGTCAGCGGTCCCACGTGTACAGGTTTACTTTCAGGTTCTCAATTCTGCACCGTTGATCTCTGTGTCTGTCATTGTACCAGGAACAGGCTGTTTTGACTACCATTGAGTGACTATTAGGATTAAAATGAGGAGTAGGATCATAAAGTCTCCCACTTTATTTTCCTTCTGTTTACCCAGGGTCTTTTTCATTTTCATTTAAAGTTAGTGCTTAAATGTTCCTTCTATTTTAAGGATGATGATATTCTTCCATTTATGTAGGTCGCTTGTTTTTTCATTGTGGTTTTGAATGGCTATCTTTGCATTGGTCTTTTCTGTCTCTGGCTAGATTTATTTGTATTTCATCTTTCAGGTGGTTATTATAAATAGCATTTCTTTTTTACAGCCCACTTTGTTAATGGAGACGAATCTGGATGACTTGTATATGTTGATCTTGTAGTTTGCCACTTGGCTGAATCCTTCTATTACTTCCCATGCTGTCTTGTTGATTCTCTGAAGTTATGGCATCTGCAAAAAGAGATAGTTTCACTCCTTTGCCAATTTGGGTGCCTTTTATGAATCTTTTTTGCCACATTTCTTCTGGTTATGATTTGCAGCTCAATAGTAGTGACAAAGGGCATCCTTGTCTGGTTCCTGTTACAAGAGGAATATTTTCAGTCTCCCTCTCCATGTAGAATAATGGTGGCCATTGTGTTTGTGAATATGTCCTCAACTATGTTGAAGAATTTCCATTGTATCCCTATTTTGATGAGTTTTTATCAAGAATGGATGTTGGGTTGTGTATCAGTCTTTTTGTATGAATTGATGTAATCATGTGGTTCTCTTGTTTGTCACATGGTGGTTGTGTTTGCTGGTTTTTCTATCCTTCCATATATTGTATGAATCCCATTTGATCTTGCTGCATTATTTGGGGTTGGTTTTTTTTGTTGGATTCTATTGTTTTGTTAAGAATTTGTGGATCTATGTTTATGAGAGCCATCGGTCTACAATTTTATTTTTTAATAATTTTAAGCATGCCTTTGCATGGTTTTTGCCATCAGAGTTTGCTTGCTTCATAGAATGAGTTTGGAAATAATCCATCCTTTTTATGTTCTGGAATAATTTGAATAGAATTATGTTTTCTGCTCTTTTCTGAATGTTTGATAGAATTCAGCAGGACTATTTTTGGTTGGAATTTTCTCATAACTGATTCCAATTTTTTAATTTTGTGATGGGTCTGTTCAAATTTCCTACCTTGGATTGTGTTTGTTTGGGATAGGTCATATATTTCTAGAAATGTTCCAGGTCTTCTGAACTTTCAAATATGTCAGAGTGTATTTCTTCGTGGTATTGTTGTTATCCCTTTTATTTAAGTAGTCATGCAAAGAAGGCTATAGAGTTCATAATGAATTGCTAAGGCAAAGAGGGCACAACAAAGGCTTATCGAATGACCACTATATCAAGGCACTGTTCTGGTGGCCAGGGAAGTTCTGTTGTACAAAATTAACAAGGTTCTCCCTCTTGTAGAGCTAACATGCCAGTGGACAGAGAAAGACAATGTGTATTTTTAAATTATATATATATAATTTCAACTAGAGTTAGTACAATGAAGAACATAAAACAGATTGAGAGTTCAGAGAGAACCTTTTCGTGTTAGTTTGGGTAGACTAGAGAAACAAATTCATAAGCACCTATATGTATATAAGGAAGAGGTTTATATACAAGAGCAATTGTACATTAAGAAAACATCCCAATCCACTCCAGTCCAAGGCCATAAATCTGATATTATCCCATATGTCCAATACCAATCTATAAAGTTCTCTTCAGACTCACGAAACACACGCAATGAAGCCAGTGGGTAGAAAGTCTTTGGGGCCAGTAAGTATCACAGTGCTGGCAGGGGTCTCTCTGTGGCTTCTCTGGCTTCCGAGATATGGTTGCATACATGTGGCTTGTCTGGCTCACTTTTGAAAGAATGGACCTGCAGGTTAATGCTAGGCACATACCTTTGTTGGCCAAGAAAATGGTAATTGCAGAGATTGATACACAATGAGTTTAGCTTATACCGAAAAAGAGACATAAAAGATCAGTATGGCTGAAATTCAAAAAGCAATGCAAAGTAGAGAAGGAGACAAGCAGAGGACACACTCTGAAATCCTGGCAGGCCACACGAGGGCATATATACACATATAATTTACCCTGATTCAAAGCAGCTAACAAAGACAGGGCATCAGGGAAAATCCTACTGGTTGGTTGCTGGAAGGCCTAGCATTGACTATTTAGTTTTAAAGACAACATTTTGATCAGGTGATGAAAATCATGACTAGATAAAAACATCTTTTATATATTTTAATCATCTACATATTTTTGAGCTTCATATTATCAATATATAAATTATTACCTAGTCAAGCTAATCTTAAAGCATTCCCTCCTAAATACCTACGTTTCTCCCCTTATAAACATGAAGTTCAAGATTAAAAAGAAAATATGTTATTTTCTATGAGCAACTGGAATTAAGAAAATGCAGTAAAAAAATGCTTTTACAACTCCATTGGTAACTGTCACCAATAAGAAAGGCCCAAGAGTTTTCTTACCAAAGAGCTTTCTTTGCCTCATACTTAGCAGTGATGATTGCAAGGCAGATTTATTTCCTTAAAGATTATTTGTTTCCTTTGAGAAATTGTCCCCCTTTCTGCCTTGAGGTGTTATCTGAAGACTTATGATCAATAAGAAGCATTAAACTGTCACTATGGGGTAAATTTTCAAAGTAGTGCTTGGGATTTCCCAGTGTGAGGCCCATTAACTTCAGTGGAAGTCCTGCCGTTAAAATACAGCACGTGGCTTTGAAAATGTTCCGCAGTACATCTTTGCAGTGCCTTTTAAAAGATTATTTCGAATAAACATCACAGAACAACTCAGTACACAGCTGATTGTCGTATTTAAGAACATGGATAATGGACTGTGCAGAATGAGGCTTTTTAAAATTAGATGTTAAAGCGTCACTCCTATTAGGAGTCACAACAACAATATAAATACATCTTTAATTCTTCAAAGAGCACCTTTCTATAAAGAAATTTAGAGCTCAAATGGAATGCCGAGCTCCTACGGCAGCACCACATCCCTCTGAGACATTGTTTATCTCGCGCTGTAGCAGGGAAAACGGAGGCACCGTGAACTCGGGGGCTCTGTCCTCAGCTCGTGAGTCAGCGGTGAAGCTGGAAATAGAAAGCCAGCCCCCCAGTAGCTCGTCGCTCTAAAGTACTGCCTCTTGTTGGAGTCCAATTTAATTACTTTATAATCCATTTAATCTACACGTGGAAGAATAATGAGGGAGGCAGGAAAACGGAATTGATTAACAGGTTGGTGGGAGATTACATTATGTAGATTTAGCAACTTTCTCCTCCGGGCTCAGCTTCCCATGTGCTCTAGATGCCACCTGACACCCTGGTAGGGATTGTCCTACCCCGTTGACCACAGTTAGCAAAGCACTGCTTTATTTGCCTCCCTTGGAAACATAAGGAAAAGTTCCCCTTGAAAGAGCTGCAGAGCCGTTTTTAGGGGGGGTTTTTGGTCAAGAATAAAATTTCCTGATTTAAAAAGCAAAACACCCACAATGAGTGAAGAGTACGCACTTTCTCCTGGGAACCCCCTCTGATTGCAGGAATTAAAGAATTATCTTGAGTTAAATGCTCAATTCACAGTTCCCCTTGAAACAAAGGATGATTATGCCTTTTTGTTGTTCTTGTTTGGATTGTGGCTTTTATTTATGTCCTCACTAATTCTCAGTGATTCTGTATGTGCTGATCCATTTATTTTCTGTAGACATTAGAGAAGGGACAAGGATTTAAGAGTTCCCACATGCAAGAAGCACACCAGCCTGTGTGATCACAAGGTGTTGACAGGATCAGGTATCAGGCATCATAAGAACCAAAACAAACAAGCACTTCAATTCAAATGAAAGGAGTTAGAGTGGAAACCCAATGCCCATCTGTAGGCAATTGGCCATCCCCTCACAGAAGGGTCACAGGAAGGGACGAGCCAGCCAGGGTGCAGTATAGCACCAACGAAAAGGGAGGTGAAAGGAGATGTTGGACAGTGTAAGACATGACAACATAATAATTTATAAATTATCAAGGGTCTGTGGGGGGGACAGGGAGAGAGGGCAAAAATGAAGAGCTGATATCAAGGGCTCAAGTAGAAAGCAAATGTTTTGAGAATGATGATGGCAACAAATGTACAGATGTGCTTGACACAATGGATGGATGGATGGATGGATGGATGGATGGATGGATGGATGGATTGTGATAAGAGTTATAGGAGCCCCAATAAAGTGATTTAAAAAAAAAAAAGGAACTGTCCATCAGAAGGCAATGGCTCATTCTTCAAGTCCAGCCAGACCTGCCCTATGGCCCTGTGAGAATGTCCCTGGGCAATCATACCACCCACTGCACAACCCTGATCTTGCCCCTGTAGACTTCTTTTTGTTCCCAAAGCTCAAAGAACATTTTCTTTATAATACAGTATAAATCTGTTGATGATCCAAAACAGTCATTTGATGTGGTATGAATCAAAGAGTGCAGAATTCTTTGGAGAAGGGTAAGAGATGAAACACTGCCTTCAGAAGTGTGTAGACCTATGTGGGGGATACGTCAGGGAAGATAGCTTCCCATTTGGGTATGTTTATTTAATAACAGGTTCTAAGATTGTGTAGCAATCCATTTGACTTACCCTCATCTATACTCCATCTTACCCATAAAAAAGGAAATGAAAATTATTGTATTTTATCACCTATCAGAGTGTCAAAAAATTTACAAATTTGATCATTCCCTTCTCTAGTGAGACTGTCAGGAAGCAGACATTTCTACAAAATGGCACGACCTGAGATAAGAGACACACACAGACAGACATGTGCTCCCCCATGTTCATAGGATCACAATAGTGAGAACAGTAAACAGCCCAAGTGCCCATCAGTGGAAAAGTGGTTAAAGCAGCTCTGGTACGTGCACACAAAGGAATACTATGCACCCCAAAAAGCAGTGATGAAACCCCAAACACCACATGAGATGGATGGACCTGGAAATCACATTAAGTGATGTCAGTCAATCACGAAAGAACAAACCCTGTATGACACCAACAAAGAGGCAGCCATCTGTTCCCAGGCCGCATAATCTTCCAAACTGGACTCCCCACCCAGGAGGCTGTGTGCCTGCCTGTTGCTCATGATTCAAATATCACCCCCTTATTTGTATATCTGCATGATTTGGAGTTGACTTGACAGCAAGCGGTTTGTTTGGGGGAGCAATGTGTTGGGGTGGAGTGTTCTTTTGGATTGTTGTTTGTTCAGGCAAAGGTTCACCTTAGACATCTTTGTTTATTAAAACATTGAAAAGCCCGTGCATAGCACACATTCCCAATGCCATAGTGCATTCGATGTCTTGGCTGCGACCTCCATGGACAATTAGTTGTTTATCCAAGTGGAATGAAATAATTTTAAATTAAGAATAAATTTTATATGTAAACCAAAGAAAAGTGAGAAAATTAATCAGGCTAGGTATTATTTACTTTAATACTGGTATTATTTATTTGCTTTACTGTACTTCACATAGACTGCATTTTTAATTGATTGATGATTTTTGGCAGCTCTGCATCAAACAGGCATATGGATACTGCATTTCCAATAGCAATGTGCTCACTTCCTGTCACTGTGTTACATTTTGGTAATTCTCACAATGTTGTCAATGTTTCTTTTATGCTATTGCACAATTGATAGACTACAGTGTAATGTAAATATAACTTTCATATGCAGTGGCAAACCAAAAAAATCTATGTCTCACTTCATTGCAATATTTATTTTATTGTAGCGATCTAGAACTGAGCCCACAAGAGCTGCAAGGTATGCCTGCAATAAACAACTGCAGGAAAGATCGTGTTCTAGAATGTAAAGGTGGCATTTGTGGTTTTAATTGGCTACTATTCCTAGCTTGACCTATATTTAAGGAGCCCAGTCCTGGTGACATAGTGATTCCATGGTGGGCTGCTTATCACAAGGTCAGCAGTTTGAAATCATGAGAAGCTTTGAAGGAAAAAGGTGAGGCCTTCTACTCCTGTACAGAGTTACCATCTCAGAAAGCCACAAGGGCAGTTCTCCCTTGCTCTGTAGAGTTGCTATGATTCTGAAAATTGAATCAATGCCAGTGAGTGAGTGAGTGAGTGAGCGATCACACTAGTGGCCCATCAATAAGTTACTAACTGAAAGGCTAACAGTTCAAACCCACCAGCTAGCTGCTCCACAGGAGAAAGATGCAGCAGTTTAGTTCTATAAAGATTTCAGCCTTGGAAAATTAGTAAGGCAGTTCTAGGCATAGTGGGTTACAAATGGGGGGTTGAACCACAGGTCAGCAGTTCAAAACCACCAGCCACTTCTACCAGGGAAAGATAAAACTTTCCACTCCTGTAAAGAGTAGCAGTCTTGGGGAAACCCACAGGGACAATTCTGCCCTGACCTATAAGGTTGCTATGAGTTGGAATGTACTCAATGACAGTGGGTGGGTGGGCGACCTACATTCTCCCAGGAGGGTTTTCTTGGCCCGGAGAGCTGTCCTTGTAACGTGCTTCTGTTTTCCTCCAGTCATAACATCCGTCATCTATTATTCTGGCTACTCAATTCAGTATTTTCTGTTACCGCTCACCCCTGAGGGGACAGAGGGCATCTGTCTTGGCTACCCTATTGATGCCCGAGCCTTGCCTTTAGCTATTACATCCCCAGGTCCTAGTGCAATGCTTCACACAGAAATTTACATCAGACGAACAAAGCTTTTATGAAATGACAAGCTGATAAACTTTCACAGACAAACCCCCTTGTCTTTGCGCCCCTACACACATTTACATAAGCAAATGAAGACAAGATTGGATGCATTTATCCAAGCAATGCAAGTGAAACATTAGCACCTTTACCTAACTTATCAAGAGTTTTCAGAAGAATAATTTTTGACTGCATTATCTCTCTAATTGCTTCCATTTTGTACTTTAATTTGGGTATGTGAATGTGATTTTATTTTTTAATAAAGTGTCTATTTTGCATTTGTAATTCTGAATTCTTTTTCCAGAGGTGGTTATACTCTCTTACTGGCATTTTTTACCTTGGGTTTGTACAGAATGATTTAAATATTTGACTCCAATCCCCACCACAAACTCCATATCTGTGTTTTTGGAATTTGGAGATCAAAGCACTGTAACTAATCCTTAGGACATTTGCCATGGTATAACTCAAGAATCCATCTCTTATCAAATTTCTGTGGGTTCCTATAGTACTTTCTCATCATAACTTTAAAATGTGAACATCTGAAAGTATTTTGAATTATGTTGTCTTGAGACTTATCCATATTTAGTTTATGGGACAAGATCCAGCTCCTGAATGGTATTGAATTCCACTAGGCCCTGTCCCTGCTCTTCATGAAGAATTCCTAGGTTATAGCATCACATGTTTTCAATAAAGCTTGGTGGTTGTTTTTTTTTTTTTGCTCTCCTGTAAACAGAGTGTGTCATATTCCAAAAGTTCATGGCAGTAGAAAAGGAACTGACAGTGAAAAGAGAAATGAATCCAAAGCAGGATTTTCTCCATAGCTTTAGGATTTTTTTTTAATGAGACAATGTGTTTCATAGTCTGAGCTCTGACTTTGGGAATTAGTTGCCATGAATTTGAACCTTGTTTCTGGAAGTAACTTATTGCATTATCATAGACAAGCCTTTGTGGGACCCTACTTCTTCCCATGTAAGTACAGATAAGAAACAGCAATGCCCCTGTAGGGTTCACAAACAGTAACACATAAAAAGCAAATATGAAACTATGAAGGAAAATTTTGACAGGGATAATGTAAATAATGATGAGACTTGTGTGCATCATTAGACATGGTCTGTTTGGTTGGTAATCCCCTTGCAAGCACAGATAAATATAATCATTCTGAGCAAGCAACAAGTGGGATTTTCACAATGTTAATGACTGCCAAGTATTTATTTGTGACTTGTACTTACTTAAAAGCACACCTTTGAAGGACTGTCTTTTCATTCTTCCACAAAAGGAAAAGTCCTTTCCACACCCCAATGTTTATCCCCAGGGATTATCCTAGAGTCCAAATGCTATCCGTTTCTTATTTCTAAAAATAAGAAATTGTGCATTGAAAAGGATGAAGAGAGCTAGGTGAACCAGGTAGTTCTCAATTTCCGCAGATAATCCTGGGAATGAATTCCCATCCGTCGTGTCCGTTGCTTAGAGGTATTTTAGCTAACTGATGTCTCCCTCTATAAAATCCAAATAGCACAGTCTACTCCAAGAACTTCCTGAAGCTAGCCTTTCACGCCCTTGTAGTGAACGTGGTGATTCATCAGAGGCAGTGTGCCTTCTGAAAAGCAGTATCCAGCGTCCCAGAGAGAAACCACATCTCCCAGCACTGCGAAACGCAGTCAGCTGCCAAGTTCCAAAAAGCCCTTGTCATTCAACTAACTAGAGGACATGCCGAAAGGGAATATTGCAAGCTGGATGTTTGGTTTTTACCCTGTAAACTGAAACCTGAAGTGGCATTGGTTTCCTGTTGATTTATAAACACTCAGGTTTGGAGACTGAACGAGATACCCAAGCACTGGATGTCAGCAGAGGATATAAGGGATTTCCAGGTGATGTTTCAACTTTGACTATTCATTAGGGGAAATCCACATCTCTTTTTAGAGCTACGGTCAAAACCTTGGATAGGGCTCCATTTAGAAAGTGACCATGACTGCTGTTTGGACCTTTGATATTACGAACATCGGTATTCAAAGAAACATGTAAGCCTCTGAGAACTTCGCAGCGCAAAACTATGCCTGGTAAAAACTCTATCAAGTTCTACAGGTTTCCAAAACCTGAGGGACTTCTTTTTTTAAGACATTTTATATTCGAGTGCATGTACTCTTTTTATATGAAAGAACATGATATGAAGCTGCTATTAAAGTTGTCCTAAAGTTCTGAATCACTGAAGAGTGCACTTGAATTCACATTGCTCTGTTTTATGAAGAACTGGTGGAACTCGTCCGCTGAGCTCATTTCCTGGGAGTCCTGGGAGCACAGTGCTAACCAAAAGGGGGGTTGTTGGCATCCATGAGCTGCCAAATGGGAGAAAGAGGCAGCAATGGGTGTGGATTGTTTTGTTTTGTTTTGAATTTGCTCAAGCTCCTCTAATGTGCCTTAGCCACTTCAAAGAGAATTCCTTTTCTTCTTTGAATTTTTTATTGAAACCAGGTGTTTTCCGTAATAGAAGGCATCTTAAAGGAAATGAAATAAAAATATTTTTGACGTAACATGCATTTAGACACAGCTGGTGGGACACCTGTGTCCCACCAGATCTCTAGCACACTAGAATTGGTGGGAAGAGGTCCACTACTTCATATTTGTACAATTCCTCAGGCCCCCACCAGAGGTCAGCATGCACTCAAAGTGGGATAGCAATTTCCCACCAAAGCCCAGTGCAGAAAGTGCAGGGGACACTATATGTCCCTTGATTCACGAAAGGACTCAATGGGATGTGCTTACCTGCTGTTCATTCACAAGGACCAATAGGGGCAGAAGCTTCTTTCGTGTGTACAAATACAGGAACACAGCGTCCTTGACACTACTAATCTATAACCCAAATCAGAAATTCAACATTTGTGCTCACACTGTAAAGCAATAACCTGATTACTGATCTTGGGGGGATCTGATGTGATATTTAAAGGCATCTACTCTGGGGCACTTTTAGAAACATAATTGACCTCCGGACTCTGAAATCCTGACACCCCGCCCCCTTCAATCTTGAGCTTCTTCCAGATCTCAAAATTAGCATGACCAAAACCAAACTATTGATTCTACCCCTCCGAACAACCTCCAGCACTCTACCCCACTTCAATTGTGTTTCCTAGCTCTTAAATACTATTTGACTCATCCAGTTGTTCTGGCCAAAGGCCCGAGATCACTCTTGACACCCTTTTTTCCCTCACACGGTACAAGCCATCTCTCAGCAAATCCTACCAGATATTCTTCACAAGGTGACCCAGATCCTATCTTTCCCACTCCCCTCACTTTCATTCCACTTTCCAAAGCCCCCGCCTTTCTCTGTCCAGACCCAGGCAGCCACTTTACTGGCCTTTTGCACTCTCGCTCCCCACTGCCTGCCAGTCCGTTCTTCAAACAACCCAAAGGGTCTTGTAAAACGAACATCTGGCCCCTTGGCCCAAACCCTTGATTGAAGTGCCCAGCACACTTCGAAGGGCATCCAGGACCTCCGCGCTCTATGTAATCTGGCCAGGATCTGCTCACCCCAGCCTTAGCCTCTTGAAGCAAAATGCACTCATTTTGAATACACTGATCATGCTTACACAGGAAGGCCTTTAGACTTTCTTTCCGGAATACTTGTCCTCAGAGAAGTTAGCATTCGGTCTTGGCTCAAATGTCATCAGAGATAAATGATGTTTACAATGAGGGCATTGCCGTCTCAGGGAGATGAAATAAAACATGTATGACTGTTGAATATAAGACGTGGAACTGCATATCTGCTCCGTAACCTTCACCCAATTCACAATGAAAGGTCAGAAAGAGGGGAAGTAACCTGCGGTACCGTATGTACTGTCACTGCTTTCAAAGCAGGGCTCACTCACAGCGGCCTACTGGGGGCTTCCAAGTCTGGGACTATGGATGAGAAGAGAAAGCTCAGTCTTTCTCTCTCAGAGCTTCTGGTGGTTTTGTACTGCTGACCATGTGGATCACAGCCCAACTTGTAACCACTACACCACCAGGACTCTTCAAAACATATATTTGGGACTTAAAAAAATGTTTATTCAGCCGTGGACTACATAGACAAGCTGTGGTCTATATAGACAGGGCAGGCTGGCCACTCTTTATGTTTTGCTGTCCTTTAGACTCCATCTAAAATAGGAAAATGTGTTAATTACTGAATTTTTTGTTAAATTTTGCTCGAATGCCAACCTTTTACAAATAATTATATTCCCTATTACTGAGCAATATGTTCTCCCTTGGTGTTTCCAGTTATGACTAATTGTCAGCCATCTCAGAAAGCTCCCTCCACTCCATGGGACCATGTGGAGGGGCTCTGCTCGCAGAAAGAGACACAGCCTCGCAAACCCCGGGGAAGGTCTAGTCTGTCCCGGAGGGGTGCTATGAGTCAGAATCCAGCAAGAGGGTTTTGTTTGGTTTGCTTCTGTTTGGTTTTTTGACATTTCTGTTTCAGGAAGCTTGGTGACATAGGCTACACCGTGAGCTACCGGGCCAGAGGTTCAAACCCATCATCACTCGCCCTTTGGGAGAACTACTAGGCTGTCTGTTCCCATAAAGATTTAAAATTATGGAAACTCAAAGGGGAAGTTCCACTCTGCCCCCTTGGAGTCACTGTGAGTCAGAATCATCTCCTGAATGGCAGTGAAACACCCTTTCACCAGTCTTTCCAAAGAGAATTTAGCAAAGAAAGAAGCACACAGACCAAATGTAAGGATTTGGAGTCAGACAGATGTGAGTTTGATTCTTGGCTGCATTAACTAGAAAGATGGCCCTGGATGAGAGATGAATCCTCTGAGTAGCTTACGTGAAGCGGGGATTTACAAAAAGAGTGTTTTTTAAGTTGAGAATTCAGTGTCATTCCAGGCACACCAAGGAAGACCATGAGCTGGGTCTTACTGCAGGCATTGCTCAGAGATCATGTGAGCCTGGTTCAATGCCACCACGATATAGCTGAACCTGCAATAAAGGAGCCACGGGACTTTTCGTGGTTTCCCAGTTGATAGAAAAATTATGTTAAATTATTCTGTAGTCTACTAAATGTGCAATATGGCATTCTGAAAGCGTTTGAAATGTTGGGAGGTTGACTAAAATGTGCTACAGAGACACAAAGTGAGCATGCAAAACAGAAGCCAACTGTCACTTTGTCGTCCATGGAGCAGCCGCGGGGATCCGACCGCTGGATGCTTAACCGTGGTCCGAGCGGAGTGCTACTGTGTGTGTGATAGAATGCTGACAGCACGAACTTGCAAATCCCCCACATACATTAACAAACGAAAGTTGTATTTCCTACTTGAATAAAGAGGCTTTGAGGAGGGCATTCAGTCAGGCTTCAGCATATGGCTCCTAAGAGTTACCTTGGTAACAGCTAGCCGGACCCGAGACTCCAGGTCTCGATGACGGCATAAGTGCTTCCTTTTCACCTGAAGGAAAAGCTTCATTTCCACTTTCCTACCTTTATCTCACCGTAGGCCCCTAACCCTGGGGGGTGCCCGCTAAAGATTCTGATTGATGAGGTGGCAAGTAGAGCCCAGGGATTTGTATTTTCACCAGATCCCCAGGTGATCGGCCAAGTTTGGGAACCTAGGATCTAGAACTAGTTACATCGGCCTACCTAGAGGCAAGGGAACCTAGGACATGGCTCTAGATTGCAAGCCACTCCTTCGAACACTAGCCCTGGAAGGGGAGCACTCATTCGTGGCGGGCCTTTGTCACAGAGACCGTTCTGCATGGTAAAAGTAAATACATTACGAAATCAGCATGTGTGTGTGTGTGTATCTAACTTAAGTAATTGTATCATTGCAAGCTTGGGAAATTTTTTTCAGAGGACTTGACTTCGGTGAGTTGAAATACAGAATCTGATTGAAAAGAAGGAAAAGGAGAGAATGGAGAAAATGTGGTGTTTTTACGTATTAGATTAGCAAATATTGAAATTTACAGTTTCCGTGTAATTCATGAAAATGCTTAAGACAGTTATACAACTTTAAAAACAGTAAAGGTTGTCTGTTACTGCTAGTGTTACTTATCATCCACATGACTGCTTTGTGTGAGCAAGGGGAGAGAGAAATGAGTGCGTTCCTACGCTGTTGGTGAAAATCGTGCCTTCAGTCGGCGGACATGTTTATACTCCTGGAACTTCTGAATGTGCCACCGTCCGCCCAGCAACCCCTCCCCTGCTGGAAATCCATCCTCACAGCAACCCCTCCCCTGCTGGAAATCCATCCTCACAGCAACCCCTCCCCTGCTGGAAATCCATCCTCACAGCAACCCCTCCCCTGCTGGAAATCCATCCTCACCGAGAATACCTAGAACAGAGTTCGTTTCAGCTTCATTTTGATAGCAAAAAATGGAAATAGCCTAAACGTCCATCAATAAGAAATTCATTAACTAAATACATTTGTTTCTTACCTCTTGTATGTTTGGGGGTGGGGGGTACATTTTGATATTTTTACTTAATAAATATTTATATTATGGCTGTAGCAACACATTTTGACTTACCCTCATACATAACCCTCAACTACGGTCCGCGGGCCTCATGCGGCCCACCGAGGACATTTATCCAGCCTGCCGGGTGTTTTCGCCCCGTTTGGTTTTTTACTTCAAAATAAGATATGGGCAGTGTGCACAGGAATTTGTTCATAGGTGTTTTTTTTTAAACTATAGTCCGGCCCTCCAACGGGGCTGAGGGACAGTGAACTGGCCCCTGTTTAAGAAGTGTGAGGACCCTGCTCTAGGGCAACCACGGAACGTTGTGCTGACACTGGAGCAATCATCTCTCAAGGGCCTGTTTGCATATCACTGTCTTTCACATGGTATGCCTTGTTCGGTTGCTTAAACCAATATTATTGCTTTTTTAATAATAGTTTTATTGACATATCTTACATAATCCAATATATCCATTCACATGTGGATTCATAGTCTAACCATTCACAGTAACAGAACAGGGAATTCTGCTGCTCAATCCCACCGAGTGGAGTTATACAATCTATTTGTATCGCTTCTTGGCCTTTTGGCTAAGATCAAGTGCAATCTATTTGTAATGTTTCTGATACTTAAAAACAATTAGGACTTACTTTTATAAAATTGGACAATATATTCCATTCAACTTACCCAAAACTTACGTTGTAGTGAGACCACTAAGAATAGCCCAGAGAAGCAGAACAGAAATGGAGGCATATATAATCACCAGGAACATGTATTCATTGTCCTGTTTTTTTTCCAAAAAGAACAAGGTAACATGATTTTAAAGTGCAAGAGGGAAATTTATGTTAAGCTTTAGCAGATTTTTTTTGAGACTTAAAAAAATACACAAAAATTTTTTAAATCTACTCTTTTTGAACAGTTTTTAGGAGTCAAATTATCCTCTTCATAGTTTACCTCTGGAGAATTTGGCTACTATTACATCTTCCAGTTTTGACATATTTAAACATCCTTTGTTTAAATTCACATCACTTGATCCTTCCCAGTGTGATCTTTAAATTGAGATAATGGGTATTAAAATCAACTCTCTATAGGTGTATTCAAAACCAAATCCACTGCCATTGAGTTGATTGCGGCTCAGTGGTGTGTTATGTTGTGTAACTTTAGCAACCCGACATAGCCCTTCCAGTACCATTGGCTTTCATCCAATGTTGAGATCCAGGAGAGGGTAGTCTTGGGCATGAAGCCACCTACTTGTTGTTCTTGTGTGCTGTCGAGTTGACTCCAACACAGCAATCTATAGGACAAAGTAGATGTGGCCCACAGGGTTTCAAAGACTGTAGTCCTTATGCACGCAGACAGCCGTCTTTCTCCCACAGAGTGACTGATGGCGTCAAGTCTCCAACTTGTGGTTAGCAGCCAAGTACTTACCGCTACACCACCCAGGCTCCTGTCTTCCTTATAAAGAGGGCTTTTGAGTGTTTCAGTGACTAAGCCCTTTTAGACAAGGAACCATGGTGATCAATTCATATTGATTTTGCTGACCAGTAATACTGATGCCAAATTCCAGTGGAGTCTAACAGGAAGCTCTCAAAGAGTACCGCGAAGTGTTAAATGTGAACGACAGTGTACATTTCACTCATATCTTTGCATTCTCCTCAGATCTCTAAAATTCGTCCATAAGTCATTGTGACTCACAGAGTGTGCAGCTACGTCTTTATTTTTCTTTTTGAATCTACTTCTTAATCCCTCATAAATCTATATTCACATTAACGCTGGGGCTGCTTTTGATCAATAAACATCTCTTTGCTACTTCCCACGTGTTTACATTTGTTTCCTGTGGGAGAGGTAGATTTAAAGAGCTCAGGATGCATACTTTTTCCCCATGCGATTCAGAGCAACTCCTTGTTTATTAGCAGTTCTATTTCTTTCTCTAGCCCCATTTCCTCCTGATGCATCCATAAAAGTACCATCTGTTTTTAGCGTCATTTTATTTCTGGTTTATCCTACCTGCACTTCTGTCTTCCCTAGATTCTTTATGTGATAACAATTTATTCTTGCTTGATTATCCACCGGTTTTCACAGTCTCCATCTTCCCCTCCCACCACCCAGCCTAAATCTTCTTTGTCTAGGGTGTGGTGCACACAGTTGCCAAGGGGCCAGCTTTGGAGTCAGCTAAGGATGAGTTTTGCCACATCACAGATGTTGAACCTTGCCATAGACTTGACCTTTACAAGCCTCCATTTCTTCATTTGTAAGAAAGATAGTAATAATAGTATCTACCTCATGGGATTATATGGAGGTTTAAATAAAATAATATATATTATGAATTTTCAGCCACATCACACTCATCGACATTTTGGATTATTCTTTGTTAAAGTCCCTAATTGGTACTTGACTACTAACTTAAAGTTGGGAGTAGAGCAGTACTTCAAGAAGCCTGGTGATCTGCTTCAGTTAAAACTAGAGCCAAGAAAACCCTACGGAACAGTTCTACTCTGAAACAGCTGGGCTGCATAAGTCAGAGTGGACAAAAGATCAATGAGGAACAATACTATTCTTTGTCGTGGGAGCTGACTTATGCATTTTAGGATGTTTAACAGCCTTTCTGTCCTTTACCTAATAGCTACCAGTCATTACCCACACACTAGCCCAGTTGTGACAATTGAATATGTCTCCAGGCATTTCCAAATGCTCTCCACCAATAAAAAAAAGATCCCTTCATAAATCCAGGGTGTGGTATATCACTGATGAAGCACATAACTATCCTCTAGTTCTTTAATATTTCTTCCCCTTACTATTACGGATTTTATTTGTTTTACTTCATGAATCATGTTAGACTTGTATAATTAAGATCATTCAATACATGAAAGCCATAATAGATAACCCTTCTGAAGCAGTAACAGGAGTAATGGTTCCCAGAGGGAATGGGAAGCAATGGGCAGGAGAGGGAAGCAGCAGATAGCACCAAAGACTGTATAACCCCACTCTAGGGGAGTGAACAACAGAATTATACGTAAGTGGATATATTGGATGGTATAAGATGCGGCAAAATAAATAAGTAAATAAGGGTTGGGGGATAAAAGGGGGGCTGATATCAAGGAGTACAAGAAGAAAGAAAATGTTTTGAAACTGACTGTGGTAGCAATTGTACAATGCTGCTTGATGTGATTGAACTATGGAATGTTATGATACCTTCTAAGAGTTCCCAGTTAAATGATTCAAAATAAAATATACACATAAAATTGAAAAAATCATCCCTATTTATATTTATACATAAAGCATTTCACACAATGGCTGCAACATAGTAGTCCCATGGTGAGTATTTGTGTAGCGCATTCATGGATGATAAATAGATGAGCTGATGGATGAATGAACATTTATCTTTAATTCAACTCTCTAGTATAATGCTCAACACTGAATTACTTTTTAATGAATTAATGGCTAAGCAAATGAGCTAGGAACCAATGATCTCTAAGAGCTGTCTGTACTTTCTACCTATACCAAAATATAGTATGATCACTTCACCTTGTTTTAGATGATTAACAAATTACACGGCTTAAGATACTCTCCAATTTGACACCATGTGTATGTACAAAAAATACATACAATTTATTTTATAAACTTAAGTGATAGATATGAACTATTATATTGTAGTCAAATTCAATGCTAAATATCATAATGATCCTTTGATTAGCTCAAGAATATTTTAGATTGATAGTCCAATTCCTAAGTCATTGATGCCGTAGCTGGAGGAGGCAAACTTACACTACCTTTAGGTGTTTATTAACCTGAGTACGGAATAAAATTAGAGCTCACTTGCCATTTCTAACAGGTGAGCCGAGGAACGATATTCGGATACTGTCGGAGAAGCTCCAGTGTCAAGGGATGATTCTAAAGCAGGCAGCGGGTGACGAGCATGTTGGGGGACTGCTACCACACTTTGCCATTTGGTTTCTCATCTGTGATTATATTCACTGTACTCTGACTCTCTCCTCTGATCTGAATTTCAATGAGGGCATTAAATCAAACCTCTGCATAGTTTGAGACTTCAAACATTTAAATTATGATTTATGGCTTGCATAATTCTCTTAATTGCCTGAACCCGTGTTCTTTTTGTTTTCTGTTTCTAGGTGTTCTCTAGTGAACTGACTTCATAGCATATTGCTTCTACTACAGTCTGAACAGATCTCAACAGATCGGTAGCTGGTTTTGAAACTAACAGTATATGCTTCTCGTGCCTTATTTTTATCACCTGTAAAATGGGATTTGTAAAATATCCAACTCACAACCTTGTTATGAGGATTAAGTAACATAGTGTTACTATTTAAGCCTAAAGAATATGCCTGGCCAATAGTAAGCTTGTAAGGGCCTCTTTCTATAATTTTCTGCAACACTATTTGCCATTCATTTGCTACCCTTGTTTCTAAAATTTCACCATAGTAAATGAGGTATTCCATCTTTTTCATTCCACTAAAGAAGACACCCAGGTGAGCAAGAAACATATAAAGAAATGCTGACATCACCAGCTATATGAGAGATGCAAATGAAAACAACACACTCCTATTGATAATGAAGTTCACACACACACACCAAAAATAAACAGAATCACAAATGCTGGAAAGGGTTGGGAGTGACAGGAGCACTCATCCACTGTAAGGTGGTACACCCACTGTGGGAAATGGTACTTCCTCAAACTGCTGGGAATAGAAATGCCACATGACTCAGTATTCACTTTGCTAGATATATACCCTAAAAAATAATAATAAGATCCATAGCATAAATAGATATATGCACACCCATGTTCAAAATAACAAGAAGGTGGAAACAAATGCCCGCCTGTGGAAAGTGAATTAATAGACTTTGGTACATGCACACAGCAGAATAGAATGCATTGCTAAAGAATGATGGTGAAACTATGAAGCCCCTCATGACATGGATAGGTGTGGGGACACTGCACTGAATGAAGTTAGCTAATCACAAAAGGGCAAATATTTTCTTAGAATACTATAAAAGATATTAACACAATGTAAAGGTTTTCTTACAAAAGAAACAAACTTTGCTAATTATCCATGGCAGGAAGAAGAGGGAGCAGTAGGTTACGGGGTGAACAGATGTGAAGTAGGGTGAAGGGGAAGATAGTATTCTACAGGAAGGAGAAGAGGGAAAATAAGAGATGGGGACAGGCAAGCCATTGGGAGGTCTAAGTTGTTTCCATTGTTAAATGCAAAAAAAATGATCTAATGAAGTATAAACTCTTACCTAATTCATAAACAAGTTAGGCTTTTCTGTCATTCAACAAATGTTTATTTAGTACCTAAGATGACCCATGTTTTGCACTAGGAGTTAGAAAATATTTAAATATGACTACAGTATGATTTCTGTCTTCATGGAATTCAAAGCAGTCATGAAATTCAAGGCAGTCACAGAGGTGGGAAGCAAGGCTAGTTCATATGCAGGAAATTTTGGATGTCTGGTTGAAATGCCAAGTCACCTGGCTGTACTTGGGACCCCTCACAGGTCAGATCACATCATCGACTTGCCAGGAAGACAGGTTTAGAGAAATTTTAGAGACATGAGAGCTCTAATCGAAATGCATGTAGAGAGTGTTCAAAATTCAGAAGGGTGATTCATTGCCTGGGGAAATCAAGACAGGCTTCCAAAGAGACAGCAGCAGAACCAAGTCTTGAAGGATGAGAAGTTTATCAAGTGCTCGAGATAGACCAGTGGTATTTGAGAAGTTTTTATCTATTTTCTTGTTTGCCTTTCTAAGTCAAGTGTGCTCCAATTTGTCTCCCGGGAAATGTGCGTGTCTTGGCTATTTGCCCAGGTGTACTAACTGGGAATTGATATTTGCCCTGCCAGTGAAACCAATTCTCATAATGTCCTACTTCACCCAGCTCTATGTTAGTTAAGATTTGCTGGTTGTGAGTGGAACTCCAGGGCAGAAAGTGCAGCTGGGCCTCACAAATGATGGCTGTAGAACCCAGAAACCCATCAAGAACTCCCAGAGTGCTCTGCACACGCCTCTATGTCTCTCCCTCTTTCAGTGCCTGCTTCAATCTCCGCTCTGCCACTCTGTGGCATGGTAGAAGGCATCTCCAAAGCGCCCTCATATGAGGGAGCTACCGCGGGTCATGATCTGAATCGCAAACCTCCAGTGATGATATGTTGGGGTTAGGTGCCATCGAGTGGGTGGGGCTCAGAGTGACCGGCATACAACAGAACGAAGCACAGCCCAGTGCTGTGCCATCCCACAATTGGCTCTATTATTAATCATTCACTGATTTATATTTACTTAGTTATTTTACTTCACATATCATAAAATGTCACCATTCAATCATATTAAGATCTTTACAAGTTTTAAAAATAAAATGTCAGGGGAAGGAGTGGAGGAAATGGGGAGCTGATATCAGGGGCTCAAGTGGGAAGAGAATGCTTTGAAAATGCTGATGGCGGCGTATGTGCAAATGTGCTTGACACACTGGATGAATGTATGGATTGCGATAAGAGATGTAAGAGCCCCCAATAAAAGTATTTTTAAAAATAAAATGAAATGAAATAAGATGGCTTCAAGATGTCAACACATTTAGTCCTTTCTCATTCCCAACTCAATGTTGCTCAAAGATACATTTTTGGTTCTCTCTGTGGTTCCCTCTGAAACGACATCTTGTGTTCAGAGTTGAGTGCACAGAGCTCGTCAGCTGGCACGCACGCTCACTCAAAGGGACACAATGAAATCGACACGAACCATCTTCTCTGACCCAGAAGACCTAACAGGGGCCAGACCCTTCTCAGTGCGAGGAAGAAGGTGGGGGCGAATCATGCATGCTCATGCATACAACAGTTACTCCTGAAAACTGAAGGTTTGTGGTCAATGCAGCACCGCCCACCCCCGGGGTGTTACTTTTCCCTCTTTGGAGTACAGACACCAAGCCAGGTGGGGCCCAATGGGAATCAATGAAAATTCCATATGAAGATGTTAAGGTCAAGCTCACTTAAGTTAAAATTGCCAGAGAAGGTCATTTATCCCCACTTACTTCATTCTCTCGCCTCGAAGTCTGCTTCCTTCTTATTTTAATCATTTCTATGCTTTCATTAGCTGCTCTTTTTCTCTTTTGAGCGTACGAAAGGCAGATATTTTGCAAACCAATGATCAAGACATCGGACATTAGCTATCCATTCCCACGCAATGCATAGAATGTATAATTACACACATTGTCATAACCAATCCAATTTGTGCACTAGGCTTACCCATACTAATCAAGTGACCAGGTATATAGACAACCCTTACAGAGAGCAGATTATTCATCTTTAGTTAAGGCGTCTGTTAAATAGGATGCAAAGTTGGAAAGGTCACAACATTAGGAGGAATTTTTGCAGGAATACCCTTATATATTTTTAAGCACGAGGTATGATTCTACAAGGTGCTGCTTTCATGACTAGACAGGCCCCAGTGCCTGCTGCCTCCTGCAGAAACCATGTCCTTAGGCTGAAGCAGGTGGGGCCATAGCACCCGGAGTGTACTCGAACTCTTCAGATCTCAGGAGCTACGGAAGTTCGGGCTGGTTAGTGTTTGGATGGAGACTGAAACAAGAGTTCTTTTCTGCTAGACAGGAACGCAAATGCGAGCAAAGATGGCAGGGAAAGCTGCACCGCAGCCTCCGTTTTTCCTGAAACACTGAACTTTCTGAAGGTCACTGTCCAATTAGTCCCCATTAAATATTATTTAAAATTGTGTAGGAAGAAGCATTCCTCTATTTTTGTGGGGTTTCAAAATTGTGCAGCCACTGTGGAAAACAGGGCAGCCACTGGTCAAGAAGGGAAACATAGAGTTATCATTTGACCAAGCATTCCACTCCTACGTATGAAGGGGCTCCAACAATTTTGTGGAAAATGAAATGGAAAGCTATTGGGATCTTTCCACAAACTTGTTGGAGCCCCCTAATCTACTCCTATCAAAGGAGTCCTGGTGGACCATGCACTGAATTGCCCAATACAAGTGAGCACTTGGAACCCACCACTCTGCAGGAGAAAGACGAGGCTGTCTGCCTCCCTTAAAGAGGTCAAGGTCTCCGACATTCCGAGCGGCCTTTTCCTGTCCTGAAGATCTCTGTGAGTTGAAATCCACTTGACGGCAGTGAGTTTGGGTTGAGGGTACAGCCGCTACTCCAACAGCTGCTTGACCAATAACAGTCAATATAGCACGACTCACAAGAGTCCCAATGTGGAAACATGCACGTGCCCATCAACAGCTGAATGGATAAACAAAGCGTGATCTATGTGGAGTAGCTACACTACAGTGCAGTAGTATTCTGTCACAAAAAGAAATCCTGGTAGGACTTGAATGGGCCTGGAAAACCTGATGTGTGTTAAGTCAGACTCAGAACACAGCGATTATACGGGCTCCTATGGAACAGCCAGGACTGGCATATTCACGGAAATCAAGCTGTGTTAGTGGGTACCAAGGGGGTGGGAGGAGAACCTGGAGACTTGTTGCTTAAGGGGTGCGGCTGGTGTGACACTGTTGAGCAGCTAAGAGTGGTGGTGGTGGCACAGCACACTGAACACAAATGGTCGGTGAACTGTATGTGTGACACCACTTGAAATGGCAAGTGTTTGTGGAAAATACTGTTTCATAGAAAAGGATAATGAAACAGGTGGCCGAAGGCTCAAGGTCTTAGACAATACAGAGGACGTGTTCTCTATCTTTTCACTCTTCAGTCAACACTGAGCTCAAGTAGCAATTATGCGGGGTGGGGAGGCCACACTGAGTACTCTGTGCCTTGAATCAAGGTGAGCCTCCAGAGCATGTTGTTGGTATGAGACACAAAAATGGTTATTTGTGCTACAAGTGATGCTTGTTCCGACCTGTTTCTTTCAGATACCATTGTTCTTATCGCTTCAATAGCAGTCGTTTCTGCAAAAACTCAGGGTAATATTTTTGCCACATCTGCACTAAGAAGTCTCCGCTTCCTGCAGATCCTCCGAATGGTGCGCATGGACCGCAGGGGAGGCACTTGGAAATTACTAGGGTCCGTGGTCTATGCGCACAGCAAGGTAAGATTTTGTTTTCTGAATTATAAAATAAGACCTTTGAACTGCTGCATCGATTGCAGCAGTATTGAATAACCCTATCACAAATGAACTGAAATCATTTCAGAAGTTAGTTTAAACGGTTTAAGAAGCATGGTGTGTGTGGATTATTGAAAATTCACCATAGTGGTCCAAGAAATAGTGAAATGAATGGAAATATCCATATTTTTTCCTTCTTCGAATAATTTTTGCTTCTAAAAACCTTTCCTTCTTCTTACATCTAGGAATTAATCACCGCTTGGTACATTGGATTTTTGGTTCTCATTTTTTCATCTTTCCTTGTCTATCTGGTGGAAAAGGATGCCAATAAGCAGTTTTCTACATATGCAGATGCTCTCTGGTGGGGGACAGTAAGTACAAAAACCGATTTTTACTCACTGGGTTTTGTGAAGTGAATACAGCAGAATGATCCCTGAGAATGACCTCAATCAAATCATTGACTTTAGAGCAGTAACTTCATGTGCAGACTAAAAAAGGGAGTAGTCGCTGAATGAAAATTAATAGAAGAGTAAAATCACAGCATCAGAGAGAAAAGCAAAAAGGTAATAATTTTTGTGATGGGAGATTAACAGAACAACTTCATTTTTGGGTTGTCATTGAAAGATTTTCTTCTGTGACTATTTTGTACCACCCTAATATAGCTATGCCCACACTTAGTCAAGAAATGTTTAAGCTTCCTCAGTTCCATCCAATGGCCATCAAGTCAATCCTGGCTTTTAGAGTCGAATTGGAGGTGCTGTGCAGGGTTTCCAAGGCTGTAATCTTTCCAGGAGGAGATGACCTCCTCTTCCTCCCCGTCCCCCTCCTCCTCCGCCCCCTTCTCTTTCTCCCCTTCCTCTTCTTCCCTCTCCTCTTCCTCCCACGAGCAGCTGACCCTGCAGGGATCAGCCCAACTTGTAACCCACTGCCCCACCAGGATTTCCCGTTGCCTCAACAACACATTGAAAATGAAGCATGGTCAGAAATGTAAGATTAGACACAAAAAAGAAGCAAGCTCATTGTAAAATTCTCCACCCAAACCCTGCTTTTCCTTTATAATATTGTTAAGGAATATTTTTTAATCATAAAATCTTGACTTAGATATAAAATAAACATGTGCTAAAGATCTTGCCTGGCTCATATTTTTTTCAGTTAAGTCATGGTGAATGAAAAACCAGTAAGATGTAACAACAAAGGACTACATAAAGAGCAGACACATTTAGACAGCAGGAATATATTGAAATGAATGTGCAAGGAAAGGCAAAACCGACTCCCTTGAATCTTCCCAGACAGCCAGGATTTATTTACATATCTCTAGACAAGAATGAGTTTGCATGGCTACCACTTATCTCCAATTTTCAGAGTCATAAAATCATTCAAAGGGCCATGGAAGGAATAGAGGCCCATGAAATCTGAATCAGATAACCCATAAGGGTGTGCTCTAAACAAGGCAGAGTTTTCCATGGAAGCACATTTCAAAGAATGTAAATATTGCAAAGAATTTATGAAACAGTCACTACAACATGTGTCCTAATAAGAATGCCAAAAGATAAGGAAGTGCTTCGTGAAATGTGGAAACTATGTTTTTAATTTTATTGCTTTAAGATATTCCAAATGGGAGTTATGGGAATATATGAGTATACAGAACTTATAATTGTCGAAAAGGCTGCTACATCTCTTTGTTCCAACAAAATTAAATCCTTTTATAAATCATCAATACTTATTTCTTGGGTATTAGACTGTTGCCAAAATTAAAAATGTATCATTTTCTAAAGCTCTGATTCAAACTTCAATAAGTCTCTTGTTTTGTTTTGTTTTTAAGAAGGAGCCCTAGTGGCATAGTGGTTTAAGCGCTTGGCTTCTAACCCAAGAGTTCTAAGTGAACCCCCAGCCGTTCCACGAGAGAAAATTGTGCTAGTTTGTTTTTCTAAAGATTTGTGAGCCTTTAAGGCCCCAGACATATCTTTTGATAGCTGGGCATTATCAGCTTTCTTCACCACATTTTCTTTGTCTTCACTTTGTGTCAGGAAGGTGAGCATCACAGAATGCCGGGTTATTAGAACAAAGTGTTCTTGCATTGAGGGAGTACTTGCATAGAAGCCCAATATCTGTCTGCTACTTTAATACTTAACATATAAATGTATGTGCATAGATCTATTTACCTATCATTATATATAAATATATTTACATATGTACATGCCTGTATTTAGACCTCTATAAATATCCTTTGCCTCCTAGTTCTTTCCTCTATTTCCTTTTACTTTCCTCTTTTCCCACTATCATGTTCGACTGCATTCGGGTTTCAGTAACTCCTCTCGGCTACATTTCCCTTGATTGAGCCCCACTAGGAATCCTATGCCCTCCTTGTCATCGATTTTAGATCATTTGTTGTTCCCTTGCCCCTGGGTTTGTTAATACCCACTTCCTTTCCCCTGCCCCCCCTCTCCCATGATGTTCATCATCCCCGCCTCCCCCCACCCCACCTCCACCCATTGGTCCCTTTGTTTTCTCCCCCAGGTTGTTTACCCCACCTATCTTATCTAGATAGACACGTAGAAACAATAGCAAGCACAAAAATAAGACAAAGCAAAATAAAATAACAAAAGAAAGCGACAGAAAAAAAAGAGAGAGACGCCTATATATAGTTCCAGGTCAGTTTGTTGACCTTTCCCAGTGTTTTCAGGTCGAGTCAGATGGGGTGCTATGCCCTGGCTCCAAAGGCTGTGTTTGGTATTCCCTGGGGACTTCATTGCTTTGCTCCCCTTGCTGCTCTGTTGCACGCCCTTAGTGTTCCGCCCCAGTGGGGGGGGGGGGTCAGTTCAGGCACAATTCCCGCACTGTATCTCCAGTGTTGTCCCCCATAGCACTATGGGTCAGTGAGGGATGTTGTGTCTGTCTTGTGGTGGGGCTGGCCCTATGGTCCTCTCTGTCCATTGACTGCTCTGAGCAGGAATATCGTCTTCGGGACTTGGTAGGATGTGCTCCACTCTCTGTCCTTCCCTCTTCATTTGCTCCTGTGTGCTCTAATCAGACTCACCCCTCTTCCCGATCTGAAGCTTGTGTGCTGTCCTTGAAGTTAAATCTACCTGAGAAGTAACAACGGCCACATGGAAGAAGCACACCAGCCTGTGTGATTTTTGAGGTGTTGATTGGATCAGGTATCAGGCATCAGAACAAAAAAAAATCATATTGATGTGAATGAGGTGAAGTCTGGAGTGGATACCCAAAGCCCATCTGTAGACAATTGGACATCCCCTTACAGAAGGGTCGCAGGGAAGAGACCAGTTAGTCAGGGGGCAGTATAACACCGATGAAACATACAACTTTCCTCTAATTCTTTAATGCTTCCCCCTTCCACACACACTATCATGACCCCAATTCTACCTTACAAATCCGGCTAGACCAGAGCATGTAGACCGGTACACATAAGAACTCACAACACAGGGAATCCAGGACATATAAACCCCTCAGGACTAATAATGAGAGTAGTGATACCAGGAGGGGAAGGGGAAGTGCAGGGAGAAAAAAGGGAACCGATCCAAATGATCTACATATAACCCCTTCTTAGGGAGATGGACAACAGAAAAATGGATGACAGGAGACAGTGGTCAATGTAAGACACGAAAAAACATTTATAAATTATCAAGGGTTCGTGAGGGAGAAAGGAGGGTGGGGGAGAGGGGGAAATGAGGAGCTGATATAAAGAACTCAAGTAGAAAGAAAATGTTTTGAAAATTATAATGGCAACAAATGTACAAATGTGTTTGACACAATGGATGGAAGGATGGATTGTGATAAGAGCTATAAGAGCCCTCAATAAAATTATTCCATTTTTTAAAATTAATTAATTAATTTTAAGAAAATCTTAAAAAGAAAGAAACCCAATAGGACAGCCCTACTTTGCCCTCCAAGAAAGCTCTGAATCTAAATTGACTCGAGGACAGTGGATTTGGTTTGGGTTCGGTCTGGAATTAAGCGTGTTATTAAAGAAGGACATCAAGCTTGGTAAAGCAGCAGATCGGTGAAAGCCAGAGGAAGACCCTCGACAAGATGGACTGACACAGTTGTCGCAGCAGTGGGCTACAGCAGAGTCGTGACGATGGTGCCGAACCGGAGGGTGCTTCCTTCTCTTGCTTGTAGCATCTGCCAGTCCGTCAGAGGAAGGAAAGAAGAAAAGAGCAAATAACCATGGACTAGAATTTACCTGTGGTTTTCAGTATTATCCCCGAGAAAGAATTCTTCAGTGCTGAACACTCCAAGGACCCCCCCACCCCACTTCACCTCAGATTTTGCCAGCACCATTACACCTTTATGCCAACATTTTTAACCCACACATTTTCAGAAGATGTATTTTCTCACCTTGGGTTTGCATTGACTTCAGTTGAGCATATGGAACTTGAGGGCAGAAATTTATCTTAGCTGCTCGCATCTGCCAGATCGCCTTCAGGTAAAGTGCCCAACTGAAGAGATGGCACCAACTATAAAATATTCCTAAGGTAGACTGATGTGAGGCAACAGGATGATGTAGACCATACTTCATCTCAATACCAAATCTCCTTCTTCTTGTCTGGCAACAGGCTGAGACTCATCTGCCAGCTCTACCTCACCTGGCATCCTCCCAAAATATTCATCTTCCAAAAACTGCACTGAAAGAGATGTTGGAAATTGTTTTTAAGCAGTAAATTCAAAACCTTCCCAGTGATATTGTAAATGCCACATTCCAAAGTCAATCACTCGATTGACATTTCTCCAAAGAAGCTATGTAACATGAGAAGATGCTCAAATAAACATGAGAAGATGCTCAAATTAGCCACTAGAGCTAACAAGTCAAAACCACAAGGAGACACCACCTTACGTTCACTCAAAATCGCTGCCATAATCAAACTGCCCCTGTGAGTGTCTGAGACTGTAACCAGTTACAGGGGTAGGAAGCCCCATCTTACTCCCAAGGAGGTTCCAACTGCTGACCTTGTGGATCGCAGCGCACTGAATAACCACTGCCCTACTGGGGCTCCTTCCACGCCCACTAGGAGGGCTATCATCAAAAAATAGAAAGAAGGAAATAACTACTGTCAAGTTAAGATGTGAGGAAATTGGAACCTTTGTACATGGCTGATGAGGTGATAAAATACTCAGGTGAATATGTATGTTGGAATTCCGTTTGCTCTCGCACTATTCACGGAAGATGTTCTTACACTTTTCCTGTTCACTGACTGGCCTGACTAACGACGGGTCCCCACGCCGCTGTGACTAACTGAGACCTCTGGCATTCAAAATGCCCTGTAAAATGCATCAAATTCTAATCTTACCAGTTGTTTGAATATTTGCAAAGAGTCAGCCTATGTGTTCCCAACCCTTTTTTATGCCATTTATAATCTGTAATTATAACGGCATGGTTTAATTTAATACTATTACATAAATTTATGCAATATAGTACAGGAAAAAAAGAACTTTTATGAAAGTTGAATGGACTGCTTTACAGCAAAATCAATACATGCAAAATACTAAAAAATATTTACTGCTGCTAAACTGGGAGCTCTTGTGGTGTTGAGCTGTTAGCCATAGGGTCAGCCATTCAAAATCCACCAACTGCCCTGTAGGAGAGAGATGATGCTTTTCACTCCCAGAAATATTTAGGCTCAGAACCCACAGGAGTGGTTCAGCCCTGCCCTATCAGGATGCTTCAGGGACTCAATGGCAGTGAGCTTTGAGCTGCTAAATTGGGGGGCATAGATACACAATGATGTGAGGAAAAATCCTAAATATCTAGGATATCATATGCAAATGAATTCACAAAAAGTCAAGTTCATATTACCCTAAATTAAGAATAATATTGATTCAGTATAGTAGGATCCATACACAAAGACAAAGCAGAACCATAATTGCAGAATTCATTTTTCACCAAGAATATTGGGTAATGCTGTGCAATTACATATTTATGGTAAAATACAAAATACATATATTTATGTATTGTGATTTTGGTAGGTATGTCATTTTCTGAATAGATCAAAAGTCTAATTAACCCACTATATATCATAGGAGTTTATATTAAGAAAGCTTCTCTGTATGTTCCCATACATATACATCTATGTCAGAAAATCATCGTGTCTACAAAGAAGAACTGGACTCTCTCCTAAGAAAGTTAATTTTATATTGATTCCGCAGCACCATGGTTCAACTCATTTCCTTAATTGCTATAGAAAAAGAGCCCTGGTGAGGCAATGGTTAAGGACTCAAAGATTGCTGAGAGATCAGTTGCCTGAACCCACCCAGCCGCTGCACAGAGGAAAAGACCTGAGCATGTGCTCTGGAGAAGATTGGTGGGATTGTTGGGAGGTCTCATTATTTCCCACTCATGTGTACAGCAGAATAAAGCCCTGCCCAGTCCTATGCCATCCTTACAGTTGTCGGATGCTTGGACCCATGTGGCAGCCACTGTGTCGATTCATCTCACTGAAGGGCTTCCTCTTTTTCACTAAGTTTGATGTCCTTTCCCAGGCTCTGGACCTTCCTGATAACATGTCCAAAGTCCATGAGATAAAGACCACCTACCCATCCTAATTTCTGAGGAGCATTTAATATACTGCTTCCAAGACAAATTTGTTTGTTCTTCTAGCAGTGCGCGGTACATTCGTGGTCTTCACCAACATAATCAGTCAAAGATATCAACTGTCTGCGCTTCCGTATTCATGATGCAGCTTCCACGTGTATATGACGCAATTGAAAAGGTCATGGCGTGGGTCAGGCCAACCTTGGTCCTCAGAGGGACACCGTTGCTCTTTAGCATCCTCAGGAGGTCTCGTGCAGTACACTTGCTTTGTGGCTCTTTGACTGCTGCTTCCATGTGTAGATTCCTCCATCCAGGAAAGTGAAAACCTTGACAGCGTCAGTCTTTTCTCCATGTATCATCCTGTTGTCTAATTGACCCGTTTGTGAGGATTTTTGTTTTCTTTACATTGAAGTGTAAGTGCTTCTAGTCCTTGCTTTCCGCAGGCAAGGTTGTGTCATGCGCGTGTCACGGGTTATTGATGAGCCTTCCTCATATTCCAATGCCGTATCTCTTCATACCGTCCAGGTTTTCAGATTGCTCGCCCATCATGCAGATTGAGTGGGTAAGATAAAAGGATGTAATCCCGCTGCGCACCATTCCTGAGTTTAAACTATGCAGTAGCCCCTCTGTTCAAACTACTGCCTCTTAGATTCTGCCCGGGTTCCACGTGAGCATGATGATGTGCTCTGGAATTTCCATTCTCCTCGATGTTGTCCATAGTTTGTTGTGATCCACAGTCTAATGCCTATGCATGGTCAACAAGACACACGGCAACTTACTTTGGGTGGTATTCTCTGCTTTCAGTCACGATCCATCTGAGATGGATCTTAAAATCTCTTGTTGCATACCCTTTTCTGAATCCTGCTTGAATTTCCAACTCCTTGTTAACAGACTGCTGAATCCATTTTTAATTATATTCACTAAAAATTTAGTTACATGTGATAGTATTGATGTTTTTAGATAATTTCCACACCCTAATGGAATGGGCACAAACACAGAGGTCTTCTAGTCAGTTGGCCAGGTAACTGTCTTCCAAATTTCTCTGCATATTTGTGGAAATGTTTCCGGTCCTGCATTGATGCATTGGAGCATCTCAGTTAGTATTCGGTCCATTCCTGGCACCTGTATTTCATAAATGCCTTCAGTGCAGCTTGGACTTCTTCCTTTAAAATCACGGCCTCCTTTTTCTTTTGTTTTTTAGAATTTTTGTTAAGGATTTTTGTACCTATGTTTATGTGGTGTATTGGTTTTCAGCCTTCTCTTTTTAGGAACTTTTTACTGTAATTGGAAGAAAGTTTATAGAGAAGATTGTCTTTCTGACCAATAAGTCTAACTTCTGGTATGATTTTGAGTTTGTCACCATATTTTCAAGCATTCTATTCAGAACTTTCTAATGCGATCCTTTTCAGAGAAATCAGTAGTGGTAGCCAGCACGGTCTAGTTGCTCTTGGCCTCAGGGGTGAGAGGACTGATGTTTGTGTGGCCCATTAGTCCATTGGACTACTTGTTTCCAGGTAGCTTTTGTTACTCTCCTTTCCTCTGGTCGGTGGAGACCAGGAGTTGCACCTTGCTTTAGATGGCTGCTCACAGACCCAAGTGCTATTCGCCCAAGTAGGCTGCAGGACGTCGTCTCTGTGAACTGCATTATGTCAGCAGCCCTTGGTGTCCCCCGAGGTTATGGATACCAATGCTCTTGATCAGATGCTGGCTCCTGAAACAGTTGAGTATTGATCAAGTTTGGAGGCAGAGGGACTCTGTATTCCTTTCATCCTTTTTTGATGCCACCTGCATCGGTTCGCTATTTTGTCCATGTAATCCTTTGATATTTCAACTTGAGGCTTGAATTTTTTTCTTCTTTCAGCTCGAGATAGGCCGAGCGTGTTCTCCTCCCTTGGGATTTCCTAATGCCGGGTCTTTGTACCTTCATTACACTGCTTTGTCCTCTCGTGCTGCCCTTGGAAGTCTCTCAGTCAGCTGTTGTAGGTCCCCATTTACTCCAGTCACATTTGCTTCTCTATGTCAGGAATGAGTTGAAGAGTCTCTTTGACATCTGTTTGGATGTCTTTCCTGTCTGTGTCATTTCAGCACCACTGGTGAAATGCTCCCAAGAGGGCTCCCGGAGGAACTGACCTTCTGGGAAGCATTGGCTTCCTTCTCTACTGTTTGCTACCTGTGATCCCAGTTCACGGTCTGCCTTTACCCCACGCTCAGGGCAACGGAGCGACCAAGAGCTACAGCAGCAGGAGTCAGCTAGCCATGTTATCAGGACACGACTGTGTTTTAGGGAGTGATGAAGTTGTTGGCTTTTGTTTTGTTTTGTTTTCCCTGAAAACAGATCAACTGCCTGATCAGTCAACCAATCACAGAGTTTAGGTGTGATTCTTTCTCTACACTCCTCTGAAGATCACCCAGGCAATCTCACAAGATTCTCTGAAACAAGCTGCTGTCCAGGAGTTCCCCAGCAGTTCCTGGACAGTGGGTATCATCGAGGTCCCTTTCTCAGACTCTAGACCAAATGAAGCTTTCCCTGACTGGATTTAACTACTGGAAGATTAACAAGGGTTCTGGAAGGTGGAAAGGAGTTCGGTTTTAGCACAATAGTGCACCCAGGGTTTCTGTCACCCAGCTTACTTACATAGGAACAGCTGATGGGCATAGCAGGGCCTTCCGAGTGCTAGGGAAAGAGAAAGGCCATCACTTAGTTGTATTGTCCTACAGAATCAGTGGTACATCAAGGTCAGTGTAATCCAAGAGTCCAAGGAATCAATAAATATCTATGCAGGACTCATCTGAGACAAGGCTACCTCGGGATTTTATCAAATGCAGTTGACCATTATCTTAGAAAGTCAGTAGTTAAGTTAAACATATGGTATCTCACATGTTCACACAGTGAAACCCAGTTGTCTTCTTTGTACCAACAAGAAGTGAAATAATACATACACCAGGTATGAAACAATAAAAAATTCCCACCATTCCCCTCCCAGGAATACAGAGAGAAAAAAAGCTGTCTTCAACCTTCTCCCAAGTCTGAAGGGAGATGAAAATCCTCTCCTAGCCCTCTTACAGGAGTGGGGTGAAATTAAATCCACAGTCAGTGCTCACAGACGCAGCAGTAAAGAAATCACCTGATTTATTGGTTTGGGTAAATCGGCTTGACACAAAGTGAACCTGTCACCCTGAAGACTAAGGTACACCTGGCCCACGCTGTGGCATTTCCAATGGCCTCCTCTTCACGTGAAACCTGGGCGGCCCCACCCTGTCTCTTATTAGAATTGAAGGCAAAATACATACTCACCTTCATGAAATGACCACTGACGATAGGGTGCTACAGCAAAGCGTGGTGAAGAAAGACGATGGTGCCCAGCTGTCCATGGAATAATGTCTGGGGTCTTAAAGGATTGTATTCAAACAAGCAGCCATCTAGGTGAGGAGTTAACTAAATCCACACAGAAAAAGCACCTCAGCTTGTGTGATCCAAAGATGACAATTACAGATCTCGAATATAGTGAGGACAAAAGCACCAGAGCAAAAATTATGAGCACCCAATTTGTAGATGGCGGAAGGTGAGGGCCCAAAGGCCACCTGCAGCGCATCTGTCAGACTGAGCCACGGGAAGATCCTCTATAGCCACAGGCAAGCGTCTCCATCAGCCTTACCATCAGACAGAGACCACTGTCATCTTGATTGTGCTGCATCGAACTTGACACGTGGCCCGTTGACCACTCTATAGATGAAACCTGAATTTGTTCTGGGTGCAAGCATTTCTTACTAGCTCCATGACAGAAATTTATTTCCTGGTTTTTAAATTATTATTGGGGGTCTTTTCCTTCTTATACATTATTAGTGTCTTGCCTGTTATGGGATTCTGTATGCACCCTTACCACCTTAGGCCGGTTTTCCCTAATGGGTCCCCCAGCTGTGAGGCACAGGAGCAGGGGATGCATAATGCTAAAAAGGGATGCAAGTGGCTATGGGGAACACTGGAGTGGGGGTGGGAGGTGTGGAGGGAAAGGGGATTTGGGGAGTAACTAATAAAGACAGAGGGGTGGGAGAGGGAACACTGGAGTGGGGTGGGAGGTGTGGAGGGAAAGGGGATTTGGGGAGTAACTAATAAAGACAGAGGGTGGGGGAGGGAGCACTGGAATGAGCTGTGATTGATTGCATGGCTCATCTTAAAGGCGATTTGACCATGGGGGGGGGGGGTTCTAAATTGATATGGGGGTGATCGTACATTTCTCTGTGATATGATTGAGTAATTGAATTATATGATATACAAATAACTTGTGAATAAAACTGTGGTGTGGGGGGGAGAATTGAAGGCAAGTATTCCCCAAGTACCCCTCTGCCTCACACTGTGTCTGCATCTGCCCTCAACAGTGGAAAGGTGTCATTCCCACTGCCAAGACACAGGACCCTTAATCCTATTTCTCCTGCCTCCTTGAGTATCTTACCCCATTCATTGGAGTCAACATATTTTTCTCTCCAGCATCACCCTCTCTCTGTAAATGTGCACAAATATAAGAAGACTACAAAAAGTTCATCGGGGGAGGGGCGGAGATGAAATTATAAAATAAAGGAAATTTTCCATGAGCTTCTTTTTTTTAAACATTTTATTAGGGGCTCATACAACTTTTATCACAATCCATACATATACATACATCAATTGTATAAAGCACATCTGTACATTCTTTGCATTTGCTGTCCACTTAAGCCCTTTGCATCAAACCCTTTTTTCCCCCTCCCTCCCCGCTCCCCTCTCCCTCATAAGCCCTTGATAATTTATAAATTATTATTTTGTCATATCTTGCCCTATCCGGCGTCTTCCTTCACCCCCTTCTCTGTTGTCCGTCCCCCAGGGAGGAGGTCACATGTAGATCCTTGTAATCGGTTCCCTCTTTCCCACCTACTCATCCTCTACCCTCCCAGTATCGCCCTCACCCCCTGGTCCTGAAGTTATCGTCCACCCTGGATTCCCTGTGCCTCCAGCTCCTATCTGCACCAGTGTACAGCCTCTGCTCTATCCAGACTTGCAAGGTAGAATTTGGATCATGGTAGTGGGCAGGGAGGAAGCATTTAGGATCTGAGGGAAAGTTGTATTCTTCATTGGTGCTACATCGCACCATGACTGACTCATCTCCTCCTCTAGATCCCTCTGTGAGGGGTCTCCAGTGGCCGACAATTAGGCTTTGGGTCTCCACTCTGCACTTCCCCCTTCATTCACTATGGTAAGATTTTTTTTTTTTTTGATGATACCTTATACCTGATCCCTTTGACACCTCGTGATCTCACAGGCTGGTGTGCTTCTTCCATGTGGGCTTTGTTGCTTCTGAGCTAAATGGTCGCTTGTTTACCTTCAAGCCTTTAAGACCCCAGACACTATCTCTTTTGATAGCCAGGCACCATCAGCTTTCTTCGCCACATTTGCTTATGCACCCATTTGTCCTCAGCGATCGTATCATGGAGGTGTGCACCCAATGATATGATTTTTTGTTCTTTGATGTCTGATAACTGATCCCTTGGGAACCACGTGATCACACAGGCTGGTGTGTTCTTCCATGTGGGCTTTGTTGCTTCTGAGCTAGATGACCACTTGTTTATCTTAAAACCTTTAAGATCCCAGAAGCTATCTCTTTTGATAGCCGGGCACCGTCAGCTTTCTTCACCACATTTGCTTGTTCACCCACTTTGGCTTCAGCGGTTGTGTCAGGAGGGCGAGCATCATAGAATGCCAATTTAATAGAAGTAAGTATTCATGCATTGAGGGAGTGCCTGAGTAGAGGCCCAACGTCCTTCTGCCACCTTAATACCAAACCTATAAATATAGGCACATAGATCTATTTCCCCATCCTCATATTTGCATGTACATGTCTTTGCCTAAACATCTATAAATGCCCTTTGGCTCCTAGCTCTTTCCTCTATTTCCCTTGACTTTCCTCCTGCCCCACTATCATGCTCTGTCCCCACCTGGGTTACAGCTATACCTCTTCAGTACGTTACCTTACCCTTGATCACTCCCTACCAGGCCTGCCACTCTCACCTCACCACCAATTTGGATCCCATGTTGTTCCTTTGTCTCCATTTCCTTACCCCCCAACTCCCCCTATCCCAAGTCCCCCCGGAATTGTCAGTCCCATTATTTTTCCTCCAGATAGTTCATCCAGCCTATCTTATTTAGACAGACCTGTGGAGATAATAATATGTACAAAAACAAGACAGAAGAAAACAAAGCAACAGTATACAACGAAACAACAACAAACCACTGATAAAGAACAATACAAAACACATCAAGAAAGAAAAGCTTGTAGTTAGTTCAAGGACGTTTGTTGGCCTTTAGGAGCGTTTTCCAGTCCAGTCTGTTGGGGCACCATGCCCTGGCCCCAAAGTCCACTTTCAGCATTCCCTGGGGACCTTGCCGATCCATTCCCTTGCTGTTCCCCTGCACTCCCCCAGTGCTTTGCCTCGGTGTGGTGGGATCAGGTCAGGCGCAATTCCCACATTGTGTCTCCGGTGCTGTCCCCTGTATCACCCTTAGTCACTGAGGGGCATCATGTCTCATAGTGGGGCCAGCCATGTTGTCCTCTCTGTGGAATAGCTGCTTTAATCAGGAACATCATCTTCAGGGCCTGGTGGGCCAGACTGTGCTCCACTCTCTCCTCCTCCCCCTTCATCTGCTCCCGTGTGCTCTCCCGGAGCTGCAGAATCAATGTCGTCCTTTGAAACAAATTCTTCTGGGGGGAGGGACAGGCATCCACTTAATATTTGGTACTGGGGCCAGCCTTCCAGACCTCTCCACTGGTGCTCTACTCCACGCCGGAATGTTGCATTCACGCCTTGAGGCACTGGGTTGAAGTCTGGTCCCTCTTTCCCTGTGGAGATATAAACAATACCCTCCCCTTGGGTGGGTTAGTGCCCCATGCCCCCGCTTCCCTTTTCTTCCTTATATTCATACTTTTTTTTTTCTTTCCCCACCTCCTCCCCTGTTGTCTACCATGTGCATCCCTGGATTTGATCTGGTCTCTGCCATACTACACAGTCCTCACCCTGAAAATGTTTGTATACAGTAGCTTTTTCCCCTGTGTCCCTTTTGCATTTTTTAAAATACTTACCTCAGCGGGTAAGTCTTAAAGTCTCTTCACACGTCCTAGAAATCCTCCCTCCAGTTCACAGATGTCTTGGTGCTCCGGAATCTCTCACTCTCTTACCCACCTTCTAAAAGTGATTACTTTATGTGCGAAATCTTACTGAGTTCCTCGTACTTTATAGCAAGCATCACACTAGGTGTTAGGAAGATCCCCAAGAATAAGACACGGTTCTTCCTTCAAGTAAAGGAAACAGGGACACCCCCTGCCTAAGGCAGAAATACCATATATTGCTGTTTATAGGTGCTGTTAAGAAGCTAGGTGCTGGGCAGGGAAAGAAAGGAGCTGAAATCGAGACCGACCAGAAACCCTTCCGCAGGCAGGGCAGGGAGAAGAGGCCTGTGAAGGCTGAAGGAAGAGCAATCCTGGCCCAGGGGACCAGATGCACCAAAGCCCTGGAGGCAGCGAAGATCCTGGCTTACATTCAGAGGGGAAAAGCCATGTAGTTCAAGGACAGTGCACAAGGACAGACAGAGACGAGATGCTGAATGCCGTCAGGAGTTTAGACTTCGTTACAAGTCCAATGAGCAGTGGTTGAAGGGGTCTTCGAGGGGAACAGGGAAATGGCAGCCCTTGGGGTTGGAGGGAGAAAGAGCTGGGTGGGGGAGGAAGCGCAGCTTACGTGAGTGCGGGAGCGTTCTGAGGTTCTGAGTGAACAAGCATATTGACTCTGTCAAGCTCTAAATCCAGGGTGCTTGCTATCTTTTCCGAATCACTGACGGTTATCCTCTTACTTAAATAACCTTACTTTGAGTGCACTTAGAAAAAATGGAAAATTGTGTTAAAGGAGAGCAACAAGTACGTAGGTTATTCCCGTCCTTAAACAAAGCCGGGTTCTGTTATGCGTCACGGAAAATTAAAGCACAGTAATAAAATGCACCACCAAGACGTGCTGACGAATGATTTTGTGGAATAGCTGCTTTGCCTCCCGTTCATAGATGCTAACTTTTCCTCTCCAGGACTTAAGCTGTGCGTTCTATTTGTTTTGTTTTTAGATTACATTGACAACGATTGGGTATGGAGACAAAACGCCCCTCACTTGGCTGGGAAGATTGCTCTCTGCAGGCTTTGCGCTTCTTGGCATTTCTTTCTTTGCACTTCCTGCTGTGAGTATCTGGACAAACAGAACCATTTGAATTCGGTCTTGAAGGTTTGTAGGGTAACGCGCCACAAGCTGATATGCCTGTCATTGTATCTTCATCACTTACGGTTTTTCCGATTAGGATATTGATTTTTCTACATACTCAATCTAGTTGAATAACGTACAGGACGTGACTTCCCTTGGGAACGCTTCACGTGAGAATTTAATGTCTCCTAGGTGCTTCTAGCCAAAGCACGACCCACAGGCACCGCCTCAGCATGCTGCAAATCCATTACAGCAACTGCACCGTCGTAAGGCATTTGCTGTAAGCGGACAGCTCCAGCTTGACTGACGGTGTGTGTGAATAAGGAGGGCAGCATGCGCGAGTGGAGGATTGACCTCTAGGGCCATTCCATGTGAGTGAAAAGCTTGTGACCTTAACGTGATTTAAGTGTACCTGACGATTTAGCCTCTGTGTCAACATCACTGATTTTTCTTAATGATAAATTTCTGCATTTTATCAGAATGACATGCATATGTATCTTCCCCCAACCTTCTAGTTATTTTCTCCTTAAGGGATGAAGCTTGACACGTGATCATTTTACCCTGTTTCTCCGAGGCAGTTGGTCAGCAGTTTACGCAAATGCCAACTGCAGGTATGGCTAGTTTCATCAGCGAAGGGTCCAGCACCGATATACTGATACTCTGGGCCATCTTGCAGAGGTTAATCTGTGTCCATATCTTGGGATACATTCACAGACTCCATAGTTCTTCTTGGGTAGATGTCTCACCAAGTGCCTTCATTTTTAAAACTACAAGAATTAAATTAATACAAATGCCAAGAAAAGTCGCCTTTACCATGAATCTTTCAACTGAACTCCCATAGCAAGTGCTGAGATCTTGTTTATTGCATGAAAGATTAAAACATTAATATTTACCTTTAAAAAAACCCTCACTGTGCAAAGTAAAAGAAAACAGAGGAAATATCTAGGAAGCAAAGCTATGAATCGAGGAATAAATATAGGTGTGTATATGTAAATATTAATTCATAAAAATTGAGGTATTGGCCTATGTACATATATTTACATAGCAGTACACTGAGGTAGTGGATGGACTTGGGGCCTCTGCTCAAGCCCTGCCTCGATGCAAGAACACTGGTGATGCTCACCCTCCCAGCATGATCACTGAAGACAAAGTGGGTGCACAAGCAAATGTGGTGAAGAGAGCTGATGGTACCCGGCTACCAAAAGATACAGCATTTGGGGTCTTAAAGGCTTGAAGTTAAACAAGCAGCCATCTCGCAGAGAAGCACCAAACCCACATGAAATAAGCACACCTGTTCAATCATGAGGTGTCACCAGGATCCGGTAATGGACATCAGAAGATGCCCAAAACAAACAAACAAAACATATTGTTGAGAATGAGGGGGGTCAGAGCAGAGACCCAAAATCCATCTGTAGACAGTAGTCACAAAGGGTCACAAGGAAGGCATGAGTCAAGCAGGATACAGTATAGCACGGATGAAACACACAATAATCCTCTGGTTCCTTGATACTTCCTCACCCGCCACTATCATGATCCCAGTCCTGCCTTTCACTGTGGGCTAAACCAGAGCATGTACAAAGGCACATGTAAGAGCTCATAACACACAGAATCCAGGTTAGATAAACCCCTCAGGAGTAGAAATAGGAGTAGCAATACCAGGAGGGAGGGGGAGGGTGGAGAGAGAAGGGGAGGAAGGGGGAACTGATCACAATGATGGTCACATAGTCACACCCCTTCCCAGGGGATTAACTACAGAAACCGCAGGGGAAGGGAGACCATGGTCACTGTAAGATATGAAATTAATAATAATTTGTAATTGACCAAGAGGTCATGAGGGTGGGAAGGGAGGGGAAGAAGAGCTGATACCAAGGGTTCAAATGAAAAGTAAATGTTTGAAAAATAATGATGGCAACATATGTATAAATATGCTTGATACAATTGATATATGGATTGTTATAAGAGCTGGAAGAGCCCCCAGTAAAATGATCTTTTAAAAAACACCTCACTGCCCTGGGGTTGAGGCCACTTGCTCATGGCCCCGGAGTCAATTCTTATTCAGAGTGACCCTATAAGACAGTGTAGAAACTGCCCGGTGGATTTCTAAGTCTGTAACTCTTTACTGGCATAGAAAGCCTAGTCTTTCCCCCACAGAGTGGCTGGTGGCTTCAAATTGCTGACCTTAGTCCACCATGCCACCAGGATTCCTTTCAACTACCCTATAACAAAAAAAAAACAAAAAAACCCTCATTGCTATTAGATCAATTTTAACTCATAGTAACCCTATAAGGCAGAATAGAACTGCTCCTGTGAGTTTCTGAGACCATAACTCTTTACCAGAGTAGAAAGTCTCTTTATCTCACAGAGCAGCTGATGGTTTTTGAACTGCTGACCTTGTGATTAGCAGCCCCACATGTAAGCACATGCCAACAGGGCTCTTAGCGACCCGATAGGACAGGGTAAAATTGCCACTGTGAGTTTCCAAGACTGTAACTCTGGGAAAATAGAAAGATGTTCTCCTGCTGCGTGGCTGCTGGTTTCGACCTGCAGGTCTTTTCAGTGGAACCTCGCCAGCACCAGCCTTTTAAAAGGTACAGGAAAGGTCATCCTTCCCTGCCCGTCCTAGCACCCAACAGCGTTGACTGGTTGAGGCTGAGAGAGTATGTGTGGGCATTCTGCTGAGGAAGCCAGAGGTAGCTGGAGTGCCTATCCTGTCTGGGATTTCCTCCTGCCAGGAAACCACAGAACCCAGGAAAGGAAGTCTACCCTCATCGTTCTCTCTAAGCAGGAGGATGTTCTTGACATCTGCTAGTCGCACAGCGTGCTCTCGAGACAGGTGTCTCCCAGCATGACCTGCTGTCCATGCGTGGGCTGCACATGAAGCCCTTTAATCCAAATGATAACAAAAGGGGAAACACTGAAAGCATTTTCCAAAACATGTTACCTTTCCAGTTCATGCTTATTCAGGATGCTCAGCATAGTCCTAAAACTTAAAGCCTAACAATTGAACTCAAACTATTCTAGAATATGAACTAAAATGAAGTTCAGTCTGTAAGAGTTTGCCTGTGTTGGCACCAGATGTGTGAAGGGATGACACGGCATTCAAAGATGAAGCTCTGTTGCCTATGCATCACACTAGACTTTAATCGACTTCTAGTTAGGTGCACTGAGCTGTGCCCATCAATGGCTTCAAAACTGACTGTCTGTCTCATCTGGGTAATTGCCCCTCCCTCCACTTTTTCCCGTATTTTCGTAAGTGTAAAGTTCTGGCGTTACAGAGGATTTAAGCTAGGACACATTTGGAACACTCCTTCCTCCACTTTATGAAGGCAAATACACACTTCTTCAAACTAGAAGAAATAAGAATGGTGGCAGACAGTTGGAATGGGGGCCCTAAGGAGATGACAAGCAGGCCTGGTTTACTATCTGTTGTAATGTACCATCTGGCACAAGAAATATGTGGCAAACATTGCCATCTACTAATGAATGTTTCTGAGCAATGCCAGTGTGATCTGCAGCACATTTTCATTTCATTGGCCAATGATAGGTGTGTGCTAGGTGAGACCTGTGTTCATTTTCCAAACAGGATTTAACTCTTTTAAATATCCATGTAAATAAGTGCTCAAAAATAATATCTATTATAGCTGAGTCAATGTCTACAAAATCTGAAATTGGAGTAGACATATATGTATGATGTGTTATGAATACAGTCTGTGAACTCTGATATTTCATATTCTCTTACATGACTAGACTTCATAAAAATTACATTAAAAAAGAAAAATGACATTACGAGGGAAAATTATTTTTTCCCCAAATGATCTCAAATAGCCAGGGAAAACTGAGTATGTATAACTAGAGTGGATCTTGATTTGGAAATCAAGTGCTTTTTCTTGTTTAACCTCGGAATGGAGGCAAATGCTACTTAAATCTTCAAGCCAAATCACAGAGACCAGGTTTTGATAAAGCTAAGTTTACGTGATCACAACCAGCGTGGATGGAGATCTTAGACAGTGTTGGGACAGTCACAGAAAAAGAAAAAGAAATAGAAACCAGGACCTATGTCATGATTTGAAATTTCAAGGCAGCTATTTATTGTAATTAGTAATAGAGAGGATCATCGTTAATTAACAGCAAATAGAATTATTGTATCATTCTGTATTATAAATATAATTGCATTACTTATTGTCTGGACGTTATCACAGATATGCTCAGAATTGTAGAATCTCAGGGGAAGGCTAAAGTTCTTTTGGGCCTTACATGTATCTCCGCCAAGTTGGCATCCATCGAAGTCTTACTCCTTCTTTGAAAATGAGACACCCATCACCCTCCTAGCCAGCCTATACCATCTTTAAAGTTGGGCTTCTTTTTTGTTAAGAAATTGAATGTATATATATATATCCCTTACCTACGGAAAATATTGTCCTCGTGCTTGTAAGACACACTTCTCTAACCTAAAGGTTAGACTCCCCTGGAGTTGAAAGTAAGCTAGCAATATATGTAGCTAGTGAGTAAAACCCACAGGCTTAAGAGCTGTGGAGCTCTAAGCCCCACGCCAATAAAATGGAATGTTATAGACAAAGTGCAAGACGGAATTTAGCAAGCCCTCTGAAAGCCACCCTAAAGCTGAGACCAAGTGTCGGTTTCTCCAGTGTTAGATCAAAGAGGGTGAATATCAAAGAACTCGAATTCTGACAGGTGGAGATGAGAAGCACAAGGAAAGGAAGCTAGTTTTAAATGCATATAAATACATATAAATGCATATAAATGCATATAAATACATATAAATGCAGGAGGTGCATCCCAATCTTACTAACGCTAAATATGAATAAAAAACCCAAACCAAAAACGATTACTAAAAATGCAAGAGTGAAACTAAAGAAAATGGATGTGTGCTTTGCACTAGCCTGTGCTCTTACCTTTTTTGCACAGAGCAAAACAGAAAACCTTCAATCTCTTCAAAACTGACTGTCTGCTTGTCTCATCTGGGTAAACTGCCCCTCACCCCATCTTTTACTGTATTTTCATAAGTGTAAAACTCTGGGGTCACAGAGGATTAAAGCTATGACAACTTGTGAACGCTCCTTCCTCCATTTAATCAATGTAAATACAAAATGTCATCAAAATAATCGAAATATCACCACGTGGACAGCAAATTTATGTCCACTATCTCAATTTCCGGGTCCTGAATGATGCTGTCTGGTAACCCTTGGACTGCTCACCAACATGGCAACAGTTCAAACCCACCAGCCGCTCCTCAGGAGAAAGACAAGTTCCTGTCAAGTTCTGCAAAGCCCTGGAAACCCTGTGTGTGGTAGCAATGAGTCAGAATGAACTCGATGGGCATGCATCTGCCAAGCGCAAGGCCCTTGGGTAGTGCACATGATTGACAGATCAAGCCTACTGAGTGGAACCCTGGGAAAGGCCTAACCCTCTGCTTCCTCCATTATGATTGCAGCCAAGAGACCCCTCTGGAGCAGGATGTTAACATGAGGCAGGATTGACTCAAAGGCAATAGATTTTGTTCCTTTTTTTTTTAATCTTAAATTTAAAAGCTAACTCTGTCCAAACTCAAAATTCATGGCTTCTCACTTCTGTCACTAAGACCATTCACTATAACTAAAACATAAAAATATGTCACAGAAAAGACCACACAGACCAAAAAGATTACATATTGTAAATTTTTTATAATTATGGAACCTCTTAACATATCAGAAAAGACAATCCAATCCAATGGCTACCTGGCTAACTAAAGAGCTTTTTTTGTTTTAATTAGGGGTGACATGGTGCCAACAACTTGCCATTGGCCAGTAGCATTAGAATACTGATCCTGTATGCTTTAATAAGTCGCATGATTGTGGGTAAATTATGTAGTGTGTGAGTAGTCCCCGACTCCACTTGTGAGGCTGTTCTTGCTGTCAGTTGTCATTGAGTCCGTTCCAACACACCGTGATCCCATGGGCAAAACGACAGAAACGCCTGCCTTCCCTGTCCTGCACCTTCCTCACCATTGTTTGTTTGAGCCCATGGTTGCCACCCATGAGCCAACCCCTCTCATTGATGTCTTCCAGAGACTGGTCTCCCCTGATAACATGTTCAAAGGCATGTTCTCTACGGCGCATTCTGACTGTACTTCTCCCAACACAGATTTATTTGTTTATTTGATCCACGATGTTTCCAACATGATTCACCACAATTCAAATGCATCCCTTCTTCCTTGGCCTTCCTTATGCCTTGTCCATCTTTCACATGCATCTGAGGCCATTGAAAATACCCTGGGATCAGTCAAGAACACCTTAGTCTGATGGATGGAATGTTATAAGAACTGTAAGAGCCCCAATAAAATGACTTAAAAAGACACCTTCGTCCTCAAAGTGATATATTTGCTCATTAACAGTGGAGAGAGATCCTGTGAAGCAGAGTTTCCCAACGCAGTACAGTCTTTGATACCAGGACTCTTGCTTCCATAAACATTTAGTGTAGCTCCAACTGAAATGAAATCGTTGGCACCGTCAGTATTGTCTCCATTGATCATGGTATTGTGCATTCGTCCCATTGTGAAGAGACATACACAAGGCAATATCTTCGATCTTCTTCATAAACAAATACCTCCTCACTTTTAGCAAGCAATGGTGTGGTATCTGCACGTTACCCGTTGTTAAGACGCTTTCATCCAAGCCTACTGCTACCTTCCTCAGCATGGAGTTCAGCTTGGCAGATTATTTTCTCAGCATATAGTACAAATAAGTATGGTGAGAAGATGAAACATTTAAAAACACCATTTCCTGATTTTAAACCTTGTTCTGCCTCTTGGTCTATGTCGTTCCACAATGAACACAATTACGTGTTTTGTTGTGAAGAATTCCCTTTCTGCACAATGTACTCATGGTTTGTCATGATCCACACAGCAGAATGCCTTTGTCTGGTCAATATAACACAAGTAAACCTCTTTCTGGTATTTTCTGCCTCCAGCCAGAATCCATCTCACATCAGTAATGCGATCCCCTCATTCCTCGTCCGCCCGCTCCTGAATCTGGCTTGAATTTCTGACAGATCTCTGTTAATGTGCTTCTGCATCATTTCCTAATTTTCCTCATGAAATGTTGCTTGCATGTGACATTAATGATACTGATATTTATGATACTGTTCAATAATGTCTGCATTCTGTCGAATCACCCTTTTTTGGAATGGACACAATGATGGATCTTTTCCAGTAGGTTGACCAGCTACCTTCCTTCAAAATTTCTTGGCATAAATGAGGGTTTCCAGTGCTTCATCGGCTTGTTGAAACATTTCTATTGGAATGCCATCAATTCCTGGAGCCTTGTTTTTGACGAATGCCTTCAGCGCAGCTTGGACTTCTTCCTTCAGTGCCATTGGTTCTTGATCATGAACTTCTTGAAATGGTTACATGTCTACCCGGTCTTTTTAGTACAGTGATTCTGTGTATTTCCTTCCATTTTATTTTGATGCTTCCTGTATCATTTAATATTTTACCCGTAGGATGCTTCAACATTACAACTCAATGTTTGATTTTTCCCCTCCATTTCTTTCAGCTTGATATATGCTGAACATATTCTTCCCTTTTGCGTTTTCAGCTCAAGGTCTTTGCACGTTTTATTGTAAAACTTTAATCTTCTGCTTTTGCCCTTTGAAATTTTGTGTTTAGTTCTCTTATTTCATTCTTCCTTTTGTTTTTGGCTATTCTGTGTTCTAGAGTAAGTTTCAGAGTCCCTTCTGACATACATTTTGTTCTTTTCTTGCCTTTTTTTAGTGACGTTTTGCTTTCATCACGTATGGTGTGCTTGCTTTCACTCCGCAGCTCATCCGCTTTTCGGTCATTAGTGCTCAATGAGCTGTATGTGTTCTTGAGATGACCTCTAAATTCAGATGGGATCTACTCCAGGTCGTATTCTGGCTCTCGTGACTGAGATTTCATTTTCTTCAACTTCACAGAAAGCCCCTGATGATATTAAGCTTCTCCCTCGCCTCTTCTCACAGACCTAGTCTGTTCGATTCCTGTGGATTCCATCCAGGGAGGACCATGTGGAGAGAAGCCCATGTGCAGTGAAGAAGTCAGAGTCTTGAAAAAGTCCGTCTTGTGATCTGTGTTTCTGTCACCTGGACACGGTTTCTGAATGCAGATCTATCCTCTGTTCCCAATGTTTGAATTCTAATCAATACTTATCAGTGCATCTTGATTGCCCGTGTGATCAATATCAGTCTGAGCAAGTTGGTGAAATTCTTCCATTTCTTTATCACCGACTTTAGTGATTTGCGTGTAAATTTGAGTAAGTATTGTATGAACTGAGCTTCCTATAGGTGCACAGGTATTCTATCTAGACTCTGGAGGAGTTTGTTTAAATGCTCATGTTACTTAAGCTAATATATATTTCAAAAGATTTTAAGTGCTTTTTTTGATATTTTGTTCCAGGGCATTCTTGGCTCAGGTTTTGCATTAAAAGTGCAAGAACAGCACCGCCAGAAACATTTTGAGAAAAGAAGGAACCCAGCCGCCAACCTCATTCAGGTAACTGTCAGGGGGCTAGGGAGACGGCAGCCCCGTCTCCAGAGCACTTGTTGGGGTCCCTTTGTAATCGCTGTGCTTCGGGGCTTAGGAGAGCTACTGGTTTTAAACATTGAAACCACTGCTTGGGTTTTTGACAGCTATTCCTGCTCCCCCCCACCATCAGAAGAAGAAAAAATGTCAGCATAAGGCAGATGCATGATTCAGATTAATTAACAGTGCCAGTGAGGCCATACAGAGGTTAGCAGTTATATGGCTTCTGGAATGACCTAATATGTCTTACAAATTACTTGGTGAAACATAATTGATAGTTAAGTGATGGAGCAGAACATGGCATTGTTCCCTGCTTTACAATTACTTTCTCCAGACAGATATATGACACTACTGTAAAGAGCAACATATTTGTTTGGAATGTCAAGGTTTAGTGCCTGTGGACTTGCTTTTACTACCATCGAAAGCAATGGTTTGACACCGCTATCCTATTTTAAGGGCTCGTGGGATTATAGAATACCTCGGTGTTTGAGAATATGAAAAATAAGCCTGTTATGTGAAGCTAGCTCAAACAATATATATTTTGTTTAGCATTTAATTTTTTTTCAATAACTTAGGCTTGGCTTCCTCCCTAAAAGGAATGCATCTTCTCTTGCAACCCATACATTGTAGGGAGCAAAACCATCCCGCAACGAGCTTAAGAATCGCAAACCACATTTTGCTCTAAATCCATAAAGTGAAATCAGGTTTTATTTATAAATAAGATGATTATTCAATCTAAAGTTTTCCTGTCCGTCAGACAGTGAATGCTCCAGAAGTTATAAACAAGAGAGATTTGGGTAGCCATCCAAAGCTCTAGGAGATTTGTCTTCATGCTTTAGTAGCAAGTGCATTGTTTTAATGGGAAGTCTGTAAGGGGCAACCACCCCATAGTCTTATCCTCAGCCTTTACCTGTAGCTGTGATATGCAGTCCTTCCAGGAGAAACAGAGCTAAGGAAAGAAAGTAGATAGATAAAAAGATTTAGTTATATCGTAACAGAGCTATGTTTATGTCTAATGACTAATTGATCTGTAAAGCAAACTATTCTGCAACTATTGACAAGGAAATGGGCCATTGGGTAGGATTTCTAATGCACACCGTAGAAGCCACTACTTAAATTTCCTGTGTTTTAAACAACATTAAAAATAAATTAAACTTTTTTTCCCAAAGGAAAACATTCCCACGTTAGGAGGAATGTCAGATCTGAAGCCAAACAATAATTGGCATCATGAAAGGAGGAGTCACATACCTCCAGGGTGTGCTTCCAAACGATCTCAGACTTGGAACTGATAGCTTGTGTTCTCCCGGAGTTTCTTAAGAAGCCATTAAGTGGTCCGAGCGTCTAACAACTTTTTTCTAACTGTTTTACTCTTTCAGTTCCTTTCAACACTTCCCAGCTGGTGAGTGCAGAGGCTAATCCCTGGGTTTCCTGCAGCCAGGTGATAGCAAATCCTGCCTATACAGGAAACCACTGTCTGTCTGATACATATCTCAATCCTTACTTCTAGGAGATTGAGGATCCTGCTGGAATTAATACAGTTCAAATTTATTTAAAATCCCTACTAAGTGACTTATTAGCTTTTTAATGGGTCTTTTCTCAATTAACATTCAAAATACAACAACTTCTGTGTACAGATCCTTGATATTTCTGGGGTGTAAAAGGGAAATTCACATTTTTTTTAAAGTCTAGAATATGAGCCCTTTGAGGAATTTCTTGTGTATGTAGTAGCTGTGAAGATTTGCACTGTCCAATATAATACCCAGTATCCATGTGTGGATGTCTAAAATTAATTAAAATACAATTGAAAATCCAGTTCCTACCTTTCAAATGTTCGATAATCACATGTGGAGTAGTGGCTACCATATTGGCAAGGCATATATGGAGAACAAGAGGAGCTATTTTGATCTGACTTAAATTATTCTTCATTACTGAATTGCTCAAAAACAAATTCAAGAATACCTTAATATCTCAGCACAGTTTCACTAATCAAAGTAGAATCGATCAATTTTTTTAAAAAACAATTGCTACTCCATTCAAATGAAATTTGTATATTTATTGGCTATAGAAATAATCAAATGATTATTAAATAGATCCATTGTTCCTCCTTTATGTGGCCCTTAGCCAAGACTTGTGACTTTACACCTAGATAATATTATATTATATATATTACCTACTGTATGAATGTCTTTTTAAAGATGCATTTGAAAAGTAAGGATTGTTTGCTGGTCCGTGGATGTTCTTGCCTGTTTTGCTGGCTTTGCTGAACATTCAGAATGATGTTCGTGACCAAAAGCAATCCCATTGGCTTTAAGCCAGAGCCACTCTCTTCCTAAAGAGCAGCTGACATACCCAAGTTGCCTTGTCAGTTGGTTGGTGAGACAACTAATGTAACATTCACCTGAAGGTTTTGGAGGAAAGTTTGGAACCCCAGCAGCTTGCAACAGATTTAACTGTGTCGATTTCTTTTCATGAGTCACTTTAATTAACTTTTCATTGTCAACTAGAGCAATCTGGGGAAAGAAATCAGTTCCCTGTAACATTTTGAATACCTGCCCAAATGTGACTGCTTTTATTAATAATGTCTCACACTTGAAAAGTGTTACTTAGTTTGCAGAGTGCTTCTAATACATTATATTACTTGATCTTCAGGACAACCCTTAAAAAAATTTTTTGTGACCCTGTAGGACGGAGTAGAATTGCCCCATAATTTTTCCAAAGATATAAAGCCATACAGAAGCAGACTGCCTCCTCATTCTTCCACAAAGCAGCTAGTGAGTTCAAACCTTTGACCTTTCCATTCAGAACCAAGAGCTTTAACCACCACACCACTAGGGTTCCTTGAAAAAAAAGAAACCTCACTGTCATTGAGTCCATGCTGACTCAGCAATCCTGCAGGACAGGGTAGACCTGCCCTTGTGAGTTTCCAAGACTGTTGCCCTTACGGGTTGAAATCCCCATCTTTCTCCCTCAGAGAAGCTGACTAGAAGAATAATATTGCCTTTAACATGAGGAAGCTAAGCCAAAAAATATTATTGACTTGAGCATATGCCATTAAAATGTGACAGAGCTAGGACTCGAATCGCTATTCTCTGCATCTGAATCCGGAACTCTTCTAAACGGCAGTAAGAGATTGCATCCTCATAGGCACAGGACTGGGTCTTTGAAGGCAGCCTTCAACCATCCATGTTAACAGTTGATTTCTGTAGCAGTGGACCCAGTTGAGGGTGGAAGCAAGACATTTTGCTGAAAGCAGAAGCAGGGAGTTAAATGTAAGTGTGTGGCATGAATGCTGGAAGAAAGGCAGTTCCCTAAGAGAAGAGATTAGGAGATGCTGCTCGGATAAACTGATATGAATCTATGTTAAAATGTTGGCTTTCCCTGTAAAATAACTTAGTTTTCTCCCACTTACCCTAAAGGGAAGACTATAGTCAATAAGCCAAGACCACTGAAACAAAATTTATCTTTTCTAATGCTTCAGTCAAATAAGAACAGACCCAACGGGAGAAAAATCCCAAACAATGGTGGGGGAAATAGATCAAAACTAGAAAGGGGAATAAAGCTGGGAGGCAGGGGGATGCTCCCATAAAGTAGAAAAAAATAAACAGAAAATAATAAGACACAATATCAAAATTGGAAAATCCTTTCAGAAAAACCAATATCCAACTAATCAGAGTACATTTTAAAAGTACTAGGAAACTAAGGAGAAAACATTGAAACAATATTCCTATTACAGTGCAATGATCTCCAATTTAAGGGCAGAAGTGGCCATGGTGAAAGGACTCCCTAATTGCCCAGCACCACAAACAAAATCTTCACACCATGACTATCAGAGTGAAATATCAGAACACCCACTAAAGCGGGGGAGTTTTAAATCCTTGTTGAGAGAGTGAGAAGATCCTATCCAAAGAATCCAGATGGCCTGGGATTCCTTTTAAGTAACCCTGAAGGCTGTATAACAATATTTGCAACAATATGGAAGGAAATTCTGTCCAACCTAGAAGTCTATTTTCAGCCAACCTAGTCATGGAGCATGATAGCATCAAAATACTTTTCAGTCATGTAAAATCTCAAAGAACTTACGTCCTAATGACTTATACTTAGGAAGTTGCTTGTATAGAATTGCTTTTCCAAAACCAGATGGTAAATCCAGAAAGAGAAGCACAAGGTCCAGGAAAGATCCCACATATATACAAGCAAAGGCAATCCTTAGGAGAGTGGTGAAGGGGCGCCCAGGACAGAAGAAGTAGCAAGTCTAAGAGCTCAAAGTAAACAGGAAAAGAGAGCTCGCAGACAGAGGCCTTCAAGGAAACAAAATTCACTGACAGCATCTACAATGCTTTTGACCAGCATTCTAGAGTTCTGGTGGTGAATTCATGAATGTGTTCAAAATAGTTACATTGAAACCAAAGCAAATGACAAAAAAAATTAAAGTAGGGCAATTATTAACTTCAAGAAAATAAACTGGGAGCAATAAATAGTTCCATAGGTCTAACAATGCAAGCGTGAAATGCTAACTTTAAAATTTGAGTTATACAAGGACAGGGGAGCAACAAGTGATCTAAAACTGATAGGGAGAAGGTTGTAGGAGGCCTGGTAGGGCTTGATCAAGGACAATGTAACCAAAAGGAATTACTGAAACCCAAATGAAGGCTGAACATGATAGTGGGACAAGAGGAAAGTAAAAGGAAATAGATGAAAGAACTAGGAGGCAAAAGGTATTTATAGAGGTCTAAATAAAGGCATGTACATATGTAAATATATTTATATATGATGATAGGGAAATATATCTATGTACATATATTTATAGGTTTTGTATTAAGGTAGCAGATGGACATTGGATCTTGGCTCAAGTCCTCCCTCAATGCAAGAACACATTATTCTAATAACTTGGCATCCTATGATGCTCACCTTCCCAACATGATCACTAAAGACAAAGTGGATGCATAAGCAAATGTGGTGAAGAAAGCTGATGGTGTCCAGCTACCAAAAGATATAGTGTCTGGGGTCTTAAAGTCTTGAAAATAAACAAGCAGCCATCTAGCTAAGAAGCAACAAAGCCCACATGGAAGAAACACACCAGCCTGTGTGATCATGAGGTGTCGATGGGGATCAGGTATCAGGCATCAAAGACTTGGAACAGAAAATCATATCATTGTGAATGAGGGGGAGTGTGGAGTGGAGGCCCAACTGTAGGCAATTGAACATTCCCTTACAGAAGGGTTGTTGGGAAGAAACAAGCCAGTCAGGATTCAGTATAGCACTATTGAAACATACAACTTTCCTCTAGTTCTTTAATGCTTCCTTGCCCCACTATTGTGACCCCAATTCTACCTTACGAATCCAGCTAGACCAGAGCATGTACATGAGTACAGATAAGCGTTCGAAACACAGGGACTCCAGGGCAGATAAACCCCTGAGGACCCATTTTGAGAATAGTGATACCAGAAGGGGAAGGGGAAGGTAGGGGGAGAAAGGGGGAATCAATCACAATGATCTGCATATAATAACCCCCTCCCAGGGGGACAGACAACAGAAAAGTGGGTGAGGGAAACATTGAGTGGTGTAAGACATGAAAAAATAATAATAATTTATAAATTATCAAGGATTCATGAGGGAGGGAGGGAAAAATGAGGAGCTGATACCAAGGGCTCAAGTAGAAAGCAAATGTTTTGAGAATGATGATGGCAACAAATGTACAAACATGCTTGACACAATGGATGGATAGATGGATGGACTGTGATAAGAGTTGTATGAGCCCCCAATAAAATGATTTTTAAAAATAAAAAATGAGTTATATACTGAAAAACATTTAACAAAAATCCAAAAGGGTGATGCTCAGTGACCTAACACATCTGAGGTAACCTTCGAAATGAACAAACAAAATACAGACAATGTTGAAAACCAGATCAGGCCTCATGTGCATCAGTGAGGGGGTCAACTGACAAGGTTCTACGTTCAAATCAGGTGTAGCCTTTTGATCTCCTATAGTCCTCTCCCCAATGCACTTTGTTTAGTAACCACTTTCCTCCCGCCCCTCTATTATGCACAGAGGGAAATCACAGGAGGCATATTTCTGTATAGTTCCCACAAATGTATCTCGGGCTTCCACTGTCACCCACAGCCTTCTGCAAACCATATTCTCACAGCTGGGGCTCTGATACTACTCCCTCCTTCGGCTTCATATTACATTATTTCCAATCCTTTGATTATAGGTTGTTCTGTTTTTTTCAGTATTTGAAAGCCAGGATTGATGAACCCCTAGGGACAGCAAGTGGAATAAGGTTTCTGGGGGGTTCTTTGGGGGGCAGGGGATGGTGGTAAAAGGGAGCTGAGATGTCAAGGATTTCAAGAAGGAAAAGAAGGTGTTAAAACCGATGGTGGCAGCCATTGTACAGTACTGCGTGATGTGACAGAACCATGGAATGATAGGATATCTGTATTAACTCCCAATAAAAATGGTTGTGGGAAACGTGGGATATAAAAATATTGAGCAAGGTGAAAGGAGAAGAAGGAGGCTTCTTGTAGGAAGGAGGCTTCTCCTAGATAGGAAGCCAACTGACAATACTTAAAAGGGAAAGAGCAGGAAATATAAGTCTGAGCAGTCTCCTTAAAAATCAGAATCCTTAAATGTTTAGATAAACAGTCAGAAGGACAGAAGGGGTTGTCTCTAGAGGGCAAGAGTTGAGATGAAGAGAACCTGGCAAAGGGTTTCTCATTCTAAAGAATTTAGGGTTCTGATTTGCTTAATTCTGCACACGTGCTACTTGAAAAAAAATAAGTTCTATATTAATTACATCTTGGATAGTCAGCTGAAACTAAAATGTCTAGTAAGAGAACCCAAAGTGTATTCTCTGTAATAATCCAGGACATTCAGACTTTCTCCTCAAAAACAAATGTACAGACACTAACTACTCTAATTACAGATCAATGTTCATATTTATTTGTTTACCTGTGCAGACCACTAGGTTCACTTGCCAATAGGAAACTTGGCTTTCATTTTGCTTCATTTTCACTTGCCCTTTCAGCATATTTGCTATAAAATAGATCATAAGAAATACCTCCAGAGCATTATTTTTCTCCTACCCACTATAATATGATTTTGGCTTTAGCTATAGGAACATCGGCTACTTGATCATATGGTGTGGGTTTGAGGTTCAGCTCCTTGAAGCAGTCAGCTGGGAGGGGGGGAAGAATTCAGGCCAGGACAACCTTAATGGAGTTCCACTTTTTGACAGTTAACTAATATCAGCTCTGAGAACAGATGCCACTTGCCACTTCTGTACCTCTCATCTTCACAACATTTTTAGGGGAAGAGATATGAAAGGAAGAGGAGCTTAGCTGTTGAGCTCAACTTGATTAAAAAAAGCAAAAAGCAGGGTCTCATTGTAAAGAAAAGTTTCAATCTTCTCAGAGTGGCCTCTTTTGCCCTCAATTTTTTATAACATTGGCAAGGAATGTCACAGTCCCACTTTTTTTTTTGTATTGTTGTTTGGGGATTTTTTTGCCCACTGATATCTGAGAGTGCGCAGGCCTGCTGCATGCTCATCCTTTCACATGAGTCTGACTTTCAAACTGCGTGAGTTTGAGAATATATGATGGTCTCCATAGAAATTGCTTCATTAAAAACAGCTGTCTCTGCCATCACCAAACTCAGGGTTCTCTGGGCCTCACCACAGAGAAATATCCAATATTACATCTGTGTGCTCACTAATCACTGTAGATCACTTTATGAGTTGTGTATGCATAAGTTATTTGCAAAATATAATATTCAAAGATAACTAAGCGATAATTGCTTTTTTCTCTACAAGATGCCAAGATCATTGACATGCATATACACAGAGTGTATGAATCCTGAGAACAAGGCTGCAGGCAAGCAACCCTGCACCAATCATTTAAACCACTTTCGTAGTATATGTTTTTTAAAACCTTCAATCCTACTAAATATTTTCCCACTTTTTGTCACATATTGCATATTTTATTGAAGTGTAACATAGATACAGGGGGAAAAACATCTGTCCTAAGAGAAATGAGCACCCTTGGGTGACCAACACTCTGGCTGAGAAAGCACGCCAAGGGCAGCACCTCAGTTGCAACTCGTGTGCCCTTTCTCCATCACCGTCCCCGAGTTATGCCCGCGTTGGCACCGTCTTCCAGAACATAGATCCGTTGTCCACGTTTGGGTGCTTTATGGAAATAGAATCACACAGTTGTACTCTTTGTGTCTGTTTTCTCTTACTCATGATTTGTGTGAAATTCATCCATATTGTGGTGTGCTATTCTGTTGTATGAAAACAGAATGATTTATCTATCCACTCCAGTGTGGAAAGATATTTGGGCATTGTCAGCTTTCCATTTAATAAGAAGAGTGCTGTTTTGAGCATCATTGTGCTTGTCTTTAGTTGGCTGTGTATGGGCATTCCTGTTGAGTTTACACCTAGGAATGTGTAGCTGATTTGCTGATATGTATTCAAATTTTTGCATCGACCACTAATGACAAAGATGAGGGAATTAAATATTTTTGCCAACTTCTGCAGTCTGAGCTTGATCAAACATGTGATCGAGATGCATTGGTAGTTACTAGTAACTATGGTACAAATTTTGGAAACAACGAAGGATCGATAGTTGGAAATCATGGCCTTAGTGATAGAAATGATGCTGGAGATCACATGATAGAATTTTGCCAGCCCAAACTTACTCACTGCAAATGCCTTTTTAAAAACAATATAAAAGGTGTATACATGTGGAAATCTGTAGGAATCAAATTGACACTCCTGTGGAAAGAGAAAATGAAGAAGCTCAACATCATCAATCAAAATAAGAGCAGAGATCAACTGTTGCGAGTCACACAACACAAGTTGTTCATATACAAGTTCAAGTTGAAGCTGAAGAAAACTATAACAAGTTCACAAGAGCCAAAGTATGACCTGAGTGTATCCTATCCAAACTTAGCTACTCTCTCTAGAACAGCTGTGTTGAACACTAATCACTGAATACAAGACAAGCTGTGGGATGACCTCAAAGACATCAGACACAAAGAAATAAACGATCCTTAAAACGACAGGAAAAGAATAAAATGCCAAAATGAATGTCAGGAGAGCCTCTGTAACATGCTCTACAACCTCGAGCAGATAAAGCACCTACTTAAATGGTGCAGTACAAAAGCTAAACAGAGCATTCAGAGGGCAGCTCAAGAAACAACATATACTGAAATGTGCAGACCTGGAGTGAGAACGCCAGAAAAAACACATGTTTGGTATTTCTCAAACTGAAAGAACAGTAAAAAAAAAAAAATCAAGCCTCAGGTTTTTATTGACGCATTCTGTGGGCAATGTATTGAGTGAAAGAAGAAACATTAAAAGAAGGCTTAAGGCATACTGTGCTAGAGTAGGCCCGCAGTCAGCCACTTCAGGAGGGAGTGCGCGATCCAGAGCCAAGGGTATAGAAGGCAGAAGTTCAAGCTCCACTGGAGGAATTGGCCAAAAAAAAAAGATTCTGGGAATTGACAGAAAACAAATTGAAATATTTCAACAAACAGATGCAATGCTGAAAGTGCTCACTGGTGTATGCCATGAAATTTGGATGACAGCAATTTGGCCAACAAACTGGAAGAACTGATCCAACAGAAAGTGAAAACTATCAAGCAATATCATTAATATCACACGTAAGTAAAACTCTGCTGAAGATCATTCAAAAACAGATACAGGAGTACATCAGCAGGGAGCTGTCAGAAATTCAAGCCAGATTCAGATGACAATGTAGGATGAAGGACATCAGAATTGATGGTAGGAATATCTTGTCTGAAATCAGACAGACGTTGACCTATGATTTATTGACTATGCAAAGGCATTTGGCTTTGTGGATCATAACAAATTATTAGATAACTTTTTTTTGGTGGGAGGAAAGGTATAGTTTCAGCTTTACTGTGTACACCGCACCCTGGAGGTACAGGGCCTGAACTTGGGCTTGCCCCTATCATCAGAAAACACACAGGCCTGAAAGCTGCTGTTGCCTCTCTAGCATAGTGGGTATCACATGGCAGCCACGCTGTCACCGGAGACCCCCAGGGCCTGCAGTCCAGAGTCCAGGCTTCCTGACCTGGGCCAGAGAGCTGGGCAGCCTTGCAGGGGCATTACTGGATAACTCTGAGAAAAAGTGAATTCTAGAAACTTCATTGTTCTCATGCAGAATTTGATATGGACCGAGAGACACTTATTCAGATAGAACAAGGGAATACTGCAGGATTTACAATCAGGAAAAATGCAGGAAGAAGGTGCCCAGGTAGAGTCACCCTCTCTGCGCTCCCATTGTTGGATCAGAAAGTCAAGAGAATGTGGCTGCTAGTTAGAGAGCCAGAGCAGGCGGGCGACCCTCGAGGCGGCCGGAGATCCAGAGCAGAGCTCTTGTCTTCTCTTGCTGTGGATACTTGGCTAAGTCAGTTTCCAATGACAACTTCAGCAATGTGACCAAACTGTCCACTCTTGCAACCCCAAACTTCCAGTCTCCTTCCAACGCCAAACATGAGAATCGCAGCCCAGAGGGTACGGGAAGAGGGAGGGTGGGAAGGAGGAGCTAATAGCATTGATGACTGTAAAACCCACTGAGGGGCTCAAACCCCAGAATTATATATGAATGGATAGTGTAAGATACAGGCAATAAATTCATACGGATTCCTGGTAGGGAGTGTTGGGATAGAGGGGAGCTGATACCAGGGAGCTCAAGAAGAAAGAAAATGTTTTGAAACTGATTGTGGTAGCAATGGTACAATACTGCTTGATGTGATTGGACTGTGGAATATTATGATATCTGTAAGAGCTCCCAATAAAATGATTTAAATAAATGAATAAAATCACGGTTGTATCCTTTCATCATACCTATTCAATCTCAAGAAACGAAACTATGTAATGGAGAAGGCAGCATCAGGATTGGAAGAAGGCTCATGAACAACCTGAGACAGGCAGGTGGCACAAGCTTGCTTCCTGAAAGTGAAGAGCTTGAAGCATTTACTGTTGAAGATAAAATAATACATACAGTTTTCAGAATGGATTACATCTCAACATAAAGAAAACAAAAATCCTCACACTGGACCAATCATCAGCATGATGATTATGAAAGAAATTATCTCTCGGGAAATTGTGCTAAACCCCTCACCATTAGACACATCTGCAGACTTGTGACATAGGAAAACATCCACCAAAATCTGTTTGGGAGGATAAATTCAGGCAACCTCTCAAATGAGTCTCCCCGATAGTAGTCATCATGCAGTCAGAAAGAACCATCACAGGGATTGTAGACCCAAGAGGCAAGCCATCGCAACGTGTATGTCTCAATTGTATGGACCTGTGAACGCTCCTTAATTTAGCTCAGCTTCTATCATCTCATCTACAAAACTCGAGTCTTCCTGTTACTGGTGGGAATGTAAAGCCGTGTGCTGCTATCATAGAATTGCCACGTGTGTTGGCCCGGGTTGACTAGAGAAACAAATTCATAGACACTCGTATGTGTATAAGAAAGAGCTTTCTATAAAAAGAGCAATTGTATATTGAGAAAGCATCCGAACCCAGCCCATATCAAGTTCATTAAATCCGATATTAGCCCATATGTCTGGTACCGATCTATAAAGTCCTCTTCAGACTCATGAAACACATGCAATGACACCAAGGTCAGGAAGGTCACAGGCCATTGGGTGAGAAATCTTGTGGAACCAGTGGCAGTATAAGCATCTCAGCGTTGGCAGGGGTCTCCAAGTGGCTCCGCCAGCTTCAGGGCACTAGTGTAGCTCCATATGTCTTATCCGTAGGAATGTGTCCAGGGAGTGAGCATGTGTTCCACCTCCAGTGAGCTATTTATCTCCTTAGCGCCTCCAAATGAGGTCATCAAGCTGCAACCTGATTGACAGGCTAAACTTCAGAGTCACACATTGAACAAGGGATTATATCACTACCACACCATGTGACCCAGCAATTTCACTCCTAGATATATACTCAAAAGAACTGAAAACAGATACTTATACACCAATATTAATGGAAGTATTATTCATAATAGCCAAAATATGGACAGTGTCCAAGTGTTCAGCAATGAATGGGGCATCAAAATGTGATAGATAGATAGAAAGAAATAGACACACACAAAAATTCAGTAGAAAAAAAAAGAATAAACTTCTGACATGTACTACAAAATAACTGAAAGGTGATATTATATGCTAAGTTAAATAAGTCAGGCACAAAAAGACAGAAATTGTATGAAATTCTCGACATTATATGAACTGTCCAAAACAGGCAAACTAGTAGTGACAAAAAGTAGATTAGAGGATGGGGGAGGGGCAGGGGAGAGTAATTATTCATCCAGTAGAGTTACTATTTAGAGTGATGAATGAATTTAGCATAGCATTACATCTTTCCCTAATTCAGGAATTACCTGCTGTTATGCTTTTTGAACTTCTGGGGGTTAGTGTGAGTTGTGAACATCAGGTCTATGAATTTCATGAAACAGGTCTAGCAGCCAGCAAAAAACCAATGACACATTTCTTCATCCTTAGTCGTGTGGGAAAGATGCTAGTGATTGAACTATTGAATTGTGAGACATGTGGATTAAGTGCCAATAAAACTTCTAAAGAAAAGACAAAATATGAATAATTTTTTAAAAAGGAAAAGATTCTTAATGTGCCTTAAGTTAACCGCCTTATTTTTCATGTTCCTTCTATCTTCTGCTCTCCTTTGTTTCTCTGCTTTCTGTCCCCATATATCTTGTGTGCAGTGTGTTTGGCGTAGTTATGCAGCTGATGAGAAGTCTGTTTCCATTGCCACCTGGAAGCCACACTTGAAGGCCTTGCACACCTGCAGCCCTACCAAGTAAGTGTCCGTGTGACAGCTGGTGCTGTCGCCAAGTCTCCGCAAGTTAGTAAAACAAGCCATGTGTAGTGATAACAATAATAACACACGTTGATTTGGGCTCATCTTAGTCTCTGCTGCCCTTTGAGAGATTCCAAACTGCTTAGAAGCAACCCAGGCACAAAGTTAAATATATTCAGTATTGCTCCTCGCCATCCACAGGGAGGCTTAAAGACTTAAATCAATCTAAACTTTTATAGATGGTTTTTTTTTTTGTGACTTCATGCATATTTGCTAACATCTCATCTTGCAATATCCAACAGAATTCTAAAGGTCTTGAAAAACAGTGATTATGAATCCCCTCCACCTGATCCCTTTGAGAGCAATACACCTTTGTACGTGCCAATATCTCAGACATTTCTCCTTGGTTCTCCTGATAGGGTGGCCCCTGAGCTTCCACTTGCAGATCAAATTAATGTCCATACTACAAGAAAAAAATCATCCATCTTAATAAGATTACAGTATTAAATGAGACAAGAGGACTAATCGGATTGAAATCTGAAACCAACATTCAAAATGTTTTAAATAATAAAATTACTTTTATTCACATTTCATTTACAGATATATGACCATCTCTAAATTCAGAGTGGATAAGGAAGTGCAGTTCTATCATGTGCCTGCAACGAGAGAGAACCAGAAACATTATGAACAGACTTAGTGATTATCACAATAATTTTATTTTTTTAAAGGCCTCAGTCATGGAATCCTAGACTCTAGTTCAAGTAGCAGAGCACATCCGTGTTATCTCATAACTCAAAAAAGGCACCAAAAACCTCACTGCCTTGCCTTCTAGTTACTTTTGACTCACGGCGACCCTATAGGACAGGGTAGACCTGCCCCAGTGGGGATCCAAGACTGCAACTCTTTATAGGAGTAGAAAGCCTCATCTTTATCTGCAGAACAATGGGTGTTTTTGAACTAGTGACCTTGCAGTTGGCATCCCAATGCACAACTACTACTCCACTAGCTCTCCCTGTTGTTTCATAGTCATCATCTAATTAAAGAAACTCCCAGTTGAGATTACCAAGGCAAGTCATCTAGCTTGAGGGAATAGTCAGTTCCTCAGATTCTTCCAGCTTTATCAAGTTGCTTATCTATCTTAGTTTCTTTCAAATACAGGCTGTTTGCCTTCATAACCCAACAAAGCCGATCCTAGTGCTCAGTGGGACTCGGGCACCTAACAGTGGTAATTCAGTCAGGAAAACCTCTTCTCTCTTACCGATCTGGAGGGAAATTTCTCAGGAAGCCTTCATAATCTGTTGAGATGTTTGGGTCTGGAAGGTTTGTGATGTAGCCAGTGGAGTGCTCACAGAGCACACCTAGTTGGCAGATAGAACCAGTATCCGTAGCAAAATACGAAAAGAGTTAAACTCTTCATGAGATTATAGTTTACAGTGAAACAATAGGACTAACCACACACAGTTTTAACTTTTTGCATTTACATTTGTTGTAAATAAATACACTGATTAATTTGTTATGTTTAGTATAAATAAAATTTATGATTAACTGTATTGCTTTCCTGCCCTTCCTGGGCCTCCATTTTCCCATCCCAAGGAACAAGGGGTATGGGCTATGTCATTTAGAAGTTGGTGCCTAAATCCTTGTCAATGTGTGGAACAGAGATGAACACAGTCCCCGTGCCCCAACACACACACCCAAGGAAGCTTTGGGAGTTGGGTGGAAGCTCCGCAAGGACAGCAACGCAAGCACCAGTTGAGTCCATGCACGGTTCCGAACCCTCTCGTCACTTAGATCTTAAATTTTAGTCCTTTATTGTGTACTGTTGTTAGGTGCTGTGCAGTCGGCTTTGCCCCATCTTCCCCTTAGGTAGGTGTCAGCCACACAAGCCTTGCTACGTTGGACAAGCCCCTTGTTTGCATCATGATGCTGAGGATCTGCCTCTTTGCGGTTGGTCCTCTGCTTCTCCAAGCATGAGGTCCTTTCCCAGCCCTCCCCCCAATAACATGCCCAAAGCCAGTGAGAAGAAATCTCAATATCATTTTTATTTGAATAAATCATCTTACTGCGGGCTTTTACAGCTCTTTTAACAATCCATACATCAATTGAATCGAGCACATTTAGGCATATGTCGCATTCAGCATTTCCAAAGCACTTTCTTTCTACTTGAGCCCTTGGTATCAGCTCCTCTTTTTTCCCTCCTTCCTCACCCTCCCACGCCCATAAACCTTTGATAATTTATAAATTATTTTTATGTTCATATTTTACACCATCTGCTGTCTCCCTTCACCCACGTTTCTGTTGTTTGTTCCCCTGGGGTGTGGATTGTGTGTCAATCATTGCAATTGGTTCTCCTTTCTCCCCTTCCTGCCCCCACCTTCCCTGTACCCTCAGGTATCACTACACTCATTCTTGGTCCTGAAGAGTTTATCTGTCCTGGATTCTGTGTGCCCAAAGCTCTTACCTATACCAATGTACATGCTCCACTCTAGCCAGTTTTGTAAGGTAGGACATGATTGTGGGGGGCAGGGAGCTTTAAAGAACTAGAGGAATGCTGTGTGTTTCATCAGCGCTGCACTGCGCCCTGGATGGCTCATCCCTTCCTTGTGACCCTTCTGTGAGGAGATGCTCAATTGTCTACAGATGGGTTTGGGTTCTCCATTCCAACCTTCTTGTTTGCATCAAAATGGTTGTTTGTTTTGGGTCTTCTGATGACTGGTACCTGACCCCATCAAAACCTCATGATCACATGTGTTGGTGTGCTTCTTCCAAGTGGGTTTTGTTGCTTCCCAGACAGATGGCCACTTGCTTAACTTCAAGTCTTTAAGACCCCAGATGCTATTTCTTCTAATAACCATCAGCTTTCTTCACCACATTAGCTTATACACCCATATTATCTTCAGCAATTGTGTCGGGAAAGTAAGCACCACAGAATGCCAGGTTATTAGAACAAAGTGTTCTTGCATTGAGGGAGGACTTGAGTAGAGGGCCAATGTCTGTCTGCTACTTTAATACTTAACCTATAAATATCTGCACATTGATCTATAACCCAGTCATTATATATTAATAGATTTACTTATGTACATGCCTATAATTAGACCTCTATAAATGTCTATTGCCTCCTAGTTCTTTCCTCTATTTCCTTTTACTTTTTTCGTGTCCCACTATCATGTTCAACCTTCATTCGGCTCTCTGTACTTCCTCTCGGCTACATTGCACTTGATCGAACCCCACCAGGCATTCTATGCCCTCCTCGCCATCAATTTTAGATTGTTTGTTGTTCCCTTGTCCCTGGGCTTCTTGGCTCCCACCCTCTCCTTTTCCCCCACCTCCTCCTCTCCCCTGTCCCCCGGAACCATCAATCTCGTTGTTTTCTCCTCGGGATTAAATATCCTGCCTATGTTATATAGACAGACATTTTAAAAAGAAAGAAAAAGAACAGCCCATGAACAGTTCCAGGTCTATCTGCTGACCCTAGTGAATGTTCTCCTGTCGGGTCTGATGCAGCGCCAAGCCTGCCCCCACCCTACCCCAACACCCGAGTCTGAAAGTCTATTTTCAGAACTCCTCGGGGACTTTATTGCTTTGCTCCCTTTGCTGCTCTGTTGTACTTCAAGCTTTGTGTTACGCCCTGGTGTGGGGAGGTCAGACCGGGCACAATCCCTGCACTGCTTCTCCGGTGGTGCTGCCCCCACCCCCCAGTATCACTGTGTGTCAGTAAGGGGTCATTGTGTCTCCTGGTGAGCCCAGCCTGTGCGTTGGCTGCTCTGGGTGGGCCAGGATGCTGTTTCTCTCTCTCTCTCTCTCTCTCTCTCTCTCTCTCTCTCTCTCTCTCTCTCTCTCTCTCTCTCTCTCTTCCTCCCTCTCTCCCTCCCTCCCTCCCTCTTAGTACACTATCATTTCTTCTTAGGAGTATTCTGACTGTACCTTTTCGAAAGATTTAGAGTTGTCCATTCTTCACCAACACCATAACTTAAAGACATCAATTCTCCTTTGATCTCTTGTATTCATTGACCTGCTCTGGCAGGTTCATGAGATGACTGGAAAGACCATGACTGGGGTCAGGTGCACCTTCATCCTCAGAGTGACATTTTGCTTCTTAACACTTTAGTGAGGTCTTTTGCAGTGGATTATTTTTCCAGTGCAAGACAGCTTTTGAATTCTTGATTATGCTACCCTGGGGGTGATTGTGGATCTAAGCAAAATGAAATCCTTGACCATTTCGAATTTTTTTCCATTTATCATGTTTTCCATTGGTCCAGTAGTGAGGATTTCTCGTTTCTTTATGTTGCGGGAGAGAAAGATGCCCAAGCTCTTTGTATTTGCTGTTCTGTAAATGCTTCCAGTCCTCTTCAGGTGAAGGAGCCTTCTTCCAAGTCTGAGATCCCTTTCATCTGCATGTAGTCCAGCTTCTCAGAATCCTTGCTCAGCATTTATTGAATAAAAGGAGGCGGTCTGGACACACACCTTTCCTGATTTGGAGCCTTGTTCCATTTGAGCCACTGCCTCTTGGCTCATGTTTCTACATGAACACAACTAAATGTTCTGGAATGTCCATTCTTCATAATGTTATCTATAATTTGTTACAATATGAGTATTAGACCCTTTCAAAATTATAATTGTTTTAATGAAGGAAACTCTTTTGCCATGTGTTTCTTGGGTACATGAATCAAAAATGGGAATTACATAGAAAATATTCTCTGTGTCCTCCTGACGGTTAGATAAATGGAAAGGGAGAAGGCTATTGGAAAAACAAAGAAAGGGGTCTCGAGTGAACAGAAAAGAATAGTCGCTTATCATAGGTGATTATTTCACTTCCCACCTAAGGCAGTTTGGGATTCAATGTCAGTCAGAAGCCTGGAAAAGGTACTGAAGCAGTGGGTCCAATTCCCCCTGTGCATAAACTATGACTTTACTCACATAATTTCTCTCCGGTGTTTCCCAATTTTAAATGGGGTAGGAGAGTGAAGGGATTTATGAGAACACCTGCCTGTGTCCTGCCCTCCATGGCGATCAGCCCCCCACACACACACTCTCTCTCTCCTTTTCCTGCACCTGTAAGCAACCTCTGAGTTTCCGCTCCATCTACTGAATGACAGTTATGTGTACAGAAGGACACAGCAGTCAGTGACAGCGCTCATGAAATCCAAGATGCCCTGATAGCTCTTCCCCTAGCATATTTCATTGTTTTGATATGCAGTGGTTCTTGTTGTTGCTGTTATTTGTTAAACCATTGAGAATATGATGGAAATTACAGACTCATTCCCAAGAAAAAGTACTCAATGCACAAAAACTCAAAACTGTGTGTGTGACTTTAATGTATTTATTGATTCCCTGAAGCCAAGTTCAGAACCTTTGCTTAAGAAAGCAGGCCAGCTTTAATCAGGTTTGTGAGGGAAATAATTTCCAATGGCTTACAGGGGTATTTTTACATTAGTAACTAGCTGGTTTACAACAGAACAAACCTTCTTTTTATTTGCACAGTTGCATTTACATTTGAAATTTAATAATTTCAGAAGAGAAAGATTATCCATTCATTTAGGAATGCATTCAGCATTTACCCATTGAGCACCTATAATATGCCAGCCTCTAGAAGCACTGCAGTAGGAGAACATAGCAGGATAAACCCTCTGCCCACGTAGAATCTGCACTTGACCCTTGAACAGCCTGGGTTTGAACCGGGCGGATCCACTGGTGCTGATCATCTCCCTGGTAGCGGTTCCTATCTCCGCCAAACAGCATATTGCTTCTCTCAGTGGCCAAGTGTTTACAGTGTGTTTAATGTAGGACCAAAAAAAAAAAGTAAAAGAAAGAAAGGGACACAAGAAAACTGCCACTAGTGATGGCGGGCGTGCTCTCACGAAGCAGAGAAAAGAATTGCTTGATATGTCCCGTAGATGGAGGCCTGCAGCTACAGTTTCCCCTTTCCAGACAAAGGAATCCAGGGCAAGGAACCTTGGGAACGCAAGAGGAGAGGAGAGGAAACCCAGAGCCACTGTTGCTGCCGCTCAGTACCTTTGGCAAAATTCCTTCTTTCCTCTTGAGACTGCAGCTTTGACCTGGGTGCGGGATGTCACACATACAGCATACCAAATATACGTGAGTCCACCAAGGAGGTTCTCAGTATGGTTTCCAGTCAACAGCAGCTGTCAGTCGTCCCATTTCGGAGTCGCCACAAGTTATGTGCGGATTTTGAACTCTTGACGTGTTCACAGGTCAACTGTACATTCAAGGGACACTGAGAGAATAGGTCGTTTTTTTTAATAATGGTAAGTCAAATGATAAGTGCTAAGGAGAAAAGATAGGAGAGGAATTGCGGCGCCATCGGAGAAGGCAGGTTTAGGTAGATTGCCAGATCATCCGCAACTGCTCCGGGGCTGACAGGTGAAGACAGCCGTACCATGCCCCCTCGACACCGCCAGGCACAGAGCCCTGCGAGTTCTTATTCCCTCTGTCTTCAGGTCGGGTTTGGCTCTTTCAGACACTGCCAAGGTCTGAGCAGCTGCTATTTCAACATTTAGCTTTATTAACAGAATGATTTCTAGAAGGCGAGTTGATTTTGCTTGAGCGTCCTATCAAAGGGAGTGGAGGCTATGCCAAGGGTGCAGCCCGGGTACATGTGTTATTGCCACAAGTGAGTCGGATGTTTTATGAAGCTAGGTGAGGCGTCCAAGCTCAAAGGCTGCCATGTGATGCCTTAAGAAGTTAAAGGTCCAAAGCCTTCCATTTGCGCATGGGAAAGCCAAAGCCAAGGCCCAGAGCGTATGCTACCCCAGAATACGCAACTCATTTGCAAAGAGTAGCAACTCCGACGTGCCCACTGTACCGTGTCACCTAGAGGTGAGGCATTTTCATAAGCCATTCTTCGGTAGGCGGAAAGAGTCCTGATAGATTGTCTATGGGCCAAATTTACTCCAAGGCAATTCATTTTTCATCCAATTTGAAAATTAAAAACCTCGGCAATGACTGAGGTGCCAGGGCATAGTCATGCGTGAATACAGATTATAAAACCCTGAGGCACAGGAATGACGGTGGCAGCAAAACCAGCATCATTCTCAGTGCTTTTGCGAAGGCCAGTGAGATCCGAAACCCTTTTTCTTAAGTAACCCTGGATAACTTGGGCTATTGGAGAATCTATGGTTTGGGGTCACAGGCGAATTATAATTGTAAAGGTAAAACTACAAAGAATATGTTCAAAAGTCAAGTGCATGTAAACATATTTTTTACTAAAGAACATTGCTTTGAAATGACCCCTGTTGGCACCTGCTACCTCAGTCCCCACTCTGGCCATTCTCAAAGGTTCTCAATGTATTCATGTGTTTATCATCATTTCTCTTCTGTCTGCACACGCACCTGAAGGAAAGATCAAGGGGAAGCATCGAGCAGGTTTGTGATTTCTCGTCTGCTGCATGTTTGTGTATAAAACCGACGCCTAACCGATATTTTCAGTGTGTCTCATGGGAGTAAAATCGATCAACAAATGCGAGATGATTAAAAGTGACCTTTCCCAAGATTGCCTGCAAAGGTTGCTATTTCATTGATTTTTTTTTTTAACTTGGGAGCAGAAGTATCTTCCCTTGACTCGCTCACAGCTTTTTAAAAAGCTACATGGTATAGAGCATTCTAGGGGAGCAGCGGCATAATGATGGTCATCGGTTTTTCCTTGCTGATATTATCTCAGAAGTCTTACCCAAGTGCTGGTGTCCATGCTCTCGGGGTGCACGAAAGCACGTCTTTCTCTTGATGGTATAGTCCCTGGACGCAGAGCCAGGCATCCTCCCCTTCATTGGGTCCTTCCTGCTGGGTGAGACTCTGTTTTCCTGGCCAAGGAGGGCACTGTGTTCAGGAGATGATACCAATCGAGCTGAGACATCTCCAGCCCACTGAGATTTGCTCTGAGAACATAACTGTCCGAGGTACTTTACTTCTTCCTGCCTTAGAAGTCAGTGCTGAGCCAGACAAGACAGCAGCTTGGACCTAGCTGGAATCAGAGGTGGAGGATAAAATACAGACTAGTGTTGGAGAGTGGCGAGGAAGGGTGGAGTTTAGAAGCAAAAGCCTGAAGGACAGTTCCCGGAGCAGACCTGCACTGATGTGCGGGAGTGACGAGGCAGAACCCGCAGCACAATCCCAGGTCTTGGAAAGGATGAAGAGATGTGTGTCGATGGTCTTTTTCCATCCTTGGCACATACCTCAGGAAAGAGGAAGCAAAAGCAACCCCCCTTCCCGGAGTCAGCCCCTCATGTGGAGTCCGTGCCCATCCAAGAATTTCTCCCTTAGTGTTAGACAGTTTCAGTAATAGCATTGAAAATCACAGATTTATTTCTAGACAGCTGTAACGTGAGTTGTGAAGATTCACTTGAGGTGATGAGCCTTTGGGTTGATAACTCCAGAAGATTCATAAACCGAAACATACAGGAGGTAGAATAGATTCGACAAGACAAACATCGGGGCTCCTCTTGGGTAGGTCACTTACTCAAGGAATGATTTCAAGACTCTTCTCTTATTTGGTAGACATAGAGTCAGAACAAAGAGCATCGGGTATCCTAGGGTCATATATCCTGGATACTTTAGTAGTCTGAAGAGTTGCCCTTCTCCACATCAGAGATGCTTCTGCCCAAAGAGATGTTCTTGTGGGTAGACTCAGAGCATTCTTTGCAAAGATACTGAATCAGCAGACTGTCCAGTTCTGAGGCATTAGTGGTACTTTATCTAGACTCCATGCTGACTCCTCCAGTCTTCTCTTCTGATAGCTTTACTTTAAAAATCACTTTTTAAGTTACTACAAATGAGTCATAGCCATCCTGAGCTGCTTTAGTCTCTTTAGTGTTCTTTGGAAAACACCCTTATCTAGGTTGCTATCTAATGATAAATTATCTACAAGGATGATTAGTCTCCATATTCGAAGGGCAGAGGCCAGCTTTGGCAAGAATGCCACCACTAGCTAAGAACAAATTCATCTGCTTATTCCCATCCCCCAAAAAGGAGGTTGTTCACACCTGAAGGGGAAGTTTGGGGGGGGCTTGCACAAGCAAACTACCTTGGCAATCCTGAGGGAGGGGCCACCCTCGACCAAGTCTATAACATGGCACCTTTTCTCAAATAGCAGCACGGCAGAAATCAGAGGCAAAATGAGCATATAATCATTGAGCTTGTGTTCTCCAGTCCAGAGCAAGCACCCTCCTCATCTGTCACAATTCAAGACCCTACCAACTAATTTTCGAAATGCCATGGTGTGTTAGGCCAGGTTGACTAAAGAAACAAATCCAGGGACAGTCATATGTGTGTGAGAGACAGTTTTAGATCAAGAGATAATTATATAACAATCAAACATCCCAGGCCAGTCCAGAACAAGTCCATCAGTCTGATACTAGTCCCTCTTCAGACTCACACAGCCACACGCAATGATACAAAATGCAGGAGACCACAGGCCGGTAGGTGCAAAGTCTTGTAGATCCAATGTTAGTGGAAGCGTCTCCAGGACTCTGCCTGCCAGCGGCGTGGCTCAAAGTGCCTCATCAGCACGCGAAGGTGAAGCAGAGAAAAAGGAAGTTCCCAGGATCCTCCTTATGAGAAGGCCCCACCCACAAAGAAGCACCTTCAGGTTGAGACCTAATCGAGAGGCTAGTCTCCACCCATATCTTCTTACAAGTGCCATGTTGGCATAAAAGACCTATCACACATGGTGCGTACACCTATGTAAAGCATTAAGATCTAGTGTACGTGCTCATGGCTGTGGTTTTCAAAGATAATTCATATGTATTCCAATATTCACAGAGCCACCGAACCAGGCGGGTAATGTGGAGACTCTTGGCTTGTCTGTGGTGCTTAGATGTTTGGCAGAAACCACCTTGGAAGGTGCCATGCACATGCTATACCATATACCTTACTCAGTGCTTCATAGACACCGAAGTCTTTTATCTCCCAACTATGCCGTGGTATTCTATAAAGGCATGGTGATGAATGTGCTCAGTAAGCCATTTCTGATCGAATAATAAAATGTCTCTGGCCTTTTATTTCACAATTTAAAGGGAGATAAAACGGCAACAAAAATGAGAAAGGGGGAGAAATATTCAGAGGGGGAAAAAATAAAACATTGCAATATGCTGAAGGAAATTAGCCGAGGTTGCTATTTTAATATTGCCTTGGCTTCTCTATCTTGCACTTTATATGCATTGGAATTTTTAATACTGCTTAATAACTGCAGAAAGGCGATTGTATTAGCAATAAAAACAGTGTTATCTTAGGAAGTAACAAGTTTTTCTCTATCCAAACCAAACAGGGGAAAAAATGCATTTGTAATGAGAATTCTCCCTCTGAAGAAAGCCGGTCCAGATCTAGAAAATAGTGTTGATGAATTCTTAACCCAATTGAAAATGAGCTCATTAACTCCACCCAAGTTGAGAGCCATTGACTGCCATTGAGTTATAAATGGTGATCCAGATAAACAGAATAGACATGCTCAGCCCAAGCAGGAGCCAACTTGGTTACCTTTCAGCTATCTCAAAGCCTGCTTGCTAGTTCCTATCGTGCCTCCTGGTTTTCATTGTGCTACAAATCCTAAATAATCCTATCAGAGATTAGTTTAATGTGCCAATGACTAACCCTCCCTGGTGCCTGGCACTCCATCTGAATGACAGGGCCTTGTAGACTGGTCTGTCCTGAGATGTTCTTCTCATTGCAGAATGGATCAGGACATCATACATGTGCATATACGTCCTTAGCTCACAATCCTCCCTGCCCCTGAATATTTTTGTTGGAGAAGGGAGATTCTGTCTGCACTGATGTGAAGATATATCTAAGCTAAGTTCATCTGCAACGTCCTAGGCCAGAAGAAACACCGAAGTCCAAGGTGATTTGGCATCGCTGGTGACAGATTGAAAAGGTTGCTTTAAAAGCACACACCATGGCCCAGAAGAACAACTCATCTTTAAAATTGAACAGATTGTCCCCCTCTTCTACTGTGCAGATTGTCAGTTGTATAAGGAATAGAACTTATCATGATAAGAGTTGTACGAACCCCAAATAAAATGATCCTTTAACTAATTAAATAAATAAATAGTGTGAATGTTCATGAACCCATCTGACCATATCAACCCAGCATCCTCACCTTCAGGCACTCTGTCCTACCTCCTTCAACAAGAATCAGCTGGTCATCCAGCGCCTAGTTTACCAATGAGGATCTCCCTGCTTCCTACTTGCTAAGTGTTTATTACTGTAAGAACAGATCATATCGTATGAGGCTTGGGGGTTATGAGTAATAATAATTATGCCATATAAATTACATGGTATATAAAAATACACTTATCTCGACTTATTCTAACTCCTTAATCAGCAAGAGTGGCCTCCATGCCTCCTTTGTGTGTTACGCTGATTTAACCACAGTTTATAAAGCACTAAGAGAGCTCTTTCAGGCTTCTTTATACTAGATGATCAAAGGTGCTTTCCCAGGAACTTCAGAGAGTGTCCTAAAGGTGCACGTCGTAAAAGTTAAAGCTTTTATTACATTACAATGCTGTGAAATGGTTGGATGAGTGCTTTGTCTAAACCACTCTGGTTGGCCTTCCAAGGACGGGTGTGGCTTTGGGGAAAGAACTCCTGAGCACGAGTGGAAATGGCCTGTGTTCCTTTAAGGTTTCTTCTGCGTTTATTTCCCAGTGTTTTCATTTGCTTTCTTCTGTATTCAATGAACAATCTGCATGTGGTGTTGAACTACGCTCAGGAAAACAAGACTTTTTTTTTCTCTTTTTAACACTGAGAATTTGTGTCCTTCTTGGCATGATGTTAGATTGTTTAGCCAACTTTTCAAAATGGTCTCTCCTGCTCCCGTGTATCCATAGAGGGAATGCATTACGACTTTTAAAAACACATCCTAGGACTAGAAATGAGAGACTTAATTTTTCAAAATTTTTTTCTTCTTTTGAACATGTATTCTATCTGCTAACTGGCGACAGATACTCACAGACATTTCCCATGCGACAGATGCTGACACATAGACAACCATCATTTGCCATGCCGATTTAAAATTAATTATTTCAAACATTCATTAAGATCATCAGATATGTTTCAAGCAGCACAATTAAACTGCAGAGCTAGTGTTTACTGCTAACATCATTTGTGTGTTTATAAAAATAAATGATAAAACCAAATGGCTTTATTTGTAAGGGGGGAAAAATAATCCCTTAGCACTTTCCTGGTGGTGAAATGCTTGGTAATGTGCTGCTCTATTTCCCTCGCTCCTAGTAAGTTCTGTAGTAATAAGCAGAAGCTCTTCAGAATGTGCACCTCACGGAAGCAGAGGTACCCAGCATCCGGCTATTGACATGAGATTTGAGAATGCCAACTAACTTCAGGTGCATGACCAGGTTACACTGCCACCTTCACCTGAGGCCGGTTCAGAGACTCACTCTTCCTAGGGACTTCTTGAATGAGGTTTTAAAGCTGCTTGTAATTTCCCTGGTTGCCTGTTGCCTGCGTTGATGCTCTCTCCCACCTTGGAGAGGACAGGCAGGGTCCCACGCAGAGCTGGCAGTGAGCCCCCCACGGGGGTCCTTCATGGTTGGACAAATGCTGAGCTGCTGCACGACCTCGGTTGTGATGATTCCGTTGCCAGATTGTGCCTGAGGTGAGAATTTGTCCAAGGCTTGTCCGATGAAGGGCTTACGCCCTACTTAACTTTAGCAATAGCTGCAGTACTCTCAGGGCGAGAGTGTGATGGTAGGGTGGTAATGTCTGATCCCTGGCAGAGGATATTCGGTCGTAGACTGCATGGGGGGCCATTTGAACAGCTTGCACATCTGGTTCCTTGAGAAGGAAGCAATCCTTGCAGACAGATTGTACAAACTCTCCAAAATATGGCCCCCAGCTGGGAATGTGCAGCTGCATGCTGAGAAAGATGCTCCATCCATGACCCTCGTGGCCTTTGCATTACTTTCTCTAAAGAGAAGACTCTTGTTTCATCTCCTGGTGATGCTTTCTGGCTTTCTCAGATAGATAGATAGATAGATAGATAGATAGATAGATAGATAGATAGATAGATAGATAGATAGATAGATAGATAGATAGATAGATAGATAGATAGATAGATAGATAGATAGACAGACAGACACTGTTGCATACAGTTGCAGAGGCTATATTGTTAATCAATGCGAGTTTTCGATAATAGCTAGCTAATCAGTTGAATAGCCGGTCATTGCATCAAGATGCTCTGCTGATTTCCAAAGAGGAAATGAAGCAGAAAACTAGCCAAAAGGACACAAGAACAGATCTTGGCCTTCAGAAAGAAAATTTTGCCTGGCTAAGAAGTTCTGGATTCGTATTTTAGTCTTAGCTTTCATAAAAGAGAATTAAAATTTTGTTTTTCTAATTTAGTATATGAAATGTTCCATTTGAAATAGTCCCTGAGAAGCTTTGTCTCATACTAGACATTGGCACTATCCATAGACCAGGCGGACAAAAGGGCAAATGAGACTTCACCCAATTCACAGTGATGAGTAATTGATCATGGAGTGACTGGCCCCTAGAAGGAATTTGCATTCCCTTTAAATACTTTAAATGCTTCTGGGATTCTGAGAATGACACTATCTGGACTTGTATTAATCTGTAGACGTAATCTCAAAATGTTTTCTTAAGGACAGTTTTCAAAAGTATTTTCACACATAGAAACAATTGTAAAACACACCTTTGTAAATTTAGATGAATCCACATAGACCTAGTGCAGTTACCACCTTCATTTTAGATGTTTTTTTAGTGTTCAGTAATAGAACATTTAAAAATGAAAATGTAAGGTTCTTTTTAATGGTACTCTAATGCTTTTACCAGTTTCTTGATCTTCTGGGGCGCATGAGAAAAAGATATATATTGAAAGTTTGAGGAATGTACACGATATTCATTAAAGCCAGCCCTCCCTAGTAATTAGCACCTGTCAGTTCCAAAAGGGTAATAGGATTCGAGCAGGTGGGGTGAGGAACTTGTGCAAACTTGAGCCATTCCTGACTCTGAGCAAAGGGACAGATCATCATTTTAAGTGATGAGACAGATCTGCTCAAACTTAGGAGACTTGGAATTTTTACAATAATAAAAGAAAAAGAGCTTAGAAAAAGTAAACATTTGGAGCACTGTCTCTTTGATGGGTTTGTTCAACTGATGGCTTTTGAATGGCATTGGAAACCCAGCCTGAGAATAGAAAGATGCAGTTTTATGATGTTGCTGTTTTTTTCATATAACCTTATCATCGAATCACATCTGTCACGTGGATAAATCCTTCGACTGCTGAGGTTCCTGAAAAGAACTCGAGCCCACCTGACCCCATCACAGAACTGCCACGCTGTTCCTTGCATGTTGCCTTCCGCTACTCGTGCTAGACAGCTCGGTTTGCATTTCAGACGAGAGGCTGTCAGCTGCATGGTCTACTGTTTAGTGTCACCAGGATCGCCGACCACCACGGATCATGATTTCATTTGTTTTCACGTCAACTGTGGGGTCTTCTGAGATGCTCGTTGTTTAAGTAACTAAGCATATGGAAAAATCGATGTGACTGTTTCTTGTTAGCTATAAAACAGAGCCACTAAAACACATTTGCTGTTGGCATGCTGCAGCTTGGGACAGTGGACACTGCGGTAAGTGGCAAAGACCCGGCCTCCGCTCCGTCTCGGACAGCCCTGTCCATGAACAGCCGCTTCGTCTCCCCTGCAAGCTCATTGCACCTTCCTTTCCCGGGCTCCATAGAACCCAAGGGGCCTCCCACTGATAACAGCTGCTAATGAATAACACAAGCCGTTTCTAGAAGAAAGAAGAAAACAAATAAGAGCGTGCAAAGCTTTTACACATTCCTGTGCAAAGAAAATGATCCCTATGCGGGAGCCAAAGATTCACATGAACTTTTCTTGTGTGTGTGAAATAGGCTCCTCTTTGTATCAAAGCATGCGGCATTTCAACAGTCTTGACATAGACAATTTAGTCCCAATATGGGGAATCATGTTGCTCAATCAGGGAGCCAAATAGTTCATCAACCATCGACCACGTGGCAGGCACTGCCCACTCTCATCCCACCTCCTTTGCTTCCCACAGAAATGCCTTAGCCCTGTTGTTTCTGTCCTCTCCATCTGAAGAAAGAAGCACCCCCAGACCCAGGGAGGTGCAGTGACTTGGCTATCAAGCAGGGAAAGCTGGGGTTCCAACCCCGTCTCTCTGACCCCGCCTTGTGAAGCTGTCCCCCCCCCCCCCCACTTCCCTCTCTCAAAAGCGTGGAGCGCGCTTTGCATTCTGTGGCTACTCTTGTTGCTTCTTGCCTTTAGCAGCCCACAAGAATCCAGTCTTTGGCTGGCATCTGAGAGCTGAATGTCTGGACAAATATAATTTACCAGTAGCTGCCACAGCAAATCAATAACCTGTTTAATAGCAGGAGATTGTGTTAGTGAGCATAACATCTCGTTCCGTTAATCAGTCATCGCATTCATTCTATGCTGGGGCCGTTCCATCTTGCTTGTTTTTCTCTCCCAAGAATGAATGCAAGCATAAAGAAATGTGATGTTAAGTGTTGTGTATTTAATACATGGATGCAGTGCTACCAACTGCTAGGAGGTTGCATGAGTTCGTGGAGAGTGTACTCTCGCCTGAAATATAAAATGCATGCAGAATGGAGATATTTATGAACCTATCGTCCCTGTTTTCCTGTAGAAATGTTTAGAAATTACAAAGTGACATGCTCCCAAATAAGTTTTTTTAATCTCCAAAGATGAGGTTAAAACAGAAATCAACACACTACCAAACCAGTAGCTGGTTGTTTCTCGGGCCACTCACTCTCTGTGCGCCGCGGTACTTCCCCTGAGTCCTTTCCATGGTGATTCTGAGAGGGAGGGTGCATACCCGGAGAATGAGATTCCATTTCCAACGAGTGTCCACACAGAGGTTAAATCAAGCTCCGCTTTTCGGTAAGGGGACACATCACATTGCTATGCTCCTACTTGCTTGAAAACATTGTATCTAATGAAATCTATAACCATCTAGCAGTTCATCAAATTATTTAACTCAACGTGATGTGGAAGACATTACTTGAAATGGAATAATCATACTTCTGTTCTCCACAGTCAGAAGCTAAGTTTTAAGGAGCGAGTGCGCATGGCTAGCCCGAGGGGCCAGAGCATTAAGAGCAGACAAGCTTCGGTAGGTGACAGGAGGTCCCCAAGCACCGACATCACGGCCGAGGGCAGCCCCACCAAAGTACAGAAAAGCTGGAGCTTCAACGACCGGACCCGCTTCCGGCCCTCGCTGCGCCTCAAAAGTTCTCAGCCCAAACCTGTGATCGACGGTAAGGCCTGTTTTTCCATAACCGTTTATTTGAGAGCGATTATGCAGTCATTAATTCACCATGGTACCACTTCAAGATAGAAGGAAGCAGCCCTGGGCAAAGAATGGCTGGTTTGTTTTATTGGAAATTTATTCACTGCCTTGGGCCACTGTACAAAACCCCAGTTTACTTTCGGAAGCAGCTTCAGCAGCTAAATCTGCATTCCGAAGAAGCCCAACAAGGTGTCCCCACTTCTCTGCTTTTATCTATAGCACACTGTTTCTCTCTGGGGCCAGCTGGAGAGAAGCGGACTCTCATGGCCACAGCTTGTCTGAGGGCGGAGGGCCCCGGGCAATCCGCGTCAGCCAGCAGCACCTTCCTGAAGGGCTATGACCCTCCACCACAAAATCCAGACCCCCGTTTCCGGTCTTCAGAAACGTCTCTGGTGACAATTCTTTTGAAGTCTCAACGAGGGCTGAGACCCAAGTCCTTCTCACAGGAGGAAGGAACCTATTGTAGTTTCATACTACACAGAAGTTGACATGCCAGCAGGCTTTACTGAGTGCTGCGTAATTGTCGATGTCTATCAAATAAAACACTTTTGGTTTTTTTTCACTTAACATTAGCTTAGCTTTCCTTTTAAGTATGCCCCCCGGGATTGCTTACCCTGGGCAAAAAAAAACAAAATCAAATGGCATCTCCTACTAAGCGTAGCATTTGCAAACACTATCAACCCTTCGGTTCCCATTCCCTCGCATAACCTGGATGTTCCCAGGCCCTGGAAGCCCCAGGGATGCCATTAACAACTGAGGGTCAATACACATAGTGATCTCAGGCTCTGTGTGACGAAATTGCTGCGGCCCCAGTCTGTGGTGCTCCCCGCTCAGTGCTAGATCCTTGGGGACAGCCCTTACACTCTCAGACAAAGTAGCAATACGAGGCCCCTAGTCCCCGTCCTCACCTGCCACAGGCCGGGATCACATGCTCTGTGTGGCTTCAGGACGCTGACCTGGGGTGCCCCTCCTGGCAGGGTTCGCAGCTTTCATGTTGGTCCCAGAACATCCTGAGCTGGCCATACTTCCCTTCACCTGTCGCTTCCTGAGGTGAATGCCTCGTCCCCCAGCACTGGACACGCCACAAAGCCACTGGCTGCGTCCTGAGTCACTGTGGGGACAGCTTTTCGGTGCGTTCTGCTTTCCTCTCTTCTCCCGAGGAATTTGGCTGCAAGCCCATGAGCAGCTGACTCAAGAGTAGCAGACAAAGCTTTGGGACAAAGCTTTAAGCTGCACTGAGACTCTGAATGTCAATGGGCGCTCCCTTTCTGGGAGGCAGCTTGGCCATGTACATGAAAAGCTTTTTAAATACGCATAAGCTTGGACCTACACCAGCCACCAGTTCCATTTCTAGGAACGTATCCTATGAAATCATAAAGGATGGAATTACAAGGAAATCGACCCGAGTACTGTGTACAGCCATGAAAAATACTAAATAGCTTGTGTTTCCAATAGAGCTTTGACAGCCTGGATACCCAACAGGGATCTGGGTTAAATGAATGAGAGCACACAAATATAATAAAATCCTGCCAGGCCTTAAAATTATCCTGTTAATTAAAAATTATTATTGATATGGAAAAATGATCACAAAAAAACAAATTACTCCATTTCTGTTTCAGATCTATTTATACATTTATTTATATATAGCTTCAAAAAAGTCCATGGAAACTTTCCAACCTCCTTTAATTCCATTTGTCCATGAACTTTTTTGAAGCCCCCCTGTTCATATATGAGTATAATATATCGTACATGTATATGTAAGCACAAACATGAATAATGCATATAATAAACTCATACATATATAAGAAAGGGTACAGAAAGATTTAGAACACTATATTGACAGTCATTTCAAGTGGTGAAATTATAGCTATATATTGTTCCTTCATTTGGTTCTTCTGACTATCCTAATATTTCCACGACAAGGATGTAAAACTTTTGTAACAGGAAAACAGAAAAAGATTTTCTAGTAAATGATTAGCCTTTCATTTTTTTACATTGCCCTCTCTCCTCTCCCCCGACTTCAGAGACCCTTGGTGGTTCTGATTGGAACTTGACAAACCTCTCTCCTTAGACTGATTTCCCCCCAGTGATGTGCTGACAGGTTGTGTCTGATGCTGGGGGTCAGCCTTCACTGACGGCAGGCTCTGCTCTCTAACAAGCTTTAACTGCTGGGGCTACAAGCGGAGCTTGTGCTCACTCACGTCACAGCATCCCTCCGTGTGCTGTGTGCGCGCATCCCGTCGGCAATCGAGGCTTTGGGTTCACACTTTCGTAAGACAAATGTGCATTACACACATTATCCCAGACTCTTCCAAACGGGGCTTCTGAAAGCACTCAGCCCAGCCCTTATGTTTGGCTTGGCACATTTAAGTAGAAAGTTCATAGAATCTGGATTCTGAATATGGAAAATGAATTCTACTTGTGCTGTTTGTCCATCGGAAAAGAATCTTGGGAAAGACTGTCCATCACAGTATGTTCAGCATTTGCAAAGGTAGGTCAGAAGGATAGAAACCAAAGTTCTATTCTCATCCAAATCACAAATTGGAAAGGTCTCCTGTCATCTCTTCTAGATATCGTTTCTTACAAGTGCAGTTCTGTTTGGTTAGACGGGGATTGCTTTTCCCTGGTTGATTCCCCTCTCAATTGATTCCGAGTTCCCCAAGTGACCGGAAATCTAACTGTGCTCAGTTAAGTAGCTTCGCTGGCTGCCCACCTGCAATAGGGAATGGTGGCTCTTGATTCCTCATTTTATCTGAATATCCAGCATCGTCATCTCTGATTTAATGTAGCACTAGATATCTGGAAAACAGAAGTTCTTTTAACTGAGGAAAAAGAAACCTGCTAGTAACTGTAAAATGGAGATTAAATTTGATCAGACCGTTTTCTTTATACTGGCTCTCCAGGCTTTAAGTACTTAAGTACTTTAGAAAAGATTTACTACCCATAGAAACAATGTACCAGGATAAATCAGAGAGCGTTGCTGCTGTGTTTCCAGTTCCTACCTTATAGGTCTGTTCCAAACTAGAGGCGTCTGGTTGCGCTCTGCAGTCGGTGGGCAGCTCTAAACGTGCTCAGGAGTGACTTTCCGTATTCTCATAGGGATGCCTCAAAGAGAAAAGGAAATTGCCTCTGAGCGAGCCTGATAAATGTACACTAGGGAGGTCGGCCCAGAATTTTAAAACCGAAAACTGCATAGATAAGGGGGAAGATGGGAAATTTGGGCCTGGGAACTTTTCCATCACAGCAATGTACCTACCGTATTCTTTCTTGGGAGGTAGCAAGGGTGGTCCTAGGAGAATTTCATTGGAAAACTTCACCCTATTTCCCTATTCACCCTAGAACCCTGATCTTGTCCCTCCAAGCATCTATTTGTTCCCCAAACTCAAAAAAAACCATGACTTCAGTTGAATCCCTCATCAACAATGAGGCACTGATTCCAGGGCTCAAGTGGAAATCAAATGTGTTGAGAATGATGAGGGCAACGAATGTACAAATGTGCTTGGCACAATGGATGGATGGATGGATTGTGATGAGTTGTATGATCCCCCAATAAAATGATTAAATAAATTTTTTTTAAAAAACCAAAACTATCATTAGAATGGTGTAAATCAAAGTGCTCAAAGTTGTTTAAGGAAGAGCTACAGAGATGGAAACAACACCTTCAGAAGTGTGTAGACTTAGATGCAGGTTATGTCAAGAAACAGTAGCTTCACATTTTGATGTTTATATTTAAGTATTTCTAGGTTTTTCACCAATACATTTTTACATGCCCTTGTATACTAGAACCCTGGTGGCATAGTGGTTATGAGTTGGGCTAACCGCACTATCAGCAAGGTCAGCAGCTCGAAACCACCATCTGCTCTGAGGGAGAAAGACTAGGCTTTCTACTCCCGTAGAGTTACAGTCTGGAAACCCACAGGGCCAGTTCTAACTGTCCTATAGGGTCACTGTGAATTGTCATTGACTCAATGGCAGTGCGTGAGTTCCCTTGTACGAAGCAAGAGGAAGATGAAGCTGCTGCTCCTGTGACGTGTCCAGTCTCAGGCGCCCTGGAGAGCAGTCCTACACTGTCCTCCGAGGCTGAGGATGGGGGGGGAGGGGGGAGCTAGTTTCTTGTTTGTTTAGTTGGGTGATTGGGTGATTATTCACTCATCCACTTGTACAGCAAATTTTTCCTATTTCTTTCTTTCTGTTACATATTTTAGGCAGTCTATTACCGCTTAGGATTCTCCAGGAAAGTGGATGAATAGCAAATAGAATGAGGGCGATTCAGATCCATCATTTGCTAATAGCTAAAAGTGATATTTGGAAAACAGTGAGCCTGTAACTGAAAGATTGCAGGCACTTTCAAGCCTGCCAGCTGCTCCTCTCAAGAAAGAATCTGAATTCACGTGCCTGCTGCAGGTGCTGTGTTTTCTCTATGGACTCAGAGAAAAGACCTTTGCCCCTTCAGCTTCCGTCTTGTGGTTTCTTAGAGGTCTCATATGCCATTGCATCTGTTTGTCCCCAACTATAGTTGCTTGCTTGACGTGCTTAATCCATATCCCTCTTTTCCCTCTACTTTCTCCCATTTATATTAAAAATATTTGCTCTTTTAAGTCTCTAAAAAGATTAACTAATGTAGTATCACCTCACTGATGTAAAAAATAAATAAATTAAATAATCAATCATTTCCCAAGTGGGATTATAACCACAGGTATAGGGGTTAGGATTTACCAACCATATTTTGAGGGGACACAAATCAATGCATAACATTCTACCCTTTGTCTCTCAAAATTCCATATCCCTCCCACATGCAAAACACATTCACCTCATCACACCATCGCCAAAATCTTAAATCCATACCATGCCCCAAATCTCATTTTCTGAATCATGTAAAACTGATAGGAGTGAAACTTAAGGCATGTTCTATCCTGGGACAAAATTCCTCTTCATCTGTGAAGCTGTGAAACCTAAGAATTTAGCTTATCTTTGTCCAAAGTTCAATAAGGCAGCAGGAAGCACAAGATGGATATATCCATGACAAAAGGAAGAAAGTGAGGGGAAAGAAGAGATCATTATCACCAGCCAAAGCTGACACTGAGCAGCACAAATCACCCTTGCTCTCAAGACTTGAAAATAGCCTTTGTTCTCTGGACCCATCTGGACCACCACCACGCCCTTCAGCCTCCGGCTGTTTGTCACTTTCTCTGAATGCTTGGTCAAGACCCCTTGGTCATGGGCATCATCCCCACCTAAACAGGGACTCCACTTCCTCATCCTCAGTGCTGTGGACGTGGCAGCCCCTCCCCTGAAGCTTGGACCTGTGGCCCTATCCTTTTGCTGAGCCACATTCCAGAGATAAGTTGATGAAGATTTGAGATTCTGAAAGTTGGGAAGTCATTCCTCTATCCTTAGAGACCCAAGACACTGCGAGGCCCCACCCTTAGAAACCTGTACAGCCCTCATCCCCTGCTTCTTCCCACAGTTCTGCTGCTCTCTGAGCTGCACCAAGCGTGATCCTTTGCTTTCCGTGGAGGACAGCAGATGGAGCTCCTTTGGCCTGTTTCTTGCCGGTAGAATTCCAAGAGCCAGACAGCATCCTCCTCTTTGATTCCCACAGAGTCCCCTTCAGTCTGAGCCGATGGTTTCCTGTTGTGGTCATTGGTAAGATCCATCAGTCACAAACTTAACCTCTAACAAAGATTGTGCAGACATATCCTGGATGAAAATTCTAGGACCCAGTGCCCAGTGTGTACAGCCGGATTTTCCAAATAAGTCGGCTTTCATCTTGCGCAGTTCATTTTCAAATCCATCTCTTTCTTCTTGCGTTGTGCTGCAGGCAACAAGAGAGCATGCAGCTTCTTCAGCATCTACCTTAGAATCCCCTGACCCACTTACAAGTTCTGCCTTCCCCAAAACTATTGTATGTAATTCAGACAAGCCATTTGCCACCTTATTTTAAAAATCGTCCTCTTCCATTGTCCCATCATATGTTCATCACTGACGTGCAAAACCTTACCAGAAGCACGTTTCACAGCCTCTTGTCCAGCAGCAGTCTGCTGATGATGCCGCGAGTATTCTGGATAACCGAGAATTTCTTCTGAGCCCTCTCCACGGTTGCCTTTGATATTCATAATTCCACACCGTCTTTTCAAAACAATCGCAGCTTTCCCTATTTCCACTGCCACTGAGTCAATTCCAAGTCACAGCGGCCCAGTGGACACTAGGAGTCGGACTTCAGGGTGGCAGCTCCGCGGGGTCTGTCTTTCTCTGTGACTGGGGGAAGAGCCTCCCTCTTCACAGCTTCCGTTTGTTTCTCCATGCCTTGAGAGCGGAACAGAAATGACATACAGAAGAAATACCTAAAAGATAGCACCATGCTTTCTTTTGTTTCTGTTTTCTACTATCATAAAGCTTCCACAAGACAGCAAGCACAGGCATGCTTAACTCCTTTAATGGACAAAAAGCACAAAGGAGGTAAAGGAATGAGGGCCGCAGTAGGATTCTTCCTCCGCACTTTCCATCAGCCCACAGACCTCACATCGCGACCCCCACCAGGGAGATCGGGTCCGTTTCCTTTCCCACTACCTTATCACCAGCCCTACCTTCCACACCCCAAGCTGATGCCCTGGTGACTTCGAGATTAATAATAACATTTTTTTTTAAGTGCAAGGATCATTTGTTGGACTTTAGGAGTATTTTCCAGTTCAATCTGTTGGGGCACCACGCCCTGGCCCCAAAGTCCACCTTCAGCATTTCCGGGGGACCTCGCCGCTCCATTCCCTTGCTGTTCTGTTGCACCCCCTTAGTGTTTTGCCTCAGTGTGGCAGGATCAGATCCGGCACAATTCCCACACTGTGTCTCTGGTGTCCTCTGTAGGGCTGTGGGTCAGTGAAGGGTGTCATGTCTCATAGTGGGGCTGGCCATGTGGTCCTCTCTGTGGACTGGTTGCTCTAATTGGGATCATCGTCCTCAAGGCCTGGTGGGCCAGGATGTGCTCCACTCGCTCCTCCTCGCCCTTCATCAGCACCCGTGTGCTACGATCAGGTATGTCCCTCTCCCGGAGCTGCAGATTCAATGCCGTCTTTTGAAATAAATTCTTCTGGGGGGAGGGGCAGGTGTCCACTTAGTAGTTGGGATTGGGGCCGGCCCCCCCAGACCTCTCCACTGGTTCCCTACTCCACACCAGCATGTTGCATTCACATCTTGGAGCACTGGGTTGAAGTCTGGTCCCTCTTTCCCTGTGGAGATATAAACAATACCCTCCCCTTGGGTGGGTTAGTGCCCTGTGCCCCCGCTACCCTTTTCTTTCTTCTTATTATTATTTTTTCCTTTCCCCATCTCCTTTTTAGTTGTCTACCATGTGTATCCCTGTATTTGGTCTGGTTCCCTGCCATATTACCTGGTCCTCACCCCAGGAATGTTTGTATACAGTAGCTTTTTCCCTATGCCCCTTTTACATTTTTTTTAAAAGCTTACCTCAGCGGACTCATGTTGTACTTGCCCTTTTGTGCTTGACTTACTTTGCTTAGCTTGATTTCCTCCAGTTCTTCCCATGCAGTGATGTGCTTCATATGTTCATCACTGCTTTTTAGCGATGCGTAGTACTCCATTGAATAATTACAACTTTTAAACAAGTCTTACTTAAAAAGCATAAAAATACATAACGCAAGCGGTGCCAGGCCCTTAACATCTCCAGCAGCCAGGAAGTTCATCCTCTTTTCCCTTAACCTCTCTCTTCTGGGTGCCAAATCCACCAATCTATGAAGACCCTTGTTTGAGGCTATCAGTGTAAGGTCACTGAAGATGCTGACAAAGAAATAGTGACTTTTTAAACATGTAAGTCATTTTATTGGGGGCTCGTACAGTTATTATAACAATCCATAAATCAATTATATCAAGCGCATTTGCACATTTGTGGCCATCATCATTTTCAAAACATTTCCTTTCTATTTGAGCCCTTGGTATCAGCTACTCCCCCTCCCTGAATCCTTGATAAAATATAAATTATTATTGTTTCCATATCTTACACAGTCTGCTCTCTTCCTTCACAAAATAGGGCTGTCTTCATTTTCTCGTAAGCTATATAAATGTATATATATTATACCGACATAATATAATATATATAATCAGCATTTTGGAGTTGACACATTTACAGATATGTATCTTTTCCAGGCAGTGTTTCCGTCTGTTGTCCATAGGGCCTCCGTGAGGCAGAACCCAGTCGATGGCACCTGAGAACAACAGCCCTCTTTTCTTGTTTTTTTTGGAACTCCAGTTATTGACATTTTAAAAATAATTTTATTAGGGGCTCATACTACTCTTATCACAATCCATACATACATCAATTATGTAAAGCACATTTCTACATTCATTGCCCTCATCATTCCCAAAATATCTGCTCTCCACTTAAGCCCTTTGCATCAGCTCCTCATTTTTCCATTCACTCCCCACTCTCCCCTCCCTCATGAACCCTTTATACTTTATAAATTACTATTTTGTCATATCTTATACTGTCCAACATCTCCCTTCACCTACTTTTCTGCTGTCCATCCCCCAAGGAGGAGGTTATATGTAGATCCTTATAATCGGTTCCCCCTTTCCACCCCACCCTCCCTCCACCATCCCAGTATCGCCACTCACACCACTGGTCCTGAAGGGATCATCAGCCCTGGATTCCCTGTGTTTCCAGTCTTATCTGCTGTACCAGTGTACGTCCTTTGGTCTAGCCAGATTTGTAAGGTAGGATTGGGATCATGATAGTGGGCGGAGTGGGGGGGCGTGGAGAATCATTTAGGAACTGGAGGAAAGTTGTTATGTGACATCGGTGCTACACTGCACCCTGACTGGCTCGTCTCCTCCCTGCGACCCTTCTGTAAGGGGATGTCCAGTTGCCTACAGATGGGTTTTCGGTCCCTACTCCACACTCCCCCTCATTCACAATGATAAGATTTTTTTGTTCTTTGATGCCTGATACCTGATCCCCTTGACACCTCGTGATCACATAGGCTGCTGTGCTTCCTCCATGTGGGCTTTGTTGCTTCTGAGCTAGATGGCCGCTTGTTTACCTTCAAGCCTTTAAGACCCCAGACACTATATCTTTTGATAGCCAGGTACCATCAGCTTACTTCACCACATTTAACAACAGGCCTCTTTTTGTCTATTTTCCAAAAGCATCTTCTCTCAGTCACCCCAGTGTCCGCCCTTGATGTCTCCGCAAAATGCCAGGCACTGCCCTGAGCATAACATTTTTTCTGACTTTCCAGTTTCACCCAGTTATTGGCTCTTCTTTTGCTACTTTCTGAAGCTGTGTGAGAATGACGCTGCACTGTGTTGACATAAGTCACTCTTGTTAGTGCAGTGTTCTGTTAGAAGTCCTGTGTATTCTGCACGTGCCAGTCATGGGATTCTTCACGGAGGAGTGCACCCACTGCAGCCAGCTGCTTGTGAACAAAACCTGCAGGCTTTCTTCAGCAGGGAGAACACACAGATTTATGGAGAATGACTGGAAATGTACACTCCACGTTTCCATCGGGATTCAACTTTAATTGCTCACATAATTCTACACAAAAGTCTACACAGGATCCTCAGCAGGATCCGGGAACACACTTTCAATTTTCCTCCCCTAAGGAATTGGCAAGAACGATTACCTAAAGGAATAATCGCTGTTCAGGTTCACAGGGTTGGGTTGGGTTGGGTTGGGTTGGGTTGGGTTGGGTTGGGTTGGGTTTGCAGTTGTCAATGTTCTGCATTGAGTTAGTTGGGCATGTCCTCTTTCAAACACATATGCCAATGCTCTCCTGTGCGTCCTACACTCTTGTCCCCTGAGATTCGCCTCGGGGTCCCAAGGTTCTTATTACTAATTAGGGATGGGAGAATCCTCTCAGTCTTGGACTACAGACTCAAAGTGACTAAGCATTTATGGTATTTCTGAGAAGGGCTAATTATTCTAATACTTTTAATGAAATGACTGGTCCTATACTTTTTAATCACTGGAGAATTGCTTTTGCATTTTTATTGGACTGGAGTTTCCTTGACTCTCTACTTTAACCCAAGCGTCCTTTGTATGATAGAGCAAGCTTTCTGTTCCGATTTCTTTAGCCTTTACCCCAATGTGTGCTCTGGCCCTGCAGTGATGTGAAAGATTATGTTCTGTTCCTTTTGGCTAGAAAATTAGCTGAGCAATGAGTGCCTTCTGCCACCACCTCCTTTGCAGCAGAACCTAGGTTACTAAATCACCTTTTATTACAACCATAAGCCATACCTTTCTGACTTCCAAAGATCAAGGTGTTCTTGAATGGCCCAACAAGGTAAATTGGAACTCTATATTTTGTTTCAAGAACAAGGTGTATAGGCATATGTACATTAATGTTCATATTTTTCATAATGTACTTTAAAGTTCAGTAGAGTGATACATTAGTTATCTTATTACTGAAGAGATTGTCCCCTAAGATCATGTCAAGCTGTCATCTAAGATACAGTCCATTCAAGCAGGATCTCCTACCAAGCTCACTCCACAATTTGCTAGCAGCCCTCCATTCCTCACCACATGGATTTCTCCATTGGTTACCTGAATGTTCTCATAGCATGTAGCTGACTTTTCTAGCCCTGAAATCTTTTATTACTCAACCTCAGAAGTGACATCCCATTGCTTCTGCTACATGCTAGTGGTCACAGAGACCTGGAACAATGTACAAGGAGACCACCCCAAGGCTAAATGCCAGGAGGTGCGTGTCACTGGGACCATCTAGATGACTAGCTGCCACATACGCCTTTAAATTGAGTATGTCACTCAAGTCAACAAATTTCCACCATCCTCTCTGACCTGTCCAGCAACCTCAATCACTCTCCATCCCCTTCAAACGTTTGTTTTATTACCGACCTGGAGTATGTGTGACTAGTCAAACCATTTCCTGTCCTATGTATTATATCTGGATAAAAAACAACACCTTGACTCTTGACATGGATCACCTTACAGTTATGCCTATCATGTCCTATTCCTGATACAGGCATTCAAAAATAATATTAGCAAAATGTTAAGGATACCACCTGTGCGATTTTCCTTTTCAATGAGAGAGGGAAACGGAGGGAACCAGAAACCAAATAGAGGTAAGAACGCCAAGTGCTCTTACCTCTGATCCAATAATCTTTCCGTTGTGTGTGGCTCCTCTTCAACTACTTTAAGAGGTTGAAGATATGTCCTTATCCACTTTGAGGGGCAGAACCAGCACCAAGTGGTGTACAATATGGATTTTTAGTTCAATACGGTGACAGTCTAATGGAAATGTCACCCCAGTAGAATAGAGCCCATTATTAGGGGTGTTAAAACCAAAGGATTTATGGAGAATGATTGAAAATTTGCAATCCACATTTCTGTCTGATTTAATGAGAATGACTGAAAATTTACACTCCACATTTCTGTCTATATTCAACTTAATTGCACGGTCATTAACCAAGCATTTCTGGAATTCCCCCCTTCCATACCAGAGTCCCTGGGGGGGGGGGGGCACAAGTGGTCTTTGAGTCCATCCAGAGGGACGTTGGAAGAAAACTTGGCCAACAGCTTCCCAAAATATCAGCCATTGGAAACCCTGTGGAACAAAGTTCTAGGTTGTCATATATGGGGTCACCACACATTGGGATCGACTCAGTGGAAACTCATTCATTATACAGTAGACTTGGCCAATGCTCCACATGTCTATCAGTTTAGCAGGAGGGGGGATGTTGCACAGTTACTGTAATGTAAAGCACGTTTCAACAGCACTTCCAGACTAAAGCAGACTTATAAAAAAGTCTGGCAATCTGAACGTCAGCCCATGAAAATCCTATAGATCACAAGATCAGAAATTGCCACGAGTCAGAGATCAACTCCACAGCAGCTCACAACAACAGGGAGATCCAACCAGACAACCTCTAAAAAATTATCCTCCAAAGCGGAATGGTCTGGATCCTGCTCTTTGGTCCTGATGGAAATGAACTTCCTTGGCCACTAAGGCAATTCCAAACTGCCTTGGTGGCAATTTGTCCTTGGTGGCAATTTGTCCTTGGTGGCAATTCCAAACTGAAGAAAGAGGAAAGGGCTTGGCTGAGGAATGACAGGGACAAGTTTTCCGTCATGAGCTTAATCTCACCTCTTTTAGAGTCAGAAAAATTACTTCCCATTGCCTTTTATATCCCAGTAGTTCCTTTCTTTCTCTTTCTACCTCACTGTTAGGTACCATCCTTAAGTTCCCGAGGAGTATGTCACCTGTCTTCCAACTATCACTATGACGTGTATTGTGTATTGTGTGCCCTCTGGAGCACTTGGAGAATTTGGGTGAGCCCTCACCTGTCAGAACTGAAGTTCAAGTCAACAAGTAATTTGGGCCTGCTTTTCAGAGCGAGCATTTCCTGTGTACCTAAGGTTGACAAAGCAGGAGTCATTACCACTGTCCCCTCAAGAACTTGCTATTTGTAAGTTCTACCATCCCACCCCCACCCCAATTGCAGTATTGTTTAACCCTGGGAGAAATAAAGTGGCATCTTCCACCCTCCGCAGACTTTACCCTTTTTTCCAAAATAACCCAAGTGGCATCTGAAAAATACACCAAGTTAGTCATTACATAAATCACCGGATTTAGCGCGCATTCAAGAGAAGCATTTTTCAGCTGCATGGTGATTTTTTTTCATTCATACATCTCAAATTATTTCATTCTGAGGTACATTTAGTTGTCAGCTTCACAAAGAGAAACCAATACGATGCAATTTTTTAAATTATATTTAAGTGCTTTCATGGTGTGCTCTACTTGGTAAAGAAGAAAAAAAATTAGAAAGAAAAAGTTAGGTAAAACCAGGATCCTTTTTCTGCAATGGGCAGTGGATACAAGAGAAAGACAAATTACGCGGGTTGTTTGTTTGTTTGTTTGTTTGTTTGTTTGTTTGTTATTGGTATCTGTCATCTGAAACTTATATTGTCCAAAATGTCTTTTATATTTTTGCTCCTCATCTAACTCTTCCCAGCTTTCTTCTCTCGACATCTTTCCCCTCAATTTTCCTTGTACCACGCAATCATTCCTAGATTAGAAAAACATAAAATATCTCGTAAGAATATTGCCCTTGGAAAACTAACTTCTGTACTTCCAGCTACACAGATTCATTTGTACATGAAACCCTACATCCCCAGCAGGAAGAGATTTGCATCTTTTGTTAATTTGATGTGATCGCAAATGGAGCATCCCATCATTCTGTTGGGGTTGCTTGGTGACTAACCATTCCCAAAGCTACTTGGCATCTAAGTTCCCAATTTTAAAATGCCCTCATCTCATGCCTTCTCGTATCAGTTATCTGTTGCTAAATAACCACAGCCCCTACGTCACCCCCGACATGCACACACTCACACACACAAATTATACTGACTGAAAGCAGCAACTGCATTTGGCCCATTTCTGCTGGGCAGTTCTGGTCTTGGCTGGATTCACTCAGGGGTGACAGCCGCTGAACTGATGGGTGGCTGACTGGCCCCAAGGAGGTCTCCTCTGAGATGATTCATCTCTGCCCTATTGGGGTCGCTTGCCCTCCAACAGGATGGGCTAGTCAATTCTGACTCATAGTGACCTGTATCACAGGGCACAAGTGTCTCGGTGGGTTTCCAAGACTTTAAGAAAGTCTCATCATTCTCCCCAGGTGTGGCTAGTGGTTTTGAACTGCTGACCTGCTGACCTTGTGGATAGCCGGCCAACACAAACCACTGTGCCTCCAGAACAGTAAGAGTGGAACTTTTAAAGCCTCTTGAAGCTTAGACTTAAAGCGTTACATGGTCATTCGGCAAACAACAAGGAGGGCAAGATATTGGAAAAGAAAACGCTGCCTCTTAATGCCAGGAGCTGCCAGGATTGTGTGGCCTTTATTTCAACCTGTCACCATCTCATTTGTTTACCATATATTCACTTTGACTACTGTTAGCATCTTAATGCTTCTAACAAACTCAGCAATGAACGAAAGCAGATCCAAGCTGGTGGAGACGGCACAGGACGGGGCAACCTTTGATTCTGCTTGGGAGCCAGTTCAACAGTACCTAACAACAAATGGATCGACCAAAACTGGTTGTTGTTGTTGTTGTTGTTAGGTACCATCGAGTCAGGTCCTATGTACAACAGAAGGAAATGCTGTCGTATCCGGCACCTTCTCCACAATTGCATGATTGCAGCCACAGTGCTTTATGCCTAGTTGTGAAGCCCTCTCTATACCTGCTTTCCCTTCTGCAGTTAAGAAGCCTTGCTGGCACTTGGTATACGTGCAAGGACTCACTAGGCATTGTAAAGCAGTCATACCATTTCATGCCCAGATATCTGTTTTGCAGACGAGGCAATGAAGAGTCAGAAGGTATACATAACCAACCCACTTACCTCGGTCTAAGTGTGGGAATTGCGGTTTGAAATTGCATTTAGGTCTGAAGCGCTGTGCACCACCGTGGTTCCTAACATGTTTTCTCTCATGTAATTCGCACCACTGCTAAGTTAACAAGTTGAATGGTGTAAAATGGCTGCCTGCTGAGTGTTAGTCAAATGACCCGTTGCCTTCTTTTTCAAGTGAAGTGCCAAGTCTGCTAAGTGTGTGTCCCTTTGTCCTTGCATACAAGCTGTCGAGTCCAACGTATGATGCCATCCTACGTGTCCTAGGATAACTGGACTCCGTGGGATGGAGTTTCCAGTGGATGAGGTTTTCAGAAGCAGGTAGCCAGTCCTTTTATCCAGCGTGCATCAAGCTGGGCTTGAGCCTATAACCTTTCAATTAGCTGCTGAACGTGCTAACTGTGTGCACCTCTCAGAGACTCTTTGTCATCATATACGCTGCAATAGCCATCACACACCCCCTGAAGTGTGGATTAAGGCATTGTACCAGTAATCGCCTTAAAAAAAAGTAATATTTCCATTGCCATCTCTGGTCAAGCTAATGTAAATCTATCTGTGCAGTAGGCCTAGCAATTTTTGGTTGTATCACTGCTAGGCTAATAGTTGAAAGTTGAGACTCATTTATCATATCTACCTATAATTCACCACAGATATGATTAATAAATAATTCATATCTGTGATTCCAAAGTTTGTCAGACCACTATAAGTCATAACTGGTTTGATTGGGGCTAGATGTTACCGAATGTGATTCAAAGGAAACATTTTCGGTCCTTGTGGAAATAGAATTAAGCAAGTCCCTCTCAATCACATTGCCCTTTATTTGGAATGCTTCTTCCCAAAGGGAAGACGGTTAGCCTAGAATAGTAAAGGCAGCCGATCGTTCTCTTCTCGTTTGACCTACTAAATTACATTACTGGCAGGAGACGGGCTGAGATGATACTGGAAGGCCCGAGCGATTGTCGTCTCGGGCGTCTGAATGCGGTTGGCCACTTGGCTTTGCTGAGATCACCTGAACACATATTCTAATGAAAGCATCACTTCCAGATTATGGAGTTGCCCTGTTTTGTTTTGTTTTTTTGCAAACACTTAGGTGGTTTACTAGTGGCACTGCAATAGTCTGCAAAACTAGATTCTTTTTATGTGGAAGTGAAATGCTTTCACAAAGTCTTGAGGTTTTTGTCTTCAATGTCAATTGGCAAGACTCGGTATCCCTTAAATATGAGTTACTAATTCATTTTTTTCTAAAAATTGGATTAATCAGATGCAGTGGTCAGGAATATTGTTTCCAATGCAGCACACTTTATTTCAAACTGTAATTCCGTCACTTACTGGCTGGTTGAGACAGGGCAAGAACGTAATGTAACTGCACTTTAGTTCTCTGTACATATAAATATGTGTGCGTGTGCCTGCAAAGTAGCAGGAGTAGTACTTACCTCTCAGAGTTGTCTGAGTATTCATGGAATATAATGTGGGGGGGAAACTGTACAACACTCAGCACACAATAGATTCTCAATAAAACAAGTCTATTTGATTATTCATACATTCATTCACGTTAATCTATGAATTAAGTTTAGTAAGCCAAAGTCCTGGCCTTGATTCATTTGCATGTTTTCAAGCCCTCCCTCTTCCAGAACATGGTCATTCTAATCTGCATTAAATGGACATTTAACATTAGTGATTTCGCAGTTTTAAGTTCATATCAGCAATACACCTTTCTACTTTAGGATGAGCATTAAGTGTCCTCAAGTTGAAGAGTCCGTAGTCATTCACAGAAAGAATGAAGGGTTCCTTATTATAGCCCATGCCATTACTATTTCTCAGGCCTTCTGTTGCCTTTTTAAAGGTGACAGAAGTAATTTATTTGCTCCGCGGGGGAGGACATCGATTTGCTATATAGTAGCGCAGTGTGTGACATAGAAACGATGTCCTGTAAATGAGCGGTGAGCAGCTAACGAGCAAATCAATGATTGCATATTTAGTTATAAAGAAATTGATTAAGGACTCCTTATTGATTAACCGTTTATTTGGGATTGTGAAAAACCCCACACACAAAGGAAATGCATCCTGAGGCACAGGATGTAACATTATTAAACATATTATTTCTCAGTCACAAAATGTAAAAGTATTCAATAAAGCTGATCTTTGAATGGTTGGGGGGTTTTGTGTGTGTCTGTCCTTCCTTTTTGTTTGTTTTGTTTTTATTTTTTATATATAGCCAGTTTTTTCAGCGGAATAGGTTGTGGGGTTATCACCTCTGCACCCTACAGTTCAGACTTCAGAAGATAGCGACATCTTTGTCCTGCACTGTGGCTGTAAGAGAGGAAGCTTACTCCAGTGGCCTTTGTCAATAGAGATGGCTAGTGTAGCAATGTACTCCTCTTAAAATCAAACGAGGCGAGGTCCTTCATGGTTTTCCCCATTTTTACCTCATAAGCTGTTACTAAAACATTAGTATGGTGCAATCAGCAATTTAGCAGTAGAGGCCATACTAATTGTTTTTGAAAACTCTCTAGTGTTTCACATCATCACTCAATCCAGAAAGACTTCTTTTAATTAAGTGTCAGGAACTATCCCAGGAAACCGTGCCAGCACTTCTGCTAGCTAGTAAGGTTAATTGGCAATCCTTAATAGTGAATCTTAGAAAAATTTATATCATAATTAACATAATTTAGGATGCTGATAATGCATGAATTATCTACTAAATTAGCATAAATGGGCCATTTGATCTTAAAAAGAAATTGGTCAAGCACAGTAATATCTTCCATAATAGATCCCCTCATTAGTGTGAATTAGTATTTCTGAATATTGCTAATTAGCCAGCCTGAGAACACACACCAAAAAAATCATCATCATCATCAAAAATAATCAAGTTTGCCAAATCACAAGAGAGTACTAGTTAATGTGTTTGATGATTAAGGTGAGATTATGTTTTAATTGACTCCTCCAAGCACTGTGCCCAGGATGTTTTTCTCATCAGACAGCTACTTGGTCACATGCTAACGTTTGTACTGAAAGCTGAGATAAGTAAAAATACTTTGGGGGAAGTTACAAAGACGTTAGCTTTGTGAAGATTAAGAAGATGATGCTCTATTGCTGAAATGACTATAGGAAGGTCTAGGACGTTAACCGAAGAAGCAATGACGGTCTCCCTTTATCCTCCTGTGTGTCTCTGAGTCACAGGGACCCTATGGGACAGACTGAAACTGCCCTAAGCCTGTCCTCGGCTGTAATCTTCACGGAGGAGCTCTGGTGGCATTAACGGCGTTCGGCTGCTAACTGCAGGTCTTCAGCGGCTTTGTGGGAGAACGATGGGGCTTTCTACTCACCAGACGTTCTACCCTGTCACGTAGGGTCACTGCGAATCGGCATTTAGGAGATGTAAGTGAGTTTGAGTTCTGAATCTTCATGGAAGCAGTTTGCCAGTTCTCTTCTCCCATGAAGCATCTGGTAGGATGGAACTACGGACCTTTCGGTTAGCAGCCAACCAATAGGCATATTACGCCTGTGCTTATTACATTATACTGTGATTGTTTCTTTTATTTTTTCCTGTAGTGAATAGACACTTGGAGTTTGTTTTATATTTTGTTTTTATAATTGTTTCTACACCTTCTAATATGGAAGCGAATTTTTCCACAAGGTCAATTGCATTAGGTAACCAATATGTTTCATGTGGTTCTTCTTAGAAAATATATCCTGGATACCTCCCTTCTCCTTATAGCTAAACTGGCTGCTCTCCACTTCTCCTGCAAACCCTTAGCCTTTTCATTGCACTTGCCTTTCTCCTGGATTGGAAGTTCAGTTTCTGAGTCTCCTGTTTCCTCCTCTCTTATTTCAGGGAGTAAAAGTGCAATAATATGTCTTCGGGAAAAACTGAGAGATGACAGCGGGCGGATGCTAACAGCTGTCAGTGTGATCGTCCCTGCATTCACACTCATTCTCTCTGTACAGCTGCCTCGACCCCCGCCACACAGGGCGTTCTCTTCCGCAGCATCCTGTGCTTCCCAGTGTGCCTCTCAGGTATCCTGTGCCCATGACTTTCCCTCTCTGGGTCTATTTCCACCATTTTGATGAAGTTTGTCCTCCGGGACATTCCTAAGAAAAGGGGCATAAAAGGAAATGTTTTGAAAACTTCTTGATCTTTTTTAATGGCTTACTCTATCCCCACACTGATTGATGGCATGGTCTGATACAGAATGTTAGACTGAAATCACATTCCTTCAGAATGTGAACACCCTGCGCTGTAGGGCTTGTCTGTGGTATTGCTGCTGCTTCCCAGGAGTTTTAGTCGTCTCTGTCTCCCAGCCCCCTAGTGAGAGTCCCCATCTGAGAAAGAATTCCTTTCTGTGCACACAATGTCCCAGCTTATTTCTGTGAGTTTACTAATGACGTGTTTTCGAAACGTTCTTTACCTTGCACAGTTTTCTGCTTCCTTCTCGTTATTTTGATCTCTCTATTTATGAAGATTTCTTTCACAAATCTTAGCTCTGTCCTCATAACGAGGGTGGACCCCTTGGAAGTCCTGGACGTGTGGTGGAGGCTTTGATCTTCACCATGAGTTGGTCTCAGTCGGCTCTCATTTAGAGAATCCGTGCTATCAATATCTTTAGGTCTTTTTCCTTGCGCTGGTCAGATTCCTCAGAAAGGACTTATCTCATTTTTACCTGGAGGTTGAAGATCTCCAGGTCTGATGGTGGGTGTCGGCGTGCATTCTCACCATTCGAGCTGTGTGATATTAGACTTGGTATTAGGCTCCCTAATAACCATCCTTCAACTCTGCCTGGTGCCTCCTCACCCAGACTTCCTGGAAGGATAGAGGCCTGTGCCCAAGGGGGTGGGGTAGTCTGCCTGCAATCTCCCAGGCCTTCACTCTCTTCATTTCATCCTTGGGTTCAGAGGGACAACTGATGCGATTTCTTGAGATTCTTGAACACGCCGAAGTGCAAATCCTGTTGTTTCTCAGGTTTCCCCACTGCTGGCATTGGATTTTCTTTCTGATATCAACTAGCCCGTTACCTAGTTTATCCATCTGTTTTCTACTCCTAAAGTGATGTTGCTGCTGCTTCCTCTCCTGCCTTATGGCTTGTGTCTTTTTTAAAAGAATCTCACTACTATAGTTTCCATGGGTTCTTCTGAGGGAGCAAGATGGATGTGTACATACAGTCTAAAATAAAATCAGTCTCAAGGAAACACTCTCTTTTATGACCAATTGTTGTTAGCTACTCTCAAGAGGCTTCCAAGCCATGAGGACCACGAGCCCACTGGCCTGGACCATTTTCCCAATCCTGGACCATCCTCACCATCACTTGTGCCTCAGACCATTGTTGTCCACCGGGTTTGCCTTGGGCGGTTTTTGAAAATAGATCAATAGGCCCTTCTTGCTAGTTTATCCTAATCCAGAAGTCCCACTGAGCCCTGTTCAGATGAGTGGACCAGGAATTAAGCCCGAGTCTACTTGAAAGTGAGAATTCTGTCACGGAACCCTCAAGGCCCCCAGTGAATTTCGGTTTTCATGACAAACCTTGCACATCTTTGTGGGTGGTGGGGAGGGGGCTGGATCACATTATAAAGTGTATCCCATTATATGTGGAAATAAAAGAAAGTTAAAACAAATTGATGCCAATAACAGGGCCAAGGAGACCAACAACAAACTAGTTGAGTCCAGTGAGAGGCTGATGCTATTTTCTCCTAACAAGTAGCATAAACTGTAATGCTGAGAGTTGTAAGGGGGACCTGGAAACTTTTTGCCAAAGTTGGTAATCATGGGAAAATAGATCTAATTCTAATGGGATGGAGGGGAGGCAGGTGCACCCCCTCTGTTCATGGATTTCAATGTGCCGCTTCATTTCTGCTTTAGGGACTAGGATGACTTACTCTGGCTCCTTGTCAATGATATCATAACACTAAAAAGTAACAGAAGATAAACAGGAAAACTGCACCATCTCTATCAATCTGTGGTTTTCAGTTGTGCTAGTAATATATTTTCTACATGAATTGCATCAACTTTGGTATAAATATAAAGAAAATTAAATTAGCTACTCAAATCAGAATTAACTCTAATTAGAATACTGCTTTAAAAGTACAAAAGGATATGTTTCTTTTGAAACCAATACATGTTGAAGATATGAAATTTTCCAATAAAAATATTTCCAATAAATATTTTTCCAAAAAGTATTTTCCAATGTTTTCTAATAAAAATTGTTCTACTTTTAATTTTTTTCAAACACTCATCATTGTAATGCTACAGACTAAAGATAATTAGTGGGACAGTGTTCCTCAATATATCAAAAATTCCATATAGCACTATCGTTGATTTTATTTCTACAGGAATCCAATGAGATACTTTCATAAGTCTTAGTAAGAACTTACTTATGTTACTTGCTACAAATAGTCTAGAGATCAGAATTGAGTAAAAACTGGCCACATGGATGAAATTTCACCGTTTGCCCTTCCCGTGCCAGCACTATATGGTGATGTGATAAAGTTCTCATTTGGGAAAGTGATATACTACACTGTCCCTATATTTCCCTGTAACATAAACATTCCCATTCCGATCCCATCATGTCTGAAGAGAAAATAAGTCCAATTGCCTTCCTTGCAGGATCCTGGGTAGCACAAGCAACTCGGAGTCAACTGCTAATCGGAAGGTTGGCTCTTGAAACCCACTCAGTCCTTCTGCACAAGAGAGACCAGGCAGACTGCTGCCATTAAGATTACCGTTAAAAACGAAACAAAACAAAAGCCGACACTCCGGAGCAGTATTATGCCAGAACACTTGGGCTCTCCGTGAGTTTGGGACCAACTTGACAGTAGCTAACGGCAACAGCCTGTCTTGGCTGTATCAGTATAAATGTTATTCCTTCTATCATTTACTAGCTATAAACTTATTGACTTGAGAATTTAAATTGTATCTGTAAGTTATATTTCAACTTTTAAAAGTGTGGAGTAAAGAATTTATTATGATTCAACAAACATTTAAGGTCTACTATAGAAGTTACCCATTCTCTTACTTTAAATTTCTATTGCCTCTGATGTGTTTTCACTGATGATTCGGAGAAAAGTTACTAACATTATATTAAAATTAAATATTAGGTACTTTTTTTCTATGGCCAAAATTCTAACTAGCTAGTCATCAGTTGTACTTTGTAATCCTTAAATAGTCTAGGGCAACAGTTCTCAACCTGTGGGTCGCAACCCCTTGGGGGTCAAATGACCCTTTTACAGGGATCACCCAATTCATAAATGTATCAAATTTGCAGTTATGAAGTAGCAACAAAAATAATTTTATGGTTGGGGGGGTCACCACACATGAAGTACTGTATTATAGGGTTATGGCATTAGGAAGGTGGAGAACCACTTGTCTAGGGGAACAGAAAGTCAACTGGCATATAATGTAGTCCACAAAGGGACTATTCTACATACTATGTTGGTGAGTAGTAACTGGGGTCTTCATAGCTTGCTTGAGTGTCCACCTAAGGTGTATCTGTTGGTTTTCCCATGTCTGGGGCAGAGAAGAATGAAGAAAATCAAGACTCTGGTCATAGCCTGAGGCATCTCCTTGGGGGTGTGACAGCTCATAAATAAAACAATCACAGGTCTTTGCCTTCCCGGAAAAGAAAAGATAGATACACAGTAGGTGGGACACTGATCACATCATCAGTAAAGAGTAACTTGGTGACCATGTGCCAGGCCTGCTATTCTCGATGCTCAGGAAAACAGAGAAAGAAAACAGGCCCTACAGACCCAGCCTTTGTGAGGGTTACATTGCAGTGCTCTATGCCATCAAGTCGATTCAGACTAAGAACAGCCCTTTAGGACAGGACAGAACTGCCCCCATAGGTTTCTTGGCAAACAGACTACTTCATCTGTCTCCTGCTGAGCGGCTGGTGAAGTCTAACCACTGCCCTTGTGGTAGCAGCTAAGTGTCTAACCACTGAGCAACCAGGACTCCTTTTTCATAGTCCAGCAGGCAAGGCAAATAATAATGAAGCAAGTACATTGTTTGGGCTTTTGGACGATGACAGGTGCTATGGGGAAAATATAAGAAAAAGAAAAACTTGGTAAGGAAATACAGATGGAGAGGAGACTGCAGAGGTTGACTTAGGGCAATGGTTGCAACTTCAAATACCTTATACAAGCTGTTCTGAAGAGAAGCTATTGACCAGACACTTAAAGAAGCTGAGGAAGTAACCATGAGGCTAGCTAGAGAAACATTCCAGAAAGAGAGTCTCTTTTAAGAAACAATTGTTGGCTAGAAGGGACAGAGCAAAGGGGTGAGGAGCTAGAAATGTGGTCAGACAGGAAGCAGCAGTGGAGAAAGAAGATCTACAAGACCTGTAGGCCCTTTGACTTTTACTCTGGAAAAAAAAAAAAAAGGAGCGAGTGGTTTGCTATTAAAGGGTTGTGAGCAACTCTTTGGCCTTAATTTTTAAAGAATTGTTCTGTTCCTAATAGCTCAGTAGCTTGAACCTTGCTGAGCTGCAGAATTTTCATCTATAAAATGATCATAGTATTTCCAATCTGGCAGAGTTATTTTAAAACTAAAGCTCATATTTGTAAACTGCCTCACAGAGGGGATAAATCATAACCTTCATTAATAATAAAAGACTCAACCTTCATCTTTGAAGGTTTCAACTCAACCAACCTGGCACAGAATCTTGAGAAAGCTGAGCCACCTTGATCTGTCAGCTGCCAGCTTCTTCCGTGGAGATGCTCGTTGCCTAACCTCCAGGTATCTTTCAGTAAAGGAACAAGACTAGATCTGATCTGAAAGCCGAGCACGGAGATGGTATAGGACTGGCCTGTGATTTGTTCCCCTGCGCAGGAGTAGCCATGAGTTGGTCCAGCTCTGCATTAGCCAATGACAGCAATAGCCCAACTTCAGAGTTGAGGTCATTTTAGAATCCTGGATTAAAAAAGAAAAAAAGAACACTGAATCTATATATTGTTAAGAATCGTGATAAAAACTGCCAGATCGCTCTATCCATGGTGCTAAGGTGCATTTCATATCTTCTTTGCACCACGCACGGGTGTCAAGGCAGAAGATAGGTAAAGAACAAAGCCTGGCCCCGGCCACAGGAACCTGTGGTCTAGCAAGGAAAGGGACTTAAAAAGAACCAAATACCCTACGGAAGGACAAACTGCCGCGCGATGTCTGTGTTCCCAGTGAGAGTCGGGCTTGCCGGTCAGGAAGGTTTCATGAACTAGTAGACTCTTCAAAGACGTGTGGACAGTTGCCGCACTGGATTTCAAGTGTGCCTCGTCAGTCATGCTGCCATAGGCCCTCGTTGCTTTGGAGAAAATAATTGCTAAGTGGCAGAATAACATCCTCGTGTTAAATACGACACCAAAGTTATATGTACACTGAAAGCTAAATGATTTATTCTAAATATCCTGATATTCTCCCCCATTCTTCGGTGCTGTGTGCACATCCATTGCAAACTCAGCACCCATGACCAACTAAATGGATAGAAAAGAAAAGAAGGGTGATGGGACCTAAGACGACACCCCTTGGGAGAGCATCCTCACGTGGGGCAGTGATGATTCAAACTAACAGCTTCTCAAAACATGCCTGGCGAATCACTGTAACTGGAGACTGGGAGGCAGAGGTCATCCTGTGATGTAGGGGAGTGGGGCTCCTGACCACTTAGAATACAGTCCCCTCAATGAAAACTAGGCGTGTTCAACTTTGGGCCTTTGTTGAGAAATTCACTTTAAACGGATTTTGTCAAAGTGTCCCTGGATCTATCTCAGAAATTTTTTCCCATTCTTTTCCAATTTAATTTTCCAAATTGGTGTGGTGCTCAGGCACTACTATTAAAATGAGGGGGAAGTTTTGAAATAGGGAGTTGAAATGAAAAATATCTAGAAAATAATATATTCTCTCGAGTATTTTTCTACGTCCCTTATTAGTGCTTTGGAGAGCCAGTAAGCATCCTGGTGACTTAGCAGTATCTAGCATGCAACAGGAAAACCAACGCTAGCCAAGGACATCATGAAATGAAATAGGGCTACGGCATCAGGCTATTCTAAACTCAGATTGAATGAAAGGAATTGCCTTTGGACTCGCACCTGGCTAAAATGTAACTGCTAAATTTAGTTTGCTACTTAGGACGTTGCAAAATCATAGTGGAGAGGGAGGGAAGCACAGGCAGTAGAAGAGGCAAGGAGCCCTTGGAAAATAGATTAAAATTCACCAGTGAATGTTTTAATGGATTCCCCATCTGAATTCCTAAAACAGAAACACAATATAGACTTCTATATTTCACTTTCACCGAAAGAAGCTTCTTACAATGGTGTTTGCCTTGGGCAGACTCTGTTTTCTATCTTTCAAATGTCCTCTTTCAAAAGCACATATTTATCTTTGTGATAGAGAAGCATTCTTAAATATCTTAAGGATTTTTTTAAAGAAACATAAGCTATTTATAATCTCATGCTTTTAGTACAGTTTGTTTTATTTTTACATAATTTCATCTAATTGGGTTTTTTTTCTTTTCACATAATTGTCAACATGAGGGTTTTGTTTCATATTTTAGTTTGATCAGAAGTTTTGTGATATTGGCATTGCATGCCATCTGTCTGGTTCTGACTCAGAGCGGTTCTGCGTACAGAAGAACACAACACTGCACCATCCCCACAGTCCTCCTGTTTGAGCCTATTGTCAGTCAGTCCCTCTCAATGAGGGCCTTCCTCACTTAGACTTAACTAAGCAGGAGGGCCTTCTCCGGGGACTGCTCCCACATGTCCAAAGCACATGAGTAAAGCTTCCCTCTTCTGACTTCTAAGAAACATTCTGGCTGAATTTCTCCTAGAACAGATTTGTGCAGTCTTCTAGTAATCTGTGGCTTGTCCAATATTCTTCTCTAACACCACGCATTAATTCTCCTCTTGTCTTCCCTAGGTATAGCCCAGCCTTTCCATACATATGAAGCTTTTGAAAGTATCATGGCTTGGATCAGGCACACCTTAGACCCCAAAGTGACATCTTCACTTTCTAACACTTTCAGTAGATCTTTTGCACAGATTTGCCTAATACAATAAATACATCATTTGATTTTTTTCTTTTACTACTGCGTCCATGGACGTTGACTGTGGACTCAAGTAAAATGCCACCCTTGACAAAAACCCTTCCATAGTTTCTCCCTTTGTCATGTTGTCACTTACAGAGCCAGTTGTAAGGACTTTTGCTTTCATTACATTAAGGAATTGCTGCGCATTCTCAGTTTCAGGAAGCAGACCTGTGTCCTCTGAGGCCTCCTCCCATCCTGATGCTGCGTATCATCCAGATTCTCAGATGATTTGCTGAGCCTACAATTAAATAGGTTCAGTGAAAAGACACAGACATCGCATGCAGCTTTCCTGACTGGAAGACACGTGGTATCTCCTTGTTCTTCCTATTGGTTTATTTGTGGGTTTCGCATGAACCCAGTTAAATGTCCCTATATCACCAATTTATAAAGGGATGTAAAAAAAATGTTTTGTTTTCTATGAAACAGTCATTTCCTGTTGTCTTGTGAGGCACCAATATTGTCTCAAATTGCTCTTATAGGAAATATGACAGTAGCTCTGGGGGACACAGAGAACAAGGCAGATTCATCAAACTCTCTTCTACCCTGGCAGAGGGAAGCCAGGGCTGTCTTTTTTTCTATCAACAGGCAGAGGGTTTTAACCCTTGACTCCACATTAGCTTCCTCTGGAGAAGTTTAAAAGATAACCTGAGTTCCACCCTCAACTTTGCAAAGTTTGGGATGAGCCTTCCATATGAGACACGTTTTTGTAACTCCCTAGGGCTTCAAAGCTTACAAGCAGCAACCTGAGGTACAACTATTGACCACTCCCCATGTGGAGCAAAAAAAGAGTTCATTGGATTTTGAAGCGCATGGAAACAGTCAATGGTCCACACAAACTTCAGTTTCCACAAGCAAAAGACCAGAAGAACTGGATGATGTCTAGTTACTGACTGCTCTGAAAATGGTCATATTAAGTGGTCCTGGATAGAGTGGGAGAAAAAAAAAGTGGATCAGAGTTCGCAATGATAAAAAGACTGGGTTTACTGGTCAGATACCAAGAGTAAGGCCCTTAGTCACCCTTCAGGGATGGAACTTAACTCCTCTCTGCGGATCAATTTTCAGATGAACAATAGGTCTGGAAAGGGAACTATAACACTCTGGAGGCACTTCCTCCTTAGTATAATAAACCATTTGAAATTTGAAAGACAGGATTTTCCCGAGAATAAAGGTCAGAAGGCAGAAAAGGGTAGGGAAGAAGGAGAAATGGAAAGGGAAACACAGGGAGGAAATGGAACATGTGATATTACTTGTGGGGATTACAATCAATGACCTTAAACAAAATGTGCATCAACTGTTGAATGGAAAACTGATCTGCTCTGTAAACTTTAGTGAAACGCAGCAGTAAGGATTTAGGGGTAGGTGGGGCGGGGGGTACTCTCCCGGGAATTCTAATGTATGGCCGAGGTTGAAAATCTTCATAATCATTCTATCAAGAAATGTATAAAAGGATCCAGTTCTTCCTTTGAAAGGAGAATAACTAGAAACTTCCGTCAGTATTTGAGCCTTGACAATATTTAATAGAAGACATAGAAGATCAGTCTCTGACCATCACCAAGTTCCTTTTATTCAGTATAAACTGTAAAACCAGGGATAATAATCATACATACCTCATGGAGTTTTTACTGCAAGAGTTCATGGCACATAATTAGATTTTTTTTAATTCCTCTCGTTGCTTTTCTTCTATCATCTTATTGTTCTTGATTGAAACCCATAAAGAGGTTTTCAACCAACAAGTTGGGATCAAATTGGAGGAAGTCATCATGAACAACTCCTGGAAACGCTTCAGCTAAAATTGGCTGCAAGGGCTAGGCGGTCAATCAAGCCAGCCACCCGAAGGGTCATCTCTGAGTCAGAACCTTCAGAGAGTGCACTTGTAAGCAAACTCACTGGACAAAGTCAGTGTACCCAGCCAAGAGAATTGAACCAAACAGGGACAGCCTGCCCTCATCCGGCAATACAGGTTGGAAACTCCTGCCCCTGCTCTCTCGAGAGTCGTGTGCCACTGTTAACTGTGAGTGTGTTCTGACTGTGTAAAGACCATGTCAAAGGGATTTGTAGCTTCATGGCGCTGGATTTTAAGCACATGCTCTCCAGTTTACTAACTTCACTTAGCAGCTACACAGCCTCAGGCAAGAGGCTTTCTTTGAGCCTCACTTATCCCCACTGAAAGCTGGACATAGGGTCCCAGTGACTTTGTAGACTTGACGGAAGTATGGAAACTAATGGATGCACAGGTATCAGCTAAGTTCCCGACATGGGCCCAATGAGTCGTTGCTCTCCTTATCGGGAATGCGCACTGGCAGCGAAATCTGTCCCTTGGACTAGGCTTGAGGGCAAGGAGGGTAAAGGGCCAAGGAGAGTGGGGTGGCCTGCCGCCATGCATTCCCTCCTCTCTGGCCTCCGCAGCCCCTCCACTCCCAGCACACAGTCGACGGAGTGGACAGCAGTAAATATCAGTTGAATTAAATAGAGCATTAACTACATTCAAGAGCCCTTCGGGATTTTTGAACCCGACTTGGACGCCAGTCCTTGGCAAAGTGCCTCCTTCCTGTGGCCCTGCAAATGAGCACTGGGCAGGACGAGTGGGCGGCAAGCAGTACTCGACCTTTGACACCGGCCTCATGCAATTGTGTTCTTATTAGTTTTCTTACATTTTTACTACAAAGGTAATACGAAGAGGCTTCAGAAGTTCTCGGGGTTGGGAGGAATCCATTCTCTGTTAATTTCATGTTTCTGCAGATTTTTTGAGGCCCCCTCCCCGGTCCATGTTAATTTTAGGAAATAGAACTAAGCAAAAACGAATAAAACTACTCTTGGTCTCAGACAGAGGATTGTTGCTGTGTGCTGTTCAGTCATTTCCCCTTCCTGTAGACCCTATAAGACAGCAGAAGCGCCCTGCAGGGTTTCCTGGGCTGCATGCCTGGCGAGGGGCGCTCAGTAGGCCTCTTCTCCCGAAGAGCTGATGCAAACCTATGCACTGAGCACGCAACCACCGAGCCACGGGGGGGGGTGTTTGTTTGTTTGTTTGTTTGTTTGTTTGTTTGTTTAACTCATCCTGCTACCGGAATTGTAACTAGCTTTCAGTACTTTGGTGTTTGAAAACAACATTGCCATGAAAGGAGTTGATTTTTTTAACTAGAGTTATAAAATCTCCCTGATTTCATAATTAACCTCCCCCTTATCCTTTTCCCAGCCTTTCAGTGAACCTGACAGTCCCTCTGCTCAGTTTGTGAGAAGCTGACATTCTAATTCAGTCTGCAAATCTGCTCTCAGCTTTGACTTTGCTGTCTTATGTGAGCTCTCTGCTGGGCTCCCGTATCCAGTAACGGATAGGTAGGCAGCGTTCTTGAATCTGGCTGCTCAGCTCACTCGTCTAGAGCATGGGGCTCACAGGGGCAAGGTCATAGGATTCACGCTCCATACAGGCAGGCCAACAAGGTCAGTATCCACAGATACTTTTTCTAGCTTCAAACAGCTGTCATTTAAACACTAGCTGTAAATTTCAACAGAACTTGGCAAAAGACCATGGATGGATCAACACAAATCTATCTATCATCCCTGCCAGAAAGACAGTGTGTTAACTGCTAGAATGACAGTGTGTCAACAGCTTCATCTTCCCCTGGAAGATATTGTAAAAAAATCTTCATGTCAAATCACGGAGAATCGGTGAGCTTCTCGAGAGGCAGAGAATACTATTGGGAAAAACGATTGCCTGGACTCAGACCAGTTCATCGTTCATAAGCTTAGCCTGCCAGGTCCCCAGTGTTCCCGTGTGAGACAAATTCGGCGGCAGGTTTTACATTGCTGATGCGGGTGTTTTTCACTGGCCCCTTTCTGTTGCAGCTGACACCGCTCTTGGCATTGATGACGCGTGTGACGAGAAAGGGTGCCAGTGTGATGTGTCAGTAGAAGACCTCACCCCACCACTTAAAACGGTCGTTCGAGCCATCAGGTTGGTGAAAAATAATGATAATACAGTTGATAAGAATGATTCACAGGCGTGTTACCCGTTACTCGAATTTCTGTGCTGATCAGTTCTTTTTCCTTCAGGTGAATCTCCTAGAATGATCGCGTCCCCTTTTGCTGTTCATCCACAGGCCAATTGCATCCTAAAATATTTTTAATGCAAAATTCCGTGTTCCACACAAAGTATGTTACAAGAGATGGGTGACATTTGAAAAGCTAAACCATTCCCCAGAGCTTATATACCAATTGCCTGATTATATGAATTTGCTACTTTAAGGACATTTCGTTTATAGATGCAATTAGATTTATGTTTCATGACTTGAGGATCTAATCCATGTGTTATATTTTGATTTGTTTTAACCAAAACTAGGTTATATTAAAACAAATTGAATTCTAAAAATGGAGAACAAAGTGCTTTGCCGGGGCTTTCTCATCTAGGTTGGTAAAATGTAATTGTTAAAATCTAATCTTAATACACTCCCTCTGCTGATGGCCAAAAGGTAAGAGAGTCGCTCAAACCAGGTTACATTTATATTCTCAGAACAACAAACACTACCTTCCCACCTGCCCCCAAAATAAAAATGAAGAAAAGAAAAAAAGCTAAACAAACCGCAGCCATTCCACCTGCCCAATGTAATTCCTTTGTGAAAATTTGTATCTGCCAAGGAAGGTTGGGTGGTTTTATTACCAATAAATGTCCGATCTTTGGGGCTCCTTCTGCTTCTTACCACAGAGCCAGAGGAGCATTTAAATATCTGAACAAGATTAGCTATTCAAATACTTTTTTTAACCCCAATATCAGTATGATTGATTACTGTATATACTTGTGTATAAGCCAAGCTTTTTGGCACATTTTTTAAAATCATTTTATTGGGGGCTCATACAACTCTTATCACAATTCATACATGCATCCATTGTGTCGAGCACATGTGTACATGTGTTGCCATCATCAATCTCAAAACATTTGCTTTCTACTTGTGCCCTTGGTATCAGCTCCTCATTTTCCCCTCCCTCTCTTCCCCCCTCAGCACATTTTAAATGCAGTTTTTGTGGTAAAATTAGGTGCCTCGGCTGATATTTGGGTTGGCTTATAGTCGAGTATGTACGGCACTTCCTGCCCTTTGTAGCTGGTTGTTTGCATCAAGTTAGTCATTGCTGTGCTTCTGATTGGAGTCATGGAGAAACATAAGTGTGTTATAAAATATTCTGTGAATTCTAGGGGGACTGATGTGAACTCCAGAACTCCAGATGTGTTTAAATCACCTGTAACAGCAGCCTAAAAATAAGTAAATCCTAGTTACTTCCCATTGGAATGCTCAAGAAACGAACTCTGTGTTGGGAGATCCCACTTTTCTCTCTGCCTTGCAGAGTCCCTGAGAGTGCCTCTGGTCTTCTCATAGTTGTTAATAACACGCCTGCCTTTTCCCAGTGCCGTGATTTGGACAACAAAGTACACAGTCATTAACCCCCTTGGGAACCTAGATACTTTGCATAATGTAAGTCTAGAAAATGATGTACTAACTATACTGAAATGATGCCTGGAACCTTCCGTTAAAGGAAGAGGAAGAAGCTAAACTTCCCTGTCCAGTGCAGTCGCCACTGGACACACGGTGCTATTGAAATTTTAATGAACTAAAACTGAACGAAGTTTAAAATTCAGTTGATCCGTTAGATTGTTCACATTCCACGGGCTCAGTTGCCTCAGGTCATCAGTGTCTACTACAGTGGATCGAGAAAAGCGAACATTTTCAGAAAGTTTTACAGGGCCTAGCTGGTCCAGATGTCACCTTGAAATTCTTGACATCCGTTCCCATCATCCCCATCAAAGGCCCTCGAGTCAAGAAGGCCCTGCAATTCCGTGCATGCTGTTGTCTGACCTCCACCAGGGCCCCTACAATCTTATCTCCTGGGAGCAGATTAGGTGTCCTAGAAGTCACTCTTAACTTAGCTGTGTGTCATTTCATAGGACCTTCTGAAGCTTTCTGCTTTTGCCTCCCAACCTGTCAAAAGAATTTTGAGCTGCAAAAAAAGAAAAGAAAAATGGTTTATTCTGCTAGCTAAGCGCTTTGGCAGCCGCTTAAGATTGACTTTATTATACCTTCTCCACAAAACTTGACAGAGTTTTGTAAAGCAGAACTTCCTCGCTTTTGAGAACTCTTTCCTCGCTCTTGTTTTTAATGAAATTTTATTATTTATGTGTCTCTACTTTTTGTGTGCATTTCTGAACCGCTGTTCTTGTGACGTTGGGACATTTGAGGGGAGGGCTATGTTCTTGGGTTCTGCTTTCTCTTCTTCTCTAAAGTCAGTGGAAATATACACATAGATGGATGCGTTTATTGTGATTTGGGTGTCTGCTTTTCTCGCCCTTGATCTCTATTTTGTCTGGTGACATTGATGATGATCCCTGCATGTGGAGACAGAGGTCTGCACACTTCCTCCTGGTCTCGACTACCTCCCTTCTACTGCTTCCGACCCGTCCTGCCTCCTGAGCTTTGACCGGGAGCAAATGCTGGGGATTCGTAGCTCTTCTGGTTGGTCATTCCACAGCACCTGTAACTCCCTGGGGCCATTGTTCACCTGTGGAATTGCTTCAGGGAAAGGTGAGGGGGGGCGTGGCTTGAAGGGTGTCTATGGATGGACCATAGACTCACGGATTCCGTAAGCCTGGCTTTTTATCATTTTGCGTTTTGTTCCAAATTTCTCTCCCACTGTCTGACCAGGATCTCCTCTGGTGATCCCCTTCCGAGCTGTCCATAGTGATGATCAGCGCTATCTAGTTCTTTTCGAAGTTTCACTTGAAATTATAGGATTCCATGAAATCATCATAGAGACATTCAGTCGTTCATTAAACTTTAGAAATCTTTAACTCAATATCAGGGGGGTTCGAAAAGTTCATGGAAAAGTGAGTCAAAAGATAATAAAAAGTGCCCATGACTTTTCTGACACCTCTTAGATTTCTAAAGATCACTCAGAAGACCAACAATACAATTAGCATATCTGATCATGCATTTGCAAGCCTTATGCAAAAAGAGCTCTTCCTGGGGAGTTTGATCATTGTTGTGCTGTGTCCGCTGGACTTTTCTTTATCCCAGGGAAGCCGCTCACCTTTGACAGCTCAACTGAAGTGTTTCATGTGTATGTTCTACAGTGCAAGTATAAACCATTTATTATTCTTCTTAAAATAACAACTCTTTTGACATTTTCGTTGGCATATTTTTGTTGTTTATTTAATACAAAGACTTGAATATGCCGTGTGTTTCGGTAGCGCTCACAATAATGTTTCTCATAAGAGCAAATCGAAAATTAAAATATGTAAGAGAAAAGAGGTATTTCACTGCAAGGTTGAGAGTACAGATAACAATCTTATTATGTTCACAGAAAGCAAAGTAGACATTCATATTTGGTGTTATTAGTATTTACTAAGCATTGCCATTGTCTAGTCATTTTTAGAGTAAAGATCTCCCAAAGGGGGAACCGATCACAAGGATCTACATGTGACCCCCCTCCCTGGGGGATGGACAACAGAAAAGTGGGTGAAGGAAAATGTCGGACAGTATAAGACATGAAAAAATATTAATAATTTATAAATTATCAAGGGTTCGTGAGGGAGGGGAGAGCGGGAAGGGAGGCAGGAAATGAGGAGCTGATACCAAGGGCTCAAGTAGAAAGCAAATGTTTTGAGAATGATGATGGCAACAAATGCATAGATGTGCTTGAAACAATGGATGGATGGATGGATTGTGATGAGTTGTGCGAGCCCCAATAAAATGATTTAAAACGCAAAACAAAAAAGATCTCCCAGACAAGGAGATGATTTCGGGTACCCCCACCAGATGTGTCTGCCGATAACTACCCATAGGAACTTTTAGACTTTCCACAATGGATGACTATGCTGAAACTGCTGCTAAGACACGGCTTTTACTCAGAGGAAAATTCAGCTTGATATCTTTATCTCAGGATTGCTCCAAATTTTTCTTAAACTGTTATATTCTAAGAATGCGCCAAGTCCTCCTCTCCCCTCCCCCCAAGGGGGGACAAGCAAGAGAAACTTGGGTAAAGGAAGACAGAAGACAATGTAAGATATGAAAACAATAGTAATTTATAATTTATCAAGAGATCACGAGAGTGGGGGTGGGAGGGAAGGAAAAAAGAGGAGCTGATACCAAGGGCTCAAGTAGAAAGAAAATGTTTTGAAAATGATGATGGCAACATATGTACAAGTGTGCTTGCTACAATTGATGTATGGATTGTTATAAGAGCCTCCAATAAAATTATCTTTTAAAAAACTATATAAAAAAAGAAGAATGTGCAGTCACGTATTTTAAAACCTCATCACTCAGAGTGAGAATTGTACTTACATTTAACAAAAGCTCTACATTAGGTCTTATTAGCGAGTTGCTACCATAGCAGAAATAACATACTGGTAAGAGGGCAGCTTGAACAAACAGGCATTTGCTCACAGTTCAGGAGGCTGTGTGTGTCTGAATGTAGAGCACCAGCTCTAGGTACACCTGCTCTCTCTCTCTAGCTCTCTCCCTCATCTCTGTCCTTAGCTCTTCAGCTTCTGCTTCCTTGTTCCTTGGTACTATCCACTGGCGTGTCATCTATCTGATTCCATATCTCTTCTGCTCAGTTGTTTAATATCTTTTATATCTCAGAAGTGATTAACTCAAGAAACTCGCTACCCTGGCCCTGCCTCCTTAACAAAGACAACCCATTTCCAAATGGCTTATACCCACAAGGATAGACGTATAGACGTACAACACGGATGTGGAGTTCTGTGCATGACATCTTATGAATTATTCAATTCAGAAAAGGGTGTGTTTCCTTTCGACCACTCACAGACATTAGTTTCTAAATGGAATGGTGAAATTCCATTTTTAAATGGGATTTAATTTTAAAGTCCATAATTAGAGACGTCAATTGATTGATAAACTCTAGAACATTCTACACATTCACTTCTCACTGTACTGCGGTAAGACACCAGTCTTCGGATCACTGTTTGGAAACTATTTTCTCAGACATTACACCAAAGTTTTCCAAAGACAAATAGAAATGGCCTTCAATTAATTGGATATGTCCCTTCAAAATGTCAAGGCTACCTGGGAATATCTGAAGAGGCTGATAGACTGTTACCCTTCATCCTACAACTTGACATTATGCAGGCACTACATAGTGTGAGTCTTGAGTAAAATATTCTGAAGTTAATAGTTTGTTTGAAATAATGAATACAGTTTTGAAAATCATAATCAAAACAACCAATAAAAGGTCTCAGAATAATATTTTAAATTAAAAAATATGTATTATGACTTCTTTTCCTGGATGGGGTGGATAATTTCTCACATATTCATACAAAGGCAACCTATCTAGAGGTGCTGTGAAAAGGTTCGGCATTTGTAGAAAACTTCAACCAGTTGAAAAACGCAATGCAAAGCTTACATATTTCCTAGCAGGGTTTGTTGGGGTTGTTGTTGTTTTGGTAGAATTACTACATGTAGACTGGAGGCTACTCTTAACAAGATCCTAAACAATTTTTTTCTCATAGCTTCTTTAATACAATCATGTGTTATGCCAATCATCAAGAAACGAATCAGATTTATCACACAACCTTTTCTTTGAGTGAAGAGAACCAAAACAGCCCACTGAGGATGACTTATTACTTCGAAGAAAAAAATGACTGGGAGGAAACCTGTTGGTTATATCACGTTCTTAACTTTTCTTACTATCTCCATGCAAAAGAACGTCAGGCCTGCTAGGTTTCGCTCGGTGCATCCTTTTTCTATCCAGGCCAATGAGCCTTGCCGAGAAGCCAACAAACAAACCTGGAGCTGGGTTCAAACCCAAGGGGTCTTTCCTCCAGCGGAAGCTGCCATCTGACTTGACCCTGGCACCATTAGTCAGTCGCACCCCGCCCTTGCACAATTCCCAAGCAGCTCCTCCTGAGGGGTCTCAGGTATGACGACTTCCATGCATCCTCGGTTATCCCAGGACAACCTTTACCACTTCCGTTGCCTCGTTGGTCAACGGGGATAGCTACAGTAGTTGCCTCATAGGCTGTGCCAAGGGCTAGCACTTAGACGCTGTCTGGCACGCACAGTATAAATGCTAGTTATTATTATCCTCACCTAGTCTGGGCTTTTTTATGTTTGCTTCTGGGGCCCGGCCTCTGCTTTATCCAGGGAAATGTTCTTTCTAAGCCCCACCTCCTCCCCTGGTAAGTCACCTGAGCACTCCCCTGAGGGCTGCTCCTGACTTTCAGGCTCCTCAGGAAGCCCTTGATGGCCCCTCCTGAGGTTGCCCCCTCGCCACCTGGGAGAACAGTTTCCCCCAGTGATGAAGCAGTGGTCCAGGTGAATCTCTCCTACTTCCTCCTCGGAATGAGCTTGCTGCCTTTCCAGGCCCTTTCCCACAAAGCGAGGGGGCAAAGTGAAGGAGAAGTCACTCTCCTTTCTCCCTACTCCACCCCATGCTGAGGTCTGGCCCTAGACTCGTTAAAGATTTCCCCCGAAGAGTTCAGTTCATACACTCAAAAAATACTACTGAGCTTCTACTCTGCACCAGGCCTGGGGAGACCAGTTAACCAAGAGACAGACTTCTGCTTCCAGTCTTGATGGGAGTCGGCAAAGCGGAGAAGCACGTGTCGCCGCAGTCAGAGCAGCGGGGGGAAATGATGGCGCAGTGGATGGAAGAGCAGCATTCATATGGGAGGAAGCTTTCCAGAGGTTCTTGGAGGGAGCATTATCCACACAGAGATGTAACAGAGAGTTAGAAATGTGCAGGGGCGGGGGTGGAGCAGGGGTGCGTAGGAAGTTACCAAGAACCAGGACTGAAGGTGGGGGCTACGGCCCTTAGTCCCCCTACAGGTCTGGAAATGAACTCACCCCCTGACTCAGTTCTCAGCAGGACGATAGACAGATCTTGGTGGGGACAATAACTATAGTGAGGTGCCCAGCAGTGGAGGGCCAGAGCGGACTCCTCTGGCATCCCTGTGGCCAGGAGGCAAGGGGCCAGCTGGCCTCCGTGGCCATACTTCTGCACCTGTTCTGACACCCGCCGCTCCTCCCACGCCACTCTACAGCTGTGCTGGGTTCCATGATTCATTGCAGTGGCCACGCAGAACTCAGACTTCACTTAAAACTAAGGGGGTTTGTTGGGGGTTTTGTTAAGAGCCTTGATGTCAAGTAGTTAAGAATTGGGCTGCTAACTGCAAGGTCAGTAGTTTGAAACCACCATTGGCTCCTTGGGAGATGGATGGGCCTTCCTACTCTCATAAAGAGTTCACAGTCTCCGAAACCCGCCATCCTGCCTATAGGCTCATTATGAGTCACCATCAACTCTATGGCAGTGAGTTTGGTTATTCTTTGGTTTATTAAGGAAGTTCATAGGCTACCACAATCAGTATCAGTAAACAGTGAGGATCCCATCCATGGTCTCCTCAGCCACAAGCCAAATCTCTCACTGCCCCCTAGTCTCTCTGCCACATTGTCGCTTGGCCTTCGCCTCCATGGGCCAGGAAGCCAGTCTACCTGTCACTCAGTCTCGGGCCAGAGGAGAAGATCCCCCACAGTCTGGGACAAGTGATGTCACATTGTGGGGATTGCAATCTGCTAGATGAAACAACATGTCCATGAATGGTGACTTTTTGGGGTTTGTTTTGTTTTAAGCATGTATGATTTAGAAAGGAGTGGAGGTTTGGCTGTCGAGAGGAGCAGGAACCTAAAGGCTTTTGAGTATGGTAATCAATTTATCAGGCTGGTGCTTTCGATTAGAAACCTAAGAGAGATGACGCTGATTGCCATGTGAGGAATGGATTGGAAAGACGGGACTGTTTTTACGATAATAACTGGATCTGCCGGGACCTGAGTCAGGTGGTAATGGTGGAAAGTAGTGGAGGATGGCTTTCAGAGCTCTTGGGAAATGACAGGAATCCCTGGGTGGCAAGCATTGTTGGTGTTCATCTACTCACTTTAGATAGGCTAGTGGTCCAAACTCACCCAGCAGCACCACAGAAGAAAGGCCTGGCAATCTAGAAACCCTCATGAAGCAATTCTGCTCGGTAACATATGGGTCACCATGAGTCACAATCAATTCCATGCCAATGAGTTTGATATTTTAAAATGACAGGATTTTGATTGGGATGAGGGATCGGGAGGAATCAAGGAGGATACATCTGGGGGCAGATGGTACAGTATTGCATAGGGGCCCAGCAAGGAGGTAGATGTCAGGATCTGAAGCCCAGGAGAATCATCTGAAATGAGGACACACTTTGGTAGTCAGTCGCACACAGCAGGATGGACATACAAAGGAAGGTGTGGACATGTGCGTCAGATTGAGTTCTCTAGAGAAGCAAAACCAGTGACGTGTGTGTGTGTGTGTGTGTGTTTATATAGAAAGAGATTTATATCAAGAAATGGTGTAGACAGTTATAGAAGTGGGTGAGCCCAGTTCCGTTTGAGTCCGTAGGTCAGATGTATGTCAGAGGCTTTTTCCTGAATCACGTAAAGGTGGAAGCTGATGAACAGGAAGCAGGATGACAAAACATGAGAGCCACCGGCTGGTGGATGCAGAGACAAATGAATCCAAGGTGGCAGTCTGCTCTCGGCTGCTGGGATCAGCAAGTGACATCACAGGCGCTCAAGGAACCAGATGCAGGATCCAGACCCACTAGAAGGAGAAGCCTCAGAGCACTCAGCTCTGCTCTCTGTCCTATACAAAAGGCCACAACCCCAAGGAGGTGTCATCAGGCAGGCTCCAGCCCTACCTTCACCCAAGACTGCTTAGGGTTTAACCGTAACCATCACACCAGGTACAGAGAACGTGACCAACACAAATCCTAAGGCCCACGGGCACGTGAGGGGCCGTGGAGGAAAGAAGGCCCCGAAAGAATGCGGAGGAGCCGCCGACGGGACAGCAGCCGAGCACCGAGTGCGAGGAGCCAAACCAAGAGAGGAAATGCAGGAAGAAGCGGGTAAACTGGGTCCGCGGCACCAAGATCAAGAGCGAGCCGGTCCTTTGGAAGTGGCCACGAGGAGGTCACTGCGAGTTTGTGGAGAAATTCACAGAAGAGGAAAGGATTTGAAGCCAGATTGTAGCAGTGCACAGTTTTAAAATTATCTGTCAGAATCTTTCACTCCAATACGAACAGAGACGAGGTGTCAAGAACCTCTTTATAACTAGCACAAACTTATCAACTCTTCCAAAATAGCTCGGCTCTGATCGGCAAAGCAGAGTCGGAGACAACCTTTCTGAGTTCCTGAGACGGTGTGCACACAGGCCCCCGGCTCCCTGGGCTGCAGGATGCGGGTTTCATGGTCTCTCACCCACAGGGGCTTCCTCTTCTGAAAACGATCTCCAGGTACCATGGTCTCAACCGTTCCCTCAAAGGCAACCTCCACTCCGTCTCCTTCTAAATCTCACTTTACACTTCAGACAAGATGACTCTGAGTAGAGAAGAGGCACACGTGTGCCATCTACAAGTTGTTTAATCCCGGCCAGCTCTTCATTTCGCTCATGGCTTCGCTGCTGTTTTGGCCAAGGTAATGAGTCTTCGTTTGCAAATCACCAGGCTGTCGGGCTCGGTTCTTGACAGTCAGAGTCTGTGACACGTTAGAAGATGCTGCTAGAACATTTTGAGGACCATTTAGCACAATTGTTTTAATCTGCTAATAAATTCCCGGGATTATTCTTTTTTGTTTGTTTGGCTCTGGAAGGCAATTACTTGTGACCACATTCTGATCTGAAGTGGAATTCAACTACGGTTTTCATTGAAAACACAGTTACTTCATAGCATCTGATTTTTTTAACCTTTCATTTGGTTAATTTAGACTGACTCTCCAATTAATTGCCATGACTAAAAATATTGCGGAGAAATCAGCATTTGGCATTTGTGGGCACTTTATTTACTTACTTATTCATTTCAGAGTTTACTTTATGCAGCATTTTATTGTACTGGAATGTGTTCTTAAAGCAGCCCTACAAGACAGAGCAGAACTGCTGGACAGGTCTCCGAGTCTATAAATCTTTACAGCCTCGCCTCTCCTGTGGAATGACGGTGGGTTAGCAGCCCAGTGCTTCATCCACTGCCTCACTAAGGCCTCCTTCTTCCTCTAAGAGAACAACATTTAAAATTGCCCAAGTGAATCACCTGCTGCATTACCCAGGCCCCAAAGATCTTACTTTGGTTTTTCTACGCTTATCCCTGCAAAGGCGTCCCGGGCTGGTGCACGCAGTTAGGCACGAGGCTGCTAGCTGGGAGATGAGAGACTCCAGTCCTGCTGTCACAGGAAAGGCCTGGTGAGCTGCCTCCCAATAACTCCGCCCCTGAATAGACTGTGGAGCGTGCTTCCACTCTGCCACAAGTGCGTTCACAGGAGTCAGTGTGGACACACGGCGGCAGGTGTCCTTGGGAGAACAGGGGACCCTGCAGATTCTGAATGGAAACAACAGTAATAACAACCATTAGAAAAATAATCCTACTCCCTAGTGGTGGAAAAATTAATGGCCATAGAACTTGTCTCCTTGCCATCCATTCCAATCCGCCTCAGAGAGGCCCCACAGAAAGAGGGGAACTGCCTCTTGGCGTTTCTGAGACTTTAAATCCTCACGGCCTAGGCCTCCTGCCTTTCTCCCGGGGAGCAGCTGGAGGGCTCCGACCACTGGCCTGGTGTCTAGCAGCTCAATGCACAGCCCCCTGCATTTCCCGAGTTCCTAGAACTTGCCTAGAAGCCTAGGGCGCATTCAGTCACAGGGGCATTTGCTTGCCCCCGCGGATTATGCAGAGCTTCCTGGCCGTGCTGTCTGCAGCTGTGGAAGTACTGATCACAAGGTCAATGTTTTAAACCTGCCAACTGCCGCGTGGGAAAGAGATGGAGATAGCTGCTCCCATAAAGATATACAGCCTCAGAAACTAGTCTCTGGGCGTTGGAATCGACTCAGTGGCAGTGGGTGAGCAGATTATACACAAGTAGCACTAACAATCTTGTCTGTATGAAGAAGTGGGGGCAGTTTCTGTGGTTTGTCCCCCTAGAGAGGTGGTGCGAGTGGGGGTTATGTGTCCATCATTGTAATCGGTTCCCCCTTCCTCCCCTCCTCTTCCCACTTCCTCCTCCCCTCCTCTTCCCACTTTCTCCTCCCCTCCTGGTATGGCTACTCCCATTTTTGTTGCTGAGGGGTTTATCTGACCTGGATTTTGTGTGTTGTGAGCTTTTATCTGGACCAGTGTGAAACTGGGTCTTACACTGTATCGGTTCTGTCTGTGTCCTTGGCTGTTCACCTTACTAGACTGGAAGCCCTCCTGCAGCAGGGTTTATTTCTTCGTTGTGTCCATCTCTGGCAGCCCGCACACAGCCTGGAACATGGTCAAAAGGTCCAGTGCTATGGAGTCAATTCTGACTCAGCGCGGTTGCCCTGTGGGGTTTCCAAGGCTGCAAATCGTTATGGAAGCAGACCGAACATTGTCCTCCCAGGAATCAACAGGTGAATCCAAACCATCAACCTTTGGTTAGCAGATGAGCTCTTAACCTCGGCACCTCCAGACCCCTTTGGCCCAGAGTAGGCGCTGTGCTTGAATGAGTGAGTCAGTGAATGAAGGAAGGCATTCTCGGGGCCCATTCATCAGGTTCATCTTTGGCATACAAATGGGGAAGTAGCCACACGGAGATCACCTGGAAGCTCTGAGCACTGGACAAAGTAGGCTCCCAGAACCTGTCGGAGCTCAGGGTCCCAGCCTCTGCTGTCACCCACAGTTACTGTGGAGTGCCAAGAAGTGGGGTCATTTCCCAGTGCACACTCTCAAACCGGTTCCAACTCATCGCAATCCCATGGCAGAGAGCACCCATCTGCCTCCAGAACGGCCCAGCGCCACAGTGTTGACGGGTGCAGAGGACCAGGTCTTTGTCGCACAGGCTGCTGTTGGGTTCCAGCTGCAGGGCTGCCAGCTAGCCGCCCAGTGCCCCGCCACTGCTCCGCCCTCACGCCTTGCTCCGCCTAGTCAACGCCGTCAGCTCCAGCGCTCGCCGCAGTCCAGGCTGCTCTGAGCCTGGTGTCGCACCCAGCACAACCACGTGCTCAATGGACAGTTGTTTAAAGAATGAAGCAGTCCATCAACCAGTCACACATGCACCCTACCAAGGTGGTCCTTCAAAAAAATAATGACATTTCTTAACTGCTGCGTGCAGGAACCTGCAGGTCTCACTCAGGGGAGGGGAGGTAAGAAACATTGGGGTCCAAGGAGAGTCCTCACACCAGGCGCACCATGGCACGGATTTCAGGATGTAGCTAGTGTGAATCAAGAAGTTTCCAGTGGGGGGGAAACAAAAACCACACCTTGGCTCCCTCACCTGTGGCACAGAGATGGTGCCAAACCCACCACCTTCTCAGTGGATCTCAACCTGGGCTGCCCTGCAAGTCTTATGCAATCGCAAGCCCAGCGCCTAGGCCAATTAAATCGGAATTTCTGGAGGTGGGACCCAGCCACCGGCATTTCTTAGGGCTCCCTGGGTAATTCCAGTGGGCAGCCAAGCTGGGAAGTACTGCTGCCTCTGCAGTCCATCCAACTGCCTCTTCAGTGCACGGTCTGCTGAGCCCTCTCCACCCTGCGCATGGGTTGGCTGCTGGCCAGTCTTGTCCATCTGTTGGTTGGCGGCTGGAATCACTGCTACTTCTGGTTTCTAATCGTCCGTAGCAATGCAGATGCATACACCGTGTTTTCCCCCTGATTCAGAGGGCTGGGAACAGGACCTCTGAGAAATTTCAGAACTCATAACAACACAACAAACACACCTACATCTCCGTATAAGTGCACGTGTGTGGGGGGGGGGGGGAGAGAGATTCTATCCTGAGTTTAACTTTGCTTTCCTTACCTCTTCAGCCTCAGAAATTGTGCAGCCTTGCTTCACTTGTCCAACAGCGCCCATTTGTGTTTGTGACGAATCTCTCCCACCCCCTAGTGGTACCACTGGCTCATGTCAGTTTTGTACAGCAGGTTTTCGTCTCTTTCTTCATGACCCACAGCATCAGGAGACACTGGCTCTAGGGGCGTTAGTTCTTGTTTGGGTGCGTGTCCCTTTGTGAGAAGAAGCAACCAATGAGAGAAGGTAACGCTTTTGTCAGTCCTCCAACAATACAGGTTGTTCGATTAGATATGCTTTGCTGGGTACCTTCTGTGTGCTGGCTGGCACATGGAAGGGAAAAAGCCATGGGAAGAGCCATTGTTGGACCTTACTAACACATTAATAGAGCCTTGGTCATTAAGGGGCCAGCAATGGGGTCAGGCTGGCTCAGATTGCAATCCCACGCTTACTAGCTGCGTCGCTTGTTCTAGGAAGAACAAAGACCCCGGATTTAAAGATGAGAGGTCTTCAAAAAGTTCATGGAAATGAAAAAAAAACTGTGCATGGATTTCAATTTTGTTTTGCTCCAAAATAAACACATGCTAATTTGTTAACACATTTGAACAAGATCTCATTTGGGGCACTAAGAAGGCAAGGCAGCTATTGTAAAAGAGCCTCCATCAGAGCCACAGGGAACCCAGGTATCGCCGTCAGGTCAGCAACGAACTACTAACCATAAAGTCACAGCTTCAAACCCACCAGCCACACCCCAGGAGAAAGTTGAGGGTAATTACTCCCATAAAAATATACAGCCTTGGAAACCCTAATTAGGGTAGTTGTGAGTTGGGAACTAATTTAATGACAGTGGGTTTAGGGGTGGGGGTATCAGAGCAACATGAATTCTGCTAAAAATGGAAGCAAGAACAAACATTGAATTTATGGTCAAGCTTGGGTACAAGAATGGTGAAATTATTGGTGCTTTATGAAAAGTTGATGGGGACAGTGTAACATCATCAGTTTGCATGTGGATTACTCATTTAAGGATAAATTAGATGGTGTTGAAAATGAAGCCAGCAGCAGCAGACTGTCTACATCATTGTACAAGACACAATTAGTCTTCATCCCTAATTTAAGCTGACCAATGATAAACAGCTGAAATCATAGCCAAACCCATAGATATTTCCATTGGTTCAGCTTACACAATTCTGCCTGAAAAATTAAAGTTGAGCAAACTTCTGATAAATGGGTGGTACCCAGGTCAACCAGACAAAAACAGAGCTCTCAATGAAAATTTTGAATTAGTAGCATCCTGTCTTGGAAGAATTGTTAACAAAAGAAGCAAGATTTTCCCAGTGCGATCCTGAACTTAAGCACAATCCAAACAAGGACTGTCAACGGGTGGAAGTGGCCCGGCCCAAGCAGAAGGGGCTGAGGCAAAAGTAAACCTATAGGATAGGTAAATGTATAGACAGTAGCTGGATTAATGGCAACAGTTTTCTGGGATTCTCAGGGCATTTTACGTGCTGAATTTGGGAGGGCCAAAGAATATTATTATGAGAGTGTTTCTAAGAAACTTAAGCAGTGCTTTAGCAGGAAAATACCCAGGAAAATTTCACCAGAATCCTTTTCCATCATGACAATGCTCCTATTCCTTCTTCTCATTAAATGAGGGCTGTTTTGCAAAAGTTTTGATGGGAAATGGGCTGGTCATTGACCTCACATCCAGATGTATTTTACAGTGGCCCCTTTATTAAGTCTTAAACAGGAAAAAGACAAATCGCCTAGATGAGAGAGACCATCAGCATGTGGCCATCACTGTCCAAAGGATTCACAGCCATCTGGCTAATTGTATTTTTAAAAAGGGGAATTGGCACAAAATCATGATTCGTTCATCACAGTGGAAGCAGAAAGGGGGCTTTGGTTGAGATAAGTACACTATAAGTCCTTAGAAAAGCTTAAAGAATTGGTTCTGGGTCCCTCCAACCACCTTAGTAGGGATCTGGTTCATGATCATGAGGAAAACCCTGATTTCCATTAGGGACACATCTAGTCAAGCCCCCTGAAAGCACGACTGCCCCTCAAAAACACTGCCTGAGGGCGACGCTTTTTTACAGGGCTGCTTTATGGTCAGAATGAACTTAGTTTAGGTTAAATTTATTCAAAAAGCTATCATGCAGAGTACATTGGAAAGTAGATCATTGCAGACGTATTTAGGTTAAACTTTTAATACCTTATCATTTGATCTCCCTTTTGACCCATTTTCAATTTGTTCTAGTTTTTAATATTTTCTACTTTCTTTTCTATTGCAGTCTTTCTTTGTTTCACTTACTTGTTGTTAGTTTCTGTCCATATGGGGTTTGTTTTGTGTGTGTTTCTGTGCATGAAATCTAGGATAGGTACATCTTCAGAGGCAGTCACTGGATTAATGGTTTCTTAGACGCATGGTTGGGGAAAATGGGGAACTAATAATGAGGACAGAAAAAAGAAAATATTCTAAAATTGATTGTGGTGATTGTACAACTCTTCTTGATATGATTGAATAATTGGATCTTATGATATGTGAACTATGCGGCAATAACACTGTTTTTGTTTTTTAAAGTGGAATTAGGGATTCATGCAAACTGTACCCTTCTGAAATCCAAATGCATAGAATTTAATTTGAATACCGGAATCAATAGGCATCCACCATACAGCCCTGATTTGGCGCCTTCTGGCTTCCTTTTGTTTCATTATCTTAAAAAATAAATAAAAATTTAAAAGGCACCCATTTCTCTTCAGCTAATAATGTACAACAGCCTGCATTGACATGATTAAATTCCAGGACACGCTGTTCTCTAAGGATGGACTAAATTGCTGGTATCATCACTTACAGAGATGTCTTAAGTTTGATGGAGCTTATGCTGAGAAATAGTCCTTTTCTCTTTAGTTCCATTTTTGCCTGAACTTTTTGAGAGCCCCTCATATATTATATTGAAATTCCTTTATTACATCTTAAACAAAATAAGGATAACTAAAAACTCACTGCCGTCGAGACAATGTTGACCCACAGTGACCCCCATTGGTTTCTGAGACTGTAACTATACCAGTGTCCACAGGATTCACGACCACAGGACTTAATGATGGTCCGTAGGCAACAAAGGAAATCATCCCTCAATCATGACTGGCGGGCGGATGGCTAGTGAGGGAGGGGAGCAAGAGGGCCATGATTTTCATACATACCCAACTGCAGATTGGAAAAACTGAAAAGATTGATTCTGGGGCCCTCTAATCACATGGCTACTTGATGGTCATGGGGTATGATTCTTTACCTTGTGGCCCTGGTACCCCAATGTCCATAAAGGGCAAGCCCAAGCAGATCCCCTGAGGGCAAGACTGCCCCTCTCTGGGCTGGCTAAGGGTGTGACAATTTACTTTCAAACACACTCTGCCCGTGAGCAAGGCATGTGACGATCCTGGCGAAAGATCAGAAAGAACTAGGTTGAGAATGAATGTACGTCAAGACTCAAAATGGAGCTGGAGCACCCACTGTCAGTTGGCATCTCCTCGAATCCAATCTGGGAACTGTAGCTCTCATGCAAACCTCGCTCTGTTGTGTGTCAGTGTCTTCACGTACAAACTGGGGACATTGCATCAGAGTAAACTCATGCAAAGCGCTGCCTACTATAGTTATCTTGAGCATTTCAAAGGTTCTAATTGCTCCAAACATCCTGGGTGCCACACATGTTAAATGTTTGCCTTCTAACTGCCAGGTTGGTGGTTTGAAACCACCCAGAGGAACCTCAAAGGAAAAAGTGAGTCATCGGCTCCCAAAACACACAGCCTTGGGAATTCCCCGGGGATCACAGTGCTTCATTAGATTCACAAATAATGGCGACTGATTTGGCTTGTTTGGGTTTAATTTGACTCTAGAATGACTTGCTCACACATTCCTTTCTACCAGGCAGTATATAGAGAGTAAACTTATTTTTCAGGGATATAAAAGGAGGCCACCAAAGACTTTTGCCTCTCTCACCTGCGCTAATTCAAGAGTTTTTTCTTTATTCTTGGTCTCAGGACACTGCATTTTTTTTCCTTCTCTAGAGCAGTGGCCAACAAACTACACAACCAAAGCCCAAACCAAACCAGTTGTCAGTTCTGACTCAGTGGTGGCCCTCTGTGTGTCCTAGGGTGTTCCGTGGCTGATTTCTCACAAATAAATCACCAAGCCTTTCTTGCGAGGCACCTCCAGCCTTTCAATTAGCAGTCAAGCACTTCACCATCTGTACTACCCGAGGACTTCAGTCAGGGTCAAAATCCACCTAATGCTTGTGGGGGTTTTGTCTGTTTGTTTGTTTCATGTTTTGTAAATTCCTTTGAAAGATATCTACACACTCATTTGTTTCCAGCTGTCTCTGGCCGCTTTCTTGCGGGGGTGAGTGGTTTAGACAGAGACTATAGGACTTCAGCACATAATGTGCTTCGTATCAGTCCCTAATCAGGAAAGGTTCTGTAACCAGAACAAGGACACTCTGAATCTAAGCACAGCTACATTTGGAGAATGGAGGCTAGCCTCTGAAAGGACCAGCCCATGAAGGTAACACTCATTCTTGTACCTACCAACCCAGGACCCTTCCCCAGGGCCCAGCTCTTTCTCTCCTCTCTTCTCAAAAACAATTTTTTGCCCCAAAGCTCAGTATAAAAATTCATCATCGTCACTGCCCTGGAGTCGATGCTGACTCATAGCAGCCCTAGAGGACAGGGTAGACTTGACCCTGTGAGTTTCCGGACTTTCTACTCCTCTGACCGGATAAGAGTCTGGTCACTCAGACTCAGTATTGATTCTGTGGCAGTGACTTTGGCTGGAGCTCCTGACCGACCCTGTGTATCACAGCGCACACTCATCAGCCCACCTAACAGTTGCGGGTTCGAACAAACCCTGGAGCCCCACATGAGATGGTGGTCTGGAAAGCCGGATGGGGCAGTCGTACTCTGTAGCCTGTGCAGTCGCCATGAGTCAGAAAGGTGCCGACAGCAACGTGTTTGGATTTTCATGTGCTTAGAGTCAAGTGCAAGATCTCTGACATCATGGGAGGCCAGCGAGGGCTGGAGGCGCAGGGATCTTGCAACCTGACAGCATTTGGGAACCAAGGTCACCTTCCTCATGGGGATTAATCAGGCTTTCTTAAAGAATCTGTTTAAGAAGATTTCCTTAAAAAGTCCATTCTTCAAGGGAATCTACAACGTTCCGCATTGTAGCGAATGAGCACACTTCGGCGATGAGCCCATCTGGAAGGCCCGAGTGGGCAGCAGGCGGAGGGATGGAGAGAAGCATGCGAGAGGAGAGGAGCCGCAGAGCTAGCCCTTTCCCTCTAGGGAGCGGTTCTCAATCTGTGGGTCACGACCCTTTTGGGGGTCAAACAACCTTTTCATAGGGGTGGCCTAGCTTATAACAATAGCAAAATGACAGGTATGAAGTAGCAATGAAAATAATTTGATGGTTGGAGGTCACCACAACATGAGGAACTGTATGAAAGGTTGAGGGCCTGAGGAAGGCGGAGAACCACTGGCATAGAGCTACCCCGCCCAGCCTCTGTGGGGAGCTTCTCTTGTTCACTGTCTCTGCATCCTGTCCAGAGAAGCCATGGACCCTTCATTCAAGAGCCCAGTTGGCTGATGTATCAACCAAATAATCACAATATGGCATCTTAAATACTGAAATGGAGGTTAATAAAGATTGGATTCATCCTAAAAATTCTCATGAAAGTGAGTTGAAGATTTATTAGGATTTATGTTTTTTGGGGGGGACAACATATGCAAATAATGGAAGTATATAATTGGATGGATGGTGTTTTTGTGGGCCTACAGTTTACTGTCACCTAACTTTCCAAGGAGGATATGCAGCAAGGAAAGCAGACAGACTAGTAAATAAACAACCATAGAGGATGTGCTGAGGCACCTGCTGCGTATCCCTTAGGCCTTGGAATGTCACTGAAAGCATTTTGGTTGGTGTGTTCTGTCCAGTCTCTAACGACTGGTGACAGCCATGTGGGACAGACTAGAACTGTCCCATAGCGTTTCCGAGTCTGTAATCCCTACAGTGGTGCAGTAGGCTGCTAACCTCAAAGTCAGCAGTTCAACCCCACCTGCCACCCCTCTGGAGACAGGTAAGAGAGCTGGCCTTGGACCACCCAGAGGAGTCCTTCTCTGTCCTAGAGAGTCACGGTGCATCAGAAACAGCCCCGCTGGGGTCTACCTGTAAGGGAGCAGGTGCCAGGTCTTTTTCCCCCCTATAGAGCCACTGTTTGAGGTTCAAAGCCTCCACCTTCCGGTCAGTGAGCAGCCAAGCTCTGAACCAGTGCACCACCAAGACTCCCTCGAGAAAGGATTTCAGGGAGGGAATTATATGGTCCTATTTGAATCACAAAAGCTTTAACCATTATAATATTGTAATAACGTAGATGTCAAAGGAAGCACAGATTTGACCACTCTTAAGACCTGGAGATCAGCATCGAGCACATGTTGATACCCTTCCCACCAGAAACCCTGGTGGTAGAATGATTCAGCCTCCACCCTAGCTAGAAGGTACATGGTCGGCAACAACCAAGCAACTCCTCAGGAGGAAAGACTGCACCCAACAACAAGGAGACATCCTTGGTCTGCCTTTGTCATTGCAGATTCTTTTCCAATTGCCATTTAAGACACTCCTGCCACATTTGTAAATTCAAACTCGCCGTCATGAAGTCACTTCTGACTCACAGCAACCGTACGTGACGGGTTTCAGAGGCTGACAGCGTTACAGGAGCAGAGCCTCGTCTTTCTCCTGTGGAGTGACTAGTGGGTCTTGGTTTAAGATCCATAAGAGATCCCAATCTCAAATATAAAGGACATTTATCAAGTCTTAAACTGGACAAAGGCACTTCATCTGGAGAGAGAGACCATTAGCACAAGACCCGTAAGCTAGCTAATAAGGCATGGAGCAAAGCAACTCTCAAATTCATGATTGGTAGCATGTGGAACTACAGAAATGGGAACAGGACCGTGACCCTGATTGGGACAGTGCATTATATTAGAGAGCAGAGCTTGCGAGAAGAGTCCAGGGCCTTCTGACCAAGCCAGTCAGGGTGAGTGTGATCGGGCATGACTCGGGACTATGTAACCCCCCGTACTGTCCACAAGAACACACCCTGGCAAGCATCGAAGGGAGACTGCCCTCCCTGGGATGTCCAGAGAAGGAGTAGAGGGAATCCACTGTCTCATGCACTCAGCCTGAGGACAAGACTACCTTCATCCTTGGTTAATGAACAAAAGGAATTCAGTGGAGGTTTAATCCCTGTCTACTCTGGAAATGGATTTTGGGCTTTCATTGTCATTCATAGGGCTTCTGCAAATGTGGTGCTCAGAATTTAAGCTCTGATTCTACTCAAACTGCTGACCTGGTGGTTTTCAGGCTGATATGTAATACACCAGGGCTCCTATTTGTAAAACATGTTACCTGATTTAGGCTTTTGAGATCTCACCTCAGACATCTTTCATGTTTTCATTTTTCAGCCCACATCACAAGTCAGGTAGGAAAATCTATTTCAATCTTCTCCCCAGAAAAAAATTCACCCCCAATAAGTAGAATGTTTTCATACACTTGACAGGGTGCAGTTTGTTGAGGAAACTGCAATATGAAAGGGCAGAAAACATCTCCAAAAATATAGAAAAAAATTTACAGTTGCATTACTATATTGGAGGTTTAATTTCTGAGCGCTGAGTGTGCTAAAGGCTATAGTAGACAATGGAAGCCCAAAATCTATCTATGTTGCTTTCGTTAGATGACATCAAGTTGGTTCCAACCGATAGCCACCTTATACATGCCAGAACAAAACATTGCCTACATTGAATTCCTTCTGACCATTAACAGCCAAGTCAATGGCTTTGCCCTGTATTATAGCTTAAATGCTGAGCATCCTGATTTGCAGAAGGATATGCATGGTAGTGACAGCCTAAAATCCATTTGAAGGATCCCCACATAGGTTGAGCCTCCAGCGAAATCTTTCTGATCATTCACCAAGGATGTTGATGAACCTGCCCTCAAGCAGAGTGCCTTGGAAAGTAGATGACCTCCATCCGTCTCTAGCCAGCCCAGAGAGGCACAGTCTTCCTTGAGGGCTGCCTAGGTGAGTCCTTGATGGGGACCCCTGGGGGACAGTACAGGAGATCTCATAGTCATGAGTCATGCCCTATCAGTTTCGACCTGGTGGCTTTCGTCAGAAGGCCCTGGGCAACCTTGTAAGCAGCATTGTCTTTGGGGACTCTTCTGGGTGTGGCTTTGGTGTTAATTGGTCTATGGTCATGAGTCATATGTCTTGGACTTGCCCTTTTCATTTCGCCTTAAAGTCTCCAAATCTCTGCAAACCCTGGGCTGCCACTGCTGCCGCGTGCTGCAATGGTTTCCCCTGCGTAGATGACAAGTCTTGGTCTTGACATTTCCTGTTTAAGCTATCCTAAATGGTCTCCTAAAATTATATTTGAGATTTTGAGTCCCTTTGATAATCTAAAAAATTATTGAACAAGCTTTGAACCAGAAAGTGAGACATCAAAAAGAATAAAAAGTCAGAAATAAATCTCACTCTACCTCGGACTGAGCATCAGGAGTCCTGGTGGCACTGTCCCTAAAGCAATGGACAAATACCTGCAGGTTAGCAGGTGAAACCCACCAGCCGCTCCTCAGAGAAAGAGGAGGCTTTCTCCTCCCAGAAAGATGCATGGCCTCAGAAACCCTCTGGGGTCCCGGTGAGAATCAATGCAATGGCACTTGACTTATAGCTGAGTGGATGCAACCATGACACTTCTATTAAGATAAAATGGCTTATTGTCTAGTATCTCTGGATGAAGGTGGATTTGCAAATGGGGACCTGGGGCACCTGAAGTTGATCTCCTTCCAGGATACCGATGGCTGGAGGCGGCTTGCCTGGAGTTACACTTGTAAACAGGTGCTTGCTGTCAGATTCTTGAGTTAACACCTTAGCTTTGCATATTTTTTGGAGACAGTGAGAAGTAGTTTACAATTACACATTATCTGAAGTAAATTTTGGAAGACATTGAGGAAAGCAGCTCTTCCTTTATTTTCAACAAGAAGAATTTAAGTCTCTTTTCCACCTGTGTCTGTCCTTACAGGCTGAATGTGTAATAACCTGCTCTCTGGGAGAGAAAAGTCCTGTGTGTTTGTGTCTTTGTGTTTTCCAGAGCATAAAAATTCCTATCAAGCTATCGATGTGAACAAAGAAAAGAAACCGAACTTGACCTATGGCTACCGTGGGTGAAGGAGGAAGAGGGTGTGCTTTGGGGCATTGAGTCCTTGAACGGTGGTGGACAGTTCAGAGAGGGGTAGCAATAACGGTGTGCGACACAGAGTATCATCAGTGGCACTGCACCACACGTGTAGAAGTTGCTGGATTGGAGAATGGTTTGTTGTGTGTATTTTGCCAAAATGGAAAAAAAATTTATATGAATAACAATGAGTACAAGGAAGAAGAAAATGTTCTAAAATTGATTGTGGTGAAGATCGTATTACTCTACTTGGTATGATTAGACTATTGTATGATATGGGGGTGAAGTGCCAACAGAACTGTTTTAAAAACTGCAAAACAAAACAAAGAGTGGGGGGAAGTGCACGAGCCCATCCTATGGTTTCGCCGCCATTCAGCTGCATGAGGCAGGACCAGCTCAAGAGCACAGAGACCGGCACATAGTGAAGTAGCTACGAGGAGCTGTGCTTTGACTGTTTATTGCCTTTATCATTAAATATCATTTCTTTAGTTGTAAGTTTATATCACTTGATTTTTCATAATGGCTGTGTTTAACAATCAGCAACATTCCTGCATGTGTTACCAAAGGCTCTTGGGAGTCAGTATGAGTGGCTCGAGCTGACTACTATATCTATCTATATCTATCTATCTATCTGTATATATATATATATATATATATATATATAACTCTTTTCTATATGACGTAAATGATATTTATGAGTCAGATTTTCACTATTTAGTTCTGTTCTAGGAGATAAAAGACTCCAAATTCAAGTATATTGTATAAAGACCCACTTTTCGTTAAGTCTCAAATATGACAAAGGCTGTGTTAGAACTTAAATTATGAGCACTAAGTTGGCAGAAGGCTACAGTTTACAGTGAAAGCCCTAAATCCACTGAGTCTGAACATAAATTCGGCCTCCATTGGATTTATTCAGACCCAGAACTGGCAATGTAAAAAGTTTTGCCCTCAGCAAAATGTGTTTGCTGAGACTCCTCTAGCCCGCCCAGGGAGGGGCAGCTGCATCCTGGGGTCTTGCCTGGTAAGCCCTTTCTGGAAATTGGGGCACAAGGACCCCTTGGTTATGAGCCGTGCCCTGAACAGGATGGTCGGAGACCCTAGGCCAGTCCTGTGAGTTGTACTAATGTGTAATCACATACCTAGCCCGCTCATGGTGCCGCCTGTGACTGGGAGAAGTTGACCTGTCATGGTTTCATGGCAGCTTCCTTTGTTTCCCACGTTCCACCCAAGGGGCTGACTGTGGAGCCTTTGGATACTGTTATGGCCTCCTTCCAGTGGTCTCTCCCCTCCAGATGATATATTTTTATCTTTGTCTGGTCCTTCTCCTATGTAACAGTTAATAGAGAGGATACTATAAAATATATTTGATTGGGGACCTGTTCTCCCCTAGTATAAGACAAAACAAAAACAAACCAGCTGAATGAGCAGGGAACCCCCCATCACGAAGCCTGCAATGAAGTGATATTACATGGTATCACTCTTCTAGCTATAGTATTTGTTACTCCCACCAAATGATTGGGAGGGGCTATGCAAATGGGAGGTGTAAAGCATGAAAAATTTTATCAGATGTACCATTCTACTACGTCCATAAATGAGCCACCTCAGAAGCAGGGAGAGAGAGAGTCCGAGACCATCAAGAAGGAATGGTCACCAGCACAGCAAATGCAAGATCCTTCCTACAGTGGTGGAGGTAACAGAGGCTACAGCGCTGAGACCATGAGACAGAGCAGAAGAGCTATGGTGAGATTAGGAAACATAGTGATGGGATGTCCTGCTCACAGAACAAAGAAAGCAGAGTGCCTTTGGGCTGGAGGCTGGCTTGAAAAGTGGTGTCCTCCCCTCAATGCAAGAATACTTTCTTCTATTAAATTGGCATTCTATGATGCTCACCCTCCAGACACAACCTCTGAAGACAAAGTGGGTAAATAAGCAAATATGGTGAAGAAAGCTGATAGTTCCGAACTATCAAAAGATATAGTGTCTGGGGTCTTAAAAAGCTTGAGGGTAAACAAGCAGCCGCCTAGCTCAGAAGTGACAAAGCCCACATGGAAGAAGCCCACCAGCCTGTGTAATCATGAGGTGTCCATGGGATCAGGTATCAGGCATCAAAGAACAAAAAATCATATCATTGTGAATGAAGTGGAGTGTGGACCGGAGACCCAAAACCCATCTGTAGACAATTGGACATCTCCTTACAGAAGGGTTACAAGGAAGAGATAAGCCAGTCTGGGTGTAGTATAGCACCGATGAAATATACAATTTTCCTCCAGTTCTTTAATGCTTTCTCTCCCCACCCCAACTATCATGACCCCAATTCTACCTTGCAAATCTGGCTAGACCAGAGGGTGTACACTGGTACAGATCAGAGCTGGAAACACAGGAAATTCAGGACAGATAAACCCCTCAGGATCAATAATGAGAGTAGTGATACCAGGAGAGTAAGGAGAAGGTGGGAGAGAAATGGGGAACTGATCGCAATGATCTACATATAACCCCTCCCTGGGGGCAGACAACAGAAAAAAAGTGAGTAAAGGGAGACATCAAATAGTGTGATACGATAAAATAATAATAACTTAGAAATTATCAAGGGTTCATGAAGGGGGGAAAATGAGGCGCTGATACCAAAAGCTCGAGTAGAAAGCAAATGTTTTGAGAATGATGATGGCTACAAATGTACAAATGTGCTTGACACAATAGATGGGTGGATGGATTGTGATAAGAGGTGTATGGGCCCCCACTAAAATGATTTTTTTAAGAACAGAAAAGTGGTGTCCTTTGGACTTCTACCAGCCCTAGAGAAGCTTTGAGCACTTTGTAGGGCAGGGTAGGAGCCAAGGGCTGTGTGCCTGAGAGGCTGAGGACCGCCGGACATGGCTGCTAGCATGACTGAGAAAGAGACACCGTGGACCAACATCTGCCGTTCTGTAACCTGTTGACTTGTGATCATTGCTAGAGAATCCGAGTTCAGTGAGAGAGGTGGGCGATATCGCAATAGGGGAAGGAAGGCTGCAGAGCGGAGGCATGTCTGACCTCTGCTTCACCGAAATTGATGTGGACTTCGATTCTTGTTATTCTTACTGACCTCCACACGGGTCCGACGTGGCCCCCGCCATTTCCTCAGTAAACCACATTGGTTGGAAATTCCTAACAATCTTACTATTCGTTTCCTGGTACGGGACAGTCTGGTGCTATTGTCTCACCTGCAGCGATTCACTCACAGACTTTCCAACAGCCATGTATTACAACCGTCAGGACCTCAACCAGTTTGTGAACTCGACTGGTATTTACTTGAGCGAAAGGGAGATCAAATGATCGGGTGTTAAATTTTAACCTAACTGCATCTGCATCCATCCACTTTCCAATGCAGGCTGCATGATAGCAAGGTCTTAATAGTCTCTAGGTTTTTGTAAGAATTGAGTCGGAATCTCAGCGGCAGCAGATTGCTTTGTTTGGGGTTATTTGGGTTGTCACTAGGGATTGTTGTCTTGGACTTCTCGGGGTCACGTGTAAAACGTAGAATTGCATTTTCACTTAGACTTTAATTCAGGATTTCAATAGGATTTTTAAAAACTGAAGCAGCATTTAGTCTTGTTCTCATGTGATCTTCTGTTTTCAAAGTGGGTCTTACATGAAGCCACACTCTTAGGGTTCTGTGTTGTTTCTGTAATAGCATAAAACAGTTCTGTATGTGACCTCTTTCTTCAGCATTTCTTATATTCTACTAAGTCATGCCTGTTAGAACCATCAGGAATATTAATACACTAACGTGATTGCTCCCACAGAATTATGAAATTCCATGTTGCAAAGCGGAAGTTTAAGGAAACGTTGCGTCCCTACGATGTAAAAGATGTCATTGAACAGTATTCTGCTGGCCATCTGGACATGTTGTGTCGAATTAAAAGCCTTCAAACCCGGTAAGCACTGAAAACGTCGTTCTTTGTAATGGAAGGGCACAGGACCTGAGAGGAACTTCATTTAGTATTGAACAGTTCTGAGTTCCATATTCCTCTTCTAATTCCATTCTACTGTTAATTCATTTTGAGTAAACAATTGGACTTCGCCTTTAACAGAGATTTATTTAAGGATATAAATAAAAGCCTCTAACTAGACAGAGGGTCTCCAATTCCTTCGGTATAAAAGTGGGGACAATATTAATGTTCGTTTCATAGACTCATCACGAGAATCATCATCACTTGGACTACCTAGGAAGCCTAGCACCGAGTACTCAATACATATCAATGATTGCTACTGAGCACGATTGTTCACAATGAGAAAAAGAGACTCCAGCATAAATATAATTTACAGGGATACATTTATTAAGTCTTAGCAGGACCAAGATGAGTCATCCTGATGAAGAACAATATCAACATCAGGCCATAATGACATCAAGGATTCTTAGGAAGGAGGCCATTTAAATAAGATATGGAAAACAAAGGAAACTCTCATAAAACCGTGCCTGGCAGCAGATGATTCTCCACAGTTATAGGCAGGACTCTAGAAGTGGGGAAGAGCTCATGGCTGTGATACACACACGATTGCAGATTAGAAAAGGTTACAAGATTGGTTCAGAGCCATCTCCAACCAAGGCAGTCAGGGTATGACTCATCACTAGGTGACCCTGGTAACCCCAAATTCTGTCAAGAAGCTATTTGGCATGTCTCTGAGGATGAGACTACCCCTCCCTGGACAAGCTAGGAGAGTTGTAGCAATCCCCTCGCAAAGATACTCTGCCTCCTCAGGGCAAAGCTCTTCAATTGACCGTCAGTGGTCACAAAGAACTCAGTGAGTCTGCATCGATGTCCTCACTCAAAATGGATTTATGGCTCCCACTGTAACCCATAGCCTTCTGTAAACCTAGTGCTCATAATCTAGCCTCTAATTTATATGTGCATTACTGCTGCTGCCACTCGTTATTGTTTTTGTTCTTTTTTAAAAATCATTTTATTGGGGGCTCATACAACTCATCACAATCCATCCATAAAATTTGTACATTCATTGCCCTCATCCTTCTCAAAACATTTGTTTTTGTTTTTATCTAAGTTTAAACCATCCTTCCGAAACAAGCCTAACTCTCCCCTTCATTACATGTTACCCAACTATCCGTGTCATAATGTCAAGCTTTGCTGCCCTTCGCTGACCTGCTGTATGTAGACTGGGTTATGATTTGGCCTCCTACTCACCAGCCACTCCAAGAAAGAGTGAGGCTCTGCTCTCATAAGGATTTAGTCTTGGAAACCCTATATTTTCTTTGGTCTTCTTATTGATTGCTCAGCTTTCATATGCATATGAAGTAGTTGAAAATGTCATGCCTAGAATCAGGCACCTCCTAGTCTTCAAAGTGACATCTTTGTTATTTAACATCTTGTACAGCAGAATTGCCTAATGCTATATGTCATTTAATTCCTTAACTGCTGCTTCTATGAGCATTGATTGTGGATCTAAGTAAAATGAAATCATTGGAAAATTCAATATGTTCTCTGTTTTATCCCGATTGTCTAGTTTATCCTGATGGTCCAGTGGTGAGAATTTTTGTTTTATTCTGTTTCAAAGTACAAAAAGACCCAAAATCACAAATACAATTTAGGACACCATTCATTAAGCCTAAAGCAGAACAAGGACAAGACAAGACAAAGACAGATCATCCAGATGAGGGAGATCATTAGCACAAGGTCATAATGGTGTCTAGGGGTTTATTGAGAACCAGCAGTTTAAATTGGACATACGAGGGCAAAGAAAACTATTACAGAAGCATGAGTGGCAGCAGATCAATATATCACAGTTATAGGCAAACTACAGAAAAGAAAATGGAATGTGATCTGGACAGAGGAGCTTACAAAATAGCTTCAGGGTCCTCCTGTGAAGACAGTCAGAGTATGACTCATGACTATGCACCACCAGCAGGACCGCCTCCGTCAAGGACACAGACAAGCAATCCCCCAAGGCAGACTCTCTGTGTGTGTGTGTGTGTGTGTGTGTGTGTGTGTGTGTGCGCGCGCGTGCGCTTGGACGAGTTAGGGAAGTGGTGAGAATCTTCTTCCTGATTTTAAACCATAAAGGATCTCTTTGTTCTAGTTCAACTACTGCCTCTTGGTCTATGTACAGGTTCTGCATGAGCACATTAAGATTTCTGGAATTCCTACTCTTTCCAGATGTTAGCCATCTGACATCAGCAATGATATCCCTGGTTCCACATCCTCTTCTGAATCCATCTTGAATTTCCGCCAGTTTCCAATTGATGTGCTGCTGCAACCGATTTTTAGTTACCTTCAACAAAATTTTGCTTGTATGTGGGATTAATGATATTATTTGAACATTAAAATTAAAGATAACTTTTTTTAAACTGCTTTCAAAATACTTCCTTCTGAGCTAAGGCAATCAATCTGTCTTCTGCACCCATAATCAGATGATTTCCTTTTCCTCTGGCAGTGTCGATCAAATCTTAGGAAAGGGGCAAATCACATCCGACAAGAAGAGTCGAGAGAAAATAACTGCAGAACATGAGACCACTGATGACGTCAGTATGCTTGGCCGGGTAGTCAAGGTTGAAAAACAGGTACAAGTCAACTACATTGGCTAACTTTTTAACCAGAATTGTAAATATCAAAATATACTATAGGCAATTGACTATAACTTAGTGACAAATGATAATATAGTGATTAATGAAGTTAAATCTTTGTGTGCAGTTGTTTCTTTAGAAAATAAGACAAAACTTCTTTGTAATTAGGATGGCGTGTTGAGTGTTTGCTAATAGCCACAGAGACTATTTTCAAGAAATCAAATTGTTCCCTCAATTTAATCAGAAATATCTCCCATATTAATTTATTGATGTTTTGTGCCTTTGTGTTTCCATTTAGAATCACTTTGATACACTTAAGGCCTTAATTTCATTATAAGTTTCTTACTAGACTACAGGAGAGGTCCGGAATGTCTTCCTGGAGCAGAGATCAGAAAGAGGGTCTTGAAGTTGCTCTTGTGTAGACTTTTGAGAGCATCAAGGGCCTGCTTGGTTTGCTTTAACGTTGGAAGGGGGACTGCCTGTGGTGACTGTAGGCAACAAAGCCTCCCCCTGCTATAAATTCCCCTCCGCTGTTGACTGCATTCACTGCCGGCCAGGACGGCTCTGTCCTTGACATGCAACATTTATTTAATTGTATCCACATGTCTGTTTCCATTTTGAATTTGAGGGGTTGGGTCCATTCTTACTAGCCCTTTAGACTCATGTGTACTCGTTTTGCCGACTTTTTAGGTCCAGTCCATTGAGTCCAAACTCGACTGCCTACTCGACATCTATCAACAGGTGCTCCGGAAGGGCTCGGCCTCAGCCCTCGCCTTGGCTTCATTCCAGATCCCACCTGTTGAGTGTGAGCAGACCTCTGACTATCAAAGCCCTGTGGACAGCAAAGACCTCTCCAGTTCCGCGCACAACAGTGGCTGCCTGTCTAGATCAACGAGTGCCACCATCTCCCGGGGCCTGCAGTTCATTCTGACGCCAAACGAGTTCAGCACGCAGACTTTCTACGCGCTTAGCCCTACTATGCACAGCCAAGCCACACAGGTGCCACTGAATCAAAGCGACGGCTCCACAGTGGTGGTCACCAACAACATCGCAAACCAAATCAACGTGGCACCCAAGCCAGCAGCCCCAACAACTTTGCAGATCCCCCCTCCTCTCCCAGCCATCAAGCATCTGCCCAGGCCAGAACTCATGCATTCAAACCCCGCCGGCTTACAAGAAAGCATTTCTGACGCCACCACCTGCCTTGTTGCCTCCAAGGAGAATGTTCAGGTTGCACAGCCCAATGTGACCAAGGACCGTGCCCTGCGGAAGAGTGTTGACATGGGAGGAGAAACTCTGTTATCTGTCCACCCCATGGTGCCGAAGGATTTGGGCAAATCTTTGTCTGTACAAAACCTGATCAGGTCGACGGAGGAACTGAATCTACAGCTTTCAGGGAGCGAGTCAAGTGGCTCCAGAGGCAGCCAAGATTTCTACCCTAAATGGCGAGAATCCAAATTGTTTATAACTGATGAAGAGGTGGGTGCAGAGGAGACCGAGACAGACACTTTTGATACCCCGCTGCAGCCTGCCAGGGAAGCTGCCTTTGCTTCAGACTCTCTACGGACTGGAAGGTCCCGCTCATCTCAAAGCATCTGTAAGGCAGGAGAGAGCACAGATGCCCTCAGCCTGCCTCATGTCAAACTGAAATGAGTTTGTTTCATTTTCTTTCTAGGCATAGCAGTTCCTTTAGCCATACATATCATTGCATGAACTATTTTGAAAGCCCTTCTAAAAAGTTGAAATTGCAAGAGTCAGGAAGAACATGAAAGGCAGTTTCTAAGCCCGTTATCTTTCCATTGCATGAAAATGCATGTTTAGGGATGGCTGAAATTCCAAGGTACATCAACATTAGCCCTCTCGTTTAGTAACGTACCTTGAATTTAAAATTCTGAGAAACCAAACTCTGCTAGTGCTAGGGGGCGGTCTGCAAATACCAAGATTAGGTCATTCCGAAGATTTCACACTTTGTTTGGAAACTTCAGGCATTTCTGCTTCGCGGTTCAATACAAAATACAGTTGCAAAATTAGACCATGATGTATATTTAAACACAACAGCTTTCAGCAGCTGCAAGCCAAGGTATCAAGTAAAGCTGAATTGGGGAATAAGAGAAACGGCTGCTAATAATTCGAGGTAAATTAGACAACTCATTCCTATTCAGTCATTTTATTATCTGTGTGATTTGAATGTCAATTCATATGCTTTCGGTGATTCGGCGCTGTGACCAGCTGTCTTGCACATCATTTTCATATTGTTCTTTAAGAGGAGAATATTCTTCAATTGGGAAACATGCAAATAATGAAATTCAGGACCAGTGGGGCAAACAAGCAGTGTGATATGTTTGACGTTCTGGAAATTCCCTGGTGGCTCAGTCAACTTTCTAAGTGGCCATCTTCTGCACAGACAGGTGAGGCAGCGTGACTGGGTTGATATCTCAGCCCTGGGCCATCCCCAGGGGGGAGTGTGAAAAGCTATGGGTGGACCATGGAGAATGGGTCATGGGAGTGAGGCTGAAAGGGCAGAGGCTTCAGTAAGCTTTACTAGAATGCAGAAACAACACCGAGAAGGAGAAGATAAAGTGGCTCCCCTCCCGGCAAGCACTGAAAAGGAGAGACACAAAGCCAACATAGAATAATCAGGTTTTTTTAAAAATAAGTATTGCTAGAAGAATCAATTACCTAAACATCCTTTATTCTTACAGAGATCCAGAATTTCAAAAAGTATTTATTTTTTTAATATGCCTTTAAATGTTTTTTGCTATTCACACTCATGTAGTAGGTTCCAACTCATGGTGAACCAATGGGCCAGTGTAGAACGGCCCCTCTGGGTGTCTGAGGCTGTAAATCTTTACTGGAGTTGAACGTCTTGTCTTTGCCCCTCTTGTGCTATCATGCAGTACACTTTGCATTGGCAAGGTGCCATAAAATACTTTCACTTAAGGTGACAGCAAAAATAGTTTGGGGGGAAGAGATTGAATCCTGAATCAGGGTAGCACAGTCTTCAGACTTCCAAAGTGCTCCAGCTGTCAGAGGCTGAGCAAGCTTAAATATGACAATGCTAGGAATGAAGAGGAAAAAATATCCTGATGGGTTAACTCAAGCAAGTTTTTCTGATTGGCTATTTTGAGTAAATCAGCAAGAACAGACATCCATAATTTCCTTACGTTGTTTTAGGGAACAAAAGAGACTCCCAATCTCAAATATAACTCAAATATTATGAAGTCATAAAAGGGAAAAGGACACAGATACATCATCCAGATGTGGGAGTCCAGGAGCACAAGATCAAAATGGCGCCAGAAGATTCCCAGGACACTAGTTAAATAAAGCACGGGACAAAGGAAACTGCAAATTCATGAGTGGGGTGATCAGCGCATCGCAGTTTTAGGTGAGACTGCATACAGAAACAGCAACGAGGCCGTGATTGGGACACAAACATGTTAGTTAGAAGGGGTTACAAGATTGATCCAGGGCCTTCTGACCTAGGCAATGTGGGTGAGACTCCTGACTACATGATCCTAGTGCAGTAGTCTCCATCAAGGACACACTCATGTCAGCCGGAAGAGAGACTGCCTTTTCCCTGAGAAAAGCTACCTGGAGAGGGATGGAGGCAATCCATGTTCCAAGGCCCTCTTCCTGAGGGCAAGGTTACCTACAGTCTTTGGTTAGTGATAGAAAGGTTCCATGAAGGCTAAATCTAAGTGGGGACCCTGCAAATGGATGCTTTCACACACCAGGTGCTCAGAATTTAAGCGTCAGTACAATAGAAACAACATTAAGCCTATCATCTAATCTACTTTCCACCATATTCTCCCTGAGGGCCACTGGCACCTCCCTTGCATACCCAGCAACAGTCAGCCGAGGGCAAGATGGAGTTGGTAGCAGGCCCTCTTTAAGCCATTTTTGGTCATGCCAAATACTCCAGATGTTGGAGGACTCTCATTCAAAGGCTTCAATTAAGTTCCTTTTACTTTTTATACTATAATGAACATTTTCTATTTCCTCTAAGAATATGGCCCCAAATCTGAAACAACCAGGCCAAGTGCCACTGTCAGGGTCGATCAAAACACTTCATAAAGTAAGGCAACAGAGAGAATAAGGGAAAACCAATTGAAAAGCATATTTACCGGAAAGCAAGCAATACTACTTGCTGGTTAGAAACCGATCTAGCTATCTCAGATCACCAGAAGCCCAACCGAAGCAATGGCATTCGAAAGGCATGGCGACAAGAGGTGTCATTTCCATTGGGCTAAAACCAGCCAGAGGAAAGCATTAGCAGGCATCGGCGTGTCTTCAGGACAGTTTCTCCAGCCATGAGGGAGAGTAAGCACGGATTTCAACCGGGCTGCTCAACAGCGGAAAGGAAGGAAGGTGTGCAGTTGAGACTAGCTCTTCAGTTGCTAAGAGCCCTGTGGACAGGCGGTGAAGCATCGGGCTGCTAACTGAGAGGTCGGTGCTTGGAACCCAGCAGCTGTTGCTCGGGAGAAAGATGCCGCTTCCGTAAAGATTCACAACCTTGGACCCCCTCTCCATCCCCTTGGGTCACCATCTGAATGGACATGACAGAAGTGGATCTGGTTCGGTTTCCCCAAGGTCCAATCCCAGCAAACTTTCTTCACGGTTGAGTCTCCGTGGGTCCCTGCCCCGGCTTTGCTTCTAAACTTCACGAAGCTTTCACGAGTGTCTCTCCCCAAGGAAATCGGTTCCCCTCTCTAACTAGGTGTTTAGGAGGTGATGCTCAACCTTCTAAAATCCTTTTCTCCTGTGCTAAGCACTGAAACAGCTCCTCTGCTCCCTGCCTGCATCCCAGTGCCCTCCCCTGGAGTAGATCGTGCAGAGTCTTCGTGGCTGCTGGCGAGCTACAGAGGCTCAAGTCTATTGTCTCCACTCCAATGATTAAGGTTTTGTCAAGTTTTTAGCAAGTGATTCAACGAGCATGCACGGCTATATGCAAACACCCCTCCACTGACCTAACCTGAGATATCTGTAACTGGAGCTGCGGAAGAAGGCCGTCACTTTCAGGTAGCACTGACTCTTGGACACATTGTCCGGAGTTGAGCCCCACTGGCAGCAGGAATTCTGAATGTATTGGGGTCTTGAGTCCTTAAAGACCCCAAACCCAGGCAGTCCATTCGACACTGCTAAGGACAGAAGACTCAAAAGCAAAACCTAAACACATCACTGCAGTCTTAACATAGCAAAATGTGATAAACCATGTTGCGAAAACTTTTATACATGAAGCCATTTTGCGTCTGTCGTTCTTCAGCACAAAATCTTAGATGTCAAAGGAGAGTTGTATATTATAAAAACTGTAGGGCCTGTCTGTAGTGTTATTCTCTATGAAAATGTGAGCGGGGTCTTCCATTTACACTTGGCAAAATCCCCATGGTCAGTCCCAAGCGGTATCTTGAAGCACAATTCTGTGGAGCACTGGAGAGCCATGTGCTTTCATTCGGTTTGAATTTGCCTGCCTTCTACAATCTGTTGGGTTGATCAAGCTAACATTTAATTGCAAGCATCCCCAGATTGAGGTGAACTAAGAGATTTTTTTTTTTTGCTATGTCTGATCTAAATGTTTGCATTTTGTCCATTTAAATCAATATCTGTGGACCTCATGTTTTGTTTCAAAACAGTAAGTCACTTTATTGAGTTTTTGTAAGTCTTTATCTCCTGTTCTAAGGTGCCTTTCTGACCTCCCATGGACTCAGTAATTCTGAAAGTTCTTAATTTGCAGGTAAAAGAAGTTATTATCTCTATTAGAGAGGAGGAAAACAGGCACTAATTTTCATGCCCACTTGTAAAGCAAAACATTGAGATATAATGAAGCCCAGTTAACTGAATTCATTCATTTCTTTGTTCAATCATATTGAGGTAACATCATAAATATTCATTTATTTCCCCAGAAGCTTTTTTTTTTGCCTTAAATGACATGGTTGTTTTTATAAGAGAAATTTAATATAATTTTGTGAGTTCAAGTGAGCAGTTCTAAAAGTCATGTACAACAATACAATTATCTGTTTCCTGAAAAATAAAGAAATTGAGACTATCATATCCATTTCAAGCTATGGTTAAAATGTAATTTCTTTTGCTCTTTTACTGAGATTATTTGTTTTAAAGTAAAACATTAAAAACCTGTCTATAAACAGCTCGTGTGACTACTTTTATCTAGAACTTCTGGTTGGTTCTGAATTGACTGGTTGGAGCCAACCAAATTGACTGTGTACAGACTGGAAACTGGGGAGATTTGGAGATGTTTTTTAAAGGTATAATAAGAACATTTAATTTGACTCAATATTGGTCAAAACTCAGATGCCAGTTCACATGAACTTTGTATTAGCTATAATAAAAGGTTTATTAAACAAATGATAAGAAATGAGGACCCACATGGAAGAAGCACACCAGCCTGTGCGATCACGAGGTGTCGAAGGGATCAGATATAAGACATCATCAGAACAAAAAAAATCTTACCATAGTGAATGAAGGGGGGAGTGCAGAGTGGAGACCCAAAGCCCATTTGTCGGCCACTGGAGATCCCCTTGCAGAGGGGTCTAGGGGAGGAGACAAGCCAGTCAAGGTGCAATTTAGCACCGATGAAAAATACAACTTTCCTCTAGTTCCTAAATACTTCCTACCACCACCATCTCACCCCCCACATCATGATCTGAATTCTACCTTGCAAGTCTGGCTAGACCAGAGAATGTACACTGGTACAGATAGGAACTGGAAACAGGGAATCCAGGGCGGATGATCCCTCCAAGACCAATGGTGTGAGGGGCTACTGGGAGGGTAGAGCGAGAGTGGGTTGGAAAGAGGGAACCGATTATAAGGATCTACATGTGACCTCCTCCCTGGAGGACGGACAACAGAGAAGAGGCTGAAGGGAAGCGTCGGACAGGGCAAGATATGACAAAATAATAAATTATCAAGGATTCATGAGGGAGGGAGGAACAGGGAGAAAGGGGGAAAAACGAGGACCTGATGCCAGGGACTTAAGTGGAGAGCAAATGTTTTGGGAACGATGAGGGCAACGAATGTACAAATGTGCTTTACATAATTGATGTATGTGTGGAGTGCGATAAGAGTTGTATGAGCCCCAATAACACGATTAAAAGAAAGAAATGAGGAAGAGGCAGGTGCCCAGATGCTCTGTGATCTCTGCCTCCTCAACACGTGCACTCTTCGCACCCACCCAGCTCTCCCATGACACAGGGGGCTTCTGCTCCAAGGTGGTGGTTCCTCCTTCTTCCCGAAAGATCCCCTTGCTCCAGTTTAGTTTCATTCTGTTCAGCTTAATGTCTAGGCAAACAGGCATTTAGGGGAGGGAGGATGAGGGAGTATCCTCTAGGGGGAGCCAAGAAAGGGTTTCTCACACAGTCCTCATAAGCTCAAACAAGTATGTGCTTATTTGATGAAAATTCTGTGTGGAACATGCTTGCTTGAGCAACGTGAAAGTACTTCCACATGCACTTGAAACTTCCTCAGCCACAGTTCACAAAGCAAAGGGAAATCTGAAGAACCTTGCTGTTGTGCGGGCTGACTCCTAGCGAGGCTGTGTGCAGAACAAAGCTCTGTCCAGCCCCGGGCCACCCTCCTAGTTGTTCTGCTTGAACCCACTGTGGCCCGCACTGTGTCCAGCCATCTTGTTGAGTCTTCCTTCCCCCGCTGCCCTACTACTTTACCAAGCACATTGTCTTTTTTTCAGGACTGATCTCTCCTGAAAATATGCCTACAGTATGTGAGAGGAAGTCTTGCCTTCCTTACTTCTAAGGAGCATTTGGCTGTACTTCTTCCAGGACAGATTGGTTTGTTCATTTGACAGTCCATGGTGAATACGCTTGCAACTGTTACTCCACAACAGTTGCCTCCTAACTAGCGGGAGGATGATACCAACAGGTGCTATTGCATAGTGTCGAATTGGCTAGGCCATGATGTCATTATTATGCAATCATCCTCTGTTTTGTGATACGATGTAATTATACTATGTTTTGCAAATTCTAACCCCTGTGGTGTTAAAATGGAATGTCAGAAGAGACTGAAACATGCTTTCACTCAGAGAGAAGCTAAGGCACATGGAAGAAATATGAAGTAAAAGAACTGAAGAGAACATTTCAAACAGCAGCTTCAGTAGACAAAGTCAGTATTAGAATAGAACGTGCAAAGAGCTGGAGTTAGCGACACACACACACTCAACATATATCAAGCCGCAAGAAATGAAGCAAAAGCTCAAGCCTTGAGTTGCAATAAAGGGACCTTTGGTGGTGTCCTGGTTACTTGTTAGACTGCCGATTGCATGATCAGCAGTTTAAATCACCAAGCCCGCCTCGTGAGAAAGATGGAACTTTCTACGCTTATAAAGTGTTACAGCCTTGCACACCCACAGGGGCAGTTCAACCCAGTCCTGTACACGGATGCTGTGAGTCCGCATATTGACTCAACACAAGTCAGTTTGGTTTGGTTTTGAGTTGCAGCAGTAAAAGATGGTTGATTTGACAGAGAATGAATAAAAGAGATTCAACGCATCCATAGAGAATGCAGAGAGCCATTACCACAAGGAAAGAAGAGTCTGGAGTGAGGTACAGCTCCTTTGGATTTTGGGTTCCTCTACTGAGAACTTTCTAGACTCAGGAGATGGTGAAAGGACATAAGCAGGCCTCCAAGGGATGCTGGACCCCAGATTTTTTAAAGAAACAAGGACCTACTCCCAGAAAAGCCTTCTCCTAGATCAGGGATGGGCACCTTTTCTCTGCCAAGGGCCATTTAGTACGTACACCATCATTCATGGGCCATAGTGGTCGCACATGTGATGGCTGCGACTGCTTGTCTTTGTGAGATGTGTGCTGTTGGCTGAAATTGATGGTTTTGAGGGTCTTATGCAGCCTTCTAGGGGCGACTTTCCTTCTCTCTCTGTTTTAGAGGGAAAAAAAACAAAACAAAGCACTGCCGCCAAGTCTATTCAGACTCTATGGGGACCCTAGAAGACAAAGTAGAACTTCCCCTGTGGGTTTCCAAGATTTTAATTCGATGAGAGTAGAAAGCCTCATCTTTCTCCCTTGAAGCAGTTGGTGGTATTGAACCGTTGTCCTGATGGCTAGTAACCCAACAAGTAACCCACTATGCCACCAGAGTTCTTCCCCTGGAGCAGTGGGAAGAAGTCTAGCTTCCTAAACTGAGGGACTAGGTTTCTGTTCCCAGCCACTCCCTGGGAGTTCTATTAACAGCACACATGACTTATACAGCGGCTGCCTGAAAGCTTGGAGACTTGAGTCCGCCCCGTCACCATGAGTCAGAATCCATCGTTAACCCTTGATAAAAATAGATCCCAGACCTGGAATTGGCTACTTTGTTTGAGCAGCCTGGTTTCAACTGCTTCAAGAACGTGTAACAAAAATAACGAAAACAAATTTATGAGGAAAATGAATTCAGTCAAGCGATTGAGAACTATTTCTTCAAAACTCATAATGTTCATTAGTTCCAATAAGACTCAAGAGTAAACATTTTTTACACACATTATGTGCAAAATGTAAAAAGACTACACCTACAAACCAGTGCATGGCAAAATGTTTCTATTCATATAAGCAGAAAAACTCACACGGGCATTGCTGTGATCTATTACTCGTTTTCCATTCATTTGACTGAACGAACGTCTATCACACTCTTGATGATGACTTTCAGTGCTACATGTTCTGGACGATCAGGATTCTGGGATTTTTAATCACTTCCTAAAGTATCATTATCGACTTTTAAAACATTATGCTGGTTTTTCAGTTTTTTGTTTTGCTTTTAATCTTTACAGACTCTTTCATTACTTGCATGTTGCTCCTGATCTTTTTCTTTGCCCACTACACTGCGATGATCTTCCTGGATTGACAGTGTCCCTTTGCCCCCAAATTACTAGGTACCCACACCTTCCTCTTTCCATAGCTCAGACTTCCGAAATCACCGTGTGAGTCACAAGTACATTACAGATGTTTTATGAAACTTGAATCACCTCTGAAAGTACCCTGGTAGCAAAGTGGGTAAAATATTGAGCTGTAACCTCCAAGTCAGTGGTTCAAACACACACACCTGCAGCTCTAGGGAAAGAATAACAAGGCTGCCTGCTTCTATAAGACTCACACCCTTAGAAACTGTACGGATAGGGATACCAAAAGGGTAGGGGAAGGGGGGGGAGGTGGGGAGAGAGATGGGTATCAATCGCAATGATTGGCACATAACCACACACCCACCCAGGGGGAAGAATGATAGAAACCAGAGGAGAAGTCAGACAGTGGTCGGTGTGAGATTTGAAAATAATTAACAAGCTATAATTAATCTATCAAGGAGCCATGAGGGTTGGGGGGGGAGGGAGGGGTTAAAAAAAAGAGGAGCTGATCCCAAGGGCTCAATGGAAAGCAAACGTCTAGAAAAGAACAATGGAATGTATGTATTAATATGTCAGATACAACTGATGTATGGATTGTAACAAGAGTTGTAAGAGCCCCCAATAAAATGATCTTAAAAAAGAAAGAGCCCTTATGGAGCAGTTCTGCTCTGTCCTATAGGGTCGCTCTGAGTTGATAGCAGTTGGGGTAAAGAAGTGGACAGGAGGAGCCCTACCCCACCAGGATGATAGGGGAACTCTTCACCTTTAGGGTTCAATCTCACCAGATCACCACCTACTATCTCTCCCCCCTCTCGCCTCCACTTTCACTCAATCTAGAGCAGCCGGACAGCGCCAGAGCTGGGAGCAGCAGCGTGTGAGACATCCAGTACTTTCTGTTTCAGATGCTCTCCCTGGGCCTGGCCCCCCGCGTGCAGCCAAGGCCCCCCATCGTCTCACCCCCAGACCTCAACAGCAGGCCTGCCCCCAGAAAGCCACCCTGGGCAGGAGAAACACCTCAAAGGCCACATGACGGCACAATAAAGGAGCCGCGCATCTGTTCTTTTTGTTAGCTTTTTAGACGACGTAGAAGGCTGTGGTATGGCTCCAAACCACAATGAAGAGGCAATGTCACTCAGTAGGGCAGCTGCGGCCGGGTATTGGGATTGACACTGACGAATAGAAAATGAGCCCTCCATCTCCTCGTCCATGTAAAACACCAATGGCGTCAGAAAGTTCTCAGGCACTGTCCACCACGGCTTCCACCCATCAGCGCGGTTCTTGTCAGTCCCCTTCCCTACGTTGTCCTGTGTTCTGACCTGGTCCAGAATGGGGCAAGTTTATGCCCTAGGCCAACGGCAACACATTATAAAAGATACGAACAAACTCGAGAGGAAGCCACACTCTATGCTGAATACTCATGGTTTCACAGGCCCAACTCTTGGACCCACAATGATTCCTCTCAAAAGAAGCTCTATCTATCTACAAGGAGTGTGATCCTTTGATGCCAACCTGGATCATGGATCAGTGATGGCTTCTCTGATTGATATCCAAAAAGCTAGAGTTGCCTTCAACCCACTTTCAAAGGATATTTTAGGGGATCTACAAAAACCCTGGTAGTGGTTTAGGGTAGAAATATGCTGAGCGGTAGGCCCCAAAACTCTTACCCAGGATTGGAGCAGATGCCACCAACCAGCCAGTCACCTACCTGGCACACATCTACAGTCAAACACACCTGAGTTTATTATTTTATGTGCCACAAACAATACACAACAAGCAGCACAAGAAATGGACCTCTCTGTGAAATGGAGTTCTGGTTCTAAGGAATGATCTTGGAAGCCAAGGTCAGTTCTCTAAAGAGAGGAAGAGGATGTGTGGTGTGGTGGCTATATTTGCAGTTGAGATCTATGAGATGGTCTTGTGGGCAGGTTGGCTTCTCTAGAGAAGCAAACCCAGTGACAGTTGTATGTGTATGCATATCGCAAGAGGTTTCTATCAAGAAATAGCTTAAACAGTTGTAGAAGTAGGAAAGTCCAGTTGAGTTCGAGTCCATAGATCAAATGTAAGCTGGAGGCTTCCCTCACTCATGTACTTGTGGAAGCTGACACACAAGAAACAGATGGCAAAGTAGGAGGGTCACAGGTTGGTGGCTGCGGAGGAAAAAGGAATCCAAGTTCAGTCAACTGAGCCTAAAGTTGGCAGTCGACTGACAGTTCCTGGGATCAGCAGGTAACACAACAGGAGATCAACAAACCAAGTGCAAAATGGAGATCCAGTTGAGGGTGAAGGGGCCAAAGTACTCAGCTCTGTTCTGAATCTCTGTCTTATGAAAAAAGTCACACCCCCAAAGACAAAGATTATGGCACTGGGTTGCAGCATGATTGATTGTTTGGACTCCATCCTTGACTCAGGAGTGCCCAGTTGACAAACTCTTACCTTCAAGGAACTTCATTAGAATGTTTTTAATAAAGCAGCTATGGTGGGAAAAAGGAAGAATTACGGGTTGGGCTTCTAACCATAGAGGCAGTGGGTACTCGCTCCTATGGGATAGAGGCATGGGCTTTTGGTTTTGCCTCTGTCTGGTTTCCAACACAGGGGCCTTTTGTATATGTTTCCACCACAGCTGCTGAGTGGTCTGGATGGTAAGACATTTGTCAAGAGACGCTGATGTTTGCAGGCAGCACGAGATGTGGCACAAGCTTGTGTCGCCCTCCTGACCTAAAGCTCTCAGACCGTAAATGACAACGGCGGGAATATTCTCATGGGGGCTTTCCTGAAGAGTGTGGGGGTCTCTGAGTGTCTTCCTCAGAGGAACAGGGCTTCCTCTGGAAAGTCTCTAGCAACCATTCCATTTACACCAGGCAGAGCTATATAGGAAAGTCACACCACGGAATCCCACAAAACACACAGTGAATACAAGTGTATCACACATGAGAGTAAAACAGTGACCAGGCCCTTAAGGTGTGAAGACTTCTTAAGCGGAGACTGGAAAGTCAGCAAAGAGCATGACAGACATGGGAGCATGAAGAGCCTCCATATCCTGGTGTGTGATAAAGCTGCTTTTCCCTTGGACTCCTACCCTTGGCTTGAGCCTCCAGAGCACCCTGAACCCACAGAATGGCTCTTCACCTGGACAAACCACAACAGCACTGGGCCTGAAGTGCAAGGTCCAGAGATATGGGCCGGGAGCTGCCACCTATTCCCAAACAACTAGATGAGGCACCACAAATATGAATGTCATTTGACTGATGCAGCAAGAATGGGTGGTAACAACACTATCAATCTCTCAAATTCACTGCCATCAAGACCATTCCAACACGTGTTGTTAGGTGACGTTGGGTGGCTTCAGGCTCATAGCGGCCCTGGGTACAAAAGAACAAAGCCCTGCCGGGTCCCGCGCCATCCCACAGTGGCTCTTATAGTTAAGTCTATAGTTGCAGGCAATTTGTAATTCATCTTGTATGGGGCTGAGTTCAACAGGGTTGACTAGATAAACAAATCCAGGGACACCTATATATGTATTAGAAAGAGTTTTATTTCAAGAAGCAATTATATATCAAGAAAGGATCCCAGCCCAGTTTAACTCAAGTCCGTAAATCCAATATGAGTCTATAAGTCCTTCTTCCAACTCACGTAGCCACAAGCAAGGACGCAGAATGCAGAAAACTCATAGGCCATTGGGTGAAGTGTCATGTGGATCCAAGGATGGGGAAAACATGGAAGGGCTCTGGCAGCTCTCAGGGTCAGTAGCAGAGTCCCTGCAAACCAAAAGGCAAAGTGGCAGAGGGAGAGGGAGGCTCCCTGAATCCTCCTTATGAGAGGGCCACTCTGCAAAGGAAGCACCATCAGGTTATGGCCTGCTAGGATGCTGCCATGTCACTTTCCTACATCTTCAAGTTGACATAAAGTCATCTAAGTACCACATCTTCCATAAACCTACAAAACTGTGGATTCGCTGTCTCTACAGATTTATTTTCTCTGGATAGCATGGAAAGAAAAAACATAAACCAAGCAAACAAACAAAACCAACATCAAAAGCATATCAAAACAGAAGAAAATCTCAATGGAATAGAAACAGAAAATAGGAATAAGTAGAATAAATTTGAATGTGATCCCAAGAGAAAACAAGTGACAAGGTGTTCACTTGTAGCACCTCAAAGTACACGTGCATTAATCCACTTCCTAGTGCAGTCTGTCCGCTGGCAAGAATATTGCCACAGATGGTGAAGGATGAGAGGGGGTTCACAGGTGGAATCACCCACACTGGGAGGTGGCTAGACTATTTGGGGCTCTCAATGTAACCCATAAATTCTGCAAATCGAGTACTCAGAATTAGAGTTGTAATTCTCTTCCCTCTCTGGTCTTTCAGCTTATTCTTGACCATCCATACACATGAAAGCAGAACAAAGGCCAGACCCTCCCGATGGGAGAACTCCTGAAGAGGAGGCTGGAAGTCAGGAAAGACCACGACCGACAAATTCTGTATGGTTCGCCTCAATAGCCCAGTGGGGGAGCAGCAGGGGATGGAAAGGTTGTCATTTTCCCTTGGACTCCCTCTCTGGGCTTGGGCCTCCAGGGCACCCCAAACCCACAGGATCTCTCTCACCTGGTCACCACGCCACATCACCAGACCCCTACCAGAGGGATAGGTAGGGAGCTAGCACTTGTCCTGGGGGTGTCAAATGAAGACCCACAAACAGGAAAGTCACTCACCTGTTGCAATGAGAATGGAGAGTGTTGGTCAGAGGCATCTCTGCTGACCCTGATGTTACCACTCTCAATGTCCCCAACACACTGCCGGGAAGACCATCCCAACTCATAGTGTCCCCTATAGGGCAGAATCCAACTGGTCCTTTGGTTTCTGAGCAACCAGACCAGACCATGGTATTTTTTATTGCATCAGATGTATATGAAAACTGGATATTAAGTAAAGAAGATCTAAGGAGAATTGAAGCATCTGGATTATGGGGCTGTTTAAAAATACTGGCCTTATTATGGACTGCATTAAAACAAAGAGCTGTGTCTTAGAAGAAGCAAAGGCAGAATGTGCCACGAGATGAGGGTGGTGAGCGCTCGCCCACGTATGTTGGGATTTTTTATTGTCCAGGTGAGGCATACTTTGCATATTTTTCACTGTTTTATTGATGTATGTGTGATTCATGTATCACACAATTCAATGATGTAATCAGAATTTTAAAAGTTGTGCAAACATCACTATTAATTTTAGAATGTTCTCTTCTTCATTTTACTCAATACTAGCTCCTCGTTTCCACCTGAGATCCCTACCACAAATCTAAGGAATTATATATCCATTACAGGTCTCTATAGATTTATATTTCCTGGACTTCATATAAAGGAAAAATGCAAACACCAAGCAAACCAACACCCACCAGCAATACAAACTGAAATAAGGGAAAGTTTCGAATTAAAAAAACATATTACTAAGTAGAAGCCATTAAAAGGGATTCTAAAGGAGAAACCAGTGACAAGGTGTTAACTTTTAAAGCATCTAACTAGATGTGCATTACTCAACCTTCCCATTCACACTACTCGCATCCTTGGTGAAAGATGAGAAGGAATCCACCAGGGGCTTCATCCGCACAAGGAGAATTCCAGAATATTTATAGCTTTCAGTGGGGTCCACAACCATCTGACAGTTTCAGAAACCCAGAGGTACTTGTCTCCTCTTATAAGGATTGGCAATTGTTGTGTTTTTTTTTGGGGGGGTGTCTTCTTGGTTTCCAACATAGTGACCTTTTGTACATGTTCTACCCCATCCCTGAGTGTCCTTGACTGGCAAAAATCCATGGCTAGAGGTCACAACGTTACCTAAGCATTATTAACTGTGACAAAGGGTTTGCCTTGAACTGAAGGTGTAGTCTGGGCTTTTAGCTTGACCCTTAGCCTTCTGCACACAGGATGCTCCGAATGTTGACTGTAATACCACACCTGCCGTGGGTCTTAGCTCCTGTCTTTGAAATTGTTGCATCACACAGACTGGCTTGCTTCACGCCTGTGGACTTAGTTGACACCTCACTTAGATGACTACTTGCATTAAGACACGCCTTCAAGGGGGAGGAGGAGCGAGTGGAGCACATCCTGGTCCACCAGGCCTTGAGGACGATGATCCCAATTAGAGCAGCCAGTCCACAGAGAGGACCACAGGGCCAGCCCCACTATGAGACATGACGTCACTGACCCATACATAGCCCTACAGGGGACAACTCCGGAGACACAATGTAGGAATTGCACCCGATCTTATCCCAACACACCGAGGCAAGGCTCTGGGGGCGTGCAACAAAGCAGCAAGGGAATGGAGCGGCGAGGTCCCCAGGGAATGCTGAAAGTGGATTTTGGGGTCAGGGCGTGGTGCCCCAACACACTGGAATGGAAAATACTCCTAAAGGCCAACAAATGATCCTTGAATTAACTACAAGCTTTTCTTTCTTGTCATGTTTTGTTTTGTTTTTTGTCATTGGTTTGTGGTTGTTGTTTTGTTGTATGTTGTTGCTTGGTTTTGCCCTGTCTTGTTTTTGTGCATGTTATTATCTCCACAGGTCTGCCTAAATAAGATAGGCTGGATGAACAATCTGGAGGAGAAAACAACGGGACCAACAGTTCCGGGGGGGGGGGGGCGTGGGAAACGGGGAGGTGGGGACAAAGGAAGTGGTGTTAATAAACCCAGGGACAAGGGAACAATAAGTGATTCAAATTGTTGGTGGTGTAGGTGTGGAAGGCTTAGTAAGGTATTATCAAGGGTAATTTAACAAAGGGGAATTGCTTAAACCCTGGTGGGGACTGAGCATGATAGTGGGACAGGAGGAAAGTCGTGGGAAATAGAAGAAAGAACTGGGAGGCAAAGGGCATTTATATAGGTCTAGATAAAGACATGTACATATGCAAATATATTTATATATGAGGACGGGGAAATAGATCTATGTGCATATATTTATAGTTTTAGTATTAAGGTAGCAGAAGGACATTGGACCTCCACTCAAGTGTCCCCTCAATGCAAGAATACTTTCTTCTATTAAATTGACGTTTTATGATGCTCACCTTCCTGACACAACTGCTGAAGACAAAGCGGGTGAAGAAATGTGGTGAAGAAAGCTGACGGTGCCCGGCTATCAAAAGATATAACGTCTGGGGTCTCAAAGGCTTGAAGGTAAACAAGTGGCCATCTAGCTCAGATGCAACAAAGCCCACATGGAAGAAGCACACCAGCCTGTGTGATCATGAGGTGTCAAAGGGATCAGGTATGAGGCATCATCAGAACACATCACTGTGAATGAAGGGGAGTACGGAGCAGAGACACAAAGCCCATCGGTAGGCAATTGGACATCCCCTTATGGATGGGTCACGTGGAGGAGCCGAGCTAGTCAGGGTGCAGGGTAGCAATGATGAAACATACAACTTTCCTCTAGTTCCTAAATCCTTCCTCCCCCTACCCGTACCTCCCTCCCACTATCATGATCCCAATTCTACCTTGAAAGTCTGGCTAGGCCAGAGGAGGGACACTGGTACAAATAGGAACTGGAAACACAGGGAATCCAGGGCGGATGATCCCTTCAGGACCAGTGGTGTGAGTGGTGATACTGTGAGTCTAGAGGGAGAGTGGGTTGGAAAGGGGGAACTGATTACAAGGATCTACATGTGACCTCCTCCCTGGGGGACGGACAACAGAAAAGTGGGTGAAGGAAGACATCAGATAGGGCAAGATATGGCAAAATAGTAATTTATAAATTATCAAGGGTTCATGAGGGAGGGAGGGGTGGAAATGAGGAGCTGATGCCAGGAGTTTAAGTGGAGAGCAAATGTTTTGGGAATGATGAGGGCAATGAATGTACAAATGTGCTTTACACTACTGATGTATGTATGGATTGTGATAAGAGTTGTTTGAGCCCCTAATAAAACAATTTTTAAGTAGACACGCCTTCACAACCCCAGATCTCTTTAAAAGCAATGAAGACACAACTCAACCAAGACATGCTCATGGCATGGTTTATATCATCAGATATCATTGCCAGTACATGTAAGAGATTTGGGAGGATCAAACAATGAAGGAGCTGTCCATTGAAGCCAGGAGAGAGAGCCCCACAATCAGGTCTTCCACAGAAGGGTACAAAAGCGAGGCTCCTGAACTTGGATGATGAGGGGCTGCCTTGTGACTTCCTGCTGTACCTGGTCACCTGGAAGCCAGGTGAGGTGGAAGACAAAACAACAGAGGAAGACGGTGAGCGAGAGTGCCAGGCAGCTGAAGCAGGCCCCTGCCTGGGTTCCTAAGGAAAGCTATCTCGCCCCATCCCCCAACCCCCACCCAGGTTTGCCTAGTCCACCCTCCACACCTGTGTGCTCTCCACTGACTCTCCCTCTGAGGACAGAAACGAGATTTGCAGTGCCAGGCCTCTGGCACCCTGTCTCAATAAGGTGCTGGAGGAGAACACCAAGTCCCCTTCTGGAGCAATGAGGTTCTGTCACTAAGTTATCTCCCCACAGTTCAGAAGGAGCCACCTACCTGGGGCTTGAGCTTCCAAGTCCAGGCTTCCCAACTGCAGGGCCATGCCCCTCAGCCACCATCTTCTGCAATTTGGCCTTGCTACCATTAAGCTCCTCTGATACTGGACGGAGGACACCCTCTCCTGTTGTCTGAGGGTGTGGCTGTGTTCCTCCTCTTGCCAAAGATCAGAGTCTGAGGAGTCTACATCTGGGGGACAGTTGGTAGGAGGGACCCACATAAACACCTACCCCTTCTGGGTGGCAGAGTAGAGAGTAAGGACAGATGGGAGGAGAGAGTCTAGGAAGACTAAGGCCAAAGGAGATGGGGAACTGACGAAAGAGCCTGGGAAAGAACCACTCACCAGAGTTCAGCTCCTTCATCTCCTCTTCCGGAAAGTTAAACACGAGTGGAGTCAGAAAGTTTTCAGGGATGAGCCACTGACACTTCTTCCTGTAGGCTCAGTTTTCACCACTCTTTCTCTCCCTGTCTTCCCAAGAGGAATGGAATGAGGCAACTTCCAGCCCTGGGCCAGGGCAACCTATTTATAAAGAACTCAAAGAAAATCAAGAGCAAGCCACGCCTTATGCTAAAGTGATGGTTTAGGACTTCCTGCCTTAGGCCAACTGTGCTTCCTAGGAAGGAGCATTGTGGGGAGAGGTCAGATGCTTACAGACATCCTCCCTGAAGAGAGTCCATCACCAGGGAGTAGGCCCGCTCCCTGCGGTTAAAGACAATGGACAGGCCTGCAGTCATCCACTTGGTTCCTATAGGTGGGGTTCACACCCTACTAATAATGGTTCCTATGGAGATCCAGCTGCCCACCTTGTCACGTGTATACCCCCCAAACCCCCCTCTTCCTATTGTGTGTATGTCCCTAGACCACCCCCTCTCATTGCAGTATTACCTATAGCACAACCGCTTCCTTCACCCGTTATTAGGGGACTTGCTCTGCTGGTGGGGACAGGGTATGGGGGTCCACTTGATGGCTGTCTCTGAGGGGAGATTCATGTGCGCTTGATTACAGTGTCCTGTCCTGTACAAGGAGCCTAGTGGGAGAGTGGTGATGTCTTCTTTTTTTTTTCATTTTTATCATTTTACCAGGGGCTCCTACAACTCTTATCACAATCCATACATATTGTGTCAAGCATATTTGTACATTTGTTGCCCTCATCATTTTGAAAACATTTCTTTCTACTTAAGCCCTTGGTATCAGCTCCTCGTTTTTTTCCAATCCCTCCCGACAATCCATTCCTCACAAATCCTTGACACTTTTAAGTTGTTATTATTTTTTCATGTCTTACACTGACTGATCTCTCCCTTCACCCGATTTTCTGTTGCTTGTCTCCAAGGGAGGGGGTTATATATAGATCATTGTGATCGGCTTCCTCTTTCTCCGCCCACCTTTCCCTTCCCCTTCTGGTATCCCTTTTTGAGATATGGGCTCTGAGGGGTTTATAGGTCTGGGAATTCCCTGTGATTCCAACTCTTATCTGTGCCTGTGTACATGCTCTGGTCTAGCCAGATTTGTAAGGCAGAATTGGAGTCATGATAGTGGGGGGAGGAAGCAATAAAGAACTAGAGAAAAGTTGTATATTTCAACAGTGCTATACTGAACCCTAACTGTCTCATCTCTTCCTTGACAACCTTCTTTGAAAGGAAGTCCAATGGTGTACAGATGGGCTTTGGATCTCCACTTTGCACTCGGCCTCATTCACAATATAATGTTTTGTTCTGGGTCTTTGATGCCTGATGCCTGATATCTGATCCCATCAGCATCTGATCCCATCAGCATCAGCATCTGATCCCATCTGATCCCTCAGCATCACACAGGCTGGTGGGCTTCTTCCATGTGGACTTTGTTACTTCTCAACTAGATAGCTACTTGTTTATCTTCAAGTCCTTAAGACCCCGGACGCTGTATCTTTTGATTGCTGGGCATCATCAGCTTTCTTCACCACATTTGCTTATGCACCCATTCGGTCTTCAGTGATTGTGTTGGGAAGCAGAGCATCATAGAATACCAGGTTATCGAACAAAGTGTTCTTGCGCTGAGGGAGTACTTGAGTAGAGGCCCAATATCTGTCTGCTACCTTAATATTAAATCTATAAATATATGTACATACATCAACTTCCTGATCATTGTATACAAATATATTCACATATATATGGACCTATCATTAAACCTCTATAAATGCCCTTTGCCTCCTAGTTTTTCCCTCTACTTCTTTTTGCTTCCCTCTTGTCCCACTATGATATTAGGCCTTTTTCGGGTTTCAGTAGTTCCTCTCAGGCTATATTACCCTTGATCCAGCCCTACTAGGCATCCTACACCCTCTTTGCCATTGATTGTCCCTGGGTTTGTTAGCACCCTGAGTGGAGGACTTCTAACAGTAAGGTCAGTGTTACTGAACCAACAGCAACTCCTGTAGACAAAGATGAGGTCTCTGCTCCTGTAAAGACTGACAGCCTCAGAATCCCAAAGAGGCACTTGAACTCTCCTATGAATGCTCATCACCAGGTGACAGTTGCAGTGATGTCTTGCTGGTTTCCAATATGGGGACCTTTGGTCCATGTTCCACCCGGTCCCCGAGGGAGCTGGACTGGTGAGACTGCATGGCTGAGGATGCTGACATTATCTGTGGGGCGGGGGGGCTCCCCTGACCCCACTGGCCTCAAGCTGTCGGCATGCTGCTGAGAAGGAATGGAAGCTCTCTCCTGGGGATCCTGAAGCGTCTCCTCGTGTCTCCCTCAGAGGAACAGAGCTCTTCCAGGAGTGTTGAGAGTATCATGGACTGAAGTGAACAAATGAACTGACTTGGACATACCCTAACATGGTCCTTAGCGAAGTGCAGCATCAGAATTCTTCCCATGTATGTTGGTCTCACTCTTTTCTTGTAATTCAGGTGAGGCAGACTTTGATTCTTCATTCTTAAGGATTTTATTGATATAATTCTTGTACAATTCAATGTAGTGTTAATATTATTTATGCCGTCAGAATTTTATGTGTTTTCTTTTTTATTTTACTTATTATTATTAAATCCAAATTACCCTTACTCTCTACTGTTATAACTCTATGAAACTATTAATCTACTTGCTTGGGCTATAGATTTATCTGTCCAGATTTTCATATGAAGAAAAACATGTGAACCAAGCAAACCAAACCCCCATAAGGACAAAGCAACTCTGGTTCCTGAATGCTTCCCCCCTTCACTACCATGACCTAGTTCTACCTTACATATCTGACTAGACCTGAGTACACACATTGGTACACAGAAGAGCTCTCCACACAAGGAATTCAGGACAGGCAAAACCCTCAGGAACAGTAGTGTGAGTAGCAATCTCATGAGGGTAGGGGGATGGTGAGGGTGGGAGACAGAAAGTGGAAACCCATCAAAAAGTTGGATATATAGACCTCTCCCCACAGGTACATAAAACAGAAATGTGGGTTAAGAGAGACAATGGGCAGGGAAAGACAAGAAATAATAATATTAATATGTAATTGATCAAGGTTTCTCAATGGTGGGAAGGTGGGGGGGATGGAAGTGGAAAATGAGGAGACGATGTCTAGGGCTCCAATAGAAATTGTTTTGGAAATGTTTATAGAAACAAGCGTGCTTCAAGGTTGAATGATGGGCAGGGGCTTAAGTGGAGAGCAAATGTTTTGAGAATGATGAGAGCAATGAATTTACAAATGTGCTGTACACAATTGATGTATGTATGGATTGTGATAAGAGTTGTATAAGCCCCTACTAAAATGATTTAAAGGAAAAAAAAGATTGAATGTGGATTGTCCTAAGATTTTGAAGACACCTCTGCCAAAAGATTAATTAAAAATCAATAACTTCATAGGGGGGGAAATGAAATGAAACAGAAAAACCTCAATTTAAAAGAAACAGAAAGTATTGAAAAGTGGAAGAAATTTAAAGGGGAGTCAATGGAGAGAAATAGTCATAAGGTATTAACTGTTTAGATAAGGACATGTGTGCTAGTTAACTTCCAGTTAACTTATTCCACTTCCCCAGTGACTTCATCCACATAAGACGTCTGCCAGTGTACTTTAGACTCTTAGTGTGACCCTTTCTTAGCCTTCTGTAAACAGGATGCTCAGAGTTCAGACTGTATTACCATACCTGCCTTGGGTCTTAGCTCTAGTCTTTAAAATTCCTGTATCACACAGCATGCCTTTCTTCTCCCATGTGGACTTGGCTGGCACGTTACTTACATGGCTGCTTGTAGGAAGACAAGCCTTGAAGAACCAAGATGTTCTTGCAAAGCAATGAAGACACAACTCAGCCGAGACATGCTCATGGATGGCTTATTTTATTGGTTATCTTTGCCAGTACAGATTCAACCCGGAGATTTGGGAGGATGCAACAGTGAGGGTGCTGCCCATTGAGGCCAGGAGGGAGACCTGCCCACACTCAGGTTTTCTAAAGAATGGTACAGATAGGAGACACTGGAACTGGGATGGTAGGGGGCTGGAACATGACTTGCTGCAGCATCTGGATGCCTAGAAGGAGAGCACATGGAAGACAACGTCACACACACACACAGAGTGTGTGTGAGTACTAGGCTGGTGAAGCAGGACCCCACAGGGCTCCCAAGGAAAGCCAGCCCCCACCCTTACCTAGTCTTCCCTGGACCATGATCCAGACTTGTCTGCCACCCTCCCCACCCGCAGAGAAGACAGCTGAGGCTCCCAAGCCTCCACCCCACCACCCCTCCTTCGGTAGGCTCCGGAAAAACACCAAATCCTCTCTCATTGAGGACAATTCTGTCCCTGGGGCCTCCCCCCACAATCCAGGCAGACACTGACCTCGCATTTCCAGCTCCCGGTGAGGACTTCCCAGAACCCAGCTTCGCAGCCACCACCGTCCACGCCTGGGCCCCACGACAGTGACTCGTGTCTGTCCAGAGGCGGTGAACCCCCGCTCCAGCTGAATGAGGGTGTTGGTCTGTTCCTCTAGGCGGCGAAGATCCGCATCTGAGGAGCCTGCCCTCAAGACAGGGGGGTTGGAAAGACAGACATAACTCCCTAGCACCTCCTGCAAAGGTAGGTGAGAGAGGAGGGCCAGAGAGATGGGGGAGACACCGGGGGGGGGGTGAGGCTAAGCGCGGACCGCGGCAGTAGAGCCCAGAAAAGACCGCTCACCAAAGATTCGCTCCTCCACCTCCTCGTCCACATAAAACGCCATCGGATTCAGGAAGTTTTCGGGCACGGTCCACCACGGCTGCCGCATCTCGGCGCTGATCTTGCCGGTACTCATATCCTGCTGAGTTCTGACCTGGTCCACAAGAGAGCAAGTTCGAATCTGGCTCTGACTGCAGCTTCAGAACTGTCAAGAGGAGGCCACGCCCTGCCCTCAAGACTGAGGGAGTCACAGCCCCACCTCATAGACCAACCGAGATTCTGCTCAACGCAGCTTCATCCACTTGGAGCAGAACCCTTTCATGCTAATGGAGTCATGAGATTCTGTTGGCTCCTCTGACTGGCTGATGGAAGGGTTTTCTTCCGATAGATTTCAAAGGTTGTTTCTGGGATGTCATTCTTTGGTGTACCATAAGCCAGATCCCACAAACAATGCAGAAATCATCTTCCCTTTCTGAGATGGAGCTGTGCTTCTCAAGGATGATCATGGAAACAGAGGCCTGGTTTCTGCTGGGGGGACAGAGGATGGGGGTGCCTACCTCTGAGATTTGAGCCTCAGCAAGGGGGTTACTGTGGTCTTGGTGACAGTGTCCACTCCAAGGGGCCTCGTGGCAGGATGGATGACATGTTAGACTTCTATCCGCAAGTGGCCCAATCCACCAGGCAGTCACAGGGACCAAGATGAGCGTTTGTGCTCCTGTACAGACTGACCGTCTCAGAAACCCAGAGGCAGTTGGTTGTCCTCGCTCCTATAAAGTGGAATCACCGGGATGGTACGCAGTTTCTGGAGTTTTTCTTTTCAGATTTGCTACACAAGGTTATGAGCAAGCAATAAAATGGGAACAGCTTCCATATCCTGGTTGGGAACAGTGGTGTGTGAAGACGCCGTCCTTTCTGTTATTCCAGCATCCACAACCCCCAAACACACATGATCTCTCTCTCACATGGTCACCCCACCGCACCACTGGACCGTCAGGTCTAGGGTCCAGTGGTGGGGACAGGGATCTGGCACGTCTACTCGAGGAACTCCTGCAGGGACTAGGTGAGGCTCACAAATATGAAAGTCACTTCACTGTCGCAGCCAGAATGGGAGGTGGGGGCAGAGGGCTTTCAACTAATCCTGGTATCACCCTTGTCAATATCCCACAAGCACTGGCAGTATGACCAGACCCACTCAAGGCTCACCAATTACACATCGGCCCTTAGCCTCTGACCCTACAAACGCAAGTCTGTCCCTCTGCCCGGTGATGCTGGCTAGTGTAGGTCTCTCGTGCTATGATATGAAGGCCCACAAGATCCAAGTCACAATATTTTCAATGGCCCCATAAGCACATGAACACTGGACAGTCAATCAAGAGCACCGAGGGGGAATAGACACACTAGGATGATGGGGCTGGGGAAGAATGTCCCCTAGGACTGGCAAGCAACACAGAGCTGTGCTGGGAGGAGAACAGGTTGATGTACTGTAGAGAAGAGGATGGTATGCGTACACCAGCTGCATTGGGTTTTGTCATTGTCGGTGAGACATACATTGTTGGTGTTTTTAACAGTTCCATTTACTTATAATTCACATGCCATGCATTCGATGCTGTGATCATCATAAAGAGTTTTGCAAACAATCACATTCAATTTTAGAGCTGTCTTCTTTAAATGACCATTATTATTAGCTCCACATTCCTCCTGCCTTCCCCATGTCCACTTAGCTGACAGCTCACTCAGATGACTGCCGGCATTACAACACGCCTTGACAGCCCAGATGCACTTCCAAAGCAAAGAAGACACTTCAGCCAAGACGTGCTCAGGGATTGCTTATTTTATTGCTCATCTTTGCCAGTACAGACACATTTCAGGGACTTGAGAGGATCAAATGGTGAAGGTGCTGCCCATTGACTCCAGGAGACCTCTCACAATCAGGTCTTCTAAAGATGGGGATGGAAACAAGGCTCCTAAACGTGGATGCTGAGGGCCATCTCATGACTTCTCATGAAAACTGGACATAAATAAAGAAGGTCTGTCTCAGGAAATTCTGCAGCATCTGGACACCTGGAAGAGGTCAGGTAGAAGACGGAATGACAGAGACAGAGGGGGAGAGAGAGAGATAGAAAGAGAGAGAGAGAGAGAGAGACTGGTGAAGCAGGATCCCACAGGGCTCCCAAGCAGAGCCAGCCCTCCTGGACACGGATCCAACCTGGCCTTGTCCACAATGCAAACATGTCCCTTTTCCCTCCCCACCCCCAGCACAGAACACGGCTGTGGGTCCAATGATCAGACAACCTCCCCTTTTGGGGTTCTCCCAGCATTCCCCAAATCTTTGTCTCCGTGAGGGCCTTTCGGGCACTAAGCCGTCTTCCCACAATGCCTGCAGGGACTCCTACCAGGCACTTGGAACTCCATAACAGGTGATCCCATCCACAGGGCCAAGCCTCTCAGCCACCGCCTTCCACGACTGGGTCCCACGACAGTGACTCGCGTCTGTCCAGAGGCGGTGAAGCCCTGCTCCAGCTGGATGAAGGTGCTGCTGTGTTCCTCTAGACGGCGAAGGTCAGCATCTGAGGAGCCTGCCCCCGAGACCGGTGGAAGGAAGGACATGCATAAAGCCCTCGCCCCACCGGAGAGGCCGAGAAGCCTGGGAGCCTCCTGGAGGAAGAGGGACGAAACCTGGGGAAAGACGGCTCACCAAAGATAAGCTCCTCCACCTCCTCGTCCACGTAAAACACCAGCGGATTCAGAAAGTTTTCCGGCACCGTCCACCACGGCTGCTGCGTCTCGGCGCTGGTCCTGCCAGTACTCATGATCCTGCTGAGTTCTGACCGGGTCCACAAGAGAGCAAGTTCAAATCTGGCTCTGGCCCTGGCTCCAACTCCCCTTTTAAAGAGGCTTTGGAAAATGTCAAGTGGGCCCACTCCCTGTTCTCAAAACTGATGGTTTCACAGCCCCACCCCATAGACCACTGAGATTCTGCTCAGGAGGGGCTTAATCCACTTGGAACTTAATCCCTGGATGCTAATCTGATCATGAGATTGGTGTTGGCTCCTCTGACTGACTGATGGGAAGGTTTTCTGCAGCATTCAAATTTCAAAGGATTTTTTTTTTCCCAGAATCAATGGGCATAGGGGTTGAGAAGAGAAAGGGATGGGGGAGGACCCCAGAATTCTCACCGACATTGGAGCACATACCACCAGCCGCCCAGTCATATATGTGGAACTCATTTGTCATGAAACAAAAGGGGGCTGTTCCTTGGTGTACCCCCAGCAAGACCCAACAAACAATACAGGAACCATCTTTGCCTTCCAGGATGATGCTGGGGTTTTCAGAAGTGGTCCGGGGAGCAGAGGCCAGTTCTCTGCTGGTGGAGACAGGGTATGGGGGTCCACTTGATGGCTGTCTCTGAGGGGAGATTCATGTGAGCTTGATTACAGTGTCCTGTCCTGTACAAGGTGGGAGAGAGATGACTTTCATGGTGAGATCAGTGGACCCCAACTCCTATGCACAGAGAAGAGGCTTTCTGGTCCCGAAAACACTGTCTCAGAAACCCAAAGAGGCTGTCAAATTCTCCTACGGATTAAAATCACCAGGGAGGCAGTTGGATTTATCTCTGTGGGGTTTCCAAATTAGTGACCTTTATACATGGTCCACCCAGTCCCTGAGTGAGCTTAACTGGTGAAAATCTATGGCTAGAGATGCTCCTGAAGAGTCCCCAAGTGACCCCAGAAGAATTTACTTCAGAGGACAGCACTGAAGCTGCAGCTAAGGAAGAGGGACATGTCTGCACAGAGTACATGGGAGCAAACAAAGGAGGAGGAAGAGAGAGTGGAGCACATCCTAGCCCACCAAGCCTGGAGGACTATCTCCCCAGTCAGCAGTCAATCCACAGAGAAGACTATATGGTTGGCCCCACTATGATACACGACATCCCTCACTGACCCATAGCCCTACAGGGGGCAACACTAGAGACACAGTGTGGGAATTGCGCCCAATCTGACCCCACCACATGGAGGCAAGACACTACGGGTGAGCAACAGAACAGCAAGGGGAACAGAGCAACGAAATTCCCAGGGAATACCAAAAATAGACTTTGGGGCCCGGGCATGGCACCTCATGGACTTGACCGGAAAAACTCCTAAAGGCCACCCAACAGTCCTTGAACTATCTACAGGCTTCTCTTTTCATTTCTTCTTCTTTTTTTTTTTCCATTGCTTTTTTGCTGTTGTTGTTTTCTTTTCTTTTCTTGCTTGGTTTTGCTCTGTCTTGTTTTTGTGCGTGTTATCATCTCCGCAGGTCTATCTAAATAAAATAGGCTGGATGAACAATCTGGAGGAGAAAACAATGGGATCAATGGTTCCGGGGAGGTATATGGGGAAGGAGGAGGTGGGGGGAAGGGAAGTGCTGTTGACAAACCCAGGGACAAGGAAACAACAAGTGATTCAAAATCAGTGGCTAGGAGGGTGTAGGAAGCCTGTTGGGTTTGATCAAGGGCTATGTAACTGAGAGGAATTACTGAAACCCAGATGAAGGTTGAGCATGATAGTGGGACAAGAGAAAAGTCAAAAGAAATAGAGGACAGAGCTAGGAGGCAAAGGGCAGTTATAGAGGTCTAAATAAAGGCATGTACATATATAAATATATTTATATATGAGGGTGGGAAAATAGATCAAGGTGCATATATTTATAGGTTTAGTATTAAGGTAGCAGATGGACATTGGGCCTCCACTCAAATACTCCCTCGATGCAAGAATACTTAGGTCTATTAAACTGACATTCCATGATGCTCACCTTCCCAACACGATCGCTGAAATCAAAGTGAGTGCATAAATAAATGTGGTGAAGAAAGCTGATGATGCCCGGCTATGAAAAGATATAGTATCTGGAGTCTGAAAGGCTTGAAAGTAAACAAGTGGCCATCAAGCTCAGAAGCAACAAAGCCCACAAGGAAGAAGCACACCAGCCTGTGTGATCACGAGGTGTAAAAGGGACCGGGAATCAGGCATCAAAGAACAAAAAAATAAAATCATTGTGAATGAGGGGGAGTGCAGAGTGGAGACCCAAAACCCATCTGTATCCCCTTACAGAAGGGTCGCAGGAAGGAGATCAGCCAGTCAGGGTGCAGTGTAGCAGTGATGAAACATACAACTTTCCTCTAGTTCCTAAATGCTCCCTGCCCCCCTCCCCACCTATTATGATCCCAATTCTACCTTACAAATCTGACTAGACCAGTGGATGTACACTGGTACAGATAGGAAATGGAAACACAGGGAATCCAGGACAGATGATCCCTTCAGGACCAGTACTTAGAGTGGAGATACTGTAAGGGTAGAGGGAGGGTGGGGTGGAAAGGGGGAACTGATTATACGGATCTACATATAACCCCCTCCCTGGGGGATGGACAACAGAAAAGTGGGTGAAGGGATATGTCATACAGTGTAAAATATGACAAAATTATAATAATTTATAAATTATCAAGGGTTCATGAGGAAGGAGGGAGGAGGGAGGGAGGGGGAAAAGTGAGAAGTTCATACCAAGGGCTCAAGTAGAAAGCAAATGTTTTGAGAATGATGATGGCTACAAATGTGCTTGACACAATGGATGTATGTATGAATTGTGATAAGAGTTGTACTAATCCCCAATAAAATGATTTAAAATAAAAACATTCTCCCAGTGCCTTTCTCAGGGAAACAGGACTCTTTCAGGAGTGGTGTTTAAAATACTGAAGAAATTGTGCTGAAGAACACCTTTCCGTCAGTCAGTCACTCAAAGGAGCCTACACTGATCTAATGACCAGATTACCATCCAAGGCTTGTCCTCCTTGGGGATTAAGCCCCTCCTAGCAGAATCTCAGTGGTCTCTGAGGTGGGGCTGTGAAACCATCTGTACTGAGAACAGGGAGTGGGCTCCTCTTGAGGTTTTCCATAGTCTTTATAGAGTGGGCGTCCAAGGCAGAGCCAAGGTTTGAACTTGCTCTATTGTGCACATGGACCGAATTCAACCCAATCATGAGTACCTGCAGGACCATTGCTGAGAGGCGGCAGCCTTGGTGGACCATGCCAGCAAGCTTTCTGAATTCGGCGGTGCTATACGTGGACGAGGAGGTGGAGAAGAGTATCTATGAAGAGTGGGCTTTCCTCAGAGCGAATCCCCCGATTCTCCCTTAAACGCCAGTCCTTCTTAGACTCCCCTATCCAACTGTCACTCCTTCCCAGGAGATGCTAGGGCTTTATGCGTGTCCTTCCTTCCACCCGTCTCGGGGGCAGGCTCCTCAGATGCTGACCTTCGCCGTCTAGAGGGACACAGCAGCAACCTCATCCAGCTGGAGCGGGGCTTCACCGCCTCTGGACAGACGCGAGTCACTGTTGTGGGTCCCAGTCGTGGAAGGCGGTGGCTGAGAGGCTTGGCCCTGTGGATGGGAACACCTGTCATGGAGTTCCACGTGCCTGGTAGGAGTCCCTGCAGGTATTGTGGGAAGAAGGCTCAGTGCCGAAAGGCCCTCACCGAGACAAGGCTTTGGTGAATGCTGGGAGAACCCCCAAGGGGGGAGGGTGTGTGATCATTGGACCCACAGCAGTGTTCTCTGCTGGGGGTGTAATATGTGGAACATTGTGATTGGACCCCCTTTTGGCCCCTACTCTCCTGGTATTTATTCTCTCATGAATGCTCCTGAGGGGTTTATGTGTCCTGGACTCCCTGTGTTGCAAGCTTTTATCTGTACCAGCTCTGGTTTATGTGGATTTGTAAAGTAGAATTGGGGTCATGATAGTGGGGCTGGGGGCGGGGGGAAGAAGCATCAAAGAATTGGAAGAAAGTTATATATTTCATAGGTGCTATACTATGCACTTACTGGCTCATCTCTTCCTTGTGATCCTTCTGTGAGGGGATGTCCAATTTCCTTCAGATGGGCTTTGGGTCTCCAATCCACCCTCCTCCTCATTCACATGAGACTGTTAATCTTTAAAGGACCAGAAAACCTCATCTTTGTCCCTAGGACTGGCAATTGGGATGGATCCACTTATTGTTATAAGTCAAACATGTAATCCACTTTGCCACCAGAGTTCTTGGTCAAGACAGGGTCACCAAGACCACGTGAATCTCCCCTCACTGAGATATGAACTTCAGAGAGAGTCATCAAGTGCACCCCCATACCCTGTCCCCCTCCAGCAGAGAGCTGGCCTCTGCTCCCGGGATCACTCCTGAGAACCACAGCTCCATCCTGGAAGGTGAAGATAGTTCCTGTATTGTTTGTTAGGTCTTCCTGGGGGTACACCAAGGAACAGCCCCCTTTTGTTTGACAACAAATGAGTTCCACATATGTGACTGGGCGGCTGGTGGTATGTGCTTCAATCAAGGGGAGATTTCTGGGGTCCTCCACAACCCTTTCTCATCTCAACCCCTATACACATTGATCTCTGGGGGAAAAAACATCTTTAGAAATTGTCCAGAAAAAAACCTTTCCAGCATTCACTCAGAGGGGGCAACACTGATCCAATGACCAGATTAGCTTCAAAGGATTATGTTCCTAGAGGATAAGCCTCTCCTGAGGGCAACCTAAGATGGTCTATGAGGTGGGGCTTGGAAAGCATCAGTCTTGAGAATAGGGCGGGGTCTCCTTTGATCTTTTCCGTATCCTTTATAAAGCAGGAGCTGGGGCCAGGGCTTGAACTTGTCCTCTTCTGAACCAGATCAGAACTCAGCACCATCCTGAGTAGCCACAAGACCAGTGCCTAGAGGCAGCAGCCATGGTGGACCGTGCCAGAACAATTTCTGAATCTGTTGGTGTTTGACGTGGACGAGGAGGTGGAGGAGCCTATCTTTGGTGAGCCGTCTTTCCCCAGGTTTAGTCCCCTGATACTCCTGTTGACTCCCAGCCTTCCTAGATGCCCCTTTCCCACTGTCCCTCCTCCCCAGGAGGTGCTCGGCATTTATACATGTCCTTCCTTCCAACTGTCTTGGGTGTAGGAAAAGGAGAGTCTGGAAAGGTGGATGGGAGGGGTGGGTACTAGCCCTGTGGGCATGACTCACCAGAGATACCCTCCTCCAGTTCCTCATCCATGTGAAACACTGACAGATTCAGAAAGATTTCCGGCACCGTCCACCCAGGCTGCCCCCTCTCAGTGCTGGTCCTGACAGTACTCATAATTGTCATGAGTCATGATCTGGTCCACAAGAGGGCAAGGTCAAGCCCTGACTCTGGCTCCTGCTTTAGAAAGGCTACTGAAAATGTCAAGTGGAGGCCATGCCCTATTCTCAATACTGATGGTTTCAAAACCCCACCTCATACATCAATGGAGATTTGCCTCAAGCGAGGCTTAATCCACTAGAAGCATAATCCTTTGATGCTAATCTGGTCACTAGATCTTGTTGGTTCCTCTTACTGACTGATGGAAATCAGCATGATTTCAAAGGATGCTGGCTACGATCAGTGTGCACCATGGTAGGGGTTGAGATGGGAAAGGGCTGAGGCAGGAAGACCCTAGATACCTCTCCGAGGATGGCAGTAAATACTGTTAGATATCTCTGGAGCTAGATCTATACCTCAGTCCTTGGTTCCATGCCAGAAAGAATTCACGCCAAAACCTGGTTCGTGATCCAAGTGAGTTTTATGAGTTAGAAGAAGTTTTAGGTTTACAGGGCACCCATAGGACTCCTCCCGACCATGCAGCCTGGCGGAAGCTGCTCAGTGTCATGCAAAAGGTGTCGCTCAACTATGGGCTCCTGCCTTTTCAAGGATTCCACGGAGGGGCGTGGTGGATGACCCTGATCGACCCCATTGGCTGAATTGAATTCACCTGGCCTACGTGGGCCAATCCAGGTTCAGCGTCCACCCATGCCTAGCAGCAGGAAACCTGAACCTCTGAGCATGTGCAGTGCACCACTCCTTTGTTTCCGTTGCTTGGCCCTCTGGGCATGCGTTAAGGGACATTCCCCAGCCCTACACTAGCCTACCTAACAATACCCCCAGGCAGCTAATCACATCCTTGGAACACATGTGTAGTCGAACAAAATTGGCTTTATTCCTTGGTGTCCAGAAAGCAAGACCCAACAAACAATAAAGGAATTATTTTGCTTTTTTTTTTTCAGATCGTCTGTGAATGTTTTTATTTTTTTAATCATTTTATTGGGCTCATGCAACTCTTATCACAATCCATACATACATCAATTGTGTAAAGCACACTTATACATTCGCTGCCCTCATCATTCTCAAAATTCGTCTTCCGCTTGGGTTCCTGGAATCAACTAATTTTCCTTTTTTCCCTATTTTTGCTTTCTAAGATGGAGCCGTGGTTCTCAGGAGTGATCAAGGAAGCAGAAGCCAGTTCTTTGCTGGTGGGAGTCAGGGCATGGGGATGCAACTTGATGGCTGTCTCTGAACTTTGGACCTAAAAGAGAAGAGATTAATGTGGGGCAGAGACAGTGTACTGTCTAAGGGCCTGCTGGCGGAGTGGAAAACATGTTAGACATTGAACAGTAGTTGGGTCCAACCCACTATGGGACAAAGATGAGGTTTTCTGCTTTTGTAAAGATTGACAGTCTCAGAAACTCGAAGAGGCAGTGGTACTCTCTCCTATAAAGTCAAATCACCTGGTTGGCAGTTGGTTTGGGGTTTTGTCTCTGCCTGGTTTCCAACACAGGGACCTTTTGTACATGTTCCACCCATTCCCGAGGGATCTTGACTGGTGAGAGTCCATGGCTAAAGATCCTGACGTTACGTAGGCACCATTACCTGTGACGACGAGTTTGCCTTGCACCACAGGCTTGAAGCGCTAATGCTGAAACTCTTGAAAAGTCTCTAAGTATCTTTCTCAAAGGAACAGAGCTCTTCCAGGAGTGGTGTTTAAAAAAATGGACAGCCTCCAGGGATCACTCCACTTACACAGCGCAGAGGGGGGTAAGAATCACACATGGACCGTTAGGAACGTATGAACACTGGACATTAAATAAAGAGGACCTAATCAGAACTGTTGCATTTGGACAATGGGGTTGAGGAAAACTATTCACCACGGACTGCTGAAAGAACAAAGAACTGTGTCTTGGAAGAACAAGCAGCCTGTGCCCTGTGATGTGGGTGGTGAGTGAGCGCACACCAGTGTGTGCTGGGTTTTGTCACTGTCTACGTGAAGCATCTTTACTTTTAACCAGTCTGCTGACCGATCATTCACATACCATGCAATTCAGCGCCATAATTACCATAAAAGACTTGAGCAATTGCCAGGGGAAGCCAGCCCCTAGCACATCATTACGGGTCCGGTAGGCGCAACTGTACGGCAATAAGTAAAGATCATAGTAAAGTCATAGAGAGCATGAGAGATAGAAGTGAAGTGTTGAAATAAATGGAATCAGACACGTTTCATGGGAGCATGCTCATCTCAGCCCCACATGATGGTCCGCGTGGAGGGAGAGAGTCCTCTTTAATGTTAGCCCAGGTTTTTTATATTCTCCAGGGACGTGCAAGCCCCCTAACTACAGGTGAGTCCATACATCACAGGGAGGGGTTGTGCCATAGGTAATACAGTACTGAGAGGGGGTGGTCCAGGGACATACATGCAGTACATGTGATAAGATGGGCGGATAACTTATCTTTGGATGTCACAGAGTCAGTTTGGCCTGTTCCCTGGCTCAACTGATAGAGATGGTTATTGGTGGGGTGAGAACGCTTGGTCACAGGCCTCCGGGAGGAATCGTTTATTGTCCCCAGTAGCAGGGAGTGAGGCCTACAATATAGTCTGGTGACTGACTGCCCTCCGGGAGGATGTCTGTAAGCGTCTGACCTCTCCCCACATGCAATCACTATCACATTTAATTTTAGGAAGTTTTCATCTTTAATATACTCATTATGATTAGCTCCCATTTCTTCCTACCCTGCCCTGCCATAAACCTAAGAAACTATGACTCTACTAACAGTTTCTATTGATTTGTTTATTCTGGACTTCATATAATGATAGAGACACAAGGCAAGTGAAGCAAAACACCCAGCACTACAAACTGAAATGGAAGAAAAACAAACTATTAAAAAGTAGAATTAGAAATGGGGCCCAAGAAAAACCCACGACAAGGGGCTGCATTGCCACACAGTGAAGAGAGTGTGCGTTAGTTGCCCTACACCTTGGTCGGCGGTCTAGTCAAGTTGCACCTGTGCCTTCTGGATGTGAGGGCGTGTTCCAGAGGCTTCCTCCACACAGACACACACATGCCAGTGTGCTCTGGGCTTTTACTGTGACCCTTGGCCTTCTGCAAACGGGATACTCAGAATGCAGGCTGGAATTCCAATCCTGCTTTGGGTCTCAGATCTTGTCTTTAAAATTGATGTATCTCATGCATCTCCCATGTGGACTTAGCTGACAGCTCACTCAGATGACTGCTGGCATTAACACAAGCCTGGACTACCCAGATGCACTTCGAAAGCAAAGAAGACACCTCAGCCAAGAAGTGCTCGGGGATTGCTTATTTTATTGCTGATCTTTGCCAGTACGGACACATTTCAGGGACTTGGGAGGATCAAATGGTGAAGGTGCTGTCCATTGACTCCAGGAGAGAGACCTCCCACAATCAGGTCTTCTAAAGATGGGGTCTGAAACGAGGCTCCTGAACATGGATGCTGAGGCCATCTCATGACTTCTCATGAAAACTGGACATAAATAAAGAAGGTCTGCCTCAGGAAATCCTGCAGCATCTAGAGGCCTGGAAGAGGATCAGGTAGAAGACGGAAAGACAGAGAGAAAGGGAGTGAGTAAGTGAGAGCGGCAGGGTGGCCCTCTTCCCACAATGCCTGCAGGGACTCCTACCGTCCACTTCGAGCTCCATGAAAGGTGTTCCCATCCACAGGGCCAAGCCTCTCAGCCACCGTCTTCCATGAGGGGGTCCCACGACAGTGACTCGCGTCTGTCCACAGGCGGTGAAGCCCCGCTCCAGCTGGATGAGGGTGTTGCTGTGTTCCTCCACACGGCGAAGGTCAGCATCTGAGGAGCCTGCCCCCGAGACCGGTGGAAGGAAGGACATGCATAAAGCCCTCGCCCCACCGGAGAGGCCAAGAAGCCTGGGAGCCTCCTGGAGGAAGAGGGACGAAACCTGGGGAAAGACGGCTCACCAAAGATATGCTCCTCCACCTCCTCGTCCACGTAAAACACCAGCGGATTCAGAAAGTTTTCCGGCACCGTCCACCACGGCTGCTGCGTCTCGGCGCTGGTCCTGCCGGTACTCATGATCCTGCTGAGTTCTGACCGGGTCCACAAGAGAGCAAGTTCAAATCTGGCTCTGGCCCTGGCTCCAACTCCCCTTTTAAAGAGGCTTTGGAAAATGTCAAGTGGGCCCACTCCCTGTTCTCAAGACTGATGGTTTCACAGCCCCACCCCATAGACCACTGAGATTCTACTCAGGAGGGGCTTAATCCACTTGGAACTTAATCCCTGGATGCTAATCTGATCATGAGATTGGTGTTGGCTCCTCTGACTGACTGATGGGAAGGTTTTCTGCAGCATTCAAATTTCAAAGGATTTTTTTTTTCCCAGAATCAATGGGCATAGGGGTTGAGAAGAGAAAGGGATGGGGGAGGACCCCAGAATTCTCACCGACATTGGAGCACATACCACCAGCCGCCCAGTCATATATGTGGAACTCATTTGTCATGAAACAAAAGGGGGCTGTTCCTTGGTGTACCCCCAGCAAGACCCAACAAACAATACAGGAACCATCTTTGCCTTCCAGGATGATGCTGGGGTTTTCAGAAGTGGTCCGGGGAGCAGAGGCCAGTTCTCTGCTGGTGGAGACAGGGTATGGGGGTCCACTTGATGGCTGTCTCTGAGGGGAGATTCATGTGAGCTTGATTACAGTGTCCTGTCCTGTACAAGGTGGGAGAGAGATGACTTTCATGGTGAGATCAGTGGACCCCAACTCCTATGCACAGAGAAGAGGCTTTCTGGTCCCGAAAACACTGTCTCAGAAACCCAAAGAGGCTGTCAAATTCTCCTACGGATTAAAATCACCAGGGAGGCAGTTGGATTTATCTCTGTGGGGTTTCCAAATTAGTGACCTTTATACATGGTCCACCCAGTCCCTGAGTGAGCTTAACTGGTGAAAATCTATGGCTAGAGATGCTCCTGAAGAGTCCCCAAGTGACCCCAGAAGAATTTACTTCAGAGGACAGCACTGAAGCTGCAGCTAAGGAAGAGGGACATGTCTGCACAGAGTACATGGGAGCAAACAAAGGAGGAGGAAGAGAGAGTGGAGCACATCCTAGCCCACCAAGCCTGGAGGACTATCTCCCCAGTCAGCAGTCAATCCACAGAGAAGACTATATGGTTGGCCCCACTATGATACACGACATCCCTCACTGACCCATAGCCCTACAGGGGGCAACACTAGAGACACAGTGTGGGAATTGCGCCCAATCTGACCCCACCACATGGAGGCAAGACACTACGGGTGAGCAACAGAACAGCAAGGGGAACAGAGCAACGAAATTCCCAGGGAATACCAAAAATAGACTTTGGGGCCCGGGCATGGCACCTCATGGACTTGACCGGAAAAACTCCTAAAGGCCACCCAACAGTCCTTGAACTATCTACAGGCTTCTCTTTTCATTTCTTCTTCTTTTTTTTTTTCCATTGCTTTTTTGCTGTTGTTGTTTTCTTTTCTTTTCTTGCTTGGTTTTGCTCTATCTTGTTTTTGTGCGTGTTATCATCTCCGCAGGTCTATCTAAATAAAATAGGCTGGATGAACAATCTGGAGGAGAAAACAATGGGATCAATGGTTCCGGGGAGGTATATGGGGAAGGAGGAGGTGGGGGGAAGGGAAGTGCTGTTGACAAACCCAGGGACAAGGAAACAACAAGTGATTCAAAATCAGTGGCTAGGAGGGTGTAGGAAGCCTGTTGGGTTTGATCAAGGGCTATGTAACTGAGAGGAATTACTGAAACCCAGATGAAGGTTGAGCATGATAGTAGGACAAGAGAAAAGTCAAAAGAAATAGAGGACAGAGCTAGGAGGCAAAGGGCAGTTATAGAGGTCTAAATAAAGGCATGTACATATATAAATATATTTATATATGAGGGTGGGAAAATAGATCAAGGTGCATATATTTATAGGTTTAGTATTAAGGTAGCAGATGGACATTGGGCCTCCACTCAAATACTCCCTCAATGCAAGAATACTTAGGTCTATTAAACTGACATTCCATGATGCTCACCTTCCCAACACGATCGCTGAAATCAAAGTGAGTGCATAAATAAATGTGGTGAAGAAAGCTGATGATGCCCGGCTATGAAAAGATATAGTATCTGGAGTCTGAAAGGCTTGAAAGTAAACAAGTGGCCATCAAGCTCAGAAGCAACAAAGCCCACAAGGAAGAAGCACACCAGCCTGTGTGATCACGAGGTGTAAAAGGGACCGGGAATCAGGCATCAAAGAACAAAAAAATAAAATCATTGTGAATGAGGGGGAGTGCAGAGTGGAGACCCAAAACCCATCTGTATCCCCTTACAGAAGGGTCGCAGGAAGGAGATCAGCCAGTCAGGGTGCAGTGTAGCAGTGATGAAACATACAACTTTCCTCTAGTTCCTAAATGCTCCCTGCCCCCCTCCCCACCTATTATGATCCCAATTCTACCTTACAAATCTGACTAGACCAGTGGATGTACACTGGTACAGATAGGAAATGGAAACACAGGGAATCCAGGACAGATGATCCCTTCAGGACCAGTACTTAGAGTGGAGATACTGTAAGGGTAGAGGGAGGGTGGGGTGGAAAGGGGGAACTGATTATACGGATCTACATATAACCCCCTCCCTGGGGGATGGACAACAGAAAAGTGGGTGAAGGGATATGTCATACAGTGTAAAATATGACAAAATTATAATAATTTATAAATTATCAAGGGTTCATGAGGAAGGAGGGAGGAGGGAGGGAGGGGGAAAAGTGAGAAGTTGATACCAAGGGCTCAAGTAGAAAGCAAATGTTTTGAGAATGATGATGGCTACAAATGTGCTTGACACAATGGATGTATGTATGAATTGTGATAAGAGTTGTACTAATCCCCAATAAAATGATTTAAAATAAAAACATTCTCCCAGTGCCTTTCTCAGGGAAACAGGACTCTTTCAGGAGTGGTGTTTAAAATACTGAAGAAATTGTGCTGAAGAACACCTTTCCGTCAGTCAGTCACTCAAAGGAGCCTACACTGATCTAATGACCAGATTACCATCCAAGGCTTGTCCTCCTTGGGGATTAAGCCCCTCCTAGCAGAATCTCAGTGGTCTCTGAGGTGGGGCTGTGAAACCATCTGTACTGAGAACAGGGAGTGGGCTCCTCTTGAGGTTTTCCATAGTCTTTATAGAGTGGGCGTCCAAGGCAGAGCCAAGGTTTGAACTTGCTCTATTGTGCACATGGACCGAATTCAACCCAATCATGAGTACCTGCAGGACCATTGCTGAGAGGCGGCAGCCTTGGTGGACCATGCCAGCAAGCTTTCTGAATTCGGCGGTGCTATACGTGGACGAGGAGGTGGAGAAGAGTATCTATGAAGAGTGGGCTTTCCTCAGAGCGAATCCCCCGATTCTCCCTTAAACGCCAGTCCTTCTTAGACTCCCCTATCCAACTGTCACTCCTTCCCAGGAGATGCTAGGGCTTTATGCGTGTCCTTCCTTCCACCCGTCTCGGGGGCAGGCTCCTCAGATGCTGACCTTCGCCGTCTAGAGGGACACAGCAGCAACCTCATCCAGCTGGAGCGGGGCTTCACCGCCTCTGGACAGACGCGAGTCACTGTTGTGGGTCCCAGTCGTGGAAGGCGGTGGCTGAGAGGCTTGGCCCTGTGGATGGGAACACCTGTCATGGAGTTCCACGTGCCTGGTAGGAGTCCCTGCAGGTATTGTGGGAAGAAGGCTCAGTGCCGAAAGGCCCTCACCGAGACAAGGCTTTGGTGAATGCTGGGAGAACCCCCAAGGGGGGAGGGTGTGTGATCATTGGACCCACAGCAGTGTTCTCTGCTGGGGGTGTAATATGTGGAACATGGTGATTGGACCCCCTTTTGGCCCCTACTCTGCTGGTATTTATTCTCTCATGAATGCTCCTGAGGGGTTTATGTGTCCTGGACTCCCTGTGTTGCAAGCTTTTATCTGTACCAGCTCTGGTTTATGTGGATTTGTAAAGTAGAATTGGGGTCATGATAGTGGGGCTGGGGGCGGGGGGAATGAAGCATCAAAGAATTGGAAGAAAGTTATATATTTCATAGGTGCTATACTATGCACTTACTGGCTCATCTCTTCCTTGTGATCCTTCTGTGAGGGGATGTCCAATTTTCTTCAGATGGGCTTTGGGTCTCCAATCCACCCTCCTCCTCATTCACATGAGACTGTTAATCTTTAAAGGACCAGAAAACCTCATCTTTGTCCCTAGGACTGGCAATTGGGATGGATCCACTTATTGTTATAAGTCAAACATGTAATCCACTTTGCCACCAGAGTTCTTGGTCAAGACAGGGTCACCAAGACCACGTGAATCTCCCCTCACTGAGATATGAACTTCAGAGAGAGTCATCAAGTGCACCCCCATACCCTGTCCCCCTCCAGCAGAGAGCTGGCCTCTGCTCCCGGGATCACTCCTGAGAACCACAGCTCCATCCTGGAAGGTGAAGATAGTTCCTGTATTGTTTGTTAGGTCTTCCTGGGGGTACACCAAGGAACAGCCCCCTTTTGTTTGACAACAAATGAGTTCCACATATGTGACTGGGCGGCTGGTGGTATGTGCTTCAATCAAGGGGAGATTTCTGGGGTCCTCCACAACCCTTTCTCATCTCAACCCCTATACACATTGATCTCTGGGGGAAAAAACATCTTTAGAAATTGTCCAGAAAAAAACCTTTCCAGCATTCACTCAGAGGGGGCAACACTGATCCAATGACCAGATTAGCTTCAAAGGATTATGTTCCTAGAGGATAAGCCTCTCCTGAGGGCAACCTAAGATGGTCTATGAGGTGGGGCTTGGAAAGCATCAGTCTTGAGAATAGGGCGGGGTCTCCTTTGATCTTTTCTGTATCCTTTATAAAGCAGGAGCTGGGGCCAGGGCTTGAACTTGTCCTCTTCTGAACCAGATCAGAACTCAGCACCATCCTGAGTAGCCACAAGACCAGTGCCTAGAGGCAGCAGCCATGGTGGACCGTGCCAGAACAATTTCTGAATCTGTTGGTGTTTGACGTGGACGAGGAGGTGGAGGAGCCTATCTTTGGTGAGCCATCTTTCCCCAGGTTTAGTTCCCTGATACTCCTGTTGACTCCCAGCCTTCCTAGACGCCCTATTCCAATGTCCCTCCTTCCCAGGAGGTGCTCGGCATTTATACATGTCCTTCCTTCCAACTGTCTTGGGTGTAGGAAAAGGAGAGTCTGGAAAGGTGGATGGGAGGGGTGGGTACTAGCCCTGTGGGCATGACTCACCAGAGATACCCTCCTCCAGTTCCTCATCCATGTGAAACACCGACAGATTCAGAAAGATTTCCGGCACCGTCCACCCAGGCTGCCCCCTCTCAGTGCTGGTCCTGACAGTACTCATAATTGTCATGAGTCATGATCTGGTCCACAAGAGGGCAAGGTCAAGCCCTGACTCTGGCTCCTGCTTTAGAAAGGCTACTGAAAATGTCAAGTGGAGGCCATGCCCTATTCTCAATACTGATGGTTTCAAAACCCCACCTCATACATCAATGGAGATTTGCCTCAAGCGAGGCTTAATCCACTAGAAGCATAATCCTTTGATGCTAATCTGGTCACTAGATCTTGTTGGTTCCTCTTACTGGCTGATGGAAATCAGCATGATTTCAAAGGATGCTGGCTACGATCAGTGTGCACCATGGTAGGGGTTGAGATGGGAAAGGGCTGAGGCAGGAAGACCCTAGATACCTCTCCGAGGATGGCAGTAGATACTGTTAGATATCTCTGGAGCTAGATCTATACCTCAGTCCTTGGTTCCATGCCAGAAAGAATTCACGCCAAAACCTGGTTCGTGATCCAAGTGACTTTTATGAGTTAGAAGAAGTTTTAGGTTTACACGGCACCCATAGGACTCCTCCCGACCATGCAGCCTGGCGGAAGCTGCTCAGTGTCATGCAAAAGGTGTCGCTCAACTATGGGCTCCTGCCTTTTCAAGGATTCCACGGAGGGTCGTGGTGGACGACCCTGATCGACCCCATTGGCTGAATTGAATTCACCTGGCCTACGTGGGCCAATCCAGGTTCAGCGTCCACCCATGCCTACCAGCAGGAAACCTGAACCTCTGAGCATGTGCAGTGCACCACTCCTTTGTTTCCGTTGCTTGGCCCTCTGGGCATGCGTTAACGGACATTCCCCAGCCCTACACTAGCCTACCTAACAATACCCCCAGGCAGCTAATCACATCCTTGGAACACATGTGTAGTTGAACAAAATTGGCTTTATTCCTTGGTGTCCCGAAAGCAAGACCCAACAAACAATAAAGGAATTATTTTGCTTTTTTTTTTTTCAGATCGTCTGTGAATGCTTTTATTTTTTTTAATCATTTTAATGGGCTCATGCAACTCTTATCACAATCCATACATACATCAATTGTGTAAAGCACACTTATACATTCGCTGCCCTCATCATTCTCAAAATTCGTCTTCCGCTTGGGTTCCTAGAATCAGCTAATTTTCCTTTTTTCCCTATTTTTGCTTTCTAAGATGGAGCTGTGGTTCTCAGGAGTGATCAAGGAAGCAGAAGCCAGTTCTTTGCTGGTGGGAGTCAGGGCATGGGGATGCAACTTGATGGCTGTCTCTGAACTTTGGACCTAAAAGAGAAGAGATTAATGTGGGGCAGAGACAGTGTACTGTCTAAGGGCCTGCTGGCGGAGTGGAAAACATGTTAGACATTGAACAGTAGTTGGGTCCAACCCACTATGGGACAAAGATGAGGTTTTCTGCTTTTGTAAAGATTGACAGTCTCAGAAACTTGAAGAGGCAGTGGTACTCTCTCCCATAAAGTCAAATCACCTGGATGGCAGTTGGTTTGGGGTTTTGTCTCTGCCTGGTTTCCAACACAGGGACCTTTTGTACATGTTCCACCCATTCCCGAGGGATCTTGACTGGTGAGAGTCCATGGCTAAAGATCCTGACGTTACGTAGGCACCATTACCTGTGACGACGAGTTTGCCTTGCACCACAGGCTTGAAGCGCTAATGCTGAAACTCTTGAAAAGTCTCTAAGTATCTTTCTCAAAGGAACAGAGCTCTTCCAGGAGTGGTGTTTAAAAAAATGGACAGCCTCCAGGGATCACTCCACTTACACAGCGCAGAGGGGGGTAAGAATCACACATGGACCGTTAGGAACGTATGAACACTGGACATTAAATAAAGAGGACCTAATCAGAACTGTTGCATTTGGACAATGGGGTTGAGGAAAACTATTCACCACGGACTGCTGAAAGAACAAAGAACTGTGTCTTGGAAGAACAAGCAGCCTGTGCCCTGTGATGTGGGTGGTGAGTGAGCGCACACCAGTGTGTGCTGGGTTTTGTCACTGTCTACGTGAAGCATCTTTACTTTTAACCAGTCTGCTGAGCGATCATTCACATACCATGCAATTCAGCACCATAATTACCATAAAAGACTTGAGCAATTGCCAGGGGAAGCCAGCCCCTAGCACATCATTACGGGTCCGGTAGGCGCAATTGTACGGCAATAAGTAAAGATCATAGTAAAGTCATAGAGAGCATGAGAGATAGAAGTGAAGTGTTGAAATAAATGGAATCAGACACGTTTCATGGGAGCATGCTCATCTCAGCCCCACATGATGGTCCGCGTGGAGGGAGAGAGTCCTCTTTAATGTTAGCCCAGGTTTTTTATATTCTCCAGGGACGTGCAAGCCCCCTAACTACAGGTGAGTCCATACATCACAGGGAGGGGTTGTGCCATAGGTAATACAGTAATGAGAGGGGGTGGTCCAGGGACATACATGCAGTACATGTGATAAGATGGGCGGATAACTTATCTTTGGATGTCACAGAGTCAGTTTGGCCTATTCCCTGGCTCAACTGATAGAGATGGTTATTGGTGGGGTGAGAACGCTTGGTCACAGGCCTCCGGGAGGAATCGTTTATTGTCCCCAGTAGCAGGGAGTGAGGCCTACAATATAGTCTGGTGACTGACTGCCCTCCGGGAGGATGTCTGTAAGCGTCTGACCTCTCCCCACATGCAATCACTATCACATTTAATTTTAGGAAGTTTTCATCTTTAATATACTCATTATGATTAGCTCCCATTTCTTCCTACCCTGCCCTGCCATAAACCTAAGAAACTATGACTCTACTAACAGTTTCTATTGATTTGTTGATTCTGGACTTCATATAATGATAGAGACACAAGGCAAGTGAAGCAAAACACCCAGCACTACAAACTGAAATGGAAGAAAAACAAACTATTAAAAAGTAGAAGAAATTAAAAATGGGGCCCAAGAAAAACCCACGACCAGGGGCTGCATTGCCACACAGTGAAGAGAGTGTGTTAGTTGCCCTACACCTTGGTCGGCGGTCGAGTCAAGTTGCACCTGTGCCTTCTGAATGTGAGGGCGCTCTCCAGAGACTTCCTCCACACAGACACACACATGCCAGTGTGCTCTGGGCTTTTACTGTGACCCTTGGCCTTCTGCAAACGGGATACTCAGAATGCAGGCTGGAATTCCAATCCTGCTTTGGGTCTCAGATCTTGTCTTTAAAATTGGTGTATCTCATGCATCTCCCATGTGGACTTAGCTGACAGCTCACTCAGATGACTGCTGGCATTAACACAAGCCTGGACTACCCAGATGCACTTCGAAAGCAAAGAAGACACCTCAGCCAAGAAGTGCTCGGGGATTGCTTATTTTATTGCTGATCTTTGCCAGTGCGGACACATTTCAGGGACTTGGGAGGATCAAATGGTGAAGGTGCTGTCCATTGACTCCAGGAGAGAGACCTCCCACAATCAGGTCTTCTAAAGATGGGGTCTGAAACGAGGCTCCTGAACGTGGATGCTGAGGCCATCTCATGACTTCTCATGAAAACTGGACGTAAATAAAGAAGGTCTGCCTCAGGAAATCCTGCAGCATCTAGAGGCCTGGAAGAGGATCAGGTAGAAGACGGAAAGACAGAGAGAAAGGGAGTGAGTAAGTGAGAGCGGCAGGGTGACCCTCTTCCCACAATGCCTGCAGGGACTCCTACCGTCCACTTCGAGCTCCATGAAAGTTGTTGCCATCCACAGGACCAAGCCTCGCAGCCACCGTCTTCCATGACTGGGTCCCACGACAGTGACTCGCGTCTGTCCACAGGCGGTGAAGCCCCGCTCCAGCTGGATGAGGGTGTTGCTGTGTTCCTCCACACGGCGAAGGTCAGCATCTGAGGAGCCTGCCCCCGAGACGGGTGGAAGGAAGGACATGCATAAAGCCCTCGCCCCACCGGAGAGGCCAAGAAGCCTGGGAGCCTCCTGGAGGAAGAGGGACGAAACCTGGGGAAAGACGGCTCACCAAAGATACGCTCCTCCACCTCCTCGTCCACGTAAAACACCAGCGGATTCAGAAAGTTTTCCGGCACCGTCCACCACGGCTGCTGCGTCTCGGCGCTGGTCCTGCCGGTACTCATGATCCTGCTGAGTTCTGACCGGGTCCACAAGAGAGCAAGTTCAAATCTGGCTCTGGCCCTGGCTCCGACTCCCCTTTTAAAAAGGCTTTGGAAAACGTCAAGAGTAGGCCACACCCTGTTCTCAAAACTGATGGTTTCACAGCCCCACCCCATAGACCACTGAGATTCTGCTCAGGAGGGGCTTGGAGCTTAATCCCTGGATGCGAATCTGGTCATGAGATCAGTGTTGGCTCCTCTGACTGACTGATGGGAAGGTTTTCTTTTTTATTTTTAAGCGTTTTATTAGGGGCTCATACCATTCTTATCACAATCCATACATTCATCGATCGTGTAAAGCACATCTGTACTTTCATTGTCCTCATCATTCTCAAAACATTTGCTCTCCACTTAAGCCCTTGGCATCAGGTCCTCATTTTTCTCCTCCTTCCCCACTCTCCCCTCCCTCATGAGCCCTTGATAATTTAGAAATTATTATTTTGTCATATCTTGCCCTGTGGAATGTCTCCCTGGCCTTTACCCACTTTTCTATTGCCCGTCCCCAAGGGAGGAGGTCACATGTAGATCCTTGTAATTGGTTCCCTCTTTCCAATCCACTCTCCCTCTACCCTCCCAGTATCGCCACTCACACTGCTGGTCCTGAAGGTATCATCTGCCCTGGATTCCCTGTGTTTCCAGTTCCTATCTGTACCAGTGTACATCCTCTGGTCTAGCCAGACTTACAAGGTAGAATTTGCATCATGATGGGGCGGGGGTGGGGAGGAGGAAGCATTTAGGAACTAGAGGAAAGTTGTATTTTTCATAGGTGCTACATCGCACCTTGACTGGCTCGTCTCCTCCCCTAGACCTCTCTGCAAGGGGATCTCCAGTGGTCGACAAATGGGTTTTGGGTTTCTACTCTGCACTCCCTCTCCCCTCATTCACTATGGTAAGATTTTTTTGTTCTGATGATGCCTTATACCTGATCCCTTTGACACCTCGTGATCACTCAGGCTGGTGTGTTCTACCATGTGGGCTTTGTTGCTTCTGAGGGGAAGGTTTTCTTCAGTACAATTTCAAAGCATTTTCTTCAGGCATCAATGGGCATAAAGGTTGAGAGGAGGAAGGCTTGGGGAGGACCCCAGAAATCACACCTACATTGGAGCACATACCACCAGCCGCCCAGTCACATACGTGGAACTCATTTGTCATCAAACAAAAGGTGGCTGTTCCTTGGTGTACCCCCAGCAAGACCCAACAAACAATACAGGAACCATCTTCACCTTTCAGGATGGCGCTGGGGTTCTCAGGAGTGATCCAGGGAGCAGAGGCCAGTTCTCTGCTGGTGGGGACAGGGTATGGGGGTCCACTTGATGGCTGTCTCTGAGGGGAGATTCATGTGCGCTTGATTACAGTGTCCTGTCCTATACAAGGTAGCAAGGGGATGACTTCTAATGGTGATGTCAGTGGGCCCAACCCAACAGCAACTCCTATAGACAAAGATGAGGTCTCTGCTCCTGTAAAGACTGACAGCCCCAGAATCCCAAAGAGGCACTTGAACTCTCCTATGAATGCTCATCACCAGGTGACAGTTGCTGTGATGTCTTGCTGGTTTCCAACATGGGGACCTTTGGTCCATGTTCCACCCGGTCCCCGAGGGAGCTGGACTGGTAAGACTACATGGCTGAGGATGCTGACATTATCTGTGGGGCGGGGGGGGCTCCCCTGACCCCACTGGCCTCAAGCTGTCAGCATGCTGCTGAGAAGGAACGGAAGCTCTCTCCTGGGGATCCTGAAGCGTCTCCAGGAGTCACTCCATTGACACAGGCAGGGTTGTGTAAGAATCACAGATAGAATGTCAAACCTTAATGTCCCACAAAATGCACAGTGTACAGTGAACATGGGTGTCACACAGCAAAGAAGACCAGTGACCAAACCCCTATGCTGTGAAGACTGGGTAAGTGGAGGTTAGAAAGTCATTAAAGATCATGACTAACCAATGAAGCATGAACAGGCTCAATACCCTGGTGTCGGAGCAGTTCTGTGTGGAAAAAATTCTCTTCTCTCCTGGGCTCCTATTCTTGGCTCAGGCCTCCAGATCACCCCAAACCCACAGGAGATTTTCACTGATCCCCAGGGCAGCAGCACTGGGCCTTGGGGTGTAGGATCCAGAGGAGTAGGCAGGGAGCTGGCTCTTAACCCCGTAGAACTATCAGAGGTCAAAGGTGAATACCACAGTATGAAAGTAGTTTGTCCGTTGCAGCGTGAAGTGGGGACAGAAGTGGCCCAGGGGTTTCTCTTGACCCTGGTTTCCCCACTCTGCAGACCTGACCAACTCAAACTTCCCCTCTAGGGTGAAGTAGCTCTGCCCTTTTGGTTTCCCAGACTTTCTCAATCTTTATGGGAACAGAAGAGCATGGCTGATTCCCAGGGAGCTACTGCCAGGTTCAAACAGCTGATCTGTTGATTTAATACCCGAACTCAAAACCTTACCCTCAGGACTTGCAAATTAGCAAATGCCCCTTAAGCCCTTACCCCCACCACTTGTCCCTTAGCTTGTTCTCTACTGATGGGTTTTGTGTTGGTAGATACTATGAGACTGTGGGGCATGAGAGCCGGGTGCTGGTATTTTCAATTTCCCCATATGCATACAAAAATTGGACATCAAATAAAGAAGACCTGAGGAGAACTGACATATTTTTTATTATTAGCCTAGAGCTCTTGGAATGACGATGAAGAGGGAATGAATGCTTGGGTGGGAGCTCTCCTGATGCATGCGGGGTCTCCTGGGAACATTTTCATAGTTACAGAGCATCCTCTAGGTGAGCTGTTTACAATATTGGAAAATCTAGGTGCCATTCCATTTTCACAAGGCTGGGTTGTATACAAATCATGAAATGTCATACTTTAGTGTCTCACAAAATGCCTGGTGACTGATTAGAAGTATATCACTCATGAAAACAGAACAATGACCAAACCATGAACAGCTGAAGACTTCTTAAGAGGAGACCAGGAAGTCAGTCAAGATCGTGACTGCTCAGTGCAGCACGCGTAGCCTCAGTGTCTCAGTGGGAGGGGGAACAACATGGTATGAGACAGCTGATGCTTCTCTTGTCCTCCCCAGCACACCCTACCCACGGGGCCTCTCTCCATCGGATCCCCCCACGGCAGCACCGGCCCTTGAGATCAAGGTCCCGATATGTGAGTGGGGATCTGGCTCTTTTCCCCTTAAAACTCTCGGAGGTGCTAGGTGGTGATAGAAAGATGCTGCCATGCTGCAGCCAGAGTGTGGAGGAGGCATTTCTGCTGCCTGGTGTCATCCCTATCAATGTCCCAAATGCACGCCCATCAAGACCATGTCAACTCATAGCATCCCCAATAGGGGAAGCTAGAACTGGCTCTTTGGTTCCTGAGACATTGTACATCTTTAAGGACACAAACATTCTTAGCTGTTTCCCAGGGAGCTACTGCCAGGTTCAAATCGCTGATCGTGTGGCTAGCATCCTAAATCTTAACCTCACTTCCGAGGCTTGGAAATTAGAGAGAAGCCCTTATCCTTTATACTCCACCCCTAGCCTGTCAGTTTGTTATAGAATGGTGGCTTGCCGAAAACCTCATCTTTTCCCTGAGAAGCTCCAACAGGTGGTCCTCACCGGCCTGGCAATTAGAAGTCCAACATATAGTCCAGTCAATGGACAGGGCTTCTTGAACAGGACACAGTATTGAAGGTCACATTCATCCCTGCTGGCCTAGATCCAAACTGCAGAGATAGCCATCAAGTTTCGCCCTGGACCCCTCCTTCAGAGAATTGGCCTCTGCCAGGAAAACTTGGCTTCCTATTTCTGTAAAGAGTCACAGTCTCAGAAGTCCGCAGGCGGTCGCTAGATTCAGCATGGAATCAATGATTTGGAGGGAGGATTTTCTTTTGTTTGACACCTGTGTCCCAGGTAAGTAATTGGCTGGCTGGTGGGATCTGCTCCAATCCTGGATGACTCCTGGAGTCTTCCTGCCCGACCCAGCACCTTCCCAGCCTCACCCACCTACAGCGGTTCACATCAATCCCCAAAGAATGTTTTTATAATTACTATTCTTTGAAATTGGGCTTCCGAAAACACGAGGTTCCTGCCCATCGATCAGTCAGAGGAGTCACCACGGAGGTAATCCTGCAGGTGAGCATTAAAGGACAGCGCTCCTGGTGGAGGGAGCCCCTCCGGAGCAGAGCCATGAGCAAAACAACGGTTCATCCAGCAGGGATCTGTGGAACCATTCCTGTGGAGAAGAGGGCGGGGCTACCTCGTGAATGTGTGAGCCTGTTTTACAACTTGTTGCCCTGGCACAGGACTTGAACTTGCTGCAATCTGCACCAGGTCTGGACATGGGGCGACATGCATGCTGGCAGGACCAGCTCCAAGGGGCGGCCGCCTTGGGGGACCGTGCCTGAAAACGTTCTGAATCCGTGGGTGTTCAAATCCATGGGGGTTTTACGTGGACAAAGACATGGAGGAGTTCTCCTTTGGTGAGTGGTCCAGTTCCCCCATCCGTCTGCCTGTCTGCGCGTCTTCCCTTAGGCTTCCAACCTTCCTAGTCTCTCTCATTCAATCTGTCCCTACTCTGTATCCGGCACCAGGGGAACTTGAGGTTTATGTGTTTCCTTCTACGACTTAAGCCGGGTGCAGGCCCCTCGGACGCTGACGTTCCCCTCCCAGAGGACCTTAGCAGCACCCTCATCCTACTAGAGTGGGCCTTCACTGTCAGGGGCCAGACACACATCCGGGTCATGGGGTTGAACAGTGGCAGGCTGCGGCTGCAGGGAATAGCGCTGTGGATGGGATGCACGGGCCAGGAACTTGAGACCTGAGTAAGGGTCTCTGCCTGCCTGGTGGGCAGAATCACTATTTTCCTGATGGGGGCTTGTTCTCGCAGAGGCTCTGGTAGAAGGAGGTTGATAGCAGCTTGGCCAAGCATCAGGGAAGAGGAGAGAGTTGTGCGTGGGGCACCCGGCAAGCTCAGGCCTGGAGTGGATTGGCTCCCATTGGGACTCTGGTGGAGGACTGAAAGATTGAACCACCAGCCACACACCACACACCTGTGTTGTGTGGTGTGGTGTGGTGTGTGTGTGTGTGTGTGTGTGTGTGTGTGTGTGTGTGTCTTCCACCCCAACCTTATGCCAGACCTCCAGATTCTGCAGTAAGTCAAGAGTCAGCTCCTGACCAAGCAAGATGCAGGCTCTTTTTACCTGTACCCTTTAGAAGACCCGATTGTGTGGAGATCTCGCTTCTGGGTCTCCACGCAGCATCTTCACCCTGTGACCCTCCCACATCTCCTAAGCGTTATCTGTACAGGCAAACGGAGCCAATCAATGAGCGACCACAGGAGCAAGGCTTTGGCTGAGTTGTCTTCGTTGCTTTGAAAGAGCATCTGGGAGCTTAAAAGCTTGTCTTAAAACAAGCAGCCAGCTAAGTGCACTCAGGAGAAGCACTCGGTCTGTGACACAAAGACAGTAAAGATCCAAGTCTGAGGAAATGACTTCAATTCTGAACACCTGGTTTGCATAAGCCGATGGCTCACCCTGAAAGCCCCAAGTCCACCTGCAACTTCCCCCAGGTGAATCCCCTCTCACCCTTCACCTGAGCTGGGCATAACCTTGCTTGTAGACAGACTGCATTGGCAAGTCAGCTAATGCACGTGTACTTAGGGTTAAAATTGAACATCCTATCATTGGTTCTCCCTAGCAATCTAGTTTAAAGAACTGATTTTCTATGTTTCATTCCTTATTGTCATTGGACTTTTTTGTTTGCTTGGTTCATATGTTGCTCTTTATATGAAATTCCTGAAAGATAAATCTGTACACACAATAAGTGAATTAATATTTTCTTAGGAATATGGCAATGGAGGGTAAGAGGAAGTAGGGGCGGCGAATGAACATAAGAAAGAGGGAAATGTTCTAAACTTCATGGTTGCACAAATCTTTTTTCATACAATTACAGCATTGGGTTGTACATGCAAATTGTATGTCTATAAACCCCTTAAAAATAAATAAAGTGGAGGAACCTATTACATGGATCTACATATAACCTCCTCCCAAAGGGATGGACAACCGAAAAGTGGGTGACGGGAGACATCGGACAGTGTAAGATGTGACAAAATAATAATTTATGAATTATGAAGATTCATGAGAGAGGGAGGAGTGGGGAGGGAGGGGGAAAATGAAGAGCTGATACCAAGGGCTCAAGTAGAAAGCAAGTGTTTTGAGAATGATGATGGCAAAAAATGTACAACTGTGCTTGACACAATGGATGTATGTATGGATTGTAATAAGAGTTGTATGAGCTCCCAATAAAATGATTTTAAAAATAAGTAAATAAAGTATGCCTTACCTGGATAACAATAAAACAGACCAGTGTGCATGAGAGGGACTCTCACCATCCACACCTCTAAGGAGCATCCTAGCTGTACATCCAAGACAGGTTTCTTTGGTGTTTTTTTTTTCAGTCCAGGGTACTGTCAGTATTTTTCACCAGCCCCATAATCCAAATTCTTCAGTTCTTATATCTTCTTTAGTTGATGTCCAATTTTCATATGCACAGGAGCTGGCTCTGGTACACCTTCGTCTCCTGGTATCATAGCAACGTGCAAGCCACCACCTTGCAACAAACTGACAGACGAGTGGTGGAGAATCATGGGGTAAGGGACAACATCTAATTTGCTAGTCCTGGAGGAGGGTTAGGAACTGGGCTGCTAATCACAAGGTCAGTGTTTCCTATGTGGCAGTTGGTCCCCAGGAAACAGCTGAGACTGACTATTCCCATAAAGACTGATAAAGTTTCTGAAACCAAAGGGCAGTTGTACTCTGCTCTATAGGGGATGCGATAAGTCAGTATGGTCTGGATGGCAGTGCACCTGAGACCTTGACAGTGGTGACAACAGGGGCTGCAGAACCACCTCAGACCCCCACCACACTCCAGCTGCAACAGTCAAGTGACTTTCATATTTCTGGTGTCTCGCCTGCCACCTCCAGGTGCTTTATGGAGACAAGTGCCAGCTCCCTGCCCACACCTTGAGCCTACACGTCAAGGCCAGACGTTGTGTTGAGGTGACCAGGTGAGAGATTCAGTGGGTTTGGGGTGCTCTGGAAGCCCAAGACAAGGGAAAAGTAGTCTTTTTTACACAACCGCTCCCACACTGGGATAGTGAGGGTATTCAGCTGCATTGGTTAGTCAAAATCCTTACTGACTTCCGGACCTTCACGTAAGGCAGTGGTTCTCAAGCTTCCTCATGCCGCGATCCTTTCATACAGTTCCTCAGGTTGTGGTGACCGCCCAACCATAAAATTATTTTCATTGCTACTTCCTACCTGTCATTTTGCCACTGTTATGAATCAGGCGCCCCCTTTGAAAGGGTCATTGACCCCCAAAGGGGTCATGACCCACAGGTTGAGAACCGCTGACTTAAGGGGTCATCACACCCTAAAGGTTTGGTCACTCTTCTGCATTCACGTGTGACACATTTAAATCACTATATATTTTATAGTACAATAAAGTATGACTTTCTCTGTGTGATTTTCACCCTACTCAGCCGTGTGTAAATGGGGTGACCCCCTAGAGACTTTCCAATGCTTGAAGCCTCCCTCCAGAAGCCAGCTGTGTACCTCTGGGAGAACTACTTAGAGCAGGCGTCCTCAAACTACTGCCCGCGGGCCACATGCGGCCGTCGAGGACATTTATCCGGCCCGCCGGGTGTTTTTGCCCCGTTTTGTTGTTTACTTCAAAATAAGATATGTGCTACTCTCCAGACTTTCACTGGAGCCTAGAGGCAAAGTGCAAGGATCCGCCTACTAATTGGCCAGCTGGAAAACTCCGCCCCACACCCTGCATAGCGGCTCCCCGCTGGCCCACAAGGCTGGGAGGCGGCTCCGCCAATCCGAGCCCCGCCGGCTGATGACGACACCGCCCCCGGGAGGAAAGGTCCGCACAGCGCCTGCGCGGGATTGCCGTCGGGCCGCTGCGCCCCCTCGCGGCCGCCCAGAGTCGGCGACGACTTCGAGCGGGCAATGGGCGTACCCTTTCTGCAAGGGGCCAGCGCGGCCCCACCCCACTGGGCTCGGGGCCGGGGTCTGCGATTGGACGGTGAATGCTGCCCACGGCCCACGATCAGCCGTCGGAAATAAATTCCACGCAACCTCCCGCCACCACCCAGACCGGACTGCCGCACCCACTGTGCGCACCCAGGCTCGCGCGGGCGCCCAAGGGCCGCGCAGCTGCCCTTGCTCATCACTCCGCCGCCAAGGGGACGGCCTGTTGCTGGAAGCCCACGTCTCGTGGGGGAAGGCCCTTGCCTGGGATCCATGGTCCGTGCCTTCCTCATCCACACCCTGCGGGCCCGAACGACGAGGACACAGGCTTTAGCGGAGTGCTCTGCTCCTGTCGAGAAGTCACCTGATGACCCAAGGCCAAATGGGCTGAGAGGGACAGACTCCTCCGCAAGGAGCAGACCTTGGCCGTTGCCAGACAGGCGGAGTCGTATGTGCCAGCAGCAGCAGCAGGGGACCGGCTGTTCATCGTGGACCTGCAGCCTCCGTCATCCTAGGGTGAACCACGTCCCTGCATGATGCCCCACATGGGACCTTCACCTGGAGGCAGGGGACCCTTTCCGAGAGCCCCGGACCGTGGTGTGGCTGGGCGTGCTCTCCTTAGGCTTAGCGTAGGTCCTGGATGCCCATGAGAACCTGCTTCTGGCTGAGAGTACCTCCGGCTGCTGACACACCTCCTCTCTGACCACCTCCTCCTGCTGGCCCCTGGCACCAACCTTCTGCTTCGGGCGGACCGCATCGAGGCCATCCTCACCTGCTTCCTGCACCATGGTCAGCTGCTCTTCCTCAGTGACCAGATCGTCCAGGGCCTGGAGAAGGAGCTCAGCACTGCCTGGGCCCTCTGACCCTCTCCCTAGAGAGGGGCTGCCCGAGAGGGTGGGGAGGGAGGACAGAGGCCTGGCACAGTCAGATGAACCTCGACCTCTGCCTCCCGCACAGCCTGCACCCAGCTCTGATGTGCTGCCCCACACAGGACAAATGGACGGGCCAGGGCTCCAGAATCACAGTGCATCCTGGGCCCAGAGCAAGGGCATGGCTGATTCCAACCCTGTGTCAAGCCCACTCCGCTGCTCCACTCACCTCTCCCCTTTCTGACCAGCCAATCCACCCCTGACAGCAGCTGGGGCCAGGGCAGTGAGGGGGTTCTGCTCTGCACACTGCCTGCATCGACTTCTCAAACCCATAGACACACCAGTGCGCCTAGGGGCGCTGTGCCTCCCACGTGGGCAGGCACTGACTTGGCACCCCCTGTGGCCACAGCAACAAGGATGGTTGTCAGCGAGGCCAGCTCGGCACCAGGGCCCGCCACATTTCAGAAGCATGCCTCTGTGGGAGGCTTTTATTGTTTCTTAGATTCTGACCCATGTCTCCAGAAAATCCTGGCTTCCCCCCACCCTTGCCAGCACCCCACCACCCCCTTCTGCGAGGAGAGAAGGCACCAGTCGGGTGGGTGCAAGCAGCCTGGCCTTGGCATTGTCGGCGTCCTCATTTTTAAAGAAAAACTCGGCCTATGTGATCTCGCCCTGTTTCCACGGGTCTAAGTAATGCAGGTCTACCCCCGAAAGAGAGAGCCAGAGAAGGATAGGGCGGTCTTCCCATACAGAGCGTCTCAGGACCTCATGTGGGGTCACAGTGAGTCCTAATGCACCCCTGGCGTTGGTTTTGGTGCTGCTTTGTGAGTGAGCACCTCTCTGGATGGGGGTCTGAATAAACTTGTTGTCTTCACCACTCAAAAAAAAAAAAGATATGTGCAGGGTGCATAGGAATTTGTTCATAGGTTTTTTTTAAAAAACCATAGATTGACCTCCAACGGGTCTGACGGACTGTGAACTGGCCCCCTGTTTAAAAAGTTTGAGAACCCCTGACTTAGAGACTCTGCACAGCTCAGGAGAGAGCATCCATCAATTCTCCATCAGCATGCTGAGGGCTTCCAGACAGTCATGCAAGGGAATCCCTTGGTCTTGGGCAGTGATGCTTGGGTGACGTCATCAACTCTTGCCTTGGCTTTTCAAGGACGAGATGAGACAAGACATGTACAAAAAGTCACTATGTTGAAACCCCATAAGAGACAAGACTCAAAGACCAAGTGCCACCCGGGTGATTCAACTTCATAAAAGAGAGTAATACAGCTGCCCCTGTGGGTTTCCGAGGCTGTACATCTGAACAAGAGCAGAAACCTCATCTTTGTCCCCAGGAGTGACTGGTGGGTTGGACCTACTGACTGTAAGATTAGAATTTCAAAATGTAAATCACTCTGCTACCAGGCTCCTTGGAGGGGACACTATAGTCAAGCCCATGGTCATCCAAACGTCAGAGACAGCCATCAAGGTGCCACCCCTCCCACACAGCCCAACCCCTAGCAGAGACCTGTGCTCTGCTTCCTTGATCAGTCCTCAGAACCAACAGCTCCACTTGACAAAAGGAAGATACTTTCCGTGTTGTCTGTGGCACCTTACTTGCAAACAAAATAATACACCTAATTCTGTTTGACTACAAATGTGCTCCAAGTATGTGATTAACTGGCTGGTGGTATCTGCTCCAATCCTCAGAGAGGTATCGTGAGATCTTTATACTTCGGTCTTTGACTCCGCGAGAGAATGAATTCCCGCCGAAGCCTGGCTTGTGATCCAAGTGAGTTTTATGCGAGAATAAGTTTCAGGTTTTCACAGGCACCCGCAGGGCCCCTCGCCCCTTGACGCCTGCCTGGAAGCTGGTCGAAAAGTCACATGGTCAAAAAGAAAAAAGTCACATGGTTGCTCCGGCCTCCTGCCTTTTTCAATTATTCCACGGGAGGCGTGGTGGACGACCCTGGTCGACCCCGGTCGACCCCATTGGCTGAATTGAATTCACCTGGCCTAGATGGGCCAATTCAGGTGCAGTGCCCACCCAGGTGTACCTCCCCCTCCTGGCCGGAAGCCTGAACCTCTGAGCATGTGTAATGGATGCCCCAGTTCCTACACTAGGCTACAGTATCTAGGGTCTTCCTGCCCCAGCCTTTTCTCACCTCAACCCTCTACCATGGTTCACACTGATCACATAAAAGAAATCCTTTGATTTGAGAATGATGAGAGCAATTAATGTACAAATGTGCCTTATATAATTGATGTATGTAGGGATTATGATAAGAGTTGTATGAACCCCTAATAAAGTGATTAGAAACAAACAAACAAACAACCCAAAATCCTTTGAAATTGTGTTGAAACTGTCGGAGGTCTGCTGGTCAAGGTGTTTATTGATGAGTGACTAGTTAGTCTCCTGTGCTCTGTTTACCTTGCAGCTAAAAGCATTGCGAGATAACTCAGTTCTTTATGACCCCTTTGTGACTCTCTGTAACCCTGCATGTCATTGTGCTTATCTTAGAATATAGTGCTGTTATTAGTCAAGTGTTTAGACAGTATGCCTAGTTAAGTAATGTTTACATGCTAAAAGGTTCAAAATGTTTTTTAAATTCAGTGCTTTAAGATTTACTTTGTAATCATTCCCTTGTAAGAAGAGTATAAAAGCCAAGCTTTGAATATACTCGGTACTTCCGTCCATCAGATTGAAGTCCTCCCAATCCCATGCTTTGTGTGTCTCTTTCTTTTCCTTTCATCCGCACGCCTCAGTTCGGACCCAGCTTGAAGCTTGAGAGCTGGTCCAATCCCCCGCATAAAACCCTTCACATCAGTCAGTCAGAGGAGCCAACATTGATCTAATGACCAAATTAGCATCAAGGGGTTGTGCTCCTTGAGGATTAAGCCCCTTCTGAGAGCAATTAGTTGGTGTCTGAGGCGGAGCTCTGTAACCATCAGTACTGAGAATAGGATGCAGCCTCCTCTTGATAGTTTCTATATCCTTTATAAACTGGGGGTCCACCCAGGGCCTGAACTTGTCCTCTTGTGGACCAGGTCAGAACTCTGCATGATCATGAGTACCAACAGAACCAGCACTGAGGGATGGCAGCCGTGGTGGACCGGGCTGGGAAGCTTTCTGAATCCGTTGGTGTTTTATACGGACCAGGAGGTGGAGGAGCTTATCTTTGGTGAGCCGTCTTTCCCAGGTCAGGGCCACCCTCACTTCCCCCATCGTCCCTGAGACTTCCAGCCTTCCTAGACTCTACATCCCTGCTGTGCCTACTGTCTAACCTTCCCCCCCAAAGGGGGTTAGGGGCTTATGGGTATCCCGAGTACAGGTTCCTCAAAGGCTGACCTTCATTGGTCACCTGGAGAAACACAGCTGCGCCCTCATTCAGCTGAAGCGAGGGTTCACCGCCTCAGGCAAGACAAGAGTCACTGTCGAGGGGCCAAATCCTGGAAGGTGGTGGCTTCAGGCTGTGGCCCTGCGGGTGGAAAGCAAGGACCTAGAGCGTCAAGAACAAGGTAGGTGTCTCTGCCTGAATTGTGGGGAGAGGGCTTCGTGACAAAATCAACCTTCCTAAGACAAAGGATTTTGTGTTTTCTAAGAGCCACCAAAGGAGCCAATAAGGGCGTTGGAACCACAGCCATGTTCTCTGCCGTGGTGGGGAGGGAAGAGGGGACAGGTGCGGACAGTTGACCAGGCATGTCTGGATAGTGGGCAAGTAGGTTGTCTTGGGACCCTCGATGGAGTCCTGCCTTCCCAGCCTGGCATTCTCACTCACTCTCTCGCTCTTTCTGTCTTCCACCTGATCCTCCGGCCAGGTTTCCAGGTGCTGCTTAAGTCATGAGCCCACCCAAGACCAATCAAGTTCAGCGCCCTCTTTTCTGTACCGTTCTATAGAAGCCCTGACTGGCAGATCCTTGTCACTTCTGCATTCAAAGGCCAGCACTTTTTTTTCCCATTAATTTTTTAAAACATTTTATTAGGGGCTCATACAACTCTTATCACAATCCATACATACGTCAATTGTGTAAAGCACATCTGTACATTCATTGCCCTCATCATTCTCAAAGCATTTGCTCTCCACTTAAGCCCTTTGCATCAGATCCTCTTTTTTTCCCCTCCCTCCCAGCTCCCCCCTCCCTCATGGGCCCTTGATAATTTACAAATCATTATTTTGTCATATCTTGCCCTGTCCAACGTCTCCCCTCACCCACTTTTCCGCTGTCCATCCCCCAGGGAGGAAGTCACTCATAGATCCTTGTAATTGGTCCCCTCTCTCCAACCCCCTCTCCCTCCACCCTCCCAGTATCGCCACTCACACCCCTAGTCCTGAAGGTATCATCTGGCCTGAATTCCCTGTGCCTCCAGCTCCTATCTGCACCAGTGTACATCCTCTGCTCTATCCAGACTTGCAAGCTAGAATTCAGATCATGATAGTTGGGGGGTAGGGGAGCATTTAGGAACTGGAGGAAAGCTGTATTCTTCATCGGTGCTACATCGCACCCTGACTGACTCGTCTCCTCCCCTAGACCCCTCTGCAAGAGGATCTCCATTGGCTGACAAATGGGCTTTGGGTCTCCACTCTGCGTTTTCCCCTTCATTCACTCTGGTAAGGTTTTTTTTGTTCTGATGATGCCTTATACCTGATCCCTTCGACACCTTGTGATCGCACAGGCTGGTGTGCTTCTTCCATGTGGGCTTTGTTGCTTCTGAGCTAAATGGTCGCTTGTTTACCTTCAAGCCTTTAAGACCCCAGACGCTATCTCTTTTGATAGCTGGGCACCATAAGCTTTCTTCGCTGTATTTGCTTATGCACCCATTTGTCTTCAGTGATCGTATCCTGGAGGTGTGCACCCAATGATATGATTTTTTTGTTCTTTGATGCCTGATAACTGATCCCTTCGACACCTTGTGATCACACAGGCTGGTGTGTTCTTCCATGTGGGCTTTGTTGCTTCTGAGCTAGATGGCCACTTGTTTACCTTCAAACCTTTAAGACCCCAGATGCTAGCTATGTCTTTTGATAGCCGGGCACCATCAGCTTTCTTCACCATATTTGCTTGTTCACCCGCTTTGTCTTCAGTAGTTGTGTCAGGAGGGTGAGCATCATAGAATGCCAATTTAATAGAAGAAAGTATTCTTGAATTGAGGGAGTACTTGAGTAGAGGTCCAATGTCCTTCCGCCACCTTAATACTAAACCTATAAATATAGGCACATAGATCTATTTCCCCGTCCTCATGTATAAATATATTTGCATATGTACATGTCTTTGTCTAGACCTCTATAAATGCCCCTTGCCTCCCAGCCCTTTCTTCTATTTCCCAGAGGCCAGCACTTTCATTGTTTGATCCTCGCTAGTCTTTTCCATGTATTTGCGCTGGCAAAGATAGCCATTAAAATAAGCAACCAGGTGAGCATGTGTTTGGCTGAGTTTTCTTCATTGCTTTGGAAGAGTAGGGTCCTTACGGCTTGTCTAAATTCAAACAGCCATCTAAGTGAGGGGTCAACTAAGTCCACCCAGGAGAAGTACTCCAGCCTGCATGATCTAAGGATTGTACAGAATAAAATTCAAGCCCCAAAGAGCTTAAACTCTGAAAACACACTGACAGCAATATATTCTCTTGTCTTAGTTTCCTAGTAATGAAACAGAAATACCATGAAGGATGGGAGGCGGGGGCACAGTTCTAAAGAACAGAAATGTACTTTCTCAAAGTTCTGGGGGCTGAGTCCAAACCAGGGTCTCGAAGGCTCGAGTTCCTTTCTTGTAGGTAGCCTCGGATGTCCCTTGGCCATTCTCACGTGGCATCTATCTTCCCCGGTTTGTGTACTGGTTAGATTTGCTCTAACACTCCTGACCAGGTTTAGGACCCATCCCAAACCTATCTTTCCAAACAGGAATGCAGTCACAGGCACAGGGTTAAGATTGCAGCACGTATTTGGGAGGGGGGAAGGGAGACGTCGGACAGGGCAAGATATGACAAAATAATAATCTATAAATTATCAAGGGCTCATGAGGGAGGGGGAAGCAGGGAGGGAGGGAAAAAGAGGACCTGATGCAAAGGGCTTAAGTGGAGAGCAAATGCTTTGAAAATGATTAGGGCAAAGAATGTACGGATGTGCTTTATACAATTGATGTATGTATATGTATGGATTGTGATAAGAGGTGGATGAGCCCCTAATAAAATGTTTTTTTTTAAAAAAAGGTTTTTCCCCTCAATTCATGGGAAAAACCAATTATTTATTTATTGTGAATTAGGTGGTGGTGCTGGTGTGTTTATATTTCAGCTTAATCAATTTTGTATACAACAATTTAAGCTACTTATTTAAACCTCTCAATAACTTGCTGGCCCCTTTTAATCTTTAATTTCCATAAACTTTTTTTACAAAGCAGTTTTCTTGGGACATAGTCCACATATCATACAACTCATAGTTCAATCATATCAAGAAGAGTTGTACAATCAGCACCACAATCCGTTTTAGTCCATGAACTTTTGAAACACCTTTGTATGAACAAAGGTTTCCTGAGCGTCTTCTTCTGTAATCGTAATACTCTATCCTTAATTTTCTTTCTTTTTCTTTTTTTTCCTTTTTAACAGTTTTATTGGTACATAATCGACATATCATACAATTCAATAGTACCATCACATCACGAAGGGTTATGTAATCACTACCACAATCAATTTGAGAACATCTTCTTTCTTGTGGTCCTTGTTAGTTCCCCACCCACACACCCCAAACCTCTACTGCCATACACGCAAGAAACCATCAATCCAGTTATTGTGTTAATAGATACACCATTTTGGATTTATCTAGCAAAAGTCATACAGAAACAACCCCCCCCCAAAAAAAAGATATCAACAATGACAAAGCCGGAAAAATCCCAATTGACAAGAAAGCAGAAAATATTAAAAACTAGAACAAATTTAAAATGGGTTAAAACAGCAATCAAATAATAAGGTGTTAGACTGCAGCCTAACTGCATCTGCCATAATCCACGTTCCGATGCACTATGCATTTAGCAAGGGTACTCATGCCTGGTCTGTGCTCAAGGGGATTGGCCAGAGGCTTCATCCATGTACAGGTCAAATTGGTTGATGTTATTTTTTAGTTCTTCTGTATCTTTGTTGAGTTTCTTTCTAGCTGTTCTGTCCTTCATGAAAAGTCATGAATTACAGTTTCTTAGTACTATTGTAGAGTTATCTATGTCTCTCCTGAATTCTGTTAAAGCTTCATTTATATATTTTGAGGCTCTTTCTCAGGGTGAAAAGCTAGGGGAGGTCAGTCATTGGACACTGAATGTTCTACTGTACCTAGAAGGCTGAGTTCACACACCTCCACATGCAGGGGTTGTATGTACCCAGTGCCCAATTCTAGAGCTACATAACCTTAGAACTCAAGAGGAACAAAGACTGGGTGTGGGGATAGGAGTGATCAATGGCTGCCAGGTGGTTAAGGGAAGGAGTTGATCATGCTTCTGGTCACTGAATGTAATAAGGGGAGGATCACACCTTTCTAGTCTCCAGGTAATGGTATGGGGATTTCCATGGGCCTTGGCCAGCAGAGCCAATTATCAAATCACTGTCTCGATCAAATGTTATTTGCAAAAGTTCAAAATAGCCACATTGTATCAGACTAGCTGACAATTCTTCCACTTCCTCTATCTCCTCCTTTATCATATTTATTGAGCTTTTCTCTACTTGAGATTTATGCCGCTTCTCTATTCTTTTCTCTGGAGCTCAAGATTCTCATGCTATGATGGTGTTTACTTGATATGACTCTTGTAGCCATCGTCTTTGTAACTCCTATTAGAAGACTGGGGAGGCTCATGCAGATTGGATGGATCTCCCCTTTTGATAGGTATCTGTTTCCTCTTTTGTATTTCCTCTGATAGGTCTGGGTAAGAGATGATGCTGAGAGATTATATGATTCAATTATGAATGATTGTTAACAGGGTTAATTGTGATTGTAAAAACTTGGAACTCAATAAATACTTTGTTTCTATAAAAAAAAACAACTTGGAACTCTAATATGGGTATTGGTCAATTTTGCCATCTTGCTGGGTATAAAATGATCCATTTCAGAAGCAAGAGGAGAAAAGACCCAAAGTGGAGCACATCCTTGGGACCTTGAAACCTCTGTGTGCTAAACCTCCTTGATGCAGGAGACAGAGCACTGTGACACCAGAGGAGCGGTTACAGAGTGACCAAGGAGGCACAGCAGCAGAACCAAGAGCCAGAGCAGAAGACAAAGCGATGGACTTTAAGTCCACAGAGTAAGTAAACTGAGTGCCTTCAGGTAGGAGTTTTGCTTGTGAAATGAAGTTCCTTCGGGCACTTAATCAGAGGACCAAGGTTTGCCATCCCACAGAGCTAGAGCTCAGTGCCTTCCAGCTGAGGCTTACTTAATTAAGATAGAGTGGCAAGCATGTATCAGCACCCCTAAAGGAGCTGTGTAATATTTGCCCAAAGACGGCAGAGGCCATGGGGCCATGTGACTAAGAGGCTGAGGACCAGGAAAAGGACTTCCTGAGGACATGGCTGGAAAGTAGCTGTCCTACTGGAAGAACTGTATTCTGAACATTACTGATCCTGAACTTTAATCTGTTCGCTTCCCTAATAAACCTCGTAATCATGAGTATTGTCTGTGAGTTCTGTGTAACCATTACAATGAACTACCAAACTTACTTAGCAGGGAAGAAGAGAGTGCTGTGGAAGGAATGGTTGGTGTCTGAATTGGCAAAGAGGTTGGATGGTGGAGACATGCCTGACCTCAGCTTAATAGGAATCGGCCTTGGGGTGATGTTGAATGTTATTTTCCTACCCCTTTGCAAAGTCAGAGGTCAAATGCCACCCTAATATATCCATATCTATTTTTTTGGTCTCTCCTGTCCTTATTAAAGAGGAACTGGGTAGTCCATCTGTCTAGTCTACCATCTTATCAGAAGTACTTCTTCTAATGATGTTTTCAGAGAACCTCTTTGTGGTGAATTTTATAAGGCTGTGTTATTTTTTTTCTGATTCTGAGATTTATTGTTTAATCACAGGTTTTCAAAGGAAAACTATACAATATAGTATTCATAATTCAATAAATTCATAGTTTTCATAGTATGAATTAATACATATATTTTTAATCATTTTATTGGGGGCTCATACAATTCTTTTCACAATCCATACGTACATCCATTGTGTCAAGCACATTTGTATATTTGTTGCCATCATCATTCTCAAAATATTTGCTTTCTACTTGAGCCCCTAATATCAGCTCATTTTCCCCCTCACTCCCCACTACCCCTCCCTCATGAACCCTCCATAATTCATAAATTATTATTATTTTGTCATATCTTACACTGTCTGACATCTCCCTTCACCCACTTTTCTGTTGTCCATCCCCCAAGGAGAAGGTTATATGGAGATCTTTGTAATTGATTCCCCCTTTCTACTCCATCTTCCCTCCACCCTCCAGGTATCGCCACTCTGACTACTGGTCTTGAAGGTCTAATCTGTCCTGGATTCCCTGTGTTTCCAGTTCCTATCTGTACCAGTGTACATCCAGATTTGTAAGGTAGAATTGGGATCATGATAGTGGAGGGAAGAAGCATTTAAGAACTAGAGGAAAGTTGTATGTTTCAAACTTTGCTACACTGCACCCTGACTGGCTCATCTCCTCCCCGCAACCCTTCTGTAAGGGGGTGTCCAGTTGCCTACAGATGGGCTTTGGGTCTCCACTCTGCACTCACCCTCATTTACAATGATATGATTTTTTATTCTTTAATACTTGATACCTGATCCCTTTGACACCTTGTGGTCACACAGGCTGGTGTGCTTCTTCCATGTGGGCTTTGTTGCTTCTCAGCTAGATAGCCGCTTGTTTATCTTCAAGTCTTTAAGACCCCAGACGCTATATCTTTTGATAGATGGGCACCATTAGCTTTCTTCACCACATTTGCTTATGCACACGTTTGTCTTCAGTGGTCCTATCAGGTTGGTGGGCACCCACTGATATGATTTTTAGTTCTTTGATGTCTGATAACTGGTCCCTTCTACACCTGGTGGCCAGCCGGGCACCATCAGCTTTCTTCACCACATTTGCTTATGTACATATTTTTCTTGATCAATCGTGTCAGGAAGGTGTGCATCCTGGAATGCCAATTTAATAGAAGAAAGTGTTCTTGCATTGAGTAAGTGCTTCAGTGGAGGCCCAATGTCCATCTGCTGCCTTAGTACTAAACCTATAAATATATGCACTTAGATCTGTTTCCCTACACTCATATATTTACATATGTACATTCCAGTCTTTGGACCTCTATAAATACACTTTGTCACCTAGTTCTTTCCTCCATTTCCTTTTTTTTTTTTTTGCTGTGGTTTTTGCTTTTAAACATTTTATTAGGGGCTCATACAACTCTTATCCCAATCCATACATACATCAATTGTGTAAAGTACATCTGTATCTTAATTGCCTTCATAATTTCCAAAGTATTTGCTCTCCACTTAAGCCCTTTGCATCAGGTCCTCTTTTTTTTCCCTCCCTCCCTGCTCCCCCCGCCCTCATGAGTCCTTGATAATTTATAAATTATTATTTTGTCATATCTTTCCCTGTCTGACAACTCCCTTCACCCACTTTTCAGTTGTCCATCCCCCAGGGAGGAGGTCACATGTAGATCCTTGTAATCAGTTCCGTTTTTCCAACCCACTCTCCCTCTACCCTTCCAGTATCGCCACTCACACCCCTGGTCCTGAAGGTATCATCTGCCCTGGATTCCCTATGTTTCCAGTTCCTATCTGTACCAGTGTACATCCTCTGGTCTAGCCAGATTTGTTAGGTAGAATTGGGATCATGATAGTGTGGGGGGAGGAAGCATTTAGAAAGTAGAGGAAAATTGTATGTTTCATCATTGCTACACTGTACCCTGACTTGCTCGTGTCCTTCCCCAGACCCTTCTGTAAGGGGATGTCCAGTTGCCTACACTTGGGTGTAGGGTCCCCAATCTGCACTCCCCAGTCTGCACTCCCCCTTATTTACGATGATATAATTTTTTGTTCTGATGATGCCTGATACCTGATCCCTTTTACACCTGGTGATCACACAGGCTGGTGTGCTTCTTCCATGTGGGCTTTGTTGCTTCTGAGCTAGATGGACACTTGGTTTGCCTTCAAGCCTTTAAGACCCCAGACGCTGTATCTTTTGCTAGCCTCTCGCCCCTGGCCTTCCGTTTTTCATGGACTATCAAACAAGGGCTGTTTCTGTTTCCTCTGCATTACAATTACCCAGTCTCTTTACATTTCCATAGGCCTCATTTTTCCACAGACTGTTTTAGTGTATTGTTCTTTTAAAGTCTTAGCAAGGATCCCATGTGTACTACTACATGCTTTGTATCTATCTACTCTGCTGAATTGGACTCTATCATTTTCATAATTAATCATTTAACTCTTTATAATTTCATGATTTTTCTATTATAATTATTTTTCTTGTGGTTATTTTTTAAATTATTTTTCTATTACTCTTAAAAGAATAGTTCCATTTCCAAAATTTTGTAAATTCTTACTTCCAAAACTGATTCCAGCATTAGCCACTAGATGGAGCTCAATCTTATTCTGATTATCCAGGACTCTCTTGAAAGATATGAAAGGTCTTTGCTTCAGAATTTGCAGCCTGCTCTCCCAAGCACTACAGATTCTCCTGTGATAACCATATTTAGAAGGAAAGGAAAATCAATTAACTTTATCTATCCACATGATTTAGTAAAATTGCCTATAGAGCCTTACAGCTGGTCAGAGCAGCCCTTGAGAAGGCCATGCCCCTCCAGCCTCATCTTGCAGTAAGACACTACCAGAATGCCTCAGGGGATAAGGGACACTTTGCTTGAGCCTAAGTCAGTGGTTCTCAACCTGTGGGTCAAGACCCCTTTGGGGGTCAACTGACCCTTTCACAGGAGTCACCCAATTCATAACAGTAGCAAAACTACAGTTATGAATTAGCAACGAAAATAATTTTATGATTAAGGGGTCATCACAACATGAGGAACTGTATTAAAGGGTCATGGCATTAGGAGGGTTGAGAACCACTGTCCTAAATGAATTCACGAGGTTATTTTTAAAGGAAATGTTTCCCAAAAGTCCTCCGTACAAAAAACTTCAACAAAAAGTTTGTGGGAAAATTCAATTACCTTCTAAGTCAATCTTTCCACAAACCTTTTAAAACCTCCTCTTACAGTTTACATAATAGTGGTGCTGCAGAGAAAAGGCCTGGCAATCTATGTCTATAAATATTTCACATTTAAAGAGGTCTAAATACAAACATGTACATATATAAATATATTTCTATGAAGCCATAGGGAACTAGATCTATGTACATATATTTATATATTAAGTATTAAGGTAGCAGTTGGACATTGGGCTTCTACTCAAAGGCTCCCTCAATGCAAAAACACTTTCTTCTGATAACCTGTCATTCTGTGATGCTTACCATCCCAACATGATCGATTGCTGAAGACAAAATTGGTACATAGCAAATGTGGTAAAGAAAGCTGATGGTGCCCGGCTATCAAAAGATATAGCATCTGGGGTTCTAAAGGCTTAAAGATAAATAAGATAAATAAGCAACCATCTAACTGAGAAGTTGGCTCAGTGTCACAGTGACTCCACGGAACTCAGTAGAAATGTAAGGTTTCTCAAGTGGGTCATACCTCGGTACTTGGCTCTGCAGGAGAGAGAATTCACACCGAAGCCCATTTTGTGATCCAAGTGGGTTTTTATGAAGGGCCGGACAGGTCTCATGTTTTACAGTCTCAGAAGCGTTCACACTATTCCAGGAAAGCGTGCCAAGCCATGGGGAAGGCGTGCTGGGTGCACAACTGGACAGGAACAACCAAGTGGAAGAGAGCACTAACACGGCCGATCTGGGGGTGTCCAGGAGGCTAGGAATGTGGGCCGAGGCTCTTAGCGGCGTTTTGTTGCGTCTGTTTCGATTGCAGATGAACAAGGTCAGCTCTGCAATGTGGCATCCTAATCACCTTCAGGAATGAGACCCCCGACTGAAGAGAGAGCTGTAGGTAACGGTTCTTCAGCTGTCCGCGATATGGACGCAGCCTGCACGGAAGAGAACTGCCCCGCTGAGGGGGACACCTCTGTCCAAGGACCCCACATCTGACGCTGACCCCCGGATGGTACAAGGCCTGGACCACTCACCATAATGCAACACCTCATACTACCGAAAGCTGTCTCGGCCCGGCAAGCCCTGCAGGGTGGCTCACTGGCCCACACCTCCCTCCACTCCTTTCTCGGCCCAGTTCTGTTTTTGGCCCCTCTCCTTTCCAGCTGTTGAACCCCAAAATGACTCCCTAATGAATGAAAATACAATCTTTCCATGAACCCTTTGGGCCCTCCCGCAGCATGTGCAGAACAAACACAGAAGGAGTAATCAAAGGAAATAAACAGAATGTCTCCTGCCACCAACAGACATTGCTCGTTGTCTCCTGCCCAAGGTGTGTGACCATCTCCTGAGGACTGTTCTAGAATCTCTGGCATCAGGAATGTTTCCTTTCCGATTCACCCACTACAATGGCTTAACAGAGTTCTGGGTCTCTTCAGGGAGCGACCGTTTTGCGCTAAGGAGCATCCTGCCTCCGTCCATTCGTAAAAGATGCTAGTACACCAGCATATCTGTGCACGCAGCACAAACCTAAGCTATTTCTTTAGGCAGAAAACCCGCAAAGACTGGTCACTAGAAAAGACCATCCATCCCCTCTGCACTCCTCCTGCTGAGCTACCAAGGTGCTGAGCAGGCCCAGCTCGCGGGAACAATAAATACACGCTCGCATGCGGAGAGTTCATGGATGACACGAGCGGTGTTATCGTCCTCAGCAGGAAAGAACGCATGTCTGAGGGTGGGATGTCTTCAGCAATGTCTATTTTGTCTCTGGATTCTAATCCACTGCGTGGCGCCCCAGAAGTCACAGACCAAATTCATGGCTCCAGGGTTTGTTAAGGAAGTTAAGTTGTCATGGCAGGGAGAAATGCTCAGGCTTGCGTTGTTAATCAGGACACATCACAAAGTCCGTTCAGGTCTGCTAATGCCCACAGGGGCATCTCACTCCACGCACGCCTCACCGTGGGTCAGCCCAGTCAGCGCCCTGAGCTCCCGCATAAACGACCTGCTACTCAAAAGGCTCGCTTCGCTGGCTCCGTAGGTTAGGAAATTCATCGGTTTGCCCGCGCTCGCTGCTGTGGCTCCTCTGACGGCTCAGCGGTCTTCGGGTCCAGGCGGTTCACTGAGCAGGAATCTGGGGTTCCGAGGACAAGGGCCACGCCTGGTTCTTGCTGGTAGTGCGACCTCTCCTCCTGCTTCTCAGAGGGCTCCTTCTACACACAGTAAGATGGCATTTCAGGGAATCTTGTTCACAAGGACTCACCGGTGAGTTCCCTCCCCCTCTTCCCAGACACGTGCAGGGAAAGATGGTTTGGTGAGAGTTAGAGACTGTGACTTAGAAGAGCCCACATTAAGTAATCCACTGCCCCTATTGAGGGCCCTATGCTCATGCTGACTGAGTCGGAACTTGAGCCTCTGCAGTGATTGCTATGTCCTGGTCACCTGGTAATCATCTGGCCCAGGGGATGATCTGTAGCTGTTAAATATGGTGTTTCTATTATGGATTTTCAACACTTTAAAGACGCCTTGTGCAGATTTACCCAATGCCATGCCTCATATGATTCCTTGACTGCTATTTCCCGTGAGCATTGATTGTGGATCCAAGCAAGAAGAAATCCTCGACAGCTTCAGCCTTTTCTTCATTTAGCATTTTACCAGTTGTGACATTTATGGTTTTCTTTCCATTGAGCTGTAGTCCATGCTGATAGCTACAATCTTCGATCTGCAGCAGCCATTGTGATCTGTTCCCCCTTTTCTCCCCCTTCTGCCCTCAGCTTCCCTCTACCCTCTTGGTATCGCTACTCCCATTTCTGTTCACAAGGGATTTATCTGTACTGGATTCTGTGTGTCGAGAGCTCTTGTCTAGACCAGTATACATGCTCCAGACCAGTCCGACTTGTAAGGCAGAGCTGGGGTCATGATAGTCAGGGGGGAGGAAGCCTCAAGGAGCCAGAGGAACATTGTGTGTTTCGTAGATGCTAGTGGCTTTTAAATATCAATGGTGGTCTTTTTTCTTGCTCATTGTATTTTTATCTACATATTACTATCATTTTATCCTTACCACTTCATTTCATTCTTTATTGTTTCTGTTGGGTTTCCCAGTGTGTGACGCGCATAGCGAGAATAACCAATGCAAGGGTGTGCAGGGGGATGGGAGTAACGAAGGTGGGAGGGGCAGTGAGGGCCAGAACTGAAGGTGATTACACACTCATTTAAAGGTGATCTGTCATGGGGGGGGGTATGTTCTGAAATTGATTGTGGCACAGAGTGTACAATTTTTCTTGATATGATTGAACTGTTGAATTGTGTGGTATGTGGATTACGATCCAATAAAACTGTAAAAAACTTGGTGATATTACCCTAGGAATAGATATGAAACAAATTTAATAGTCTCAAATTGACAACAGATTATGTAACTACCATACCTCACTTACACAAAGTTTCTCTTCTCCCATCACGAGCACTTCCTCAGTCTTTTCTTTGAGTCTTTACCTCACCTTGCTGTGGATGGAAGGGGTGCCATCCCCCCACCACTAATCATGGGTTTAATAAGTGCAAATGTACAGTTGAGATATATAAATATTATATTAAAGTCATCGAGAGCATGAGAGATAGAAGAGAGAGAAATAATGGAGTCAGACACATTTCATGATAACATGCTTACCTCAGTGCCACTTGGTGGTCCATGTGGAGAGGGGGGAGGGGAAGGAGGACAAGGGGAAAGGGAACGGGAGCAAGGAAGGGAGAAGAGAGGGGAAACCAATGAGAGGCCAAGAGGGGAGCCTGAGAGAGAGGCCTTTATTGCTAACCCAGGCCTATATATCTTTGTGGGGCATGCAAGTGCAAGCCCACTAATTACAGGTAAAGACATACGTCATAGGAAGGGGTTGCACTATAGGTTATACAGCAATGAGAGGGGGACAATCTAGGGATATACATGCAATAGGAAGAGGAGGGGTTGGGGGTATACATGGGACAAGATGGGCAGATCCTAGATTCAGGAAGGCAGCTTAACTTTGGATGTCACTGAGCCAGTTTGATCTGTTCTCTGGATCTCCATAGAAACCATTATCAGTAGGGTGTAAACCTACTAAGCCTTTAGGGAGAAGTATACCACTGTCCTTAACAGCAGGGAGAGGGGCCTACCTGTAGTCTGGCAACTGACTGCCTTCAGGGAGATAACTTGACAACCATTAGCTGCAAGCAGTGTCCTAAGTCTAACGTATATGGGGGAGATGACTTGGAGAAATCGGTTTCCCACACCTTGCCACTTCTGGTATCACAGCCTTGCAGAATGTTCTGCCCTATCTGTAGCTAGATCATCTATAGCAGTCCCTATCTATGCAGCCCAGAAATCTGAGGCACAGCTGGTAATATACACTACACACACACACACACCATCTCATACCTCTACTTGGCAGCTCCTGACATATGAAGGACAAATGGTGCCTAAGTACCCTTGGCAGGGCTGCTCCTAGCAAATTGGGGAAGCCCAAGTACACCTGGGCTAGGGTCCCCCTTTGGCTATATACAGAGTGGGTGATCTTGAGCAATTTATTTTTGTGATCCTAGGTGTTCCAGCATGATCTCCCCACACACAAAAAAAATTAGAGTAATTGAGACCTAAGAGGCATAAATTACAAGTCACTATGCGGTACACCTAGATATGCTCTTGATGTCGCTTGAGACTAAGCAGAAGGTGGGTTGTTGGAGGCCACGCAGAGCCCCTTGGAAGAAAAGCCTGGAGAGCGCCTTCCAAAGGCCTGAAGACACTCTGTTGTGCAAGTCTGCTCGGCGCACGTGGGTTGCAAGAGCAAAGAGCCACTCAATGGCAACCGGTTTGGGTTTGCTTTCATTTTCAGGCATAAACTTCCACTAGGACTCTTCCCCTAGCCACCTCCAACACACAATCCATTCACCAAAGGTGAATGAGGAAGGCCAGAGGCAGCCTCTTCTTCCTGTACCACTTTGTCTTAATAGAAGTCATGTTTAAGGGAGAACATCCCAAGCCATAGGTACCGACCTATATGCATAAAGACCAGCTCTTTTCCTGCTATTGCTGCTTGATATTATACAGATTGGGGAGTTTCAGGGCCCACAGTCAAGATTCAGGACAATCCCAGAATTGTATGGACTCTGATTTGCTGTTGTTGTTATTGTTTGTTATTTTGAGGTCAGATACTGACATCAAACCAAGGCTAGGACATACATGTACTTGAGTTCACATCTGTCAAATTTACATATATAGCTTTCAACACTTCCCCTAAGACAGTGCTGTCCAATAGACCCTCATGCAATAATGGCGGAGTATATTTGTACAACACATCCAGTAGACACTCTCCATAGGTGACTATTGACTGCTTGGAATGTGACTAGTGCTGTAAGAAACTGAATTTAAATTTTAGTTAATTCTCGTTGAATTTAAATTGCCAAATGTCGCTAGTAGCGACTGTATTGGACAGTGCAGCCCTGACGAATTCATTATTCTCCCCACCATCCTACAAAAAAATTAAGAAGTAGAAATTTAGATTTTAGCAATTTTTCTCTAAACACATCCAGCATTTTATATTTCAAAATGGATTTTGAAATGTACTTTTTTGACAAGGTTCTCAGTTTGAACCCACCAGTGGCTCTGCTGGGGATACAATGTAATCTTGCAAAGATTACAGCCTTGGGAAACTTATGGGCAGTTCTACTCTGTCCTGTAGGTTCACTCTGAATCAGAATGGACTCCACAGCCAGGAATAATATCATGATGTTTAGTATGTCCTCAGTCAGTGAGGCTGCAATTAGGTATTTTTAAAATACAACATTAAGAGAGCAAAAAAAATTATAATAAAGCAAAAGTGTATCAGTTAATATAACAATTACATGTTTAGTTGAATCTGCTATCTCAAATTGTCTTTTTTTAAAACCCCTTAAACATACCAGTAAAGTTCTTATATAACCACCACCTCCGCCCCCAAAACCCCACACTATGGTGTCAACTCCTGGGAGGCTCCGCGTGGTACAGAGCTGGACGACTCACAGGATTTCCTTTGTTGTAATCTTTACAGACCCAGGTGGCACACCGGCCTTCTGTGGCCCAGCTGAGTAGGTTCAACATGCCAACCTTTATGGCATGGCAACCTTTATGGTCAAGGGCATACTGTTTGTGCCACACAGGAACTTTCTGCTTTCTCACCACCAAACTGTAGACCACAGACTATAACTGTAAGCCTTGAGTTTTTCTTTTTAACTAAATCGATGCCAAAAGACAAGGTGGAAGCCCCTGCCCTTTCCAAAACTGAAACCAAAGCAAAGGCTTTGAAGACCAAGAATGCTATCAAAGTCTTCAGGTTGAAACTGATCAAACATGCAAACAAGATGCATAATAATTATTTATGACATAGATGTCCATTTGAGTATACTCAAGTAGCATGGCCCTTCCAGCCACAATCCCTTGTGTAATGCTGAATCTCATATGCCTGTGGCTATAGTCCCATTTTGGCGGACTATCTGATAACACACAGGAATAGGACGACCTTGCAGGCATGAGAAACGGACACGCTCTTTGTTTTGTGGCTATTTTGGTTACTATTACTTACAGTGAGTGTAAGGATTCGGGTGCTACAGCTGAGACGTAAAAGAAAACTCTTTCTGGGGTGGCCTGGGGAAAGGCTTAGTTGATTAAGATTCATAGGACGCAAATGCCTCCCGGAAACATCTTACCAGAGGCCCCACATTATATTTACATAAATAAGATATAGTCCAAAGATGCAGAATAATTATATTTGGGTGAGATTTGATGGCATGATGTAACTCCCACCAAAAGACCTTTCCTTCGGTGGAGAATAATATTTTGGTGAAATTTGATTACACTAACTCACTCTCAACAAAGACCTTTTTCCCTGCATGGTCTGCTAAGAAGGTGAATGAAGATACTGATCGGATTCACCTATGAGTAATTGTGAACAGGATTCCCTGCAATTGCCATCCAGCTGCATCTAAAATCAACCCACTGAGAGAGGGAGGGTATGACCACATCACTGGCAAGAGCCAGGAAAGAGTGTGTGCTCTGGCCCCTGCCTGATCTTCCAATTTTGGACTACACAGTGCCACCCACCACCATGTGAGACATGTCCTCAGACGTTCTTGAGTTCCATGGCATCCTGTATCAATTCGAAGAACCCAGAGACACGAGGGAATATTCTCAAAGGAAGAGTGAAAGGGAAATGGAGCCAGACTATCATCTTGAAAGAGTAGAATTTTGGGGACTTTTTCAATCTCCAACTCCTTGGAACTAGATTGGTATTGATTCTTACCAAAAAATAAAAACACTATTGCACACTTAACCGACTATAATAAACATAATCTTCATATGCACTGGAAACCAAAACTAAGTGATGAAAGTGCAACCTTTGGTCTCTTCCTGTCAGGAAGAAAGACAGGTAAAGAAAACTGAGGGCACCAGGAAACAGTGCAATGGACGAATGGACCAGCCTCCATGATGCCAAGACCAAAATGAAGATGGTGCCAGTTACCTACTATGGTAGTTACATAAGCTTTTGTCAATTTGAGGATTCAGAGTTAAGGGGTGGAATTTAGTCTGTCAATAGGGCCGCAGCTTGATGACCTCATTTAGAGGCACTAAGGAGATAGATTGCTTGCTGGAGGCAGGACACATGCTCACTCCGTGAGACATCCCTATGGGGAGGACACATGAAGAAAGGCCGATGGAGCTGGAGAAGCTACATGGAGACCCCTACCAGCACAGAGATGCTTATGCCACCGGATCCACAAGACTTTCCACTCAGTGGCCTGTGATCTTCCTGCATTCAGCATCATTGCATGTGTTTCTTGAGTCTGAAGAGGTCTTTATAGATTGGTATCGGACATATGGGCTAATATCAGACTTATGGACTTGGCTCTGGACTGGGCTGGGATGTTTTCTCAATATCCAGCTGCTCTTGTATATAAGCCTCTTTCTTATACACATATGAGTCTCCCTCGGTTTGTTTCTCTAGTCTACCAAGACTGACACACCTACCACTGCCAACTGCTTTGAAAGGACTCCCATTAAAATGTCCTGGATAGAGTGAGAGAAAATATGGGACAAAACTCAAAATCCTAAAAAAAAGACGAAGCTCTCTGGTAAGACAGAGACAAGCAGGGCCCTTGAGACTATGACCCGTCATCACCCTTCAAGTCTGGAAATGAGTTTACCCCATTGCTCAATTTTCAGCCAAATACTAGAAAGGTCTGTACGGGGAGCAGCAACAAAGGACAGCAGTTACTCAAAGGCAAATTTCAGAAGGATTAAGAAAGCGGAATAATGGAAACAGGAAGAGGGACAAGGGGTGTTATATTGTGGAGGTTATAATTATGTACAAGTTCTTGAACCGGAACATAATCTGCCCTGCAAACTTTCACCTAAATCACACACAACAAAAGGAGTTCAAGCAATAAGATATCATCTCACTCCAGCATTAACAACAAAATTTTAAAATGTTGGTGAAAGCCTGTATGATCATCAGGTGTAGAAGGGATCGGGTATCAGGTATCATCAGAACAAAAAACCAAATCAATGTGAATGAGGGGGAGAGCAGATTGGGGACCTAAGACCCATCTGTAGGCAACTGGACATCCCCTTGCAGAAGGGTCAAGGGGAGATGAGCCAGTCAAGGTGCAGTATAGCAACGATGAAACATACAATTTTCGTCCAGTTCTTAAATGCTTCCTCCTCTTCCCCCCCCCCCCCACTATCATGAACCCAATCCTACCTTACAAATCCGGCTAGACCAGAGGATGTACACTGGTACAGTTAGGAACTGCAAACACAGGGAATCCAGGAAAGATGATCCTTTCAGGACCGGTGCTGAAAGTGGCAATACCAGGAAGGAAGAGGGAAGGTGGGGTAGAAAGGGGGAACCAATTACAAGGATCTACATATAACCTCCTCCCTGGGGGATGAACAACAGAAAAGTGGGTGAAGGGAGACATTGGACAGTGTAAGATATGACAGAATAATAATAATTTATAAATTATCCAGGGTTCATGAGGGAGGGGGAACCTGGAGGGAGGGGGAAAATGATGAGCTGATACCAAGGGCTCAAGCAGAAAGCAAATGATTTGAGAATGATGATGGCAACAAATATACAAATGTGCTTCACACAACGGGTGTATGTATGGATTGTGATAAGAGCTGTACGATCCCCCTGTAAAATTATTTTTTTTAAAAACATTCTGGGGAAGGTGTGTTGAAGAGTGGAACCCTGGAGGAATGGAAACAGCATGGTGGAAAGCAGGGTCAAACCAAGCCCACTGCTATTAAATCAATCCAGATTGACAGCGACCCAGTCAGGACAGCAAGAACTGCTCCATAGGGTGACCTACTCTACAGGAACGGTTTTAGGGTACAAAAGAGATGTCAGTCTCAAATGTAAGTTAGGAGAACATTTATTTAAGTCTTTAAAAAGACAAAGAAAACACAAAGACACAGCCACATCGTGATGAGAGGGGTCCTTAGCACGAAGTCAAAATGGCGTCCTAGGATTTTCCATCCAGATGCTAGTTAAATACGGAATGGGAACTCAGAAGTTCATGATTAGTAGCAGTTTACTCCATCACAGTTATAGGTGGGGCTTCAGAAGCAGGAACCGGATCAGGAATGGGATATTTACATTGTCAGATAGAAGGTCTCACAAGATTGGTAAAGGGCCGTCAGTCAGGACACAACTCATGACTATGACCCTGTACCGTTCTGGCACCCTAATAGCATTGTGATTATGCGTTGGGTTGATAACCATAAAGCCAGCAGTTCGAAACCACTAGCTGCTTCTTACTCCCATAAAGAGTCAGAGTCTAGGAAACTTACAGGGGCAGTTCTACCCTGTTCTATAGGGTCACTATGAGTTGGCATGACTCGATGGCGGTGAGTTTGGTTTGATAAGATTGTGTGTAGTAATCTCCAAGGATACACCCAACTAAGCTCTTAATAGGCTGACTGCCTCTCTCCCTGGGTGGGTTGCCAGAGGAGTGGAGGTAATCTATTTTGCAAGGCACTCTGCCAGAGGGCAAGTCTATCTGCATCCTTGGTGGGTGATCAGAAAGAATTCAATGGAGGCTCAATCAATCGAGGTGGGGACTCTGCAAATGGGAGGCGTGGTCCACGATATTGGTCAACTCCATTGGCTGAATTAAACCTACCTGGCCTGGATGGGGTCCCACCCAGGTGTACCACCCCTTCCTGGCCAGGAGCTTGAATGTAAGCATCCCCTGCAGCCTTAGGCAGCTTCCAACTTCCCTTTATTCAGTTAGCAGCCCCAGGCCTAATTTACTAGCCACAGGGGGTCCTTCAATTCTCATAAAAATATCCTTCACCTCATAAAAAGTCACACTAGTATATATTCCAACTTGCAGTCTCCCTGCCTCACCCGGCTGTGCACTCCCTTCTCACCCAAAGGTGACTCCCGGAAACCTTTGCGATCTTCCTACCAGTCTCTCAAGCAGTGTCAAGTCATTCCTGAACTACGTAATACACAATGTGATTTCATGGGTTCTTTCTTAGCTTTTGGCGACCCCTGGGAGTTCTTGGGACACCTCAGTGCCAGAACCCAAGGGCAAGTGACTGCCAGTAGAAAAGGAGGCCACACAGCAGGAATTACCTCCACTTCCCCCTACCACCCCACCAGGAGCCTGGAGTAAAGCCTTTCTACTCAAGAAATTACATAGACATTAAATGAGAATGCCTCACTGGATCCCTGTTGTTGAGGTGGTTTGGGCCCAGGCAGGCTGGGTGCAGGGCCTATAGTTCAGCCCACCAGTGGCTCTGTGCAGACGTGCACAAAATGAGCCTGAAATCCACTCAGATGAGAGTCTATGAATGGGAATAAACTTGCTGATAGTGTGGGGATTATGATACATGGATGGGAGGGGTTAATGATACACAGGGTTATGATACATGGGGGGTTTATGATACACGGTGGGGGGGTGGTTATGATACATGGGGGGGTATGATACACGGAGGGGGGGTTATGACTATATATGGGGGGGGGTTGCGATTGATGGAGCTGATTCCTTACAGGGACCATATTGTAAACTGAAAAATCCAAGAGCCAATTGGAGTTCATGAACTAGGTTCAAAATCAGTTCTATTTCACTAGACTTAGCCTAACAACTGTTTCATAGAGAAGCCTCGATTTTCTATACTTTTGCCCTCATTTTCTCACTTCACTCCTATTGTGAGCCCCTGTCCATCAGAAGGAAATGATCCTTGCTTGCACTTACCCTTGTGGGAGGTTCAAGAGCTTGAAACTCAAAGGGAAAACACTAAATGTTTTACATTTCTGGTGATTACTTCCCAACTTATATCTGAGAAAGACAAATACATTTATAATGGCTTTTAATTTGCCTATTTCAAAATCTGAGAGGCATACAAGCTAATAAACCTTAGTTGTTGAGAAATGTTGAATTAATAACCTAAAGGAAAGTTGGGGCTTCAAACCTACCAGCAGCTCCCCTAAAGATTTGCAGCCTTGCTGGGTCCAAAGAATAGGAATGGACTCGCGGAGAGTGAGTTTAATTTGGGTGTTCAGTTGTTGAGTAGAAATGGATGAACATAAAATAGGAATTAAGGTTAAATAAGGGTAAGACAGGGATTTCTATCTTTGGGGATTTTCATTCCTGAGAGCGTAGTATGCTTAAAATTTAAATAATAAGTAGTACGTGCTACCTTAAAAGAGTGTATCCCCCCCCCATCAGTAGACAATGGGACATCTGCTCACAGAAGGATCAGTCACAAGGGAGGAATGAGCTGGGCAGGGTGCAGTATAGCACCTACAAAACAAACAATATTCCTCCAGTTCTTTAATGCTTCCTCTTCCCCACTATAACATGACCCAGTTCTATCTTACAAATCAGGCTAGATCAGAGCATGTACATTGATACAGATAAGAGCTCTCAAAATACAGAATCCAGGACAGATAAACCCCTCAGGACCAATAATGAGAGTAGTGATACCAAGAGGGTAGGAGGAAGGTGGGTGAAGAAAGGGGAGAAAGGGGAACAGATTGCAATGATTGATGCATAACCTGCCCCCCCTCCTCATGGGGATGAACAACAGAAACATGGGTGAAGGGAGACAGTAGATGCTATAAAATATGAAAACAAAAGTAATTTATAAATTATCAAGGGTTCACAAGGGTGGAAGGGTGAGGGAGGAAAGGGGGAAAGAGGAGAGGAAAAAGAAGTTTCAAGTAGAAAGAAAATGTTTTGAAAATGATGACAACATATGTACAAATGCACTCAATATAATTGATGTATGGATTGTTATAGGAGCCCCCAATAAAATGACCTTTAAAAAAAGTTTATTCCAATGTATCAACCAGTATTCTCCACTTATTTTCCCCTCTTCTCTCATATTCGTTACGTTGATAGGTCTTGAAAAATATCCTATCCAATGTTATTCCATTCACAATGTGCTCAAAGCATCAGGGGGCCTTGAATTGAAAGGGGTCCATAGACAAGGCTCTGTCCTGAAAACTGAGATGGAGACCACCCCCCCACCACCACCACCACCACCACCAAACTAACTTGCATGAACTAGACGTTCTACCCCTGTGAGGTTTCCAGCCTGAAAAACCAGGATTGGTTTCCAATAAAGGAGAAGTCACAAAACCTTCTCCTTACATTAAAACAAACAACCCCCTAAAGCCACTGCCTACATATCTCATTGGTTCCACTTCTGGCTCCCAGTGACCCTACATAGTTTCGACTGCAAATCTTTAGGGGAGCAGACAGCCTCATCTTTCTCCTACTTTCTCAACAACGTGGAGAGAACTCTGCAGGGCAGATCAGACTTTGCTAATCATGGTGGCCTCTTAGCACAGATTTCCTTCCAGAGACTTCCACAAAGAAGGAACTTCACTTATCTGTGTATTTCACTCTTTAGAATCAAGACACCCCACCCATGATCTTTAAAATCTTCATTTCTTGAGAATACGGGAAAGGTGAGAGAGATTGAAAACTCAGGCACAGCCACCTAGTCAATTCTAACTCATAGCAACCCTATAAGGCAGGGTAATTGCCTCCTTTGGATTTCTGAGGCTGTAGACATTTTCTAGTAGAACGCCTCGTTTTTCGCCCGCAGAGCCACACTGGTGGGTTTGAAGGGCTGACTTTGCAGTTGGTAGGCCAACACATAATCCACTACACCGCCAGACTGAAGGCTGCCTGGTCCATAAACACAAAGGTTTTATCCTAAGTCTTAAAATTAGTTCAAATGCAAACTTCAGTACCCCACATTCACTTTTTGACCACTAAGCTGCCAAAAGTGAAATTCAAGGAGACAGGAAAGGACGGTAGCCCTGAGCAGTGCCCTTGGTCAGGGGGACTGGGGGATCAGGCACCTTAGGTAAAAGAAACATGGAGGGAAAAACAGATAGGTGACGGAGGAACAACTCTTTCATCCTCCCCAATTCTTGGCTTGATGGGTCAACAGAAGACTCTTCCTGTCTTTCTCCTAAAGTTCTGCAGAAGTTACGGTTTCTCTCACCTGTTGTGAGAACCAAACCACTGCCAACTAAAAGACCCCACCTTACATGGCTCTGATTCAGACACAGCCTTGAGGATATGCCAGTGCATTTCCCATCTCTCTTTTCTCTTTGGCATATGCCAAATAAAACTCTGTTCTTCCCCTCTTATAATCTCCTGATGCTTTCCCCCAGGACACTGCCAAACTCTGGGGCAGGAGCCAAGCTGAGTGGGCCAGGCCCTTTGGAAGAAAGGTGCTGGAACACTTCTCACACCTAAAGAAGAGAAATGCCAATGCCTGGCCTCTTGGTTCTAACTTCAAAGAACTGTAACAGGATGCAACAGGAACTTTGTCTGGCCAGTGACCCAAAGACAAGTATAGTGTCTAAAGACTGCAGAAAATGGTTTAGGGCCTCGACTATGGAGGAGGGTGTAGGGGTGGAGGATGGAGGGCGGAGAGCAAGAAAACAATGCCGACCCAGAACAAAAAATCACATAGATGTGAATGGGGGGGAGCAGAGTGGAGCCCCAAAGCCCATCTGTAGACAACTGGACATCCCCTTACAGAAGGATGACAGGAAGAGATAAGCCAGTCAGGGTACAGTATAGCACCGATGAAACATACAACTTTCCTCTAGTTCTTTAATGCTTCCTCCCCCCGACTATCATGATACAAATTCTATCTTACAAATCCAACTAGACCAGAACATGTACACTGGTAGAGATAAGAGCCTGCAACACAGGGGATCCAGGTCAGATAAAGCCATCAAGACCAATAATGAGAGTAGCGATACCAGGAAAGTAAGGGGAAGGGGGGAGAAAGGGGGAACCGATCACAATGATCAACATATAACCCCCCCCAGGGGGATGAACAACATAAAAATGGGTGAAGGGAGACAGCGGTTGGTGTAAGATATGAAAAAACTAATTTATAAATTATCAAGGTTACATGAGGGAGGAAAGCAGGGTGGAAGGGGGCGGGGGAAAGGAGCTGACACCAAGGGCTCAAGCAGAAAGAAAAGGTTTTGAAAATGATGGCAACATGCTGAACAATAAATGTATGGATCGTGATAAGAGCAGTTCTAGCCCCCAATAAAATACTATCATAAAAATAAATAAATAAAACAATGCCCTTTACAAAAGTCTTTAAGGTATTTCAGTGAGAACCATAAAGGGCTGGGCTGGGGACTACAGAGGCAATCCAATGGCGAGAAACCCTAAGGCCTAAATGGGACTAAGTGACAAAGGTCAATGCTTGGTTGAGGCAGAATCAAGGCTCTAGGTCTGCATATGTGGGCCAGGTAATCACACCTTACAGCAAATTTATGTTGTGTTCATTTTGTCAGACACGGTTCTGAGCACTTTACATAGTTTAGCTCACTTACTCCTCCCTGCAACCCAAGAAAGAAGTGATGTGACCCTTATATTACAGATAAAGTGTCTTGATAGCATAATGGTCAGGTGCTGGGCTGCTTAACTCAAACTCAAAAAACTCACTGCCATCCAATTCCAACTCAGAGCAACCCTCTAGTGACCCCCTAAACTAGGCTGTTCAGAGGGAGAAAAACCCCAGTTCAATATCACAGCCTAGGAAACCTGTGTGGGGCAGGCAGTTCTGCACTGAGTCACTAAGAGTTGAAATGGACACCAGGACACAGATGGAAACAGGCAGAGGATCACACACTCAAGCGATTGAGTCAAGCGTCAAGCCAAGATTTAACACTAGACAGGATGGCTAGTATAAAACACTATTCTTTACCCTTCTGGTTATACCATATTCTCAGAATAAAAAAAATAATTTTCTGCATTGCTTGTATTCTAATTAGGGGTGGAGGTTTACAAATTAGGTTTGTATCCTATTAGGGGTAGAGAAGAAAAATGGAGTACCATGAAAATATCATGTTCACAAATCCCATTAAGAACAAAGATTAAACAAAAACTGGGCATTTATACTACCTAAGTGAAGGATGTTTAACGGTTTGGAAATCTAATGTATAAAACAACAGAAACTCACAGGCCAGAGTAACAGCTTGAGCAAGACTTCCAGGCAAACGGCAAGATGATGCAGTTTCTATTAGGCAGAGGTCCCATTGACTGGACCTTTAAGATGTATGGAAAATTATGGAGATTTCTTAGTTGCCTTTGCAGGAGGGGAGGGCAATACGAATTACATTTTCAAAAGTTGGTCTGGCTGCTAAACAAAGATCCGACTGTGGGATGGCAAAAGAGAAATCAAGTAGCCCAGGCAAGAGATGAGAGGCTGGCCTCATTGCAGGCATGGAAGGTTTCAGACTATTGACACTGGAGTTAATAAATTGAGTGAGCTTGCTGATGGGTTTCATGTGTGTGGGGAAAGGAATTAAATATGAATCCTAGTTTTTTGTCCAGAGCCATGGGCCACTCGGTGGTGGAGTGGCAAGTATCTATTTGGTTGGATGTTGCTAGATGCGTGTCCTACAGAAAACAGCCAAGCTCTCCCATGAGTGAACAATTTCACCAGAGTTCACAGTTACTACACATGAGGTGGAAGAGATAATAGACTTTCCCCACCACTTTTGAAGGCCTCTCACATGTGAGCTCCACTCTAAGTGCTTTATGTATAGTACAGCCAAAGCCTAGTATCCCTACAGGGTCACAGTGATCTTCATTCTAGAGCAGTGGTTCTCCACCTTCCTCATGCCGCGACCTTTAATACAGTTCCTCATGTTGTGGTGACCCCCAACCATCAAATGATTTTTGTTGCTACTTCAAAACTGTCATTTTGTTATTGTTATGAATCAGGCAACCCCTGTGAAAGGGTCATTCAATCAATGGCTGTTTTAGAAACTGGTAAAACAGAGGAAGTTAAAGCATTTGCTTAAGAGGAGAGAGAGAGTGAGCCAGAAGTCCCCCCATGTGGGTGGGATTTAGTATCTGAATGGTAAGCGCAATCCACTGTCTCACCTATGCCCAATAGCACTTTCATCTGGGGGCCTTACAGCTCTAATTCTGTAAATTAGATGAAGATCCCAGAAACCATATTTCAGTGGGTCTGTGAGGGTCTCCCTTTCCTATCTATGCAAAGCTGAATTGTCCTCCAGTATTCTACCTCCTAAACAACATTCCCCAGAGGATTAAAAATGCAGAAACAGGTGAGAGGTCAGCTGTCTTCTATTACGACAATGCTACACTTAATGGCCTTAATTTGGTTTTGAAGAATATGGTTCTTCATTTTACATTAACTTGTCACAGGCGTATTATCGTAACTAACTTATCAGATGAGTTCCAGACAATTACAGCTCTCCCCACACCCCACCCCTAGGTAGACTGTTCTTTTGTTCAGAGCTGCATGTCGGGTATAGATTCAGCCTCACCCCCACCCCACTTCAGCCCCTTTCTGAGCTTGACTAAGTGTGCCCTCGTCCATCTCTCCAGCTCTGAAGGTTTTGGTTATGGCTTTACAAGGTCCCACTCCAGAGCCATGACCACTTTGGGTGTGCCTTCTGAGTAATTCTGTGGTGTCACATCCAGTCCATTAACCACAATATTTAGGAATTATTTTATTTAGGCCTTTAATTTGAAACCTTAGAAACAAGTGTTCATTGCAGAATTCAGAGGCAAAGAGATACCCCCAAATCATTGTTCTCCTCCAACTTGTTAAGTCAGATCCACTAAGCTCAGGGCACACTGTACTCTTCTATACAGGTGGACTAGGAACTGGCTTCACTGAATCCAAGGTCTAGTTCGAGAGCTTTCATGGCTTCCGAAAGTTTCAGCATTCCTGTACCAGAAAGTGTAAAGAGGTGAGGTTGAGCCCCAGAAGAAGGGAAAGAGTCCCAACCGCTCTCAGCACCTTTTAATGAGGAAGGTCTCCTTAAAATATTAACTAACTGCCCCCACTGAATTATCTCTGCTCTAAATAACAGCAGTCACATCCTTGGATCCTCAGAGCTAACTGCCAGAATCCCAAAGGAGTCTCGGGGACTCCCCAAAGCACGGGTGGAAGAAGAGGGCCATTGGAAGTGATCCTGCCCCAGCTCTGACGCACTTGGACACCAAGTCTCTCACCTCGCTCTTGTCGCTGGCGGTGCCACTGGGCCAGAGACTCGAGCATCCACTTGGCCCGTAACTTGTGCAAATAGGCGCCATAGATGACAACCTTGGTCAAGTTCGAGGATTCCAGAAACTTCAGCTCGAGCATAGTCTTGCTCACTCGCTCCAGGCACGGGAGTCGAGATCCATTAGGGCCTGTTGTTGTTGGGGAAGGTACGGAGAGGTCAGCAGTCGGTACCGTACCGAGGCCAGGCAACCGAAAAGCCTGAGCTGGACTCACTCACCAAATATGGCTACCAGCTGCCACGTCGGAACCTGAAACACCTCGGGATCTCTTAAATCGTCGGGACACTTGATCCACAGTGGGATATCTTTCCGCCCCGGGCGCGCTCCCATCACGAGTTCCTGGACACCCACAAAGTGGGAGAAAGCCAGCGCTGACTGCCAGCCCAGAGCGGCCGCGAGGGGAGGTCTAGCACCTGGGGACCCCACCCCCACCCCGGCGGGCCCCGCCCCCTGCCCGCAGTCCGGCTCACCGCCCTCTGTCCCCTGAGCCCACGCCTTGACCTGCGGGCCACTCCCGCCCTGACGGCGCCCGGGGCCCACAGGGCTCAGCCGTCGGGAGCGCACCGGGGGAGTCCACCTGCATGGACACGGTTCTAGCAGCAGGAGGGTCTGGTGGGCTTGGAGGTGAGTGAAGCAGGGCCGTTGACTTTTCCGATGCAAACAATTGGGGGAGCCAGAACCCCAAAGGGGGAAAATCCGGGTTTGAGGCTTTCCAGCTTTTCCCAGCAGGAGTTGCCGGATCGAATTTCTGCATCTCAACCAAAAGGAGGGTTTCTTCCTCCTGGATCCTAGGGGACCGAACCCACGGCTCCACTTCGCGGGCGACCTCGACAAGCCCCGGGGAACTCACAAGGTATTCCTGACAGTTAACAAAAAGGAAATCAAGATTGGGACACTCTTGAATCGACTGTCTAGTCGATTCATTAAACGAAGGCGCTACAGTGTCCCAGGATTCCCGTTTCTCAAAGCCCCTGAGCTTTAAAATCCAGACGGATTTGTAGACTCTCGCGGGTCTGACCTGGACACCTCGGCAAACCCAGCGGCCCAGGCTTCTGGCTCGCCTCTCAAAAACATGCTTTATTCATGCTTGGTGCACTGGGCTCGCCCGATGAGGGTAGGATTTTAAAGGTTCAAGGCTGTTGCAGATGGTCTGTATACCTTCTGGTCACGGCCCATACCCGCCTCAGCCGACCATCCTGACCGCTTAAGGCAGACCTTCCATCTTCAATACAACACTAGTGGATCTTTTGCAACCACTAACGTAATCGATGAGGAGCTGGGTATTCACGAGGCTTGGGAATCCAGGTTATTTACAAAGAAGATGGTCTTCTGCACTAGAGAATTGAGGACACGATCTCAACCAAAGATAACAATTCGTATCACCTATAAAACGACAGTATCAGGAAAACATTGGAGATCTGTTTTTATTAGGCTGCGGAGACAAATGTGTGTGATTCTAATAACCCTGAGCACATTGCATAACAACGAGGGCAATCTTAACAGGGGTTATATTAATGTTTAGAAGCTTCTAGTATCCTAGAAAGCACAATCGTGGTTCTCAGGAGAAACATTGCCAACGTCTATAGGATGAAATATCATGATATCTACAATCTAGTTACAATTAGTTGGGGGGGGGGCGTTGTCTCAGGGCTTCAACTCCAGGTATATGGAATCAGTGTCTACATTTTAACCAGTCTCAGGTGTACACCCCAGATAAAATCAACATCTACAAGATCCCCACGTGTAAGCATAAGAGCCACCTGGGGATCTTGTTAAAATGTAGATTGAATCAGAATAAATGGGCTGGAAATGCAAATTCTCAGCAGGCTCTGTGTAAAAAGACAGAAATGGGGCAAATGTCTACCATGAATTCTAGGTGAAGAACATACAGGATGCTATTCATTAAACTAGACTTGTCTGATTTGCTTTTTATAACGTAAGACCTCAAATGAATCTAAATGAGCTACTCTTGCTTATTCCAAATTACACCATTTTCATAAAGGCTTTTTAGTTTGCATGTGGTTTCCTCAAAGTTGTAACATTAGGTTAATCGATTTAAATATTGTAGCTCCTGGTTGAATAGACCCACTGGCTTCACGGCAAGCCCTCATGCATACAAAGCAACAGACACTAAGTAAAACAAAACTGCATTAAAAAACACTCAGCCATAGAATAAATTGACTCATATTACCCTATAGGGCAGAGTAGAACTGCCGTTGTAGGTTTCCATGACTAACTTTTTAAGTTTTATTTGGCTTTATTCACATCATATAATTCAATAATTCAATCATATAACAAAATTGTACATTGTCATTCAGTTCTAGAACATTTTCTTCTTGTAGAGATTATTCATGTAATTTTTTTCTAATTGTGGCAATATAAACAGAACATTCTCCAATTCCACAACTTCTATTTGTATAATTCAATCTGATTATACTCTTCCTGCTATATGGCCACTATTGATATCCTCTTCCAAATTATTCTACCATAATTGAAATAAACTCAAAGCCCCTTCTCGACAACCCTTTTCCCTTCACCTGTGGTAACCATAGGTCAAGTTTGGTATTTTTTCCTTTCATGGTTTTCTTGATATAGTATTCACATATCATATATACTTCTATCGTTAAATCTTTTTAAATCTCTGAGTTGTACAATCACAATCCATTCCAGTGCGCGCCCCCCACCCTTACAGCCCACCTCCTATATAATTCTACCCCTACACTTCAAGTTGTCATGAAATTATGTAACTAGCACACACAGCAACCCTGTAACTTGGTAAAACTGCCCCTGTGGATTTCCAAGCCTGTAAATCTCCCACAGGAATGCTTGTAGTTTTGAACTACTGACTTTGCAGCTCAAAGCATAACCCACTACACACCAAGGTTCCTATAAGTACAATGGGGACATAAGTGGGTGACAAAGACTCAAAATCTTTAAGGATCACCATGCCTTCTAAAGCATTAGCTCACTTAGTCACACAACTTAAGTGACATACAAATTGTGTGTTAGGACCTGTCTCCCGACCTTCCCACCAGTAATTCTCAAATTGTCTGGACAAGTAAAATTGTCCTTTTTAGGGTGGCAGTTTGCTCTCCACTAGCCACAGACCCTGACGGCAGTTGTGCTCAGATGAGCAGCTTAAAGCCACCAGCTGCTCTTCAGGAGATGGAATTTTTACTCGGTAGACAGTCTCGGAACCACTCGCAGGGGCAGTTCTGCCCTGTCCTGTAAGGGTCGTTATGAATCAGCATCAACTCGAAGACAGTTTGATTTGGTTTTAAACCTGTTAAGCCCTGTGGGAGGGAGGCCGGGTGATCGGCTTTCATACGATTACAGTCAAGACTATGAGCGCAATCCTACTCTGAAGCACATGGGGTCTCTAGGAGTCTGGGCATAATGCCAAAGGTTTTGACCTCCCGACCTCCACTGCTGCCAGCTGCTGACAAGAAGCACCCTCATTGCCCCCAGCTGGAAGCTTTAGATAAGTAGGTAAGTGCTAAGAGACACCTAGAATTTGCCAGCTGGTGACGCCTAGTCTAGCCACATAAGCTTGGAGTCTGACTTAGCTATATCTGGACCAGGATCAAGTTTATTCCAGCCTACTCTCGAGTATTGTGTTATTATCGATCCAAGGAGGTGCCCGAGCCCCTTACAAGCATCACACCCTTCCAACCCAAACCTGATGCGGCTGCCCTCAGCGTTGGGCCCAACTGAGGACGGCCAAGGCAGACCTGCGCGGGGTACTGAGTTTTAGGGAGTAGAAGGAAATGATCTCTCCCGGGCACAGGTACCCATAGCCAGCCCATCTTCTGGCACCTTCGATGGATGGATACTCCCATTGCCACCTTCCCTTTCGGTGGCTATTTGCAAGGTAGGCTGTCGACCTAGCCCGGCAATGGCACAGCCCTGAAGAGCGCGTGGAGTCCCCATCATGGCCCTTTGGTTTCAGTTAAGAAGTCTCCACACAGTCCTGTGAAAATGCTTTATTAGAACCATTTAAAGGTCAATCACGATCCTCACTTGGGGCCTTCTTCGCTGGGCGCACTTCCAGCGTGCTCATGGCTCGCTCGAGTCTTCCCACGCCTGTAAAGAGAAGCGCATGCGAGTGGCCAGGGACGAGAGAACTCAGCCCTCGAACCCGTGGCCTCTCCCAGGTGAAAGGTGACTGCCGACAGGGCCCCCGCGCTGCGCTGACACTTCCTGCTTAGGGCCGGCGCCAAGCCTCACCTTGAGCTTGGTATTGGCGGCGACTGCTGGCCATGGCCCGCAGCAGCCACTCTGCCCGCTTCTGGTACCACGGGCGCCCGATGATGGTGATCTCGGCGTCGCCCAGCGGGTTGTCCACTCTCACGTCCACAAGCGCCTCATTCACCTGCTCGAAGAGCTTTAGGAGACACATTCGCCGACCTGGCGCGCGGGCGGGGCGTAAGCAAAGGCGGGGCCGTGAGGGCGCGCAGTGCGAGTGCCCACCCCGCGCGGCCCCCACGGTCCCCTCTCCCGCGCCCGGGGCTCCCGGTGGGCGGCGGGGGAGGAGGCCCGCCCGCTCACCGAAGATGGGCTCCAGCAGCGACGCCTCGAGGTGCATCACCAGCGGACTCTTCAAGTGCTCGGGCTGCAGCCACCAGCCGCGCCGGCGGAGCTTCCGGGGCGGTGGGATCCTCGCGGGCCTGTCCACTTCCATTGCCGCGTCTCCCTCCACCTCCATCGGCGCGTCCGCAGCCTTCCCGCCGAGCTGCCCCGCTGGGCTCTGCGCTGCCTCGGCTCCCGCCATGACGCCCGAGCGAACTCTCGGCGCTAGCTCGGGGGGAACCCGGCGCGGCGGGCGCTATTTCTGGCTTCGGGACCTGACTCCACCCCTTCGCGAAGGCCAAGCCTACCCCAGCAGCCAACCCCAAAGCTCGGCGAGGCCCCGGGAGCAGGCTCGATCCCGCGCCGCCCACTCGCCCAGCCGAACCTCTGCTCCCAACGCCTCGCCAAGCTCCGCCGAGGAGCGATCCCGAATCGAATTAGCAAAGGGCTGCCACCTGTCGGGTTGTTGTTTTATTTCTCTTCCAACATTGGGGTTGGAACAAGTGGACATCCACCAGTCAAAAAAATAAAGCGCGACCTATAGCTTATACCTTAAACTCAAAACTCGTTACCGAGTCGATAGAACAGAGGGACCCAATGGGACAAAGTAGAACTCCCCTGTGGGTGGCCGAGGTTGTAAGTTATTATTGGAGCAAAAAGTCTCACCTTTTTTTTTTAAACAATTTATTAGGGGCTCATACAACTCCCATCACAGTCCATACATATACATACATCAATTGTATAAAGCACATCTGTACATTCTTTGCCCTAATCATTTTCTTTTTTTCCTCTTTTTTTACATTTTATTAGGGACTCATACAACTCTTATCACAATCCATACATATACATACATCAATTGTATAAAGCACATCCATACATTCCCTGCCCCAATCATTCTCAAAGCATTTGCTCTCCACTTAAGCCCTTTGCATCAGGTCCTCTTTTTTTTTTCCCCTCCCTCATGTGCCCTTGGTAATTTATACATCGTTATTTTGTCATACCTTGCCCTATCCGGAGTCTCCCCTCCCCCCAAAAGTCTCATCTTTCAAGGAACTTTGAACGACTTCTGTGCTTAAATATAAAATTAAACTTTTGGGGTTGGGGGTTTGTGTAGGCGGAGTCTTAAGATTATAAGTCATATTTGACACCAAAAGCATAATCCATCAAGGGGAAGATGGTTGCTTGGGGCCTCAACAAGTCAAAAGACAAAACAAACAAACATGGCTTTGTGAAAGACTTGGTTGAAATAGTGAAGAACAAACTGTAGAGGGGGAGAGAGATACAAGAGGGACTTCAAAATGAGCATGGAAGGGGGTGAAGGGAGACACCGGACAGGGAAAGAGATGACAAAATAATAATTTATAAATTATCAAGGACTCATGAGGAGGGGGAGCGGGGAGGGAGTGGGGAAAAAAGAGGACCTGATGCAAAGGGCTTAAGTGGAGAGCAAATGCTTTGAACATGATGAGGGCAATGAATGTACAGATGTGTTTTATACAATTGATGTATGTATGGATTGTGATAAGAGTGGTATGAGCCCCTAATAAAATGTTAAAAAAAAAAACAAACGAGCATGGAGAGGTGGAATTGAAACTTTCCACAAAGCTTTGGAAGTTGCTTAGTATGTAAGCCACATATCTAACAAAGGAGTAGTGTCCAGAAAATATAGAGAAGGCTCCAGCAGAGGGCGGGGCAACATGTCCATATCAGTAAGTCTAGGGGAGGGATCAGTAAATCAATGCTCTGAGATATTTTCAATAGGTATGATCCTACCTACCAATTCACATTTTCCTTACTTACAAAAGCTTTTGTGTAGCTTTTGTTATTATTCCATGATATTAAAGTTTATTAACAGTTTTATGCTTCCAGTTATACACTGGATAAATGATAAATCTGAATTTTTTTGTTTATTAGCCATATTTGGAAGCATTTTCCAGAGAAATAATTAGATATGAAAGACCAACACCGTTTTCAATATTCTGGCTATTTCCTGACCTGTTTCCTTTTTTTTAATTCTACTTTGTTTTTTATTTTTAATCATTTTATTGGGGGCTCATACAACTCTTATCACAATCCATACATACATCTATTGTATGCCAAGCACATTTGTACATTTGTTGCCCTCTTCATTCTCAAAACATTTGCTTTCCACTTGAGCCCTTGGTATCAGCAACTCATTTTCCCCCTCCCTCCCAGATTTCCTCTCCCTCATGAACCCTTGATAATTTATAAATTATTTTGCCATATCTTGCCAAATTGACCTGTTTCCTTTTTAAATATCCCTTGGACATTTTTTAAAATCATTTAAGTGAATACTGGAATCTTTGTCCTGGTACTTGTGACTTGATTGCAAAACATTGTATTACAAAAGAAAGTGCTATTGGGAGGGAGGGGCAAAGTGAGGAGGTGATGCCAAGGGCTCAAGTGGAAAGCAATTGTTTTGAGAATGATGATAGCAACATGTACAAATGTGCTCAACACAATGGATGGATGGATGGATTGTGATAAGTGTTGCACAAGCCCCCAATAAAATGATTAGGAAAAAAAAGAGTGCTATTGATTTCATTTCCAGCCAACTAGAGTCTCCCCTCGTTTGGGAGAACCACAGCCTGAAGCATTAGAGATCAGGGTGTTTCAACTTGAATGTATAAAAGGATTACAGGGATCTCGTTAAACTGCATATCCACTAGGTCTGGAGTGGTAAGGACCCCAGTGCCTCAGTGGTTAAATCGCTCCAGCCTAACCAAATTGTCTGTTTCAAACCTACCTCCCACCTGTGAGAAGGGAAGATGTGGCAGTCAGCTTCCTTAAAGACTGAAAACCCTCGGGAGGTAGTTCTAGTCTGTTCTATGGCATGACTATGGTTTGTTGGTTTGTTCGGTATGGGCAGTGAGTGTGTTTGGGTTTTGTTTTCAGGCACAACAGGTTTGAGGGTCTGAAGTTTAATTGGATTCCCAGGTGATTCTGATCTCCAAAGCTCTTAGATAAAATGTAGATTTGATTCAGTAAATCGGGTGGCAACATCACCCCACCCCCACCCCCACCACTTAGCTGCAATTCACAACAGGGGCCCAATTAGAGTGAACTTGTTTGAAGCTGGTCTAATACCTTCCCTATTTCTCCATTTCAGGTGTGCCTTCACCTTCAAGACAAGCAAACTCAAAGCCACTGCCAGTAAGTAGCGACCCTACAGCAGCCTAACATGTAGCCCTCTGGCCACCTTCCCCCACCTACAGAGCTATACAATCCCTTTCCTTCTTGTCTCTCCCCACGCTGATCTACACATTAAATGCAAATTCTAATAAAATGCCAATCTGGGGAGCAGGGTTATGGTAGGGAAAAATGTTTGGGGCATAGTGAATATGGACACAATATTGTGAATGAAATTAATGTCGCGGAATTATAGACTTAAAATTATTAAAATGGCACATTTTGTGTGACATATCTTACGGCAAAATTTTTAAAAATGTTTTTCAATGTCAACATGCCTTCTTTGTAGATATAAATTACTTCAAAACACATATGGAAAGGGAAAAGATTTAGAATAATCGGTCTGCTTGCTTTTTAGCGCGCTTACTATTCTAGTCCAGGCTTTGTGGAATTGGTGTAGGGATAAAAATCAGTAGACTAGAACAGAGAAACCAGAAATGGTTCCACACAAAGATGTCCACCTGATTTTTTTCTACCTGATTTTTGACAATGGTATAAAAACAATTCAATAAAAGAAAGATAACCTTTTCAAAAACTAGTGCATCCATAGACCAAAAAGTAAACCTCAATCTAAACTTCACACCTCAAGCAAAAAAAGAACACAAAATGACTAGTAGACTCAGGTGTGAAATAAAACTTTTAGCATAAAAAAAGAAAGTTTGGAATATAAGGTTAGGTAAAGAGTTCTTAGCCTTGATACTAAACGCATAATCCATCAAAAAGGAAAATGGATTTACTGGGTCTCCTCAAAAGGGCATGAAAAGACAAGCTATACACGATGAGAAATGTACAAGGGGGTCTTCAAAAGATTCATGGAACGTGAAATTGGAATAAATGGAAACTTTCCACGAGCTTTTAAAAAACCCCTTATATGTAAGCAACTAGCAAATACCTAACAAAGGAGTAGTGTCTATCAAAATAGGAACCACTCTCAAAAATCACTAGTATAAAAAACAAACAAACCTCAAGCGATCCAATTAGAAAATGAACAAAGAAACCATGAAGGGACATTTCACTGAAGAGAATATACAGAACTGGGGGGGAAACACATGAAAAAGTGATGTCTCCCAGCCTGGGGGAATCTCTCCACCCGGCGCTCTGTAGCAAGCAGTGTCCGTTTTCCATCAAAATCAGAAATGAGGGAGGTTCAGTTCGGTGTGCCTACGCTGACAGATGCAAGATGACGACAGTGAGGAACTAAAGAGCCAAACAAAGATCAAAAGAACGTGGTTGCCAGCTGGAGATCCATAGCATCCCTGAGACTCAGAGTGGAGCTCTTGTCTTCTCTTGGCTGTGAACGCCAGTCTAAGTCAGTTTCCAAGGACATCCTCAGCGATGGCAGCAAGGTGGTCAAACTGCCAACCCTCTAATCCCCTCCAATCCCAAACATCAAAATTACAGCCCTGAGGGAACTGGAAGAGGGGGGAATGGGGTGGTGGTGGTTTGGGGTTGATAGCATTGATGACTGTGTGACTCCACTGGAGGGGAGTGGACAACAGAATTGTATGTGAATGGATATAGCGGATGGTGTAAGATATGCAAAAATAAATGAATGAATGAATAAATAAGAGTTCTTAGGGAGTAGGGTGGGGAGGGAGGGATTAAGGGGGAACTAATATAAAAGAGTTCAAGAAGAAACAAAATGTTTTGAAACTGATCGTGGTAGCAATTGTACAATACTGCTTAATATGACTGAACCATGTAATGTTAGGATGTCTGTAAGAGCTCCTAATAAAATGATTTTAAAGAAAGAAAGGAAACGTGTTCAGCATCATTAGTCACTTGTGTATGATGGCATGTATTCTGACCCATAGTAAACCCATGTGACAGGACAGAACTGCCCCCATTGGATTTCCTGGGCTGTCCTCCTCACAGAGGAGCCCCAGTGGGCTGCAAACTTGCAAGGTTAGCAGTTTGAAGCCACCAGCTGGTCCATGGGAGAAAAATGAGGCTTTCCACTTTCATATTTACAGGCTTGGAAATCCCAGTGACAGTGAGGTTTTGTTTGATAATCATCACAAAGCAAAGCCAGGTGGTTTCCGACTGTCAGTCTTTCAGTTCACAGCTGAGTACTTAACCATGGCACCTCCAGGGCTCCATCATTAACCATTACGGATGCAGATTCAAACTAGAATAAGATATGATTTCACACCTATCATAGTGGCTGAGGAACCTGGTGGCATAATAGTTATGAGTTTGACTCCTGACCTCCAGTCAGAGGTTCAAAACCACCAGCTGCTCTGCGGGAGAAAGATAAGAATTTCTAGTCCCATGAAGAGTTAGAGTTTCGAGCAAATGCTTTGAAAATGATGAGGGTAAAGAATGTACAGATGTGCTTTACACAATTGATGTATGTATGGATTGTGATAAGAGTTGTATGAGTCACTAATAAAATGTTTTTTAAAAGAAAGAGTTACAATTTCAAAACCCACAAGGTCAGTGGGACCCTAGCCTGAAGGGTCACCATGAGTTAGAATTGACTCAATGGCAACGAGGGTTTTGTTGTTGTTGAAAATTACAACAGCTAAAATGAACAGTGACAACGCCAAAGCTGGCGAGAAACTGTGTCACTCGTTGCATAGTGCTGCTGGGAATATAAAATGGTACAGCCATTCTGGGAAACTTATTATTAAATGTTGAACTACCATGTGCCCTTGAAATTTCTTTCTTAGATACGTACCTAAGAGAAATGAAAAAATACACCCGTGAATGGATATGTTTTCAAAAACCTGTACAACTAGGAGCTTTATTTGGAATAGCTAAAAACTAGAAACCGGGTGTTCTACAGGCGACCAGTTCAACTGTGGCGCACAACTAAGGAAACTGCTCGGCAATAAAGAGAAGCAAACTATTGGGAGGAGCAACAGCCCACTAGGATCTCCAGAAAATGACCTTCACTGCCATGGAGGTGATTACTCTGGGGCAGGGCCCACTGACCCTGTGGCTTCTGCGGTTTGTTGTTAACAAAAGTTGGGCAGTTCAGAGACTTAAGGAGAATATTTCAATGCAAAATACTCAATTAACATTGCATGCTCCCACCGAAGAGAGCATCAGGTCCTGCTTAATGCCATTCCCATTCAAGTCCACTAGGTTTTATGATGGGACCATCCTGAGTCTGAATCTACTCCACTGCCACAAACAATGTCTTATCTAAATGTAGCCACTTAACTTCCTTACCCCAGTCCCTTATCGCCCAGCCATTTGTCTTTCTTTTCCTGGAAAGCTTTATGCCTTTCTAAATGGAGTGGAGCTCTGATAAACAGTAAATGATTGAATATTTTAATCTGCCTACGTTTGCCTTTGATGGCATTTGGGGTAGCGTAGTGGTTACAGGTTGGGTTGCTTAGCCACAGGGTCAGCAGTTCAAAACCACTCGCTCCTCCACAGGTGAATGATGAGGTTTTCCACTCCCCTCAGGAGTTACAGTCTCAGAAAAAAATCACAAGGGCAATTCTCTATCCTACAGGGTCGCTAATGATCAGAATTGACTTGGTGACGCTGAGTGTGTTTGATTTTGAGAGCCACAGGGGCTGCAACAGTGGGCTCTAATATAGGAACAATTGTGAGGGTGGTGTACGACTTCATTCTTTTGTGTTTCATTCTTTTGTTCATTGCTTGGCTGAGTGAAAACTGAAACAACAAGGTCACATGGTCATGAGTTGAAGGCCCTGATCCAATCTTGTAAGCTTTTGTGTCTACATTAGCATATGTATCCAATAATGTTCCCTCCCACCCCTCCGCCCTCTATGATCCCAGCTGCAACTATGATGCTATGATCTGCTGCTGCTGCTGCTGCTGTGATAGTTAGCCTGAGTGGAACCGTCTTGAAGCAGTCTCCGTTTTGTATCAAGCTATGGAAATTCCCCTGAGGTTAAGGTCAAGCAAACATTTGCCAGAAAATCGCAGCTGCAAAATAAGGCTACACATCTATCTCAAAGAAAAAAAAAACAACTTTTAAAACGTCAAGGCTAACTGCAAGGTCTGCTTCGGTTCTTGCGTGCTTGCGCAGCTGAAAGGCCCCCATGGTTTACCCACCCTATAAAAACCCAAGTCTGGAAGCAATCGGGACCGGCCACTCTCCCTCTCCTGGGGGGGCTGTCCTGTGCAGGTTGTTTTTTTCTCTTTTCTGTCCCCCTTTAATAGAGTTTTGCTTCTTACCAGAGACTGAGTTGTTCTTGTCCGGTTCATGTACAACACTGCCAGTTGTAATTCTCTGACCACGCCTTTTACTCTCCACATCCCTTTTGTGTGCCTGAGTTTCGGTGAGCACTTGGACAGCATTTACGTCATCATACTGACAATCTCCCTTATCGGGAAAATCTGTCTCTTGTGGTTAGGATTTAATACATGTGTCTCTGTAAGTTATATTTTTGGATTTAGGGCCTCTTTTTTTCCCCTAGGACAAATCCATTCAGGTTTGATTTTTATTGAAAACTTTTAAATTGTCAGTGTATGTTACTAGTTTAGGCTTTTCTATCATCTCAACGGTCCACATGTACCACTATGTGTCTCTTCCTACAAAAGTGATGACTTAATTAACTAAAGGGAGGGTGGGAGTGGAGATTCTATTTGAGCTTAAATTCTGAGCACTAGGATTGCAAACAATACTCACTGACATGGACTCTATTCTGACTCATAGAGATGCTATAGGACAGAGTAGAACTGCCCCTGTGGGTTTCCAGAACTGTAACTCTTAAAATGAGGAGCTGATACCAAGGGCTCAAGCAGAAAACAAATGTGTTGAGAATGATGAGGGCGACAAATATACAAATGTGCTTGACACAATGTATGAATGTATGGACTGTGATAAGAATTGTACAATCCCCCAATAAAATGATTTAAAAATAAATTTAAAAAATTATAACCCTTTAAGGTAGTAGAAAGCCTCATCTTTCTCCTGAAGAGTGGCTGGTGATTCAAACTGCTGAACTTGCGGGTTAACAGCCCAATTTATTACTAACTACCAGGTTCCTTTCACTTTAAAAAAGGTTTCTAAAAAAAATCTAACTTCTAACTTACAAGCAATAGAAATAACTGAGGAAAATGTTAAACTGCTCCGTGAAGATGCAATCTGCAAAATCCAGGCAGAAGAAAAGTCTACTGAAAACGCACCCCAGCTTTTTCAACAAGTGAATTACAAGGTAAACGAGGATGTGGAGAGGAAAGCTACAGATTGAAAGAGACAGAAAAGACCTGTCAGTCAGTCATTCACCATGTGAAGGCCTTTTAAAAATCCGAATTAAAGTAAAAACTTGTACTTTAGTAGTTATGGCTCTGTTTTGGGATTAAAAAGAGACTCCATCTTGAATATAAATTATTTTAAATCTTCTCAGTGCCTTTGATTTCTAAGCATTTTTATTTCAGATAATTTGAATTGTACACATATACACACAAATACCCTGAGAAAAACACATAAAGTACTACTTTACCAACTTTCAAGCCAAGCATACATTTGTTTGGGTTTAAATTAGCACTAAAAATAAAATTTTAAATACTTGGAGGTGGTGGTAGTGGAGAATTTTAAGTCAGGAGGGAGGTTCCTAGTGTGGAGGCATCAACAGCCAGGTTAGTATTCCCCGCCTTTATAAAACAGAACCTATAAAGTCATTGGGCTTAGGTAAAATGGTAGTGTACCTTGGCCTCATGCCACTTGTCAGCAAACCATGAGATTATGCTCAACTCTGACTTGTCCGTTTGCAAGGCAACCCAATTTTTCCACTTTGGTTTATAACTCAATTCAAAAGATCTAGAATTTTCATTCAAATTATCTGAGGTAGTTTTTAGAACAGTTTTGTATCATCTTTGTGTTTGAATATCTGAAAATAGTTTTTAAAAGATTAAAGAATTTAATCAGTTCAAAGCATGTAATAAAAGTTAATGTGAAAAGTTTACAAGTAATCGCTTCTCGGCCTTTTGGCTAAGATCAAGTGTAGTATCTGTTCTTATCAGTTTAATATCTGATACGTCCTCTATCGGAGGACAATATATTAAATGGATTTTTGGAGCAGGGAGTTGGAATAGGAGCTTGCTCCGTCCACTCCACGCATCGACCTGGTATTGCAGTACTTCCGGGAACGGTGCACCCCCTCGGGGGATTTCAAAAAAAAAAAAAAAAGAAAAGTTTACAAGTAACACTTGAATATTCTGCTTTATTCATTTAGCTTCCAAATAAACTTTAAAGTCATTATTATTTTGAATTTCCTTGTTAGAAGGCTCCCCCTGTAATCTCCATTTAGGCTTACTTTGGTGTTTAGGATCTCCACTTATAAATGTAGTCATTCATTTCCACAGATTTGTTTTGTTTTTAAGATCACTTTATTGGGGTCTCTCTCTCTCTCTCTCTCTCGTTCTCTCTCTCTTTGAATCTATTTGGGATTTATTAGGGAGGTTAATGGATCACCCGAAGTTAGGATGAGAATGCTTTATAAGGACTCAGTCCTTTTGTACCCCGTGAATTTTCTCAGCCCTGCTAGTACATATCCCTTCCTGTGATCCTCAGCCTCCGAGCCACATGGTCCCTTGGTCTCTTCTCTGCTGCTGAGTGTATTAAGAAGTTCCTTTAGTGCTGATACCTGTTCCTGCCTGAGACACCCAGCTTTACTTGTTCCATGGGCTGGGAAGTTTCAGCAAGGCGCCTCTTTGTCTCATGGTCTCTGTGCTGAGGCTGCTGTTGTCTCTGCCACTTCAGGTAGGATCTCCCATGTGCTCCTCTGGTGGCTCTCTTTTCTTGATGGTCACAGGATTCCCTTGCTGCTTTGGAGATGGCTCACATTCATACCCAGAGGAATGGCAAAATTGGCTAATTGCCAAGAGAGAGTCTTCTGCACTTAATTTCCATGCTCCCTGCCCAGCATTTGGTGGGAGCTACAAAGACTGTGATTGGAAGAGCTGAACCAAGAACCATACTTTATCACGCCAGCGCACTGCCATTGACTTGTTTCCGACCATGGAGCAGAGTAGAACTGCTCTTACTGGGGGTTCTTACAGCTCTTATAACAAGCCATACATCAATTGCATCAAGCATATTTGTATATATGTTGCCCTTATTATTTTGTAAACATTTACTTTCTATTTGAGCCCTTAGTATCAGCTCCTCTTTTTAGCCTCCCTCTTCCCCTCCCACTCTCATGACTCCTTGATAAATTATTTTCCTGTCTTACACTGTCCACAAGTCTTAAGGATGGTTTTCCCAGGAATGGTATTTAACTTACTTGGTCCGGCAATTTAGGATGAAACTCACAGTTGCCAAGTTCCTTAAGAACCACCTCTTCCCCCAGCACGTTATCCGCTGGTGGACAGATAGTAAATACAGTTGGCTCCTGTGTATACAGTTCTGCTAAATAAATCTCATTGTGAAGTTTGAGAAGCATAATCACAGAATATAGAGAATGAAGCATAATGAGATCTGTAATCTCCAAATTAAATTGATCTTTGTATCCAGAAGGAGCTTGTGTCTTCACATGTATACTTTGTGCCTTCATAAAATTTTAAAGAGACAATGATCACCATCTATCACATTAGGGGGTGCTGTCATCCCCTAATTTAATTGTTTTCAATAAATTCTGAGTTTTCACAGGGGATCTAGGATGATGGACCCCTCAGGACCAGCGGTGAGTGGCGAGACCGGGAGGGAAGGGGATGTAGAAAGGGAGAACTGATCTCGGGGATCTATGTGTAGCCTCCTCTCTGGGGGATGGGCAATGGGAGGGTGGGTGAGGGGAGAGGCTGGGCAGTGTAAGATAGGATAAAGTAATAATTTATAAATTATTGAGGGTTCATGGGGGAGGGGAGAGTGGGGAAGGAGGGGGAGGGGGGAGGGAAAGGAAAATGAGCTGATTCCAGGAACCCAAGTAGAAGGCGAATTTTGAGAATGATGAGAGCAACGAATGTATAGGGGTGCTTTACTCAATTGATGTATGTGTGGATTGTGATGAGTTGTATGAGCCCCAATAAAATGATTTATTAAATTAAAAACAAACAAAAATAAATATTAATATTTTATACGTCTAAAAAAATTCTGAGTTTTTCTCTTTAGCAAGTAACAAAAGTACTTGACACTAAAACAATTTATGCTAATGTATTCATTTCACTTAGCGGTGACATATGTAACATTCTGTACTATTATTTATAGAACGAGCAAATATGAGATTTAAAAAATGTTTTCATAAATAGCAAAAAGTAAATGAAAACCAAAATGCTTTTGCCACCAAGTAGTTGATCAAATAAAAATAATTTTCATGCTAACTGTGAAATGTGTCAAAATGTTAATAGTTATTACAAATCAAATAAAAAGAACATAGTTTATGGAAAGGCAGGGTTCATTGAGGATTATCATAGAATTTCCTCCCATGTTTTATTTCTCAAGTATTTGCATGGCATCCCCTGTGAAAGCTACAGGGGATAACTGGTTTGGGGATAACAGAAAGTCCTGCCTGTGGACCAGACAGAGGTCAACAAGTTGACCAATGTAAAGAGGCTGATTCCTTTCACCAACACAACAGATTCAGGCTTAGGATCCATTTGTACTTCATGGTTCTCATTCTGCAGCTTGATAAGAGTATGTGTGGCTTTTAAATTTTATCTAGCACACCCATCTCCTCCAGACAGGAAAAACTTCCCCTTCATCCTCACCTCACCTCACTCTCTACACCAGGTGGTATAGTTACCATAGTTACCGCTGGGCTGAGAAGAGCATGGTGGGCCATGTAGCCATTGTGTTCATGTGGAACTTGTACATGGGCCAAGAGGCACTAAATAGTTCACTCACTGAGGATCACCACGAGTCAGCACTGACTCAGTGGCAGTGAGTCTGGGGTTGGGGTTTTTCATCCTCATTCCTGACAGGTCTTTCTTTCCATGTCTCAAGCTTGCTCCAGATGTCTTCTTCCTATGGACAGTTTCTGTCATTAAGAGCAGAGAAAAGTCAACCGCTTCATTTTTTACAGATTCTCTTAAACCTCTGAGATGACATCCCTTCCAGCAAATCCTGCTGCCGGAACGGTACAAATGTGGAAATAGGGGCCACGTTTTGTCTTCAGCAGATTATGTTGGGAGGTAAAGTCACTACTTAGACTGTTTCAGGGTTTGTCCCTGGGCTGGTCTTTCCGGCCATTTTCCTGTCTGCTACAATTAGAGGGAAGCATGGAGGGGGCTGCCGCAGACCAGGCTCTGTGGGAAGGCACAGGAAGGGAGGCCCGGATCCTGCCACTTTGAGTGAGCTCACTTCTGTTGCCCTACCGGGCTGCACCTCCAGAGTTTGCTTAAAAGTGACCTGCCCAGGCAAAGGGTTGAGAAGAGGCGCAAAGAAGTTGAGTGGTAATACCCCAGTTCACGGTGCTTTCTTCGGGTGGGATATACTGGTGAGGCCTTGGGGAATCCAGTATTGGGTTTTGGTTCTTTTTCGACTTCTATCATCGAAATTCATTTTCTTGCTGAGAATCTCAAACCGGTGCCTCTTGCTGCCATGTGCCAGCCGGCAGGAAGGGGCTCAGGGGATGGCGCCAGTGAGCACGGCAAGGCAAGCCCAGGATGCCAAGGAGCCCCGTACTGCGTGACTGTAGCCAGCCTCCGTTCTCACCTCGAATATAATTTAAAGAGAACATTAATTAAGTCTTAAAAGAGAGACAACCTCAAGCTTCCCTCCATTGATCATGACGTTATCTATTGGTCCAATTGTGAGGAGTTTGGCTTTCTTCACATTGAGTTGCAATTCAGATTGAAGGCTGCAGTCCTTGGTCTTTATTACCAGCATCTCAAATTCTCCTTGAGATCAGCAAGCAAGGTCATGTCATGTGCACATCACAGGTTGTTAATAAGCCTTCCTCCAATCCCGATGTCTACTTTTTGTTCATATATTATTTGCTCAGCATACAGGTTCAGTAAGTATGGTGAAAGGATACACCTTTCCTGACTTTCACTTGTGTTGTAGGACACCCTGGTTCCTTTCCTATGACTATCTCTTGGTCCCTGTACAAGTTCCACAGGACACAATGAAGTGTTGTAGAATTCCCGTTCTTCTCAGTGCGTCCTGTTCTTGGTTATGATCCACATGGGCAGATACCTTTACATGCTCAATAAAACAGAAGTAAATGTTTCTCTGAGGTTTTCTGCTTAGACTCAGGATCTTTCTGACATCAGCCACATCCCTTGTCCTATGTCGTCGTTGTCTTAATCTGGCTCCAATTTCTGGCAACACCCTGTCAATACACCGCTGTAAATGTTGTTGAATGAGCTCCAGTGAAATTTTACTTGCATATGATATTGATGATATTGTTTGATATTTTCCACATTCTTTTTTCTTATTGTTTTATTAGGGGCTCATAAAACTCTTATCACAATCCATACATCCATCAATTGTGTAAAGCACATTTGTACATTCGTTGCCCTCATTGAGGGAGTACTTGAGTGGAGGCCCAATGTCCATTTGCTACCTTATTACTAAACCCATAAATATATGCACATAGATCTGTCTCCCTTCCCCCACAGTTTCTGTTGTTCGTCCCCCTTGGGGGTGGTGGTCATTGTAATTGGTTCCCCCTTCCTCTCTGCCTCTTCCCACCTTACCTCTATCCTCCTGGTATCGCTACTTCCATTCCTGCTCCTGGATTCTGTGTGTCCTGAGCTCTTGTCTCTTATCTGTACCTGTGCACATGCTATAGTCTAGCCCACAGTGAAAGACAGGATTGGAGTCATGCTACTGGGGCAGGGGGGGGGGGGAGGAGAGTGAGTAAGTCTCAAGGAACCAGAAGAAAATTGTGTGTTTCATCAGTGCTTTACTGTGTCCTGGTTAACTCATCCCTTCCTGTGACCCTTCTGTGAGGGGATGTCCCATTGTATACAGATGAGTTTTGGGTCTCCAAACCCCCTAGTTCTCAACAATATGTTTTTTGTTTATTTGTTTTTGGTTTTCTGATGCCTGTTTTCTGATCCTGGCAACACCTCATGATTGCAGAGCCTGGTGTGCTTCATCCATGTGGGCTTGTTGCTCCTGTTAGATGGCTGCTTGTTTAACTTCAAGCCTTAAAGAACCCAAACATTTTTTTCTGACTTCAGACATGTTTTATTATAATCTTATACAGTCTACATAAATTTGAACTTTCATTTATTTGGGTTCAGTTATAACATAGCATAATAAAAATGAAAGCACTGGACCTCTGAAATGAAGCAGGGAATCACCACTCAATAAACACACTTGATTTATTTTGTATTAAAGGGTTAAGTTTACAACTAAATTCTTACAAAAAGTTTAGCACGAATAAGTACATCATTACACTTTTTTTACACACACGGTATTCAGTAGGCTTGTGTCAAAACGGTAATTTCTGGATCCTTCTAGTATTCATGCTCCACCTTTGAAAAAAGGCAAAGTCTGCTTAAATTGGGCAATTCCTTATGATTTTAATGTTTTGCTCCCCATGGTGGGAATAGTGTTTGGGCCAGTTCCAGACGGGGCAGCTCCCACCTCTTCTCTGGCTCCTCAGCAAGATGAAATTTCACAGCCCCCATCCCCAGCCTCTCGGGAAGATGGATGACCTACTGAACTATGCAACTCGGGCCTGAGCACCCCAGGAGGCTATTTACCTTCCCAGGCCCATCTGTACAGCCCCTTCCCCAGCACTTCAAAGAGCAGGTCTGCAAACAAGATGACCTCCCAGGGATCACATCCTGACTCAAGGCCCTGCAGCTGCAAGCAAAAAACAACAAAATTCTCCCTTCTGTTAACATGTACTTCCTTAGCTCGAACCCTATATATCTCCCACCGCCTCACCAACAGACTGCGGCTTCCCTGACCTAACTCGTCAGGTCCGGGGCTCGTCCGGGAGCTTTCCCTTGCCTTAATAAAGCCTCGCTATACTTCTCATTCCTGACTAAGCCTCATCTCCGGCGCCTCCATCTCCATCCTCTCGAATAGAATATAAAAAAATCCTTCCAACTGCAGAAAGGGCATTTAAAAGTCTTTTTCATAAATAACCAATATCAGTCCAGGTTAGAGAACACCCTGGGGTGGATGATCCTGACTACATGGACAGCTGCCCTTCCACCCAGAAGAATTTATTTCAGAGGACAGCACTGAAGCTGCAGCTCAGGGAGAAGGACCTGTCTGATCAGAGTACATGGGAGCAAATAAAGGGGGAGGAAGAGAGAGTGGAGCACATCCTGGCCCACCAAGCCTTGAGGATGATAGTCTAGCTCAGAGCAGCCAATCCACAGAGAGGACCAGATGGCCGGCCCCACTATGAGACATGACATCCCTCATTGACCCATAGCCCTACAGGGACAACACTGGAGACACAGTGTGGGAAATGTGCCCGATCTGATCCCACCACACCAAGGCAAAACTCTAAAGGCGAGCAACAGAACAGCAAGGGGAACAGAGCAACGAAGTCCCCAGGGAATACCAAAAATAGACTTTGGGGCCAGGGCTTGGCACCCCATCAGACTCAAATGGAAAGCACTCATAAAGGCCAACAAACAATCCTTCTTTCTTGTTGATATTGTATGTTCTTTTTCATTTTTTGGTCATTGGCTTTTTGTTGTTGTTTTCTTTTCTTTAGTTGCTTGGTTTTGCTCTGTCTTGTTTTTGTGTGTGTTATCTCCGCAAGTCTGTCTAAATAAGATAGGCTGGATGAACAATCTGGAGAAGAAAACAACAGGACTGACAGTTCTGGGGGGACATGGGAGAGGGGGAGGTGGGGGAGGGAAGGAAGTGGTGTTAACAAACCCAGGGACAAGGGATCAACAAGTGATTCAAATTGGTGGTGAGGAGGGTGTAAGAGGCCTGGTAGGGCGTGATCAAGGGTAATGTAACTGAGAGGAATTGCTGATACCCAAATGAAGGCTGAGCATGACAGTGGGACATGAAGAAAGTAAAAGGAAATAGAGGAAAGAGCAAGGATGCAAAGGTCGTTTAAAGAGGTCTAAATAAAGAAATGCATATATGTAAATATATTTATATATGAGGATGTGGAAATAGATTTATGTGCATATATTTATAGGCATAGTATTAAGGTAGCAGATGGACATTGGGCCTCCACTCAAGTACTCCCTCAATGCAAGAATACTTTGTTCTATTAAATTGGCATTCTATGATGCTCACCTTCCCGACACAATCACTGAAGACAAAGCAGGTGCATAAGCAAATGTGATGAAGAAAACTGATGTTGCCCGGCTATCAAAAGATATAGCATCTGGGGTCTTAAAGTCTCAAAAGTAAACAAGCGGCCAGACGCAACAAAGCCTACAAGAAAGAAGCACACCAGCCTGTGTGATCACGAGGTATAGAAGGAATGAGGTATCAGGCATCAAAGAACAAAAAAATCCTATAATTGTGAATGAGGAGGTAGTGTGGGGTGGAAACCCAAAGCCCATCTGTAGGCAACAGAACATACCCTTACTGAAGGGTCACGGGGAAGAGACAAGCCAGTCAGGGTGCAGTGTAGCACCGATGAAACATACAACTTTCTTCTAGTTCATAAATGCTCCCTGCCCCCCTCCCCTATTATGATCCCAATTCTACCTTACAAATCTGGCTAGGCCAGAGGATGTACAGTGGTACAGATAGGAACTGGAAACACAGGGAATCCAGGAGGGATGATCCCTTCAGGACCAGTAGTGGGAGTGGCAATACCAGGAGGGTGGAGGTAGGGTGAGGTAGAAAGGGGGAACTGATTACAAGGATTTACATATAACTTCCTCCCTGGGGGACGTACAATAGAAAAGTGGGTGAAGGGAGACGTTGGACAGTGTATGATATGACAAAATAATAATTTATAAATTATCAAGGGTTCATGCGGGAGGGAGGGGGAAAATGGAGATGCTGATGACAGGGGCTTATGTGGAGAGCAAATGTTTTGAGAATGTACAAAGGTGCTTTACACAATTGATGTATGTATGGATTGTGATAAGAGTTATATGAGCCCTCAATAAAATGATTTTTTTAATTCCATATGTCTGATAACAGTCTGTAAATTCTTCTTTAGACTCATGCAGCACATGCAATGACACCAAGTGCAGGAAGATCACAGGCCAGTGTGTGGATAGTCTTGTGGATCCAGTGGTAGTGGAAGTATCTTAGCACTGTCAGGGTTCTCCATGTGGCTTCTCCAGCTCTAAGGCTCTGGCTGTAATAAACATAGCTCCATGTGGCTTGTCAACAGGAATGTCTTGCAGGGAGAGAGTATATCTAGCCTCTAGTGAGCTAGTTATCTCCTTAGCACCGCCAAATGAAGTCATAAAGTGCAACCTGATTGATAGGCTAAACTCCATCCCCTCATTCTTACTAGTGTCAAGTTGATGCCAGATTGTGTAACTACCACACTATCAGACAGATAACTTGTAAACTTGATTATGGTGGATCTAACAATGGTATGATATGATACTTGGTCAGTTGAACTACCTCTTGAGCCAAACTGTATTTACTCTAGGCTCATCTATTGTTCCACAACAAAAATTTCTTCTCTTTTAAAATATTGATGGTGTTATCTCTATTTATTTTTGTCTCTATTATTATTTTCTTCTTGCTGTTTTGTTTTTTGTGAATATTATATCAAAAACACTAATTTACAGAAAAGAAATTAAACTTGACCAATGGTTACTATGGGTCAATGAGGAAAAGTTTTTGCTTAGGGGGCATTGAGTTTATGTTACTGGTGGTGGAAAATTTGGAAAAAGGTATCAGTGATGGTTGTACAACACAAAGAGCATTATCAATAGCACCAAATGATGCATGTAGAAATTGTTGAATTGGAAAACAAGAACAACAAAGGAAAAAGAAAAAATCCAATTACAGCAGGACATCTCCCAGCTATTGTGCACATTCCTCCTGGGAGCCTGGCTGCAATGTTGAGTGTGCTGCGGGCATTTAATCAATTTATTTCATTAGCTGTAAAACTACAACACTCAGGCCACAGTGGTTTTTAAAACTGGATGTGGAATAAGCTTTGGGTATCAGGACCAACATTTCAAAAACTCAAGTCCTTTTAATGATCTCAAAGTGCTGCTTAGGTAGCAAGGTTAAGTCCTGGGCGGCTATCCAGAGGGCCGGCTCCTCAATGGGAGACAGATGTGGCAGTATGCTTCTGTCAAGCTTTACAGTTCTTGGAAAACCATTGAGTAGTTCTATTTGGAGTGCCGCTGAGTTGGAATCAATTAGATGGCAATGGGTTTGCTCAAGCAGCAAGAGTAAGCGCTATTTCAAAAGTGAATTGCATGAAGGTTTACCCAGGAAATTGTCCATTCAACCATTCATACATAGTTTTTTTCCCTTCAACTCACTCATTGTGATTATCACAGTATCTCATCACTTATCCCATGGACCTGTTTGCTTCATTCCTCCTTTCATAACTCTTTGTCCTTGGCTAATTGTTGCTCTTCTAATCTCAAATGGTTTGTTGTTCCATGGAATGCTTACCTCCCTTTAGACCTGCCTATTGTTTGCCTAAAAATGAAGCCAATGGGATAGTGCATTTCCAGACAGGAAGGGTGGCTATAGGGCAAAGTCCCGGAGGTTCCACTCGCTTCAGTCTGTCCAGTGGGCCTGGTCTTTTTAATGATTTTGAACTCTGTTCCACATTTTTCTCTGACTATATCCAGGACCTTTGAGAGCAGTGGTGGTAGCCAGCCACCATCTAGTTCTACTGGTCTCAGGGTTGTGGAGGCTCATATGGGCATGGATCATTAGTCTGTTGGACTAATTGTTTCCATAAATCTTTGGTTTTCTTCCCTCCTCTTTCCTGTTTGGGGTGGGGGCAGGAAGACCCATAGTTGCACTTAAATGGCCCAGTAAATGTCCGTCTTTTGTTTTAAAGGTCCGTCTTTTGTTTTAAAGGTTTTGTCCGTCTTTTTGTTTTAAAGGTTTTGTGTGTGGGTTACTTTGTCGGTCTTTTGTTTTAAAGGTTTTGTCCGTCTTTTGTTTTAAAGGTTTTGCGTGTGGGTTACTTTGTAAAAGGATCATTCTTGTTTGTCAGAATAAGCAACATCATCGAGAAGCGGGATAACAGGGGCTTCGCGGGGAGACGCACAAGATGCAAGCTTGTAGCTCAGCCAAGGACCAGCCGGTCCGGGGATTGGCTAGCTCGAGGCCAGATCCCACGGTTACGAGGCCGGCTAGAGGAGGCAGGAAGGTCCCGCCCTCGACACCTCGCCGGCCAATGGCTGCGCGGCCCGAGCGTGGCGGGAGGCAGGGGCGGGGCTCGCCGCGCGCGCGGCTTAAGTAGCGGCTGCGTGGTGCTCCGGCCTGTTTGCCGCGGGCAGCGCTCCTCCCTCGGTGTTTGGACCGGGACGTCCCAGGACGCGCCCGGCTCTTTTTCTCCTCAGAACCATGTCCAGGCAGGAAAGAAGCGACCACACCTCCTCCAGGGCCGTTTCTGCCCGGCGGAGCTCGGCCATGTCTTGGGCTCCGGAGCGGAGGCCGGCGGAGGAGGAGACGAGTCGCAGAGGTCGCGGGGCGCGGAGAGGCGGCCGAGGCGGCGGCGGCTGGAGGGACACCGCCAGCCCCCCCGAGTCCCCGCCCGCCGATCCCGAGGAGCCGCCGCTGTGTTTCCGACTGAGGAACAGCCTAGTGGGCGCGGTGATCGGTGAGAGCGCACGGAGGGTGGGTGGGGCCGGGGGCGGGGCCGGGCGCGGACATCTCCGCCCCACACTCCTCGCCTCCAATCAGCTCCCACGGGGTGAGCGTGCGGGCGCCCTCTCCCGGTGGGGTTTCTGAGACCCGTGCTGAAAGGATGTCACGTCGGGCACCTTTTCGTCGTTTTCAAATGCCTTGTTTTGGGAACGCAGTTAGAGGATTTACAGGCCGGGAGCATGTGAAATATGGCAGGTATGGCACGTGCCCTGGGTGCCACCTGAAGTGGGGGCGGGGGGGGGCACAGCAAGCAGTGTCTGAATCACCTCAGATTTCATTGTCAGCTGGGAGAGCTCATGCAGCACGTTACAACTACCACTGGGCGTATCAGAGCCTCTGCGGTCAAGGCGGTCTGCGTGACCTTGCTCTGTTACGTGTAGACAGAAGAAAGTGTTATTTTTAAAAAAAGACATCATTTTAGACCAATTTTCAATGCCGATAGCAAGGGAAGTGCAGTTGTCATTTTCCTGTAGTGCCATGTGTGTTAAATAAAAGATGAGCAAGCTTGGCTTGTATTTTTCAGTGGATGTTATAGTCAAGTTCTCTAAAAGATCAGATGTCTGTACACCTGTGTTTGTAATGCCTTCGTTCAGACTGCTAAAACATCGAGATTTTGGCAGCTTACCCTAAAATGAACCACAGCACTGTACTAAAATTAATCTCTGCTTGAGCACCATTTAGCAACAGAAAGAAGGTATAAAATATTATTGTAGGACTGTGTAAGCATTAGGCATATCTTGTATTTTACATTTGGTACCTTCCCTTCTGGAAATAGGGATGCTTTTTCTTTAATACAGCTTATATTTTACAGGGTTTGTTTTGTTTTAAGAAAAGTAGTTCAAAAGGAAGATTTGATCCTTTAGTTGAGATTAAAACTGAAATGATAAATAGTAACAATTTTGCTTTTGTCCTCAAAGCTTTACCTTAAATTTTTTTTTTTAAGCTATTGCTTGGAAAAGGAACAAATGTTGTAGGCTAATTGCTAGGCCTGCTAGAAATTCATTGGCCCCTCTGGAGGCTCAAGCTCAAGGATGTGAATGAGGCCAACAGTCTGCAGTGACTCCCCTCAGCCCTTAGGCCAGGTCTGCAGGCACTTGGTGAGCACTTGCGAAGGGCTGCTGATCACCCCATTGGCTTAAAGGTGGATCCCATTAATGTTTGCATGGGCTGATATAAAACAGCCTTCTCTTTCTGTGGGGAAAGATTCTCTTTCTGTCACGTCACCAAGATTTGGATTAGAAAGCTCCTGCTTTCAGCTTCCGAGTGGAATGTGGTTATTGGACCCTGAGAGCCTTTGGGCAATTTAGGGGAAAACAAGAGAAGCTTTTAAAGCGAGTTGATAAATCCCCTTTGTTGGTTTAAATTTATGGCCATATATTCCTTTATTTTTAAAAACAGGCCGTGGTGGGTCAAAAATAAGAGATATCCAAAGTTCAACAAACACCAAAATACAGGTAAGTGATGGATGTGTCGCATCTCCTTCCTAAACCCCAAAAGAGCCTAGTTTATTTCTAACCAAGAATTAGACTCAGCCAGCAGCTAAGACCTACTTCTCTGCTAACATACTGTGGTAAATTAGGTAATGGCCAAGCTGCTGCACGCTGCCATTCTTATCAAGAACTCATCTAAGCTGTGGCCCATTCCAGGTCTAGGTTCTGTGAGTCTTAGAGGGAAAAAAATTTCAAGATAATCTCAATGTACAAGGGACACCTGGGAGGGTAACGAATGTACAAATGTGCTTTATACAATTGATGTAAGTATGGATTGTGATAAGAGTTGTATGAGCCCCCAATACAATGTTTTTTTAAAAAGGACACCTGTCCGGATTTCTTTCTCTAAAACATTGACTTCGCCCTGTCCTCCCAATCTTAGTGCACGTCCATATCATTCACCAAACTGCTAAGCAAAACATCTTACCTTATAACCATGATCTCCGTCTCACTAAGCTCACTCCGACCCAGAGCGCCGCTCTCACTAGCTCTTTCTGCTTCTTGTGCTTCTCCAGAGGACTGTTGTCATGTAAGGTAGCCTCGTCTAACTCTCACTTCTGGTCTTTGACTCCTTGCTGTCCTCCACAGTGACCAAAGCAGCCTCTCTGAGCAGACAGAGCATGTGTTCTTATCCCTCTTCTGCGTAAGAACTTCTTGATATATGTGCTTGACACGATGGATGGATGGATGGATGGATTGTGATAAGAGTTTTATGAAGCCCCAATAAAATGATTAAAAACACAAAAACAACTTCTTGATATATCAGACTCTCCAGAAGTCAAGATTCCTTAAAGTGATCCCCTTATTCTGGCAAATTTGCCGACCTCTCCCCTTCCTCTTCTCACGGTCCCTTTGGTCCCTTTCCCCATTTCGTCTGGAAGACGGTTTACTGCTTCCTCACCCTCTTTCAGGTCAGCTTCCGTCATACTTCCTTAGGAAAATCTAGATGCTCCTCCTCCCCTTCTGAGTTAGGGGTCCCTCACCCGTCCTCTCAGCACCTCATGCTGTTACCATTTCAGCACTTGCAAACTGTTGTGTCTGTGAACACCCCCCCCCCCATGATAAGCTTTGTTTGAATAACCCGCCCAAGATAACTCCTGATTTCCAGTTTCTAGCTAAACATTATTGAATGAGTGAGATTTTAGGAGATTATGCACATTTTAAAATGTTACATTTAGTTTCCATCTTCAAAGGGTGATTATGCCAGCTTTGTTGTAGGCTTAACTTCCACTTGTATGAGTATATTATCGCCTCAAATGAAAACTTTCATTTATAGAGCCTGGCAGTTCAATAAACTCTGGCTTACAGAGCACACAGGTTAATTAATTTCATCCCTACTGTAATTCTGCATAATTAGCCAAATGTTCACTATTACCATTGTATAGATGAGTCAAGTCGGATTCAAAGTCATTGAAACCACATTTCAGATTAATACCTTAGTTGTCTCTCATTATTTCTTTACCTCCTAGCTGGTATAGTCTTTGTAAATTTTACAGATTGCCCTGTTCCTCCATCCAATCAAAAGCTACATCCTAGAGTAAATCTAAATAGCATGTACCTCAAAGATCAGAAATTCAGACATACTGACATCACAATGCATTGTTACTTGATACTTTTATACTGTTTGAAGTGTAGTGATAGCAGAGAAAGGTGGGGGAAGTAAAGAAAGAAAAAGGCAATGGGGCTTTGGTCTCACTCATTTTCCTTCTTCATATCTAGATAATGAAAGGGTATCAGGAGGCCGAAGTCAAAATTTTTGGAAGCAAGGTAAGGCAGACAAAAGCAAAAGCAGTGATAGATACTCTTGTTAAAAGACAAGAAGAAAACTACAGTTCAGATTCCAGAGTTGGTAAGTAATTGTTACCTACTGAAACCCTTTTAGAATTTTAAGATTTCTTTGAATGTTATGAGCCTCTAATAGTTGAGTCCTTTGCAGATACAAAGCCTTAGATTTTCATCAAGGAATCTGGACTGTTACGTATTTGTATTAATATAAATCCTTTTTCTGTCAAAGCCCAGAATACTCCAAAAATGAGTTGAAATCTCTGTGATTAAGCATAGTACCTTTACTTTTACTCCAAAGAGCTGGGGGTGGGGAAACAACCTTTGTGTACAACTCATATTCATGTATTAATCTGGTAAGCATAGTTCTGCCTCTGTGAATGACTTTTACTGAAAGTTTTGCCCTATCACCTACCCCCTTTGGGAAAATAGTGTCCACTCACTTAAGAGTTTAGTCTGTATGAATCAACAATTTGTGTATTGTGGTCTGAAGCCGGCCAATACTTGTATAATTTCCTTTTCCAACATTGTTTTAAATTCTATACCACTGGCTAAATTAATGACATTATCAGTAGAACTGCTTTACACCCTAAGAGGGTGATTGATAATGTGCTATAACATAAAATGATAATAAGGTCTCTAAAGAGAGCCTGAAGTGTCAGCTAAGCCCATGGGAAATGGGCACACATGGCATACATGGAAAATGTTTGCCAGCTTGCCCTATCCAAGCCCAAAATAAATGATCAAGTCCACATCCAAAGAGGGGGTGGAATCAGAGCTTAAATTGTGAAAACCCAGTTTTCAAAAAGCTGTGTATGACCATGGAAGCCCCAAATCCATTGACAGGGTCCCCACATGTATTACACCTCTATTGAACCCCACTGACCGTAGACCAGGTCATCACAGGTGAAGAACCTAGCTACCATGCAGAGTGCATTGGAAAGTGGCTTATTGCTGATGCACTAAGGTTGAAAAGTAACGCCTTTTAACCCATTTAAAATGTATTTTAGTTTTTAATGTATTTTGCTTTCTTTCCTATTGAAGTTTTTCTCTGTTTTACTTTGTTGTTATTGTTGTTTTGTGTGTTTTTGCATGTTTTTCTGTCTATGCAACCAGGATAGGTAATCTATGCAACCAGGATAGGTAAATCTATAGAGACAGTAGCCTGATTAAGGTTCCTTTCAGGTGTGGCAGGGGAGGTTGGGGGGAAGCGGGGAGCTAATAACAATGAGAATACAAGAAAGAAAAAAGTGTTCTAAAATTGACTAGTGACAATTGTAGAACTCTTATTAATATGGTTGAACTCCTATTAATATGTATGATGTGTGAATTATATTCTGATAAAATGGTTAAATAAATACACCTCGGTATTAATTGTAGATCAAGAATTAATACTGACATCTGATTTTTGGTCTCTTCACTAATTGGACTTTGAAAAATATGTACCACATATACTCGAGTATAAGCCGACCGAATATCAGCTGAGGCACCTAATTTTACCACAAAAACTGCATAAAAATGTGCTGGAAAACTCGGCTTATACATGAGTAAATACGGTAGTTACTTGTTATTTTAAAATTTTCCAGTCTAGTTAGAGTAAAAAATCTAGGGGAAAAGCCATCACTGAACCACATCCAGAAGCATCCTGGAAGTAAAAGTCCAGAAATGTGGGTTCAGTTTGCGGAGTTGCCGGTAGCTCAGTGTTTCCTGAGATGGAACTTAAACCTGTCATAGGTCCCATTTCCTCATCTGCTAGCCCAGGATGACAGCTGCTTCACAGGACTAGTATGAAGATCAAGCAGTGCAGGGGATACGTTTTAGCACACACTGAACTCTCATTCTATTTCCCGCTCATCTCCTGTTAATTTAAAAACCACAACAACTTCCTGTTTCATGAATGTGTTGATTCATGAATGTGTTGATAGCGAAAACCATACGGGAATCAGCCCAGCATGGTAGTACAAACAAACTCCTATGTTATATTTCAGGCAGTATCGTCAGGAAATTGTAACATAACTTTGGGGGTTATGTATTGGCCAGATTTGTTTATGAGCTTATGTAATTCAGTAACTATTCTTAGCACATCTCGTTGCATTTGAACCTTTAGCTGGAAGAACTGTGAGCACAGATGACCATGTGGACACAGAGGATGAGATAGACTGGGACCAAATTCGAGAAGATGCTTTGAAATGGAAAAAGCAGAAGTGGGCAGGTTAGTGTTGGTTGTATCATAACATTTCCCTGTGTGGTTGGTGGTTTCATTGAACTGGAGTGCCGATCTCCTGTAAAATGACTATGCCTTTTAGTTTTAGTGAGAAAACCTGTATGGAAAATGACGGCAGGGAAGTTAACATCCTGCATATTAAGTCCCTTGGTCATGATAGTTTCTGTATCTGGTTATTTAAGCTATTAATGAAATTTTAAAATGTTAACCTCATTTATTCCTTCTTATATTTGAGGTGACTCCCTTTGAAATGGCAAGAACATTAGACCCAAGGAAAATAAGTACACTCACCAGAAGTTAATTTTTTGTTGGGATTGATCAAAAATTGGTCTTTGAGTGCTCTGGTTGACAGGGATCAAACAAAAATTGGAAATAATAAATGATGAGAAAGAAATTAGCATAACAGTTCCTTGAAGAGAGAATGTTTGTATTTTCTTTTTAAATGAGATGTCTCACTTGGAATGCTACGTGTAGGGTATAAGGTTTACGGTAAATTTTGGCTATCAGAACAAGGCAGCAATAGAGCATCTTCCATTTTAAACTCATGAAAAAGCTAACGCTAACAAGTAACCAAAGTACTAAAAATGACTGGTGTCACTGTCTAGATCACACCCGTGCATGCTGTTTCCAGTGCCACCTTGACATTATAGGTGTTGGGCATGGTGGACCGCGGGGCCAGGGAAACGAGTTCTGATAGGTGTTTAAAAAGAAAAGGGAGGGAGAGGGGAAAAAAGGAAACCGAGCTGATTCCAGGAACCCAAGTGGAAGACGAATTTTGAGAATGACGAGGGCAATGAATGTATAAGGGTGCTTTCCTTAATTGATGTATGTATGGATTGTGATAAGAGTTGTATGAGCCCCAATAAAAAGATTTATTAAATTAAAACAAAAGAAAAGGAAAAGCAAAAAGAAGTAGCTTTAGAGTATAGAATAAGAATATACAACTATTCTCTAAAATGGAATGCATTTTAAAGAAAAGATAAAAATGTCTACAATGTTCGAGATATCATTGATCAGTTATGGAGGTTCTACTATTTTGTAAAGTGTGCTTTCTTTTCATTTGAACCCCAATTTTAAAGATTTCTTTTTTGGGGAAAAAATGTAATTAAAAAGAAACTCCAAAGGAGATTGTTTAGAGATATGCACACTGTCCATCGTAAGCTATAGGAATATAGGATAAGCTTAGAATATATATATTTTAGTGTGACAACGATAACTTAAAATAAGTGTTAAAGAGGTACAACAATAATATTTTATCCGAATTCATTTGTGATATTTCTCTCTCTCCAAGACTTGCCTCCAATTAAGAAAAACTTTTATGTAGAGTCAGCAGAAACAAGCTCAATGTCACAAGTGCAGATAGACACTTGGAGGTGGGTACTTTTGTTTTCATTACCTCCGTAAGTAAGCTGCTATGTAATTGCGCTGTTAGTATGAAATTAACTCTTCCTTCAGGAAAACATTGGAAATAGCTGCCTTTGGAGATTATGCTTTTCATATTTATCCAAATAAAAACTTCCTTCCTACAGTAATGGTTGCACCATTGAATTAATGTAATTGATGTCACAAAATTGTTCAGGTGAAAAACATGAAATTGGTAAATGTTGAGTTACATATTTATTTACAACAATGAAGACAACTTGATTTCTATCAGGCATCAAAGACCCAGAACAAAAAATCATATCAATGTGAATGAGGGGGAATGCAGAGTGGAGACCCAAAGCCCTGCTGTAGGCAACTGGACATCCCTTACAGAAGGGTCACAAGGAAGAGACGAGCCAATCAGGGTGCAGGATAGCACTGATGAAACATACAACTTTCCTCTAGTTCTTTAGTGCTTCTTCCCCCCCCCACTATCATGACCACAATTCTACCTTACAAATCGAGCTAGAGCAGAGCATTTACACTGGTACAGACAAGAACTGGAAACACAGGGAATCCAGGACAGATAAACCCCTCAGGACCAATAATGAGAATAGAGATAACAAGAGGGTAAGGGGAAAATGGGAGGAGAAAGGGGGAACCGATCACAATGATCTACATATAACCCTCTCCCAGAGGGACAGACAACAGTAAAGTGGATGCAGGGAGACATCGGTCCACATAAGACATGAAAAAATAATTTACAAATTATAAAGGGTTCATGGGGGAGGGAGGGAGGGAGAGGAAAAATGAGGAGCAGATACCAAGGGCTCAACTAGAAAGAAAATGTGTTGAAAATGATGACGGCAACAAATGTACAAATATGCTTGACAAAATGGATGTATGTATGGATTATGATAAGAGCTGTATGAGCCTCTAATAAAATGATTTAAAGAAAATAAAATAATGTAATTTCATGGTACAAGGGACAAAAGTTCCCAAACTTAATTGGTCTACCTCCCTTTTCCAGAAAGGAAAAAAAAAAAATTACTCCGTGTGCTCCTAGCAAGTAAAAACTTGTACTATAGCTCATCCCCCAGGATAAATTGTGTGCCCTCTGCCTTTGCAGCCCTCTGCTGGGTCTCTCCAGCGCCGATGGTGAGGAGTGTCACCCACATTGGGAAACATGGACTCAGAAGCTTACTTTTTAACTGTTATAAAATGACAAGAAATTGATCTTCTGAGTGTTGGCATAATTTCCCAAAGTCTTTAAAACTTGTTATCGTGTGTGTGTGTGTGTGTGTGTGTGTGTGTGTGTGTAAAATAAAGCTAAGTTTTAGTTATTCTAGGGGTAGAGTAAAGCTCAGAGATAGGGCAAGTGACAAATCTTATTCTGTCAAGTTAGAATAATTTCCACTTTGTAGAATTTTTTTATGAGTAATTAAGCAAATGTGTGAACTCCAATACAGATTCTGGGACAGTGTAATCCCTCAAGGGTTAATGAAATCTGACGTTGAATTATGAAGCTATTTCTAGGCTTCATTCTTTATCATCTTCTACCCATGAGATTTCCATTGCTCCATCATACTATGCAAGTTTTATTTCCCTCCTTCACCTCTGCAACTATTCTCAGAGAAGAGGAAGAAATATGTTTCTAGTTGTTAGTTATTACACTTTACTGTCCTTTTCTATGACCATCTATTTTAACCCGTCACAATGGACTTTCTAGATATTACCCGAACTAATTTTTAGGGAAAGTACAATGACTGCAGTCACTGAATCTTTGCTCTTTCTCTTATTTTTTAAAGGAGAGAAAATTTTAATGTAATGTGTGATGACTTGAAGGATGGTGAAAAACGCCCTATCCCTAATCCTACCTGTAAATTTGAGGATGCTTTTAAAAGTTACCCCGAAGTTATGGAAAACATAAAAAGGGCAGGCTTTCAAAGTCCAACGCCAATTCAGGTATGAGTTCCGCATTCTGATACTTCGCTCGGAGCCTGTTTCCATCGAGCAAATGCTAATTCTGCGGGTTTCCGTGCAGAACAGCGTGCTCCCCAGGGCTTGGTGACCTGTGATGGTCACACAGCAAGCACTAGAGAGTTCTTCGCTGGTGCTTCTGGGTGGGTCTGAGCTCTCCACCTTTTAGGTTAGCTGTTGAGCACAAACTTTGTGCCACCCACGGATACGATCCGTGTAGACATTTGTCGAAAGAATTCTTGGCTTGGGAGAGGAGAGACACTTGGCAGAAAGAGGTGTGTTTTTTGTTTTAATGTTTATTATTCTGTTTCAGTCCCAGGCATGGCCAATAGTTCTTCAAGGAATAGATCTAATAGGAGTAGCCCAAACTGGAACCGGGAAGACGTTGTCCTATTTAATGCCTGGATTTATTCATCTTGACTCTCAACCAGTGTAAGATTCCCTATGATTGGGTTCTCCTTTAGTGGTTGAATGGATATACTGTTGTTGTTGCTGGATGTCATCGACACAGGTCAGACTCATAGTGAGCCAATGGACAACAGAACACAAGACCCTCCCGTCTTGTCCCATCCTCACAGTGTGTCATGGGTTTGAACACACTGTTGCAGCCACTGGATCATTCTGTTCACTGAGTCTTCTTTTTTGCTGATTTTCTACTTTACCAAATATGATGTCCTTCTCTAGGAACTGGTCCTTCCTGTTAATAGTCCAAAGTCCATGAGTCGAAATTCTCACCACTGTCACTTTTTTTAAAAAATTATTTTTTAGGGGCTCATACAACTCTTATCACAATCCATACATACATCAATTGTGTAAAGCACATTTGTACATTTGTTGCCCTCGTCATTCTCAAAACATTTGCTCTCCACTTAAGCCCCTGTCATCAGCTCCTCATTTTTTCTCCTCCCGACTCCCTCATGAACCCTTGATGATTTATAAATTATTATTTTATCATATCTTTCCCTGTCCCACGTCTCACTTCACCCACTTTTCTGTTGTCCGTCCCCCAGGGAGGAAGTCATATGTAGATCCTTGAAATCGGTTCCCTTTCCAACCCACCCTCCCTACGCCCTCCCAGTATCACCCCTCACACCAATGGTCCTGAGGGGATCATCCGCCCTGGCTTCCCTGTGTTTCCAGTTCCCATCCGTACATCTCTGGTCTAGCCAGACTTGCAAGGTAGGATTCGAATCATGACAGTGTGTGTGTGGAGAGGGCAGGAAGCATTTAGGAACTAAAGGAAAGTTGTACTTTTCATTGTTGCTACGTCATACCCAAGACTGTTCTGTAAGGGGATGTCCAGTGGGCTTTGGGTCTCCACTCCGCACTCTCCCTCTAATTCACTATGGTAAGATTTTTTGTTATGATGATGCTTGATACCCGATCCCTTCGACACCTCATGATTGCCCAGGCTGGTGTGCTTCTTCCATGTGGGCTTTGTTGCTTATGTGCTAGATGGCCACTTGTTTACCTTCAAGACTTTAAGATCCCAGACGCTATATCTTTGGATAGCCAGACACCATCAGCTTTCTTCACCACATTTGGTTGTTCACCCTCTTTGTCTTCAGCAGTTGTCTCGGGAAGGTGAGCATCATAGAATGCCAATTTAATAGAAAAAAGTATTCTTGCATTGAGGGAGTACTTGAATGGAGGCCCAATGTCCTTCTGCTACCTTAATACTAAACTTATAAATATATGCACATAGATATATTTCCCCATCCTCATATATGAATATATTTGAATATGTGCATATCTTTATCTAGACCTCTATAAATGCCTTTTGCCTCCCAGCTCTTTCCTCTATTTCCTTTGACTTTCCTCCTGTCCCACTATCATGCTCAGTCCCCACCAGGGTTTCAGCAATTCCTCTTGGTTACATTACCCTAGATAGATCATGCCCTACCAGTCCTCCCACACCCGCCTCACCACCGATTTGAATCACTTGTTGTTCCCTTGTCCCTGGGTTTATTAACACCACTACCTTTCCCACCACTTCCCCCTCTCCCATGTCCTCCCGGAACTGTCGGTCCCATTGTTTTCTCCTCCAAATGTTCATCCAGCCTATCTTATTTAGACAGACCTGCGGAGATAATAACATGCACAAAAACAGTACAGCAAAACCAAGCAACAATATGCAACAAAACAACAAACCAATGACAAAACAAGAAAGAAAAGCTTGTAGTTAGTTCAAGGATCGTTTGTTGGCCTTTAGGAGTGTTTTCCAGTCCAGTCTGTTTTGGCACCATGCCCTGGCCCCAAAGTCTACCTTCAGCATTCCCTGGGGACCTCGCCACTCCATTCCCTAGCTGTTCTGTTGCACCCCCTTAGTGTTTTGCCTTGGTATGGAGGGATCCAATCAGGTGGAATTCCCACACTGTGTCTCTGGTGTTGTTCCCTACAGGGCTATGGGTCAGTGAGGGATGTCATGTCTCTCAGTGGGGCCGGCCATATGGTGTAGTAGATCAGTTTTCTATCCAGAAATTCATACACATTTTGTTGCATGTCATTGACTGCCATTCCTACGCCTAAGATTCCACTTCTTCCACATACTGCCATATCTTGGAGCCTTGTCCATTGGTGCTTTCAGTGCAGCTTTGACTTCTTCATTCAGTACTCTCAGTTCTTGAGCATGTGCTGTCTCTTGAAATGGCTGAACATTGACCAGCTGTTTGTTTTTATTTTTTGGTACCAATGATGATATATATTCCTTCTGTCTTTTGTTGCTTCCTGAGTAATTCGCTATTTTATCCACAGTATTCTTCAGAATTGGTAGCTGAGGCTTGAGAGGTGTGCAGCATGCTGTTCTCTTTGGGTTTTCTAACTCCATGTCTTTTATTTTAACACATAGTCTTCTCAAGATGTCCATTGAAGCTTTCTGCTCAGCTTTCGACTTTACCATTGCTTCCATTTGCTTGAGCTAATAATTTTCTTAGCTTCACACCTTATATAGTTTACATTCTGATTATTAGTGGATGTTTGAAGCTATTCTCATTTGAGTCACGGCATTGGCAAATAAAGACCCCAGTTGTACTGTCAACATCATTTAGGTTGAACCTACTTTGAGGAAGCAGCTCGTCTCCAGTTATATTTTGAGTGCCTTCCAATATGAGGAAGCCCTTGTGGCATAGTGGTTACACACTGGCCTGTGAAGCGCAAGCTCAACAGTTCGAAACCACCAGCTGCTCTGAGAGAGGAAGATGAGGCCTTCTATATCCATAAAGAGCTACAGTCTTGGAAACCTACAGGGACAGTGCTGCTCTGACCTTTAGGATCACCACGAGTTGTAGTTGACTTCATGGCAGTGAGTTTGGTTTGGTTCCAATCTGAGGGGTTCATCTCTGAACATAGCAGAACATGTTCAGTTGCTAGTCTGAAGCATATCAGTGGCTGCCTTAGTCTGCAAGCTCTGTTGAGACCCGTTCTCCATGAGTGACCCTGCTGTGTTTGAAGAATCAGTCACATAGCTTCCCGCATCACAGCAACACACAAAACAACAGACTTGACAGATGCTATAGAGATAGACACCAGAAATGCAATTAAGTTTGCTTTCATCTGTTACGTTGGTCAGAAATAAAGGGGTCAATGCTACACACCAATAAAAAAAGATAATGTGTGAAACGTCTTATACTGTGGATGAATCGGAAGGACATTATGCGAGTGAGAGCTGTTGATCAAAAAGGACAGATACTGTGTGATCTCACTTTTTCAAAAAGACAGAAATAGATAATCATACAGAAATGAGCAATTCTTAGTACCACTCTTTGGAAAGAGAAGGAGGGGAAATCTCTCTCTAGACAATGACACTTATTATTTTTGTCATTGAGAAAAGCTCTACCAAATATTAGTGAAGTGTGCAAAGCTTGACAGATGTTGAAGATGATACTAAAATAAATAAGATTAAGGGACATTATTTATACATGTTATGGTATATGCATATTTGTGTGTACTGGTACATAATAAAAACAAGATGATAACTGGAATAGGTAAAATCATGGGGAGATTTAGAAGAGGCCAAATAAGCCCTTTCAGCATGCAGGATGATGTAGGAGTTGGATTCTTGCCAGGACTGTTGCGGCGATCTGACAGGCTGCCATCTTTGAGCCCAGCAACACTGGTTTCATTGTCTACCCTCTAGAGCACTGCTTCTCAACCTTCCTCGTGCCGCCACCCTTTCATACAGTCCCACATGCTGTGGTGACCCCCCCACCATAAAACTATTTTCATTGCTATTTCATAACCAATTTTGCTGCTGTTATGAATCGGGTGACCCCTGTGAAAGGTTCGTTCGATCTCCAGAGTGGTCGTGACCCACAGGTTCAGAACTGCTGCTGTAGAGATTTGGTTGTTCCACCGTGCACACACGCCCCTTGTTTCCTAAGAGGGACAGTGAGTTTCTAGCAGGGTGTTAACCCATAATGTTCAGAACCAGTTTGAAACTCTGCTTTGAACTAAAACCACTACCCGAGGTCACCTTTTGGCTAACTAACAGATTCATATGATAACCCAAAACTCCAAACACACTGCCATTGAGTCAGTTTTGACTATAGTGACCCTATAGGACAGGATAGAACTGCCCCTTTGGATTTCTGAAACTTGAAATCTTTATAGGATTTGACAGCCTCGTCTTTCAGAAAGCAGCTGGTGGGTTTGAACTGCTGACCTATGGTTAACCGCTCAGTACAAAGCCTGGTGGCACCCAGGGCAACCTTTAATAAAAGATTCATAAAATAAACAATATCACATGTGACCTTGTTGTTATTTTTAATTATTTATGAGCCTAAATAGTCAACATTCACCCTAAAGCAAAAATGAGGCGGTCAAGGAGGATTGTGAACTAGATTAATGAAAATGGGCGACCAGAATGGAAAACTGCTAGAAGGTTCACACAATGTGGGAAGTGTAACCAATGTCATTGAAAAACTTGTACCATATGAGAACCTAATTTGCTGAGTACTTTTCACCCAAAACATAATAAAATATGCTTTATAACATCATATAATAAATGAAACAAGCAATCAGCTAAAGGAGTACAAAAATGCTGCCTTGAGCTTTACACCCTTTAAGGATCTGTCTACCTGGGAACAAGATGAGAGTATCGCCCCATGGCTGAGCTCGGAACACGGGGGGGCAACCGGTGTATGTTAGTGGGGGAGGGGAAGCCCAGACGAGCACGGGAGAATGGTCCCACAGCTCCACGAACATCATTGGTGCCACTACCCAGCACATGGAGAAAGGGTTGAGCTGGAGCTGCTTTCCTGCGTCTGTGCTTTGTTTTCTTTTCCGCTGTGTTTAGTCTTGACCTGAGGCCCTTCCCAGGTGGCAGCACTGGGTGCCTAACCCAGAGCACATTGCTCCATGCTCACCTAGGAAAAAATGTGAAGGCTCCGCACTGCCAAACGTAATTCCAGGGTTTTTTGGGGTACCCCCTAGTGTTTTTTTTACAAACAAATGAAATCCTGATGTTAATAATATCCTTTCAACTTTTTCACGTTTATTCCAGAGCCAGATGTATGTACCAAAAGATGCTGCCTATGGCTCTTGAACCGGTTTGTAGACCCTTCCCCTGAGAACAGTCGGTAGGAGCTCAAAAGGGCAGCACTTTCCCCGGGAGAAAGCTCAGAAGGCCAGGGGTAGGAAAGAAGAATTCAGGAAAATGGGAAATGAAGTAGAGCACTATTATATTGTAGGGGTTACACCAGGGACACAAAAGGAAAAACGATTTAGTTCTGTGAACTTTCATCCAAATCACTATTAAAATTAAAAACGAAGTGCAAATTGACAAGAATATTTTAGAGGCAGGAACAGGTAATAGCTACTAAAAGCTTTGAGAGTGGGAACAAATGTTAGTCCAAATTATGTAAGTTGTTCATCCAATGGGACATTTTTGAGAGAATGCTCCCCACCAGAAAATAAAGGCCATGTTCATTGAAACTCATCTGGACATTGAAGGAGCCCTGGGGCCAGAGAGGTTAAGTGCTAACCCAGAGGTCAGCAATTTGAACTTGCAGCCACTCCAGGGGACAAAGGTGTGGAAGCCTGCTTCTGGGATCATTTACATTCTTGGAAGCTCTGTGAGGCAGTTCTGTGTTCTACAAGCATGCTGCAAATCAGAATTGACTTGATGGTAGTGGGTTTATTTTTTTAATCTTAAGTTTTAAATCTTAAGTAATCTCAATTAAATCTTTGAAAATAACAAACATTTTAAGGGGAAGTTTTTTTTTTTGACATTTCTCGATATCAGCTACTTAAAATTTTTTCTTTTTAGGCATGGTGGATCAGTAATTAGTAAATCAAAGTCCATGTATACTTAAGTAACATTTTTTGTTATATACCTTACAAAAGGTGTAAAGATGACTGACATTGCTACAAATGTTCAAAGAACTGAATCCATATGTTTCTGAGGCAGATGATTTTATATTAATTATTGTTTTCTCTCCAAAGAGCTAGAGATAAAAGATTTGGACCTGGCATGCTAGTCCTTACGCCTACTAGAGAATTAGCTGTTCAGGTGGAAGCGGAATGTTCTAAGTATTCATATAAAGGTCTTAAAAGGTAAGCACGATCCTTGGCCATTACGGAACCCATGTTAGATTGTGTTCATCCTTGTAGCTCAATGAATTCTAAAGTTCACTGCCATTGAGTCGATTCCTACTTATAGCGGCCCCGAGCAGAATTATCTTAAGTTTTCCAAGACTTTAAATCTTTACAGGATCAGATAGCCTCATTTTGCTCACACGGAGTTGCTGGTGGGTTTGAACTGCTGCAACTGGTTAGCAGGTCTGTGTTAGCACACTATACCACCGGGGCTCCTTGTCCTTTCATACGTCCTCCTTATTTAGAGAGACTGGTCGGCTCAGTGTGGGTCAGATATTTCTCTGTAATCAGGTAATAATGATACAAATTTCTCTCTTTGTGGCCCACCCTGAAGTTGATGGTGACAGATAATTATCAGAAAGGGCCCCATAGGACCAGCAGTGTCTCTTCTCCTGTTTAAGATTTCTCTTCTGTTACCCTTTATATGGTTGTATACCCAAAGTACCGACATTGGTTGGGATGCTGGGTTGTGAGGGGATATTTGCATGCATGTGAACTTTGGATATTTTTGTTATTGTCATTAAGTGTTTGTATATATGGTGGTGGAGATAGAGATGGACAAATCCAAGACCTTACAAAAGGTGTGGATATCATTATTGCCACTCCTGGACGATTGAATGATCTGCAAATGAATAATTTCGTCAACCTGAAAAGCATAACCTATTTGGTAATTATGGAGTAGTAGGGGATGTGGGATGCTGGGAGGGAGAAAACCTAAAGTATTAATATATCTTTTATTTTACTTCTTTAGAATGCCCGTTTTGGGCTCTAGTAGTATTTCCCACCACCACCCCTAGCAAGTTAAAATAGGATTTGGAAAGATAGTTCACATTTATTTTAGACATTTTGGGAAATGTAGCAGCGCAAAAAATTAAAATCCATTTTAATAATTTAGACATTAATTTTTATTAAATAGATTATTAACAATAAAAACACTTAACTAAAAATCAACCTATGCTACTTATAACTATAGATGGCTTAGTTGATCTCTGAAGCTTCTTAAAAATGGAACTTTTTTTTTTTTTAAATGAAACTTTTCATAAAGAATGGAACCACTTAGGAAGTGCTTGTACGTGTGGCTTTGGGACTAAAGAAGCTCGAACGCTAACGCTGATTACAGCCCGTGTGAGCATGAGAAGTGGGGGGTTCATTTAATTTCTGCAGCATAGCTCACGGGGAATAAGAAAGCTTGCATTAACTTTGTATTCATAAAGAGAAAACATAAGGTCGCCACCTTCTTCATTTTTAATGTAGGTTTTAGATGAAGCAGACAAGATGCTGGACATGGGATTTGAACCCCAGATAATGAAGATTTTATTAGATGTGCGTCCAGACAGGCAGACTATTATGACAAGGTAAGCACATACCTAATTGTAACTCAGGGCCATTGAATCAATGCTGATTCATAGTGACCCCCTGTGAGTTTCCGAGACTGTTTACAGGGGTAGAAAGGTCCAGTCTTTCTCGGGGGAAACTGTTGGTGGTTTTCAGTTGACGACCTTGCACATTGCAGCCCAACTCGTAACCACTATACCACCAGGGCTCTAAATACCTAATTATTGTCGGTGAAATAGAAAGCAGTGCATTAGCCAATCACAAAAGGACAGATACTGAATGAGACCACAGCTATATGAACAGACACCAAGACAAACGAGGCTTCTACTCTCGTCTTCTGCTCTTCTCGTCCAGTTTCCCAGGGACGGAGTAACATGCTAATTTGAGCTCATGACCTACAAACCACCCTCTTACTTGTACATCTCAGAACCACTAACCGAGAAGGCCTCATCTGAACTGGGTTGGGTCCCCGGGATGCAAAGAGAATGGAAAGACCAATCAGTTACTGCCATAAACGTAGTCTACCATCGTCTCAAATGAACAGTTACTCCTACAAGAGTGATTAGTCCGCCTTACTGGAAACCCATGTCAAGAGGCGATGGGGGGGATGGCACGTCTGTCTTAGAGAAGGTGTCTGCTTAGGTTGATGGGTAAATGAGGCAAGGCAGCATGCCATTGGGGAAAACACTCAACATGAAGTATATGGACCACCCAGGGGGATAAGCTTGGTATTATGTATATAATCAAGCACTTTTGACCTAGTTTGTATTCAAACTTTGGTGATCCAGGTTGCATATTATAGACAACCAGGACTTCAGACTCTGTCCTTTTGAGGTACACATCTCTCATAGACCAGACCAGAGGATCTGATTTTGAACTCCAACACTGAATTAGACTTAATTTTTTTCTTAGATTTTATCTTAAACACACTGGCAGCAGATTAAAATCCTGAAACACTCACATATAAATAAAGCTTAAATGTCCTATTGTTAGAAGAAGATGACCACCATCCCAAGCATATTGATGTGGAAGTCACTGGGCTTTGGTTAAAAATTCCTGCCTTGGGATTCCCAATAAATGACAAATCAAGACGACCATTTATGTACTATTTTTAGAGCACTAATGAAAGTTTGGCCCTATTTACCTTCGTTAAAGTGTAAACCTTGTCCAGTCACCCAAGTTGTTAATCTCTACAAATCAACAATTCATGTATTTTGATCTAAAACATCGTCATATCCATGAATATTTTTCTTTTTCTCAAGTGTTTAAAATTCTCTACCATTGGCTAAATTGATGTTAACATCAATAGAACTACCCTAAGCACCGTGGGGATAATTTATAATGTCCTTCAATAAAGTATAATGTTTTTTCAAAGTGAACCAGGGACATATGAAGGGGGTACACCCCTCCCCCCAAAAAGAAGAAAGTTCCACACGGCTAAACAAACATTGAGCAACTCACTCTGAGTTAGTGCACCCAGTGGCATCACCTGGGAAGGTTCTCTCTGGTCACAGTGAATTTTTTCGTTAAAGCAGTTTTGCTCGAACCTCGTTTTTTTGTGATGGCCGATTTAAGAGAACAGCATGCAGCTGTGAGATTTTGTTTCCTGCTCAGGAAAAATGCTGCAGAAACTGTTAAACGATGTTGAACACAGCTTGCAAGAACAGCACTATGGGAAAAACTCAAGGTTACGAGTGCTTTTGTCATTTAAAAAATGAAGAAGTGTTGATGAATGGATGAAAATGTCGACAAAATTCATGTGCTTGTGTTCAAAGACCTCAGCGGATCATTGAAGAGATGGGGATATTATCTGGACTGTCTTGGAGCTTGGTTCATCAAATTTTAAGGGAAGATTTGGAAATGAGAAGGATTTGCTGCAAAGTTTGTGCCTTGACTGACCAGCAAAAAAGAACAGAGAATAGTAACATGTCATGCTTTGAAAGAACAGCTCCAAAGCAACCCAGACTTTTTTTTCCAAGGTCATTACTGGTGACAGGACATGGTGCTATTCTACAACCCTGAAAGCAAACATCAACCAAGCCAGTGGAAGATGCCATTGTCACCTTCCCCAGGAAAAGCTCGTCAAGTGAAATCCAAGATCAAGATAATGCTCATTTGGTTCTTTGGTGTGAGGGGGATAGTGCATCTAGAGTTCATCCCACCAGATGAGACTGCTAATCAAGCTTTCTATTTAGAGGTTCTAAAAAGATTGCGTAAAGGTGTGAGCCAAAAAAAGGCCTGATCTGTGGCAACTGGGCTCTGGTTGTGCCACCACATCTATGTACCTGGTCACGCAGCCCTCTCAGTGTGCCAGTTTTTGGCAAAAACAGCAGGCCTCTCTTGCCTCACACACCTGACTCACCTAATCTCGCTCTGTATGACTTCTTTTTGTTTCTGTGAATGAAGAGAGACATGAAAGGACAGTGATTTGGCGACATAGAAGAGGTGAAGAAAAAAAATGAGGGAGGTGCAGTCAGCCATTCAAACAGATGAGTTTGAAAAATGTTTCCAAAAATGAAATTTCAGATTTGACAAACATATTAAGTGTAATGGAGAGTACTTTGAAGGTGATAAGGTTGTTTTATCAAAAAAATTATAAATACATAGCATTGAAAAAACATTCCAGTATTTTGGATACCTCATCGTATATAAAACCATAACCAGATTTTGAGCTCACACTTAATCATAGCTGGCAACCTAAGAACAATTAGATTTTATTACATACCTACCCTCATGAAATGGTCATTGAAGATATGGGTGCTATATAGCAAAGTGTGGTAAAGAAAGCAGATGGTACCGGCTATCAGAAAGAATAGGGACTGGGGTCTTAAAGGCTTGACTTAAAACAAGCAGTCATCTAAGTGAGGCATTGGTTATTTCTACACAGAAGAAGCACACCAGTATGTGTGAGCCAATAATTGTAAATAATAACAACCAAACCCAGGTGAGGGAATGTAATTAGAGCTTACATTCTGAACACCGGGTTTGCAGAAGGCTACGGATGACAGTGAACGCCCAAAACTCATTTACAGTGTCCCCTATCCGGTTAAACCTTTAGTTCTGGCTATGGAGAAGCCCTTGTCATCAGACAGAATACATTGCAGGGTGGATTACTCAGTTATGTTTAGGTCCAAATGCGACACCTTCTCTTTGATCTCTGTCGTAGTCTGGGTTGACTAGAGAATCAAATCCAATGAGACTCGCGTGTAAGAGAGCTTTATATCAAAGAGCAATTGTATATTGAGAAAATATCCTGCCCAGTCCAGATCAAGCCCATAAGTCCGATATTAGCCCATACGTCTGGTACTAGTCCATAAATTCCTTTTTAGACTCAGCACATGCAGTGATGCTGAATACAGAAAGATCACAGGCCAGTGGTGGATCCAGTGGCAGTGGATGTGTCTCAGCCCTGGCGTGGGTCTCCACGTGGCTCCTCCAGCTCCACGGCTCTGGCTTCATCAGTATGGCTCCATGTAGCTTGTCAATAGGAATTTCAAGCAGAGAGTGTGTGTCCTGCCCCAGGGAGGAAGACAGAAGTTCCCAGAATCTTCAGGAGAAGGCCATGCTTACACAGAGACTTCATTGGCTATGACCTGATTGACAGACTAGACTCCACCCCTTCGCTTAAGTTGACCGGAGATTATGTAACTGCCACGATCTCCCTCTTGACCAAATATGTAATTGCTCCAGTTTTTAATATTTTCTGCTTTGTTATCAATTGAGGATTTACTTTGTCTCATTGTGCCGTTGTTGGGTCGTTTGTATTCTGTCTTGATTTTGTATGATTTTCTGCATGTGAAAATATGCAAATGTAGGTAAACCTGTAGAACAGCAGTTCTCAACCATGGGTTGTGACCCCTTTGGGTTGAATGACCCTTTGAGAGGGGTCACCCAATTCATAACAGTAGCAAAATTACAGTTATGAAGTAGCAACAAAAATAATTTGATGGTTGGGGGACACCACAGCATGAGGAGCTGTATGAAAGGGCCGCAGCATTAGGAAGGTTGAGAACCACTGCTCTAGAGACAACAACTAGATCAATAGCTTCAAAGGGCTGTGCCAAGGGAGGCTGGCAGGAATTGGGGAGCGGACGAGACAAAGAAGAAAATGTCTGGTGGTTGATGGTGGTAATGTCTGCACCACTGTATGCATGTGATTGGAGTACTGAAATGCGTAGCATGTGAATTGTATGACTATGAAATTGTTCAAAATAAACTAATTTTAAGAATTATCAGTGGAATAGAAATCTATTCTTCTTGGTTGCTGTCTGAGGTTCCCAGTGTTGGTTGAAAGTACTTGAGACCCTCGGGTGAACAAGAACATGTCATCACTTGGTTCAGTATCGGAGTGTGATAGCATAACAATAATTGCTCTATTCTTGAATAATGCACTCCCCAAATTACAGATAAAGCTTTTCTTTTGTATTATTATTAATAAATTATTTTATTGAGGGCTATCACAGCTCTTATAATGATCCATACATCAATTGTGTCAAGTGCATTTGGGCATATGTTGCCTTCATCATTTCCAAAATATTTTCCTTCTGTTTGAGTCCTTGGTATCAGCTCTTTTTTCTCCTCCCACCTTCATGGACCCCTGATAGATTATAAATTATTATTATTTTCATATCTTACACCGCTGTCATCCACATTATTGCTGTTCATCCCCTTGGGGAAGGGAAGATAGAATTCTTAGAAGGACGCCTTACGGGGAGATTGTGCGTCATGGAGGAGTCTAACATTGAAATCAGTGAGGATCACCTTTACATGGACACATTTGAGTACTGCATACGTTTTTGCCCAAGATAAAACTGAGGAAGTAATGATTGTTGTTTGGATGCTGAGGGATCCTGAAAGACTAACTTTCTCCTGAACTTACACCTTTGTGTTTGTCAGCATTAGAAACAATAGTGATAAACAAAACAATGGTGATAAACAAACTACCTGCCCCGGAGTCAATTCTAACTCACAGCGACCGTACAGGACAGGTAGAACTGCCCCTGTGAGTTTCCCAAACTCTGTATGGGAGTGGAAAGCTTTGTCTTCCACAGAGCCGCTGGTGGTTTCCAACTGCCAGCTATGCAGTTGTAGAAATATACCAAGTTCCCACACGTGGAATTCTGAGTAGTATTTCAAGAAAAGTGAAGTTAGATTACAAAGGCATTTTATCAACTTTATTATGCTATATAAGCTTGAAGAAACACATATTTCTGTCTATGAATTTGCACATTTTAAAAATCACATTTGAAGGCTATTCAATTGACATACATGTGATTTTGTCTGTTGTGTGAAAACTAGGTTGTTTTTTGCTTTTGTTTTTTACATTATAAAGCTTGGGAAGTTATGAGTCAGAGAGAAAACAAATCTAACACCAGAATTCCTTCTAAGATCTCTCCATATAGTATACAATTCCTTCATCAATTGTTTATTCAACCTCTATTTACTTATTTAAAACATTTCATCCAGTAGCTTCATTGTACTTGACAATTCTTGGTGAAATTTAAATTGTAACATGTACCTTATTGAAAAGATACGAAGTAATACGACTTGTCTTTCATGCATAATTGGTTTGTAGAACACAGAAGGAAACTTTTAGTAATGGTCCGTGTGCAATACTTTTTTTTTTTTGAGCAATACATTTTTAATGTGTGTGCATCTTGCTTTCTTTACAGTGCAACCTGGCCGCCTGGTGTCCGCCGACTTGCAGAGTCTTATTTGAGAGACCCCATGATTGTATATGTTGGCACCTTGGATCTAGTTGTAAGTTTGTTTGGTTTTCAAAACACTCCGTAACGACATTTTAAACACCACCAGTTTGGACGTGTGTGCTGTGGCCACTCACAAGTTTAGAACAAATCCGAGTGCATGTAATTCTATCTGGAAACACGTCATCCTATCTCTCTGTAGCTGCTTTGTATGACCACAGTACTATTAACTCACCTTAAAACACTTAGTAATTCTTTAGTAACATCCAATATCCAATCAGTGTTCACATTTTTCTTATCCAGTAGCTGTTTTTTAAAGTTCTGTTTGAATCAGAGTCTAAAGGAATTCTGTGTATATGCATGTTTGCTTGTTATGTCTCTTAATCTCTAATCTGCAGATCTCCCACTGTGTGTGCGCGCGTCTGCTGACTGGTGGTAGAATCTGTGGTTGTCTATACAGTTATCCGTGTTCTGGATTTTGCTGATGCCCATAGGACTTTTGAATGTGCTTTTTATTCCAAATTCCCTGTAAATGGTAATTAGATATAGAAACTTGATTAAATCCTGGGTTTTAATTTTTTTTTTCTTTTTACAAAAGTTCTGCATGGGTGATGATGTTTCCTTGTGAGTTCGGATGATTCCAGTCTACCCTGTATATGTTAAGTCCCGAGGGCCTTTGACCTAATGGGGATCATTGCCGAGCTCTGTGATATCTTGATGGCTGTTGTGGTCAGCTGCTGTTGAGTTGCTTCCACTCATAGCAGCTCTCTGTACAACAGAAGGAGACCCTGTGCCCGGTCTGTGCCAGCCTCAGAACAGTCGTTTGTTTAAGCCTCTTGCTGCAGCCACTGTGTCGGTCTAGTCCCCTGCGGGTCTTCCTGTTTTCTGCTTTACCAGAATACATAATGACTCAGTAGCAGTGAGTGTGGACACTGCACCCGGGATGATGTCCTTCTCCAGGGGTGGCCTCTCCTCATACATGTCTAACGGATATGGGATGAAGTCTGGCCATCCGCATTTCTAAGGAGATTTCTGGTTGTACATCTTTCAAGTCACAAATTCATAAGCACCAATTCTGTGGTGTTCCCTATTTATCGCCCAACGTTCACATGTATACGAGGCAGTGAAAATATTATTTGAGTCAGGCACACTTTGATCCTCAAATTAAAAAGGGGTTTCTCCAGTGTAATTTGATTTCCTGAATACTGCTGCCTTGGGGATTGAGTGTGGATCCAAGATAAATTAAATCCTTGACTTAAGTTTTTCACTGGGAGTTTCAAGATTTCATCAGAGGTTGCCAAATAAAATTCATCCTCTAATTCTTCCTTCCAAGTATAATCCTTTCCTCTTACACTAGTATATAAATACTATTTTTAGGGTTTTTTAAAAATCATTTTATTAGGGTCTCATACAACTCTTACCACAATCCATACATACATCAATTGTATAAAGCACATTTGTACATTCATTGCCCTCATCATTCTCAAAACATTTGCTCTGCACTTAAGCCCCTGGCATCAGCTCCTCATTTTTCCCCTCCCTCCCCACTACCCCTTCCATCATGAACCCTTGATAATTTATAAATTATTATTTTGTCATATCTTGCCCTGTGGGATGTCTCCCTTCACCCACTTTTCTGTTGTCCGTCCCCCAGGGAGGAGGTCACATGTAGATCCTTGTAATCGGTTCCCCCTTTCCAACCCACCCTCCCTTCACCCTCCCAGTATCCACCTTGGATTCCCTGTGTTTCCAGTTCCTATCTGTACGAGTGTACATCCTCTGGTCTAGCCAGACTTGCAAGGTAGAATTCAGATCATGATAGTGGGGACGGCGGGGAGAGGAAGCATTTAGGAAACAGAGGAAAGTTGTTTGTTTCATTGTTGCTACATCGCACCCTGACTGGCTCATCTCCTCCCGAGACCCTTCTGTAAGGGGATGTCCAGTTGCCTACAGATGAGCTTTGAGTTATAAATACTATTTTATCTAAAGAGACAATATTTTATTTCTTTCTGATTTAAAGAACTGTACCAATGCTATGTAATTAAATTGCTAAAATAATAATTGTATTGAGACTGTATCATAAACTGATTGTCTTCTTTCATTGGAAGTACAATATCCCAAACTCAAGATTATGGTTTTGATAAGCCTGACTTCATCCTATGGTTATTATCTTTTTCTGTAGTAGCCAGTTTCTTTCAGGACCTCTGCATTTTTACCTGTTAAGTTTATTAAAACCTTCTCCAGTGACAGAAATAAGATGTATCTGAGGCTGGGGCCGATATATGCGATTCCTGCCTCAATGGTAATGTATCCTAATTTTCTGATCTCTTAGGCTGTAAATACTGTGAAGCAAAATGTAATTGTTACCACAGAGGAAGAAAAACGCAGTCATATTCAGATTTTCCTAGAGAGCATGTCTCCCAAGGACAAAGTCATTGTGTTTGTCAGCAGAAAGGCAGTGTAGGTATTTCCCTTTGATTCTGTTACAATCATTAATCGAGTTAAGTTTGTTTAGGGTGATTCATGTCTATATCCTGGTTATAACTGTCGAGGTACAGACGGTGGCGGCTGTGTGTGTTGTAGCATTTGGAATTCAGCTCTTGCCCTAGAAGTAAAGCTAGTGAATCAGCGATGGCACTCGGACAGCGCTGAGGGTCCCTGGCTTTCTTTTGCTTCAGTGCTGATCACTTATCAAGTGACCTGATTCTCCACCGCCTGTCAGTCGAGTCTCTTCATGGCAACAGGGAACAGAGCGATCGAGAGAAAGCGCTGGAGAACTTTAAAACAGGTACGTTTGTGCTGTCACCGCTCATTGCAGCTTGCCATCTGTCCAATGGACCCTGTCCATTTCTAAGATCCTTCCTCAGCCTTGCCGATCCCCAAAGTTAGAGCTCTGTTTATCAGACTCAGACGAGCCACGCTCAACAAAGACAAGTGTTCGCAGGAGGACCAAGGTCTTTTCAATGGAGGAGACATCTCTTGACTGGCCTGAGAAGCAGATCCCTATATCCCTTTGTGATGTCTCCCCTGGGAGATGAGAGGATTTCGCAACCTGTGTGGTGAGCAAGGAAGCTGAGAAGGCAATCTGCTGCTCAGTCCCTCCTGGGATTGCCTTCACTGCAGCAGTGCCCAGGGCCACCCCTCACCTCGGTGTTTCGATCAAAGCACATCAGTAGATGCTGACTGTAGCTTTTTTATGTTTTTATTAAGGTAAAGCTGACAGATACACAACTGTACGTATTTAAAATACACAGTTTGGGTTTGACACGTCCATGCATCTATGAAACTATCACTACAATCACCCTAAAAGTGTCCTGGTGTTTTATTTGTTTATTTAGGCATTATTAATATTTTAATGCTATAACAAGGCCTATCTAAAGCACAGCATTTATTTTAAAATATATTTCCAGGTGGTGTTATAAATTAGAGAATGTACATGTATATTTTCCTTTTTATAAGAAATCAGTTTTGATTTTATAACCCGAATGTGCTTGTGAATTGAATTGCTGGTTTCATAACGTGCCCTTGAGAATTAGGTTGTTTTCGCGTCATAAGGAATTAATGTCATAAGGATTCATCATGACGGGGTTTTGTATGTGTTTATTAACCTTAGCATCTAGATCTCGTGTGAGAGCTTAAATTCTGAGCCCCCAGTTTGCAGAAGGCTGTGGGTGACAGTCCCGGTGTTTTCATCTATCCCTCATTCTCCCCACCGCCTACTGGCAGCCCCGGTTCTACAGTTTCTCATTGTCCATTGCTTTTGCTTTTATTTCTACATTTATCTATGCTTTATTTATTTATAATAAATCATTGTATTGGGGGCTCGTACAACTCATCACAATCCATACATCCATTCATTGTCAAGCACATTTATACATTTGCTGTCATTTTTTTATTTAATCATTATATTGGGGGCTTGTACAACTTAACACAATCCATACATCCATCCATCATGTCAAGCACATTTGTACATCTGTTGCCATCATCATTCTCAAAACGTTTGCTTTCTACTTGAGCCCTTGGTATCAGCTCCTCATTTTTCCCCTCCCTCCCTACTCCCCCTCCCTCATGAGCCCTTGATAATTTATGAATTATTATTCTGTCCTATCTCACACTGTCCAACGTCTCCCTTCACCCAGTCTTCTTTTCTCCGCCCCCCAGGGAGGAGTTATGTGTACAGCCCTGTAATCCATTCCCCCTTCTACTCCACCCTCTTCCACCCTCCCGGTACCACCACTCTCAGCACTGGTCCTGAAGGGATCATCCGTCCTGGATTCCCTGTGCTTCCAGTTCCTATCTTTACCAGTGTCCATCCTCTAGTCTAGCCAGATTTGTAAGAACATTTAGGAACTAGAGGGAAGTTTTATGTTTCGTCATTGCTCCACTGCATGCACGCTGACTTGTTCATCTCCTCCCCGCGACCCTTCTGTATACTCTTTGTTTTTTTATCCCATCTTTCTCATAGGACTTTTTTCTTTTTGTACTTCTTTGGATTGAGTGTTTTTATGATTCCATTTTCCTCTTATTATCTTACTAGTGATACTTTGCTTTTTTCCTTAATGGTGGTTTTGATGTCTGTGGTATAGATCTTTAACTTATCACAGTCTACTTTAATATTTGTTATTGATTTTAAACATTTTGATTATATACCCACATGGTTTTTTCTGCATAGAGTTTACTGAAGTCCTGTAATTTGTACATCTTTGGAAAAGTGTTGGTTCTTGTTCTCCCGGTCTTTCTCCTGTTTCGCTCTCTGTGAGGAACTCTGCTCGTTGCATCTTTACTGGGCTGCTTGTCATTGTCTGACCGCTCACGGGGGTTCTCTTGATTATTTTCAGCCCTTTTTCTTTCACTTTGTAGTTTTTTACTGGTCTGCTTCAAATACAAATAATGATCTTTTTCTTCTGCATAATCTGGTCATCTCCCCCAGTGTGTTTTTCATCCTAAACATTGTTTGTTGTAGTTTCCAGAAGTTTGACTGTGTCTTGTCGGTCATGCTTCCTCTCCGTCTGTGGACATGTGGGCTATAGCCATGGCATCTGCCTTTGTGGCGCTGTGGGCCGCACGCAGGCTGCTAGCCGTGAGCTCGGTGGGGGGATGAGGCTGTGTCCGTGGTAGAGTTGCAGTCTGAGTCACTGGATTCGTGGTTCCCTGGGGTGTGGCAGGGAGGTTGGGGGGAAATGCGGACCCAATCACAGTGAGCACAAGAATGAAGAAAGCGTTCTAAAACTGATGGTGGTGATGGTTGTACAGCTCTTGTTGATGTGATTGAGCAGTTGGGTTGTATGATATGTGGATTATATGCCAATTAAACTGCTGCAGTCTCAGAGGGCACGAGGGGGCATTGGGGAGTCACCGTCAACGAGTACAAGAAGGAAGAAAAGGTTGGGAAGGCGATCGTGGCAATGACGGCACAGCCCTTCTTACTGCGACTCAACTATTGGATTGTCTGTTAACTGATGCGCAGTACAGATGTTTAAAGAACGGCAGGCCGTCTCAGCAGCTGCACGGGACAGCTCTACTGTGTCCTGCAGGGCTGCCATGAGGCCGGCTATCGGATGACATTGAGTTCAGATTTTTGGTTTGTATCATTTCTGATAATTTTCCTCTTAGTTACAAATCATGTTTTTGTTTCCTTTTTTTGTGTGGTGTGCATGCCCCAAAATGTGAATTTTATCTATGTCTGCCGGAATTTTTAGTATTTCCCTAATGTATTTAGGGGATTCGTTTGGATCACTTGACTCTTACTTTCTCACAATAGCGAGCATCCAAGTAACCGCAGCTCCCCAGATGAAATGTGACTGTCCCAGACAGCTCGGGCTCCTGCTCTTCCCCAACTGCCGCGCGTTCCCCACGGTGTGTCTTCATTTTGAGTAACTGGTCCCCTTCCACGGCTCCAAAACCTTGTCGGGTCCGGACTATTCTAGTCTTTTACATGGTAGCTTGTTAGCCTTAAGTTATATGTGAGTTCTTGATATTTTTGAGGTTCAGGGGCCATTTGCTGAATTACAATATCTGTTGTGTTATAACTGACCAGTAGTTTGGGGGAAAGAGACCAAGGATTCCTTTCCGATACCTGGTATCTCAGTAAGCATGCTAATCTAGGCACTAATATTTCATCTGATTAAATAAGGGTAAATCTGCTTTTCATAGCTGTCTTAGTTTGGTTTACACTAGAATGTATCTATATGCACTTGGCTTTACTCTTTAGGTAAAGTGAGAATACTGATTGCTACTGACTTAGCATCTCGGGGTCTTGATGTCCATGACGTCACCCATGTCTATAATTACGATTTTCCTCGGAACATTGAAGAATATGTCCACAGAGTAGGGCGCACTGGAAGAGCGGGGTGAGTAAACACAGTCTGCCTTGAGAAGTGGACTTCCAATCCTTCCCGTTACTTCCCTTACACACTGGCCTGGCCGGGGAAACCCGGGTGGTTCTCTTGTTCTGGGAGTTGTCTGCTGCTCTCCAGAGCCTCTGTGAGCTGCTCGATACCTGTCCAGCTGCTCTGCTTGATTCAGCCAGATTCCTCCATGATTAGCTTCCTCAAGGAGATTCTGCGTCTGCTCGCTACTTCAGTCCCATAGTGTCAGCATATTGAGCTGTCCCGCCTGTTGTCCTGAACGCTGTGGACAGATTCCCTGAGTCAGCACACATCCGAGAGAGGACTCTCCTTTTCCCTCCTGCTGGTTTATACAGTTCCACATCATTTGCTTTCCAACTGAGTTTATGTGGCCTTCATTCTTAATACGTAATAAGCATTTGGATTTGTGTGAGTGAGTCGAACTTTTTGCTGCTGCTGATGTGTTGCTAACCAAATCATAAGGCAAGATGACATGCGTTGTTTTCTTTCCTCCCGCTTCAAGGAGAACCGGTGTGTCAATTACTCTCATCACCAGAAATGACTGGAGGGTTGCCACTGAATTGATTAATATTCTGGAACGAGCAAATCAGGTGAGACTGTAGCACTCATTAGATGTCTACCTCTTCTCACTTTTGCTTGTTTCTGCCAGTGACTGGGCCGTCATGGCGGAGAAGCTCCCTGCACTCACGGGGCATACTGCCTCTCGGGAAAGGCACTGCTGTGAGGGCCCTAGCCTGGCAAGGGTGAGGGGCTGTCGGAGCCTCTCACTAGGCCATCTCATCTCAGTAAATACCTTGCTGGGGGAGGACTAGGTGAAGTGGAGGTAGGAGAGCCCCGCAAGGTGGGGAGAACACAGCAGAAGGAATGTCGGCAGGCCCAAGTAGGGAGAGTCTGCGCGTACAGGGCACTGGGCAGCAGCTGCCCAGCAAGAGACTAACATACTGACCGGTCTGATTTATTTTTAAGATCATTTTATCGGGGGTCTTACAGTGCTTAATAATAATCCATACATCAATTGTATCAAGCATATTTGTATATGTTGCCTTCATTCATTTTCTAAATATTTAAGCCCTCGGTATCAGCTCTTTTTTCCCTCCCCCTCCCGCCCTCTTGAACCCTTTAGATAAAGTATAATTTTTATTTTCATATCTTACACTGCTTCTTTTGTTTGTCCCAAGGTGGGGGGGGGCGTGTGGCGGTGGTGTTATGTGTGGATCATTGGGATCGAGTCTCCCTTCCTGCCCCCATGATTTTATAACCTTAAGGTGGGTTCAAGAGTGAGTACGCAAGGAGACAAGTGTCACTCTCTCTGACGGACGTAAAACGTCCGCTGGTGGCTGTGCAGCTTTCTCTGGCTGAAGTAATTTGGAGGCATGTGGACATATTGTGTCATGATGGTAAAAGAAGAGACTCAGAATCTTTGTCAACACATTTAATGATTTCAGAATGTTCCAGAGGATCTTGTATCGATGGCTGAGCGATATAAGGCAAATAAGCAGAAAAAGGAAATGGAAAAAAAATTAGGAAGACCTCCAGGAAAGCCCCAGAAGTTTTATTATTAATATGGTCCCCTGAAAGGTGGCACCAGACCGCTAGAGGTAAAACTTAAATAACTAGCCAGAGACTCTGCTTCCTCTCGGCTCTATTTCTCTATCTATTTATTTATGTATTTATTTTCTCTCGCAGTTTTGTTGATATGTTTCATTCCTCAATCTGGGAATTGTTTCTCAACAAATGTTCCTCTTAAACTATCTTATTTAGGTTTAAGAGTGACTTAGTTTAGTATAAATTTAGAGTTGAGAGTAAATTCAAATTGCACCAAGAATAGAGTTGGGAGAGGTATAACTGGCATGACCTATTTAGAAAACAGTTAGGTAATCTATGGCACGTACATCTAATCCTTTATCGGGAATTGCTCTGCTAGGAATCTTGCACATACAGATTTGTGAGAGCAATTTTTGTAGTAGCAAAAGGCAACCACCTAAATGTCCGGCAGGTGGCAACAGTAAGTAAAGGAGCTAATTTAACGAAAGGTGTGAACTCCTTCCCAGGAAACAAACCACCCGATGACCAGACAGCAAAGTCACTGATAGTTTGGATAAATCAGTGACAACTTAGTGACAATAGCACATCCGAGGCAGAGACATGGTAGAAAGCTCAAAGACTCCACTATGACTTAAAGTCCTGGGAAAATGACTTCATAAGTATAATTGGGGGGGGGGGGGGAGGGTGTCAGACCCAATTATTTGTTTTTCTATTATTTCTTAAGAGAAAAAGGCGTTCAGTTCTCCAACGTTTCAGTGTTTGAGCAGGAATGTGGAACAAGTTGGGACCAACAACCAAGTTTATCACAGTAGTGAACCAGGATCTCCCAGGAAGGCTCAATTCTACCCTGGCCAGGACTGAGCCTTGCGCAGGCAGAGACTGATTTGAAAAGCATCCAAGAATAGCTGAAATCCAATGGATCTAGCAACTATTCCACTCATAACAATAGTACACTAACATGTTATTTATAGATGTAAATCCCGACCTCGTGACCCAGTATGGACAAGACTGAGGAAGTCATTTCAAGAGTCATACTTGATCACTGAGCTATGAATTGTAAGATAGGTTTATAGCTCAATAAAATTACACACATCATACTAGTATTTGACTAACATGCTATATTAAGTTGAAAAGGAAAAAGATTTGACTAGAATTAGAAAATAGTACTTGAATACATAAATAAGACTAGTCAGCTGAAGAGAATTGTTAAGTTGTGAGATTTGACAAAATTAATCACAATGCCTCTCGAGATAAGAGAAAATATTAATAGAAAAGTTCCTGATCTGCTATGTGCTTTGTATACATATGAATATGTGTAAATTATGCACCTTAATTTTAAAAATCTAACAGCAGTTGTGTCTATATCTAGTATTTACCCTTTGAAAGTTTTACTTAAAAATCCAAGAATGACAGAAACTGAAATATACTTTTTTTCCCACTTATTTCCCAGGATTCAAGGTTTTTATAAGATAATTTGTTATTTAAGTCATGGACATATTGGGAACATGCTGGCAGTATGAAGAGATTTGACTGATTCTTAAAATAATAGTGTTTAAAATGTAGAATTCAGTATTTTATACTTTCTTTAATAAAATAAAAAATGTTTAAACTTGAGTGAAACATTTTTTAGTGGATGTTAAAGGAGTATTGTATTACAAAGTGTTTTTTTCATTTCAACCTTTTTAAGGAGAAAACCCAAAAAGTAAAATTGTCTCCTGTAATACTGTATTGTTCTTGTTCAGATGTTGTTGTGGAAGTGAGATAGTTACTGTTACCAAATAAATACTCGTTTCTGTGATAAACAAGTCTTCTTGTGTTTCTGTATCACCCTTTAATTTTTTTCTTTTATAAAAGTTTTATTGGCACTTGATCCACATATCACAATTTGATCATTCAATCATATCAAAAAGAGTTGTTCAGTTATTACAACAATTTTATAACATTTACTTAACCCCACCCTCCCTATCTCCTGCCGCCCTACCTCCCCGATAATCCCTGTATCAATTCTTATATGTATGCATCCACACCTTGTGCACTTCACAAACTGGAAAACCCAACAGAAACAATAAAAAAATAAAGTAGTAAGGATAAATACTAATAATAAAGAAATAAAAATACAGAGTAAGAAAGAAAAGACCAACATGAATACTGAAAAGGCCAGGGAGGAAATGTTTGTCATGGAGCAAGCAAGAAATACTTGCACCTGGAACAATTTCAGGTTGGGGACCCTTTAATTTTTCTATCATTTTATTGGGGACTTGTATAGCTCTTATCACATCCCATCCATACATCCATCGTGTCAAGCACATTTGTACATACGTTGCCATCACCATTTTCAAAATTTTCTTTCTACTTGAGCCCTTGGTATCAGCTTATTCCCCCCCCCCACTACCCCACCCTCCTGTTATTTTCTAAATCATTGTGTGTACTTTTTCTTCAATGAGTACATTTTACCTACTTATGTCAAAGAAACTTTGAAACAGCAAAATATTTGTCAGGCTCAAAATAAACAAAAGCTGCCTTTTCAAGTTGTAGCTAGCGCTACGTGTGTGAAAAGAAATCCTGGGAAATAAACTATCTTGTCGTGAAAGCTTGACCGCATTCACCCTCACCTTTCCCTGGAAGTTTTGTACTTCGGGAGGCAGGAGCTTCAGGCAGCTCATGGAAAAACTGAGTTAAAAGATGATAATGGAATTTTTCCACAAACTTTGAAATTCCTTTTAATGATGTCTACTTGGATTTGTTAGAATTGCCTCTCTGTGTTTATGGGATGTGCAGCTAGTTTAGCCCCTCACTCCCTCGCCTGACATTACATGCTCATGCAGCAATGCTTCCTGTCACTAGCAACAAGGAGACTGAAAACAGAACCCAGCAGAAAGGAGATAAAGGTAAAACCACGCAAACGGAAAACCCAAAGCTGCTGCTCCTGAGAGCACATAGGCTTCTGTGAAGTCAGATGGGAGGAATAGTGGAGGACTAGCTCCCGAGGCCTTGGGAGTGCTGAGACATCTGAGTTATGTGTAAGCTTGTCACAAACCCTGTCAGCCAATCTGAAAATTCACAGAACTGACCCCGTTAGCTTTTCCTGAATTGCTAACACCAACTCAGGCAGTCACAAGGAACGCAATATTCTGAGAGCAGTATATGATACAGTACCTCTGGGGGCAGTCTGTAATATAACATACTCATTAATTGACTGTTCTAAAGCTTCAGTCAACAGTAGACTATCAGACCAGAAGAGAGCAGCGTTTCCCTAATCTAGCAAGCCAGGCGTTGCAAAAGTAGATGCCTGCGCTGTGCCCTGGATTAGGAGCTGGAGTCGAATTTGCATTGCCAGGGGGATGCTGCATCAGTATTGTTCGGAAAAGGACAGTAGACTACACGGTATTATAGGATAGTGTCTGTTGACCACCACCAACTGCTCTGAAAGAATCACGTTGGAAGGTCCTGGATTCAGTGGGAAATACGTGGAACAGAACTTCATAAAGAGATCAGGCTTCCTGACCAGATGACTGGTGGGAAATCCAAGACTAAGACCCTTAGCCTTCTGGTCTGGAACTGAACTCACCTTGTTGGGAAAATCAACCAGTGAGAGAAGGGCAGCGTTTACTCAAAGGCAAAGTTCGGAGGGTTAGGGGAGATGGGGGATGGAAACAGGAAGCACAGGAGGAAATGGGATTGAGGACACTGCAGTGACATGAATCTGAATGTGTAGGCATTGTTGAATGTAAAACTGGCTTGCTCTGCAAACCTTCACCTAAGTCAATAAAATGGTGGGGTTTGTTGTTATATGTATCTTTTTGATTGTGTGGGGGGGTTAACACCCCAACTCCCTTGTTATTCAATGATCCAACCACACCTTTAGTGCTTACATGTATTTTCAGAAAAGTTAAAAACAAGATAAAATAAATTATGTACTTTAACTCTGGTGACGTAGTGGTTACATATTGGGCTGCTAATGGTCTGCAGTTCACAACCACCAGCCACTTCTTGGGAGAATGACAAGGTTTGCTACTTGTCCCGAGAACTTCTCCCGAGAACTGTCACAGTCTCAGAAACCCACAGGGGCAGTTCTCCCCTGACCTATAGGGTCACTATGAATTGTCACTCACTTGATGGCAGTGAGTTGAGTTTATCCCATATCATCCTATAAAACTGCATTCTGAGAGCAGAGACAGCTTAGAACTTATTTTCTTCCTTTCTCTTTTATATATCAAAGCATTAAGAACAGAACATTGCTTCCAGATATATTAGAATGTTCAACAGAGCCTGCTACTAGTATTGTTCCTTGCAACCTTTCTGAGTGTTAGGCGCCAAGAAGTCAGTTCCAACTCAGAGATAACAGAATGCACCACCACCCATCCAGTCCTGCCCCATCCTCACAATTCTCGTGTGAGCATTCTTGCAGCCACTGTGGACATCCATCTTGTCAAGGGCCTACCTCTTTTCTTTACTGCCCCTCCACTTTGCCAAGCATGAGCCTTTCTCCAGGGACTGGTCTCTCCTGATAACATGTCCAAGTTACGTGAGGTGTCTCGCCATCCTTGCCTCTGAGGAACATTCTGGCTGTACTTCTTCCACGACAAATGTGTTTGTTCTTTGGTAGTCCCTGGTACTTTCAATAATATCTGCCAGCACCATGATTCAAATGCCTGGCTTTCCCCCCACCCTTCCATATTCAATGTCTAACTTTCACATGCATATGAGGCAACTGAAAAGAGGATGGCTTAGGTCAAGCACACCTTAGTCCTTAAAGTAATATCCATGCTGTTCAGCACTTCAAAGAGGTCTTGGGAAGCAGGTTTACCAATGCCATGGTAGGAAGTGTAGATGAGTTTAATTAAACAAATACATATTTGTCCTTTTTAAATTCCAATATGGTACAATTTTTGGATTTTACATACTGCTTTGACTTCTTGAAGGTGTCTTAGCCTGTGACGCTGGAGAGGCATTGCTTTGTTAACTGTAAGGTTGGTGGTTCAAACCCACCAGCAGCTCTGTGGAAGAAAGACAGGCTGTCTGCTCTGTAAAGATGTCGTGTCAGAAACCTGAAGGAGTAGTTGTACTCTGTGTAACAGGGTCACTGAATTAGGATTCACTTCATGGCAGCAGATTTGGAGTCTAGTTTTTTGTCGTTGGGGTTTTTTGAAGGTTCACAGTTGGTGAAATTTGTGAACAACTGCCAACCTGAAGGTTGATGATCTGAACCTACCTAGCAGGTCTGCTGCAGAAAGGCCTGGGGTTCTTGAACTGCTTCAGGAAAGGTGAGAGCTGAGACAGCCTTGGACGCAGTTCTGCTCTATAACGTGGCGTGTGCAGGCGTCAGGATTGACTCACAGCAACAAGAGTTTTTGCTTCTCATTCATTGATGAATCTCTTTCTCAGGTAGTTAACACATTCATACTGTATTAAGACGAGTAGGAATAATAATTTACATTCATATCAGTCCATCATTGCGGTAACAAATTTAAAACATTTTAATTATTAAAAGTCACTCCATAGCTAAAATCCTTTTTAAAGTTATAATTTCAATATTCCCCAAAAACTGGAAATCCATTGTCTCTTTCATATTCAATCTGTTTTAATAGAAATTCTTGATTTGCTTTTCCAATTTTGTCTGGCGAGAAGAGATTGAGCCCAGGAATGAAGTAGTGAGCCAGGCGCTCTGTCTGGAGGCACTGAAGGAAGTGTGTCACACAGTTCTCAAAGCACTGCTCCAGGTCCTTGAAGTGCCACTGGCTGTCACAGGGGTCCTGGGAACAAAGGTGGAAGAAGGCCGTTTTCACGTGGTAAGAACAGAATTTGTCCAGTTCTCTTCGTTTTTCAAACTTTTTTTTCAGTTGTTCTAAAAGATACTTCATTAGCTTTAAACACTCTTTCCTGTTGAATAAAACAAAAACAAAACTGGATTTAGTTTTTCTTATTGTAAACCTTTTACTTATTTTAAACCAAAATATTTAAGCATCTTACAGGGGGAAAAAAACATATTAAAATACTAAAGCCATACAAATAAATATAAAGTCACCCTAAACCTCATTAAAAAAAACAAACACATGCTTTCAAGTTGCAAAATCCACAACAACAAAAAATCTTGTGTTCCTGCATCACATTTCCAGTTTCTACTGACATCATTTAACTACATAAATTTAGAATTCTGGGCCTTCCTCCAGCTCTTCAGTACTTACAAAGACCAGGTTTGAATTTGTTTTCAATGGTGTGGCTTCCTGGACTGCAAATGCTCTTAGCATTCACAAGGGGTTTGTTCCACGACCCTCTCTCCCACCATTCCAAAATCCAGATGTTCAAGTCCCGGAGAAGAAATGGTGTCGTATTTGCATATAACCTATACCCCTTTTCCATAGACTTTAAATCACTGCCAGGTGACTTATCGTGTTGAACCATAAGATGTGAAACCCACAGTTACGGAGAGCAGATGATCTATACTTAAGTTATTCATTCTGTTTTGATAAAATTTAATGCACCTAAAACTTATTTGGGCTCATTAACCCCAAATGCACTGCCATCGAGTTGGCTCTGACTCTGTAGAAGATTTCCAGGGCTGTAAATCTGTACAGGGGCAGAAAGCCTCATTTTCCCCCTCAGAGCAGTTAGAGAGTTGGAACCACCAACCCTGCAGTTAGCCATCCACCGGCTACCTGACAATGCCATTCGGGCTACTTTTAGACTTATTAGGAATATCCTTTTCTTCAAGCCTGTGCCAAAAAAAACTGTACCTATCTATCATTTATGCATTTTCAGACCGGTCAGTGTTAGAACCTAAAACTGAGTAATGTTTTCACCTCAGTTCTTGATGACGTGTAAGCTGCCAGAAGAAAGAATTGCCCATCTCTTAGTGTTGGTTCAGGGACCTGGTGGCATAGTGGGTTATGCGTTGGGCTACTAACCAGCACGTCAGCAGTTTGAAACCCCCAACCTCTCTGAGGGAGAAACATGAGGCTTTCCGCGCCCATAAAGATGTCTAGCCTGGGAAGAAACCCACAGAGGCGCTTCGACTCCTGGCCTACAGGCTAGGTTTGAGTCACAGTTTACTTGAGGGCAGGAAGGGTCATGTTCATTCCATCTTGGCCAATAAGTCAGTCCCTGGCCTTCAATGCCGCTAAACCATCCCAAAGAAAGAAGCCAAGAAGAGTTATCCTTTGGGAACCGATTACAAGGATCTACATACATAACCTCCTCCATGGGGGACGGACGACCGAAAAGTGGATGAAGGGAGACGCCAGACAGTGCAAGATATGACAAAATAATAACTTGTAAATTATCAAGGGTTTCTGAGGGAGGGAGAAGCGAGGAGGGAGGGGGAAAATGAGGAGCTGATGCCAGGGGCTTGGGTGGAGAGTGGATGTTTTGAGAATGATGAGGGCAATGAATGTACAAATGTGCTTTACACAGTTGATGTATGTAGGGGTTGTAGTGAGAGTTGTTTGAACCCCTAGTAATACTATTAAAAAAAAGTTATCCTTTGGCCTCTTCCCACTAGACATTACCTTTAGGCAGGCAGACTACTAAGACACTGTTATGGGTAATGTTCATAGCCTCTCTATCCTGCCTAATTATAATTGGTATCCAGGCCGTCCCTTCTTACAGCTTCCTGCCCACTCCCGTGGACGTGACTTCTGTCTGAGGCTCATGTGCCGGATTCATGCACTAGGCCGGGGGTCGGCAAACTGCGGCCAGAGAGGTCTACACAGCTCTTTTGGCAAGCACCTGTGGCTGTGAAGTAAAACTGAAATGTTTTAGAGGCTATTATTCAGATAAGGATGATTTCATTTGTTTGTAAAAACATATTTATGATTTTTGAATAATTTTCAAATTGTTATGAGGGACAGGATTGGCTCTTCTGGCTCAAAAGGTTCCTGACCGCTGCACTAGACCAACCCAGTCCTGGGCTGCTCCCCAGGACCCCACCCAGGCAGGGCACCAGGCACGCCTGCCATTCCGCAAGCCGAGCTCCTACCTGCAGCACTTCTCTCCATTGGTCTCACAGCAGGTTTTTGATTGTCCATGATTGTTCAAAATGTCCTTCTCGATGTTAGAGAAGGACAGCCGCCATGTTTCTTCTGGATTTTGAAGAGAGAAGTAGAAAAGCACTTTACTAGTTACCCATCCCTAAATAAAGCCGTCTTTTTTTTTTTTATGGGAGGTTCAAATTTTCCTCCAGGAGGTTGACTATAAATGAAGAGGGAAACGTACTAGTGTCTTGCCTGCCTCTATTTAATGGGACCTCAAAATATTTCCCTTATCTGAACTCACCCCTTAACTCCTGGATTTCTTGGATGTAAGAGAATACAGTGAATCTTGCATTTCCTGGGGTGCCCTGCTTCGTTTCCTCACCGAGTTACCTTTGTCATTTCAGGACTACCCCCAGCGAATATTTTTTCTGTGGTCAACTAGCATTACATTTCCCATAATCATTAGGATATCGGGATCCTTTAATCCTGTATATTCCTGTACGGCCAAATTACATTAAACAACGGAGCTTGATGTATTTTCCTGTTTTTCACAATAAGGTTTGCTCACTGAGGTAGTTAGCTTATCATCCCAAATTGGCCGATACACACAGGTGGGCTTAATTGAAGGGCAGAGGGATGGCTTTTCAAGTTCTCCGGTCGCTTGTGTTGTTTTTTTTTTTTAATTATGTTATTAGGCACTCATACACCACCCATCTCGATCCATACATATATCAATTGTGTAAAGCACATTTGTACATTCGTTGCCCTCATCATTCTCAAAACTTTTGCTCTCCACTTAAGCCCCTGGAATCAGGTCCTCATTTTCCCCCTCCCTCCCCACTCCCCACTCCCTCATGAACCCCTGATAATTTATAAATTATTTTTTGTCATATCTGGCTCTGTCCCACTTCTCCCTTCCCCCACTTTTCTGTTGTATGTCCCCCAGGGAGGAGGTCAAATGCAGGTCCTTGAAATAGGTTCCCCCTTTTCAACCCACCGACCCTATTCCCTCCCAGTATTGCCACTCACTCCACTGGTCCTGAGGGAATCATCTGCCCTGGATTCCCTGTGTTTTCTGTTCCCATCTGTACCAGTGTACCTCCTCTGGTCTAGTCAGACTTGCAAGGTAGGATTCAGATCATGACAGTGTGTGTGGGGGTGGGGGGGTGGGGAGAAGCATTTAGGAACTAGAGGAAAGTTGTATTTTTCATCGTTGCTACATTGCACCCTGACTGTCTCTTTTCCTCCCCAAGACCCTCTGTAAGGGGATGTCCAGTGGCCTACAAATGGGCTTTGGGTCTCCATTCCGCACTCCTCTGCTCATTCACTATAGTAAGATTTTGTTCTTTGATGCCTGATACCTGATCCCTTGACACCTTGTGATCACACAGGCCGGTGTGCTTCTTCCATGTGGGCTTTGTTGCTTCTCAGCTAGATGGCCGCTTGTTCACCTTCAAGCCTTTAAGACCCCAGACACTATTTCTTTCGATAGCCGGACACCATCAGCTTTCTTTGCCACATTTGCTATTGCACCCGTTTGTCCTCAGCGATCATATCATGGAGGTGTGCACCCAATGATATGATTTTTTTGTTCTTTGATGCCTTATACTTGGTCCCTTTGGCACCTCGTGATCGCACTGGCTGGTGTGCTTCTTCCATGTGGGCTTTGTTGCTTCTGATCTAGATGGCTGCTTGTTCACCTTCAAGCCTTTAAGGCCCAGACGCTCTATCAATAAAGCAGTCTTTAACGCTGTTCTCTGCATGAAAGAGCAGCTCAGCAATGACTCCAGTTGACACAATTTAATGCTGTAGCGTATTTGCAAACTTATTCCCCCCCCCTCCCTCCGAGTGAGTTCCATCTCCCGGGAACGCTCCAGGGGGGAGTCGAAGTGCCCTGTGGTTTCTGGGCTAGAAATCTGTAGGGAGCAGACCGCCTCATCTCTCCCCACTGAGCTCGCCGGCTCGTGCTGCTGACCTTGCACTTTGTAGCCCCAAGTGTAACCACAACGCACCTGGGCTCCTGATGTTGGACAAAGCCGGGATCCCCAATATCCCATCTTCCTGATTTCAAGGAGAAAACCTTCACCCTTTTCCCCTTACCTTATGATGTTGCTCTAGTTTTGCTGTCATTGTTTTTAATCTAGATTTCTTTCAGATAAAGTTTTCATCTAGTGTTAAATTGCTAAAGCTTTTTTAAATGATAGGTGGAGAATGTGGCACGTGCTTCACTGTTTTCTGCCTCTATTTAGATGATCCCTTTGCTGGCTTTTTCCTCCATCCTCCTAATGCGGTCAATTATATTGATTTCTTTTCTACTTATAGACCAATCGTGTATTCCTAGTATGAAGCCAACCAGTGAATCGGTGCTCGGAATTTAAGAGCTAGTGGTCCTGGAACAACTTGGGGGACAGATGAAACCACTCTTTTTTTTCACAAAAGGACCCTCCCCCAGTTTACTTTTTATATACTAAACTTTACAAAGATAGCTTATAGAAACAAAATATTACGGAGCAATGCAGCAGCATGTAGATGGTAGTCCGCTTTACTATGGTTATGGTAAGCTCTTACTTTCCCCCTGCCCACCATTTTCTCATCTGAGCCCATTGTTTGCTTCAAGGTGCCTCTTTTAATATGTAATTACATGTTAGTTATCCTTTAATTTAATATCACTTAATTTAATATCACTTAATTTAATATCACTTAATTTCCTCTAAGAAATTTGTATTCCTAATAATTAGATTAGAGAGAATAAATAGTATTCCTAATGCTAATTCCTAGCTGAAATAAAACTGCATTCTTTTTTTAAAAAACTGCATTCTTAATATTCACTGCCATCAAGTAATTTTCAACTCACAATGACCCTAAAAGACACAAGAGAACTGCTCCTTTGGGTTTCCAAGACTTTAAAATCTTTACAAAAGCAGACAACCTCATGTTTTTTTTCATGGAGCACCGGGTGGTTTGAACCACTGACCTTGACATTGTCAGCTCATGCATAACCCACCACACCATCAGAGTTCCTTGCCTTCCTAATAAATCTAAGCATTTGGAATTTGTATCTTAGACACACTAAGTCTGTTAACAATTTTATTTCCTAGAAGTGTATACCCTAAAAGCAGCCCTGGTGGCATACTGGTTACACAGTGGACTGCGACCTAAAAGGTCAGCAGGTTGGAACTACCAGCTGCTCCACAGGAGAAAGATGGGGTTTTCTACTCCCGTAAACCGTTAGCGTCTCGAAAACGCACAGGGCAGTTCTGCACTGTCCTACACAGCTGCTAAGAGTTGGCATCGACTAGATGGCAGTGAGCTTTAAGTACCCTAAAGAAACATGGAACGAAGCACAGGCAGATGCAGCCACATCCACGCGCGTCACAGTTCTGTTCACACTAGCAGAGGATGGAAACAATCTGCGTGCCCAATCATGGATTTACACTTCAGTCCATAAACACAATGGTATACGAGGCAATGCTGAAGAACAATTACAAAACTGTGAAACACCCATGACATGGATGGATTGGAAGGACATTATACTGAGTGAAATTAGTCAAAAAACAAAAGAAGAAATATTGTATGATATCGCTATTATTTTTAAAAATCAATAAAAGGCTTTCATACCAAAAGAAACAGACTTTGGTGGCTATCCAGGGTAATAGGGAAGGGAGAGATGGGGAAGCAATAGGCTGGGGTGTTAACTTGGATGAAGACAAAGGTAATATACTGCAAGATAGAAATCGGGGGTTGGCAAAAACAGGGAAAACTATTGAGAATTTTGATAAGTTGTTAAATGCCAAAACAGTGAACTGATATATAGAGACCACTTAATTCACAATAAAAGAGTTGAAGGGAAAGTAAGTCGATATCTTTAGTATATCAACAGCCTGTAATAGTTGGGAGGGGGGTTGAAAACAGAAAAAAAACGTGAAGAGTTTTTTTGAATGGCTCTTAAAACATATGAAAAATATTCAACATCATTCATAATTAGAGAAATGCAAACCCCATGGAAAATACAGCAAAAGCATGATCCCACTCAAGATAAACATTGGTAAGATAGACTTTATTGAATGTATAAACTTCTGTTCCGCAACCAGCACCGTGAAGAGGAGAAAGCCACTGCTGGGGAGGAAATAGCTGCGGAACATCTTTCTCTTTCTGCCAAAGTGAAACATGGGCTTCGATGGGTCACTGAGGGGGTTCAACCCACCAGCCTTTCGGGGAGCAGCCAGGCGCTTAACCACTGTGCCACCAGGGCTCCTTAATGCACGTACTGGGGAGCAAAGAGGGTGTGGAGGCTTAGGAATCCGCCAAAACAACGCTGCAGATTCAGATCCAGGACAGTCTGGCGCCAAGGCTAGTGCTGCTTTTCTTTATGAAAAAGATAAAATTTTAATGTGGGCTACTAGACATTTTACAATCTAATATTTGATATGATTACTACAGTCATTCCTTTTGCAATTTTCAACAAAATCCCACCTTACTGCCGACTTAGCCTGGTGGCTTCTGAAATGCATCGGCATTATTTGGCTAGCAATCTTTTACTGCCTTCGTAATGACATTAACATTTCCCCATCAATATCTCTTCACTAAGCATCTTCAATTGTCACATTCGAAATACCTTGAAAACTGTGTCCTTCCTTTGCATGCTTGGGGACGAGGTAATAGGGCTGTAGTCTTAGGTCCCGTCTAACCTTGGCTCCAAGCCATTTCTGGATGGGCAGACCGTTTGTAGTGCTAGCAGGCCAGCTGCTCTTTGACTGCAAGGCCAAGATTATGTCCACAGATATTTCCATAGGGTGCTTAATGAGAAGCGTTACGGCAGGGCTCCCTTTCTTTTTCCTCTGCAGAACAATATCCGTACCTGTCGAAATGCGCAGAAGGGACCAAAGGTTGAATGGATCTAATTTTCTCTGGAAATCTCAAGAAAATAATGCAACAGGAAATCGATACAACACTAAACGTTAAGGTGAAACGTGGTTCTAACGTGGAACTTAACTCCACAAGGCAAAAAGTGCTATTTCTATGCTGAACAGATATTGATGTTTCGTGTGGGGAGGCATCAAGCTGTGTGTGATATGGGAGATGGCGGGGGTAGGGGATGCTGTGGCTTAATTTTTATTTGGAATCACAGGTGGCTACAACAGAGGCTGGAGAAGAGGGCAGGCATGAGGTGGCGAGGCCAGAGCAGTAGTGCAGGCCAGAGGTGTCTGCGGTAGCACCCAGGCTGTGAGCGTGAAGACAGGGAGCAGCAGTGGTACCGCTGACGATTCCCTTCACAAGGTGGGTAGATGGATTACATGTGTGAGGTCAGGAAGAAGGCAGCAGACTGGGATGCCACCGCAGGTTGAAGCTAGGCCCATTTTCTAAACTCGAGGAAGCAGGTGGGAGGAAAATGGGCCGGAATTAACTTCATTTGAGATGCATTGAGATCTCAGTGCTCGCAGGACATGTAGCTGGTGGCGATGGCTGCAGGGTAGGTGGTTATGGTAGTCCGAAGATTGCGAGAGACTGGCTTTGGCAATTAAGAGTGTGCCAGGAGTTATAGACAAGAATAAGACTTTGGGGAGACACCATTGGGAAAGAGAAGATAAATCACTAAGTTGAAAACCTTAGACCATATTCGCATTTTCACCATACTTAGATCAGCACATCGGTCCATCTTTTATCCGTGGCTTCTCTCTTCCTTCTGATCCCCATCGTTGAAGGCTTGTGGGGAAGTAAGGTTATTTGGTGTGGCTGTTTTTGTAACTCCCATCAAATGAGAAGATGCAGCCATGCAAATAGCGCGTGAAACGTTTATTGAGAAGAATGACCGTTTTGCCATTCACTGGGAGTTGAAGTGAGCTGCCTCCGAATCAGGAAGAGAGACTCCCATGACCACAGCCATGGCTGCTGCCTGGGAGCCTGTATCACCTTTACCAAAGCAGACGATTTCATAGTTCAAAATAGCCAACCTTTGGGTTAGCAGCCTGATGCTCAAGTCACTGCTCCGTAAGTTGCCAGCAAAGCCGATGGTTTTCTGGCTGTTGGCAGCATGTTGAACACTGAGCGCTCCTCCTGCGACACTCACACCACTCCTTTTCTTCCTTTTCAGTCTACTCTCGGCTGCGACCGACCGTCTTGCCACTCTATTTGACACTGCAATTCGCCTCTCACGCCCGACCCCCAGAACTCTCCTGATGCCTTTCCCTTCACTGGAACCCCCCCCAAAGCACTACTATGCTAGCATGCTACCACATGCTAGCACACGCGTGTCTTTAATGTCATTTGAGTTTTTGTTGCTGTTGTTGAGCAAAGCAGACACCGATGTGCGGATGCGCTAGCGTCTGTATGTTCCGCTCAGTGACAGTGGTGACTGACTGTAATTTGTGCAGCGATCATCACGCTCTTCCTCCCTGAGGACATCCATGCCCTCTCCACTAGGGTTTACAGTTAGTATTAATTACCTGTCCCCACTTGCAAGATTGTAAACTACAGAAGGGTGAGAACATTAATCTATGTACTCATTAATGTAACCCAAACATCTAGAACAGTACCTGGGACTGAGGTTCAAGATATACCTATTAAATTCATAAGTAAGTGAGCCTGTCCTCTTGTCTAGATGCACTCATACACTCACTATGGCATCTAGATGTTGGAGAATTTCAAATGTTTGCCTGCTGCCTCGGCATGTTCTCTGAACTCCAAACCCATATCCAGCTGCCTATGTGACAGCCGCTGGGATGCATCTCGGGAACTTTCCTCATATCCAAAGCCAAACTCCTAATTACATCCCAAATCACGTTCTTTCTCAGTCCTTCCTGTCTGCGAGTCAGATTTAATTCAGTCCTTTCCCTCACTCTCTCCCTCCACTTAATCCTACAATAAGCATCAGGATAGCTTGGACTTGTCTGCTTCTCTCCATCCTCAGCAACTTAATCCTTCCCCATCTAACAACAACAAAAAACCAAACTTACTGCCAATGACTGGATCCTGACTCATGGTGACTTCATAAGACAGGGTAGAACTGCCCTTTGGGTTTCCAAGACTAACTCTTTGCAGGAGTAGAAACTCCATCTTTCTCCCTGCCGAGATGTAGCTGGTGCTTTCAAACTGCCGACCTTGCAGTATGCAGCCCAACACTATGCCACTCCGCCAACGGCACCTAGGTTCCCACCATCATTTTCACCTTAACTTTTAAAAACACAAAACAAAAAAACACTTCTTGACTGAAGCTTGTCCTTGGCTTCACAATACACAACTCTTATTGACAATCTGCAAATTCTTGTGACTTTTGGCTTCTGGCCACCTCTTCAACGTCACTTCAGGCCACTCTCCCCTTGTCCATGAGCCTTTCTGTTTCCGGACATTTCCAAGCTCTTTTCTGCTCCAGGCCTTGCCCTTCGGTGCTCCTCACCCGAAACAATATCACTTGTCCCATCACAAGCTTCAAGAGGGGTGCCCACCTGTTCCATTCACTTATTATACCTGGGTGCAGCCTGAAATGGGGGCGATCCACATTTAGGAAGAGGACCAAGAAGATGCAGTAAACAGAGACCACGATACAAGACATGCTCAAGGGGTAAGAGGACAGCAGCTTAGGGAAGCCGAGGAAGACCACTTAATGTGTCTGATGAACCCTGGAAAAATCAAAAGTCAGAAATCTTACCTTCAATGTTTTTAATTTCTTTGTTAATGATGGTCCTAAACTGTGCCAGCATTTTAGAAGCAGATAATATTTCCCCTTCTAAAAACTGGCTCAGAGGATTTCCCTTGGGGTTTCTTTTGAGCTTCACAAAGTAAAAAGCAGAACTATTTAAGTATTCTTCTAGCTGGATTCTTTCAATGTTCAGTGTGAACATGACATCAAATTCATTTGGCGCAGATATCTACAAAATAGTGAAAACAGAACTAAGATCTTGCTGGTAGATATTTTCCAAGCTACTGCAATTGATAGTTGTTTTTTTTTTGAAATTGCTACTTAAACAGTCTTCTTTGAAAACAAAATTCCTACCGTTTACATCCACTGGGAAAAGGACTAGAGGAGTAAGGACAGGAGGAAGTATATTATTGATTTTATTGTAAATTCTTTTTTTTAATGAGTTTTTTTCTTTTAATCATTTTATTGGGGCTCTTACAGCTCTTGTAACATTCCATACATCAATTGTATCAAGCATATTTGTACATATGTTGCCATCAGCATTTCCAAAACACTTTCTACTTTATTGTAACTTCTTAGGGCGAAGTAAAGTTGCTGTGCTATGGCTCTTCCATCCTTGTCTCCGTGCGTTCCACCAAATGACTAGGTGGCACCACACAAATAGAGTGTGTGAAGCAATCATGAAGGGGATTGGCCGGTTCTGTCACTCTTCTGGGTATGAGAGCCAAATCAAAACAGGACGAGATTCCTGTGGCCACCAAGAGACCCCTGCCTGAAGCAGCAGCAGCCAGGAGAGGAGCCATGCTGAGAAAGAGGGAGTGAGGAGCTGAGAGAGAACGGGGTGGGAGGCAGGGTAGCAGGTGCCCACGGAAGCAGAGGCCAAGGGACCACGTGACTGAGGGAGTGATGACCAAGGAGAGACGTGGCTTCTGGCTGTGAAGAGATGCTGCCAGGGATCAAGACCTGTACCCTAAATATTTTCTGATTCTGGTTTGTGGTAACCTGTCAACTTCCCACAAACATGAGTATTGTCTGCGAGTTCTGTGTGGGCCCTGTGACAGATGAGCAAGCCCAGCGGAGAAGTCGAGTCCTGTAGGAGAAAAGGCTAACGTCAGAAACGGGTAAAGAAGAATGGAGGACGGAGGTCTATCTGACCTGTGCCTGTGGCAAATGACCTTGGGCTGGTGTGGACTTGTTTCCTTCTCCCTACTGGCGCTGGAGGAAGTCAGAAGTAGTCCCTACGTTATTTCCTCCCTTCTATACTCATTTTTTAAACCATAAATGCAATCATTTCTATAATCAAGATGATTCTAAGTTATATAATGGAAGCTTATAAAAAACCTATTCCTAGTTATTTTCTGAGTTTATATTTAGTTAAACTAAAGCCCCTTATAATGTTTTCTTTTATGCCACAAGATATTGCAGTCACCCTCTGATGACAATGGTTTAAAAAATGTGTAGTCCCTTTCTGGCCAGGTGAGCAAGAGCCACCTGGTTAAAGCTGGAAGCCACCCAAGGGAGCATGAGCCCCAAGGCATGCACTGTGTGATGTCTTAGAAGTACAGCATTTTTATGTGTCAGTCAATTTCCATTTTCATCTCACAATAATAATTTCTTCAAGTATAATGCTTGTTTTCTTTTTAAAATGTGCCCCTAACCATTCATGAGGGCTAAGCTCTAAGTACATTTCTTGGATTACACTGTTCAGCACGGTGTCCTCCATGTCTTTTGGACACGTGACATGCGGCTAGTTTGAACAGAGGTGTACTTGAGGTCAAACACATACTGAGAATGACAACAGTGAGAAAGATGGAGTAAGAGACTCCAAATATGTATGTGTTCATAAAAGCAGTAGGAATGTAGGTCAAGTTCTCCAGAACTCTAAAGACTAACCAAAGGCTAATGGGAAGATGGCGTCGACTCACAAACAACACTGGGACCTCGGTAACAATACTTCACTTTTTCGGGTTCAAAATGGTCCTATGCCCACTCTTGGCCCCTCAGAAAGCCCTCTCATTCTGTCTCCCTGTCAGTAATCACTCAACCGGAGTAGTCAGTATTATGACTTCTAATTCCATAAATTACATTTGCCTGTTTGCCTGTTTGCGGATGTCATATAAACAGTCATAGAATATGTACACTTTATATCTGCATTTTTTCATTTAAAAATTATAAACGTGCCCTCGTTTCTACCTGTGAATAGCGCAGAGGAAGTATTGTGAGGGGTGCCACACCACCCCACTCTCCATGCCATCCCAAGTCGGAGACTCCTAACAAGCCCCGCACAGCTGCCAAAACTTTTTATTAGAGGATTGAGCTTTGAAACATGTGCGTCTGTGGAGCCATTGTGAGCAACGGGGGACACTCTGGGACTGTGTGGTCATGAGAGAGCCACACACCCAGCACTCCAGGGGCTGTGGGGCTGTCACTGTCTCCACTGTGGGGGGGGGGGGGGTTCTGCAGCCATGAACGCAAGCCCACACAAGGGGAAGGGAAGAGTGAGGGAGCCGATCGGGCTGTCTCCCGGGAGGACTTCAAAGACCAGTTGCCCCTTTATCGCTGAAAAAGATCTCTGTTGCTGGCATCAAAGAAAACACGGAAGAGCACCACCTCCGAGATTATTTTGAGCCATCTGGGAAATTGTAGTGCCTGAAATCATGACTGATAGAGGCCGCGGCAAGAAGAAGGCTCTGCTTGTGTGACTATTGAGGACCATGTGAACGGCCACACCTGTGAAGTAAGGAAAGCCTGCCGAAGCAACCTATGGCCAGTGCCTCTTGCAGCCAAGAGGTCGAAGCAGCTCTAGAAATGTTGGTGATGGACAAGGAGGTACTTTGGTTGGGAATGACAACATTGGTCAGGGTGGAAACGTCAGTGGACGTGGTTGGTGACTTTGATGGCAGTGGTGGACATGACAGCAGTGGGGATGGTTATAATGGATTTGGTAATGATGGAAGCAATTTTCGAGGTGGCAGATGCTAGAGTGATTTTGGCAATTACAACCATCAGTCTTCCAATTTTGGACCGCTGAAGGGAGGAAACTTTGGAGGCAGAAACGCTGGCTGTTACAGTGGTGGAGGTCAGTACTTTTTGCCAAACCACAAAACCAAGATCACTACGGTGGTTCAAGAAGTAGCAGTAGCTATGGCAGTGGCAGAAAGTATTACTGACTACCAGGAAACAAAGCTTCCTCAGCAGGACAGGAGAGCCAGAGATGTGACAGGGAAGCCGCAGGTTACAACAGAGTTGTGAACTCAGTGTTGCAGGGCCCAGCTGCTACAAAGAAGTCATGTTTTAGAGAACTCAAGGACTGTATTTGTGACTCAATGAATAACAGGTCATTTTAGTTTCTGTTTTGTGGAAAGTGTAAAGCATTCCAACAAAGGGTTTTAATAGTTTTCTTTTCATCTCCATAAGGGAGCAGAAATCCCATATAAGGTCAATATGAATCAGAATCGACTGGATGGCAGTGATTATATATATTGCTGTCATTTTCTTACTGGAAATTTGATCTTTCATTAGTCTATGCAGTATTTCACTGAATCAGAACACAAAAATGTATTTGTCGAGCTGATGACACCCAGGGCTCAAGTAGAAAGTGAATGGTTTGAGAGTGATGATGGCAACAAATGTACAAATGTGCTTGACACAATGGATGTACGTATGGATTGTGGTAAGAGTTGTACGAGCCCCCCAATAAAATGATTTTTTAAATAAAAATAAAAGATTAAACATGTATTTGTCAACTCCGTTGACGTATACTGAGTTACTTACAACCTTTAAAGATATATGTCGCAATTAGGGTTGCTGGTGGCGCAGTGGTTACACACTGGGCTGCAATATGCATGGTCAGCAGTCGGAAAGCACCAGTCGGTTCCGAGGGAGAAAGGCGGGGCTTTCTACTCCCACGAACAGTTACTGTCTCGGAAACCCACAAGGGCAGCTCCACCTGTCCCATAGGGTCGCTGTGAGTCGGCATCAACTGGATGACAATGGCTATGTTGCTATTGAGAATATATTCAGCAAAAAATGTTTACCGTTCGGGGGTAATACTGTAAACAGCGGTCTTCAACACCTTGCACAGGGTTGCAATGAATCAGAGTTGAGTCCATGGCAGCGGGCTTACCAATTTCAAGAGCTTGGAATCCAAGGTAGAAAAAACGTTTTGCATGCACCCATAAAGGAAGATAAACCATTTTTCTGCTATATGCCTTTCTTAGTTCTCCAATGACATCAATATGGAGAAGTGAATAATGGGACTGAGACAGTTAAGGAAGTCCAGCCCATTCTCAAATTCACTGGCTTGAGGATTTTTTCCTAGGCAATACAGATGCCCTCCTCATTTTAAAAAACGGCTCTTAGATATATTATGGAATTCCTCGAGGATGATTCTGAATTATCCAAGTCGGAGTTTATCAACAGCAAGTACACAGAGAATGGAAAGAAACTTAACACACATCTGCTTGCATGAATGAATCCATATACTGGAACTTGCCTTGTAGCAGAATCTGAAAGAGGCGGGCTATCAGTGTACTTGGTTGGATGATCTTTGGATGGATAGACGAATGGAGTGAACCATTCAGTGGGTCTACTTAATTACAACGGTGCCACAGGCGGCCAAAGGGGCCCTGGTGGCACAGTGGATTTGGGATTGGCTGCTAACAAGAAGGGTAGCAGTTCAAACCCGCTCGGCTCTCTGCGGGAGAAAGGTGAGGCTTTCGGCTCCCAGAAGGGTTTGCATCCCTCGGGAACCCACAGGGGCAGTTCGACTCTCTAGGAATCGCCACGTTGAAAGTCAAGTCGGTTTTTCTCGGTTTGACTTTGAAGTCTAAGGAACGCCCAGGTGGGGGTGGGGGAGTGAGGGACTAAAGGAGAAAGTGCGGGAGGCAGAGGAGCGGGCGGGGAAGCAGAGGCCCGCACGCGCAGCAGCTCACCTTCACGTGTTCATAGTAACTCCCGGCGCGCAGCAGCGAGATGCCGCTGAACGCGGACGGTCGGCACTGCAGCGTCCGCTGCAGGTGGTCCACGACGCGGTTCACCACCTCCGCCGCCCGGCTGATCTCGGCGCGGCGCAGCTTCAGGCTCTCCAGCACCCTCCGGGGCTTCCAGTCTTTGGGCGCCGACTCGCTCCGCTCGGGGCCGGCGGCCGCGGCTTGCGGGCCGGGGGGCCGCAACTCCTTGGGCCCGGTCACCGATCTCCGCTCCCGAGTGGGGGCCTGGGCCCCGGGGCGGCGGGGTCCCGCCTGGGGAAGGGGCGGACCCAGGGACGCGGACGAGTCCGGCTCCTCCGCCGGGACCGCGCCGGGGGCCTCGGTCCCCTCCAAGGGGACGGCGCCCTCGGGCCTCGCGCCCCCGGCGCCGCGGGGCGCCTTCTTGGGCCGGGCGCCCGGCGGGCGAGCCTGCGGCTTCTCCGGGGGGTCCCGGGCACACTCGTCCTGCGAGGCCTCCGCCTGCGCCGCGGGGCTGCATCTTCCGGCACCCGGCTGCCCGGGCCCGGAGGCGGGCGGAAACTCGCCGGGCTCCGCCTGGGCGCCGCGGGCACTGCGCGCGGAGCATTTGGGAGCCGCAGCCCCGGCCTTCCTCGACGGCTGCGTCGCCTTTCCCCGCGGTCGCTCCATCTGCGTGCTGTGCACCCGAGGGAAGGTGGCTGGGGAGAAAGGAGAAGAGCCTGGCGGGAAGGCTCTGTCCCGAGGTAGGAAATGAAACTCACAAATCTGGCGGGAAGCGCGCGGCGGGGCGCAGTGTCCGCCCCCAGCGGGCAGCGTGCGGCGGGGACTCGCGCGGGGCGGTCACAGCTGGCCGCGCCCTGCCGCGGGGCGGGCGTGGGGTGGGGCGGCCCCGCCCCTGCACACCCTCCAGTAGAAGGGGTTCCACTGGTTTGGGGACAGGACTCAAAGCAACGAGAAGGAAGCAAAAAATACCCGTTTTTCGAGGGCCTTAGTTGCCAAACGCATTGTCAGCAGCCTGGACGCACCGGTTATGCCAGGGTTTCCCCAAATGGGCGAGACCGCCTCCTCCCGGGCGCTGAGTGATGGGGGAGGGCGGGAGGACTCGAAAGCAGATACCTACACTTTATCCTGGATTGCGGGCGAGAGTCTGAAAGGTGTTCATGGCCACGGCGGTTTGTTTGGTTTTTCGTTTTCTTTTTTTTCCTGAAGATGGGTCGGTAGGCCAAATAAGTTTGGGAGCTTACGTTTGGAAAACGACATACTTTCTCCCACATTGGAAATCAATAGATAGACTTTTTCTGGTGTTTTGAGATAGACCAATAAACAATGACACCTTCCCTCCTGCAGCTTACATGCTGATGAGCTGGAGGCACGAGTCTGCAGAAACCGGCAGTAGATAATAACTCTTGCGGAGGTTCATTATCTCGAATGGGAGGCCTTGATAAGCTCTATTGAAGGAGAGATAACGCGGTGCACAGGGGACCAGGAGTGAGAGGTGGTGTAAAACTAAACTACTGAGAAAGTGACATTTGAGCAGAGATTTAAAAGAGAGGATTCTTGGGCAAATAATGCCCCAAATAGAAGGACAAGCTAGTGCAACACACCAAAAGCGGCATCCTGCCCTGTGGATCCAACAATAGCAAGTATGGCAGGAGCAGGTCCCAGATATGTCTTGCCCCTCAGCTCCGTCTGCCCCCATCGGTAGGTGCTCTGTGACAACATCATTATAAACATTTTTTTCTTTAAAGTGAGTAGGGCAGACTCTAAACTTTCTCAGTAGAGATTTCAGGAAGGGGGAGCACATTACTAGAGGGAGAGGACCCCTGAGATTTTTGATGGAGGGCTTGGAGGACAAAGGGTAGGTGGGGAGAAAGGTTAGGCTCCGGGAGGTGAGTACAGCAGATCGAGCTTCTGCGAGTCACAGAAGGTGATCCCTCAGTAACCTTGCAGCCTGGGTTTGACAAAACTTGCCCATGGGAAAGTACCCTCTTGCATAGCATGCACACAGCCACCCGTAGCCCAGAGCTGCGCACACAAGTGTCGCTCCCTCCACAAGTCACCAAGTGCTCCGTGAAAGCCTTCTGCACCCACAGTTCCCTGATAGCCACTGCCTGCTCCCCATCCTGCACTGTGGAAGATGCACTGTGGTGTGCCTAACAACTCCAGCTCCAGGTCCGTCTGACTCAATCAGCAAGCTTCCCTGTTATCTGACAGCCAGACTACAACCTTCATTGATGTGTTGTCAACCCCTTTCCAAGTATGTCCTTTCTTGGATACTCTCCCTTGTGGGCGTAGCCAGCCCCCCACGACTAATCACAGGTTCGGTAGGTGCAATTTTATGGTTAAGATATATAAAGATTACAGTAAAGTCATAGAGAATAGGGAGAGATTGGAGAGAGAGTAAAATAAAGGAGTCAGACACATTTCATGGTAGCATGCTCACCTCAGCTCCTCTTGGTGGTACACATGGAGATGGGAGATGAGAGGACAGGAGCGCGCTCTCGTGAGGTTTTATTTCTAACGAATGCTTATCTATCTTTGGGGACCTGCAAGCCCTCTGTTTACAGATAACGACCTACGTCACAGGAAGGGGTTATAACATAGGCAATACAAGCTATAGGAAGGGGATACCTAGAGGTGTACACGCAATAGTAAAGGGAGGGAATAGGGGTACATATGTGGCAAAATGGGTGGACCCTAGACTTAATATAGTAACCTAACCTCAGTCATCCTGAGTGGTCCTGGGCTTGCCTTTGGCCACTCCTTCAAGGGAATAATTTCAGAAGAGAGTGGACTCTACTTAGGGTGAGTCAGATTATACAGTATGGTTGCTCTAGATACCTTTACAGAGAATAACCTCTGACTTACTATTATTGACCTCCTAGTGTATAGTCATTTGCCATGTGTAGCAAGCAGCGTCTTGGGTTTGGCATATATTTTGGGGAGACAATTTGGGAGAAATCTTTCTGTACCCCACACTCCCTCAGTCCTAAGTACCATATACTCATTGCCATCAAGTTAATTCTGACACATAGAGACTGGGCAGAGGACAACTGCCACTGTGGGTTTCTGAGACTATAACTCTTTTTTAAATGTAAAGATAATTTTATTGGGAACTCTTACAGCTCTTAGGACAATCCATACATCAGTTGTACCAAGCATATTTGTACATATGCTGCCATCATTATTTTCTAGACATTTATTTTCGATTGAGCCCTTGGTATCAGCTTCACTTTTTTCCCCCTCCCTCCCCTTCCCAACCCTCATGACCCCTTGATAAATTATAAATTATTATTATTTTCATCTCTTAGACCAACTACTATCTCCCTTCCCCCATGGTTTCTGTTGTTCGTCCCCCTGGAGGGGTGTGTGTGGTTATGTGTCGATCATAGGTTCCCCCTTCCCCCCCCTTCTATCCCTACCTTCCCCCACTCTTCTGGTATTACTACTCCCATTCCTGTTCCTAGCTTCCATGTGTCGTGAGCTCTATCTCTTATCTGTACCTGTGCACATGCTCCAGTCTAACCTGCAGTGAAAGGGAGTACTGGGGTCATGATAGTGGGGGGTGAGGAAGCCTCAAGAACCAGAGGAGTATTGTTGTGTATTTCTTTTTTTTTTAAACATTTTATTAGGGCTCATACAACTTTTATCACAATCCATACATATACATACATCAATTGTATAAAGCACATCTGTACATTCTTTGCCCTAATCACTCTCAAATATTGTGTATTTCATGGGTGCTTTACTGCACCTTGATTGACTCATCCCTTCCCTGTAATCTCTCTGTGAGGGGATGTCCCATTATCAACAGATGGGTCTTAGGTCTTTGTCCCAACCCCCTTTTCTCAACAATATGATTTTTTGTTTGTTTGGGGTCTTCTGATGCCTGGTACCTGGTCTGGCAACACCTCATGATCGCACAGGCTGGTGTGCTTCTTCCTTGTGGGCTTGTTGCTTCTCTGCTAGATGGCCACTTGTTTAACTTCAAGCCTATAAGACCCCAGATACTATAGCTTTTGATAGCCGGGCACCATCCACTTTTTTCACTGCATTTGCTTGTGCACCCATTTTGTCTTCTGTGATTATGCCAGGAGGGTGAGCATCACAGAATGCCAGATTGTTAGAACAAAGGTTTCTTGCATTGAGGGAGGACTTGAGCAGAGACCCAAAGCCCATCAACTACCTCAGTGTATTGCCACATAAATACATGTACCTACACCAATACCTCTATTTTTATGAACTAATATATTTACATAAGTGTACAACTATGCTTACACCTCTATCCATAGCTTTGCTTCCTAGATCTTTCCTGTTTCCTATACCTTCTTCCTGCCCCACCATCACACTCACCTCTTAGTAATTCTTCTCAGCTAGATTGCTGTTGCACCAGCACCCCCAGGATCACTATGTCCTCCTGGTTGTTGATTTTAATTCCCTAGTTGTTCCCTTGTCTATGCTGATGTTTGCTCAGGCTTCCTTCCCCCACCTCCTCCCCATGGTCCCTCCGGGACCATTGGTCCCATTTCTTTCTACTCATCCCAAAGCTATCTTATATAAGTAGCAACCCAGCAATAACAGAGACCGAACAAAAACAAAAGAGAAAAAAAAGCCAAAAAATATATATATAATTCCAGGTCTGTCTACTGACCTTTATGACTATCTCCCCACTGATCCTGGGGGAATTCCAGCAGTTGCCTCTCCCAGCCTGAAGTCTATTTTGGGGACTTTTCAAGGCCTTGCGGCTTGGCTTTGCTCCTGCTGCCAATCTGCCATGTGTCCCCAGTATTGTCCCCTGTCTTGGTATGATCCAATGAGGGGACATTGCTTCAAGCCGTTGTTGGCCCTACAGTCCTCTCTGTGCCTTAGCAGCTCCATGCAGGTAAGTCGGCCTCTGGGCTTGGTGTGTCCATATAGGGTCTAGACTGTCTTTTTCCTTCTTGGTTTGCTTCCGTGGGGGCATAGCACGCCAGTCCCTCTCCCCAACCTGTAGGTTTGGTGTTGTTCTCTGTAGCCCATGCTTCTAGGGAGGGGTCAGTTTGGCTCTGTTTGGGGCAGAGCCTGTAGCCCAATCTTTTCATACATTTCTCCACATGGTTACGTTGCCCTCAAGGTTTGGTGCGCCGTGGTGGGGTCTACATGCACACTCCCAATTCTGTGGAGACAGAACCAATACTCTCCCCCTGGGTGGGTTAGTGACCTGCTTCCCCTGTACCATTATCTCCCTTCCTTCCCCCTTTTCTCCTTCTCCCTTCCCCCCTTTCCCCTTCTCTGTGTTGTAATAACATGTGCCTCCTTGGGTTGGTCCGATGTCCTCCCGACTGCCTGTACCTCAACCTGTAAAGTGTGAGAAAAGCGGCTTTTCTTCGATACCTCAGGGGACTCATGTGTACTGGTCCTTTTGTGATTGACTGACTTAGCTTAGGATAAGCGAATTTCCTCCAACTCTTCCCATGAAACAACATGCTTCATGTGATCATCCGTGCTTTTTAGTGCAGCGTAGGACTCCATTGTATGTATGTGCCAGAGTTTACTAATCCACTGGTCTATCAATGGAAATGTAGGTTGTTTCCAATTCTTTGCAATTGTGAATTGCACCGCAATAAACATTGCGGCACAGACAGACTGATGGTGGTCTATGCCCAGTAGAGGAATAACTGGGGCCTAACGTAGCTCAATTTCACTTTGCTCTGAATATGGCCAGATCGCTTCCACAGAGACGACATGTATCTTCACAACCACCAACAATGCGGGAGAGTTCCTACCTCACCACCTACCTTCCATTATGTGTTACTCTCTGGTTTGGGCTAGCCTCGGGGGTGCTATATGGTATCTCATGATTGTTTTAATTTACATTTCTCTGATGGCTAATGGTCAGGAGCATTTTCTCATATGTTTATTGGCCATTCAGGTCTCCTCCCTAGTGAAACTTCTGTTCATGTCTTTTGCCCACTTCCTCAGGTGATTCACTTCCTATTTTTGCAGGCTAGGAGGGTGTTGTCGATTTTAGTAAGAAGCCCTTTGTCTGTTGTGTCGTGGCTAAAATCCCTCTCCCAGTCGGTGGGTTCTGTGGCTTCCCTCCTGTTGACGAGACTATGCCTCTTACAGGAATAGAAAGCTTCATCTTTCCCCTACTGCAGGTTTCCACCTGCTGGCCTTGCAGTTAGCAGCCCGTATATAATCCACTGTGCAACCAGGGCATATTTTAATATCTTGGAGTAACGTTTATTAGTATAACTAATAATTCATATATGAAGGGGTACTCAGAAAAACCCCACCAAAGCTATGACTTAATTTTTTTTTTTTACAAAATAACATTATCACTTTCAAAGTACTCTCCATGACACTTAATACTTTTGTCAAATCTGAAATTCCATTCTTGGAAGCATTTTTCAAACTCATCTGTTTGGATGGCTGACAGCACCTCCCTGGTTTTTCCTTCACCTCTTCTACGTTGCCAAATTGCTGTCCTTTCATGCCCTAAGGAGTCGTATGGAATGAGGTCAGGTAAGTAAAGTGCTTGCTGGTGTTTTGCCCCAAACTGGCAGATTGAGATGGCTGTGTGAGCAGGTACATTGTCGTGGTGGCAATACCAGTCTCTCATCTGCCAAAATCTAGACGTTTTTTGTTGCACACTGTTACGCAATCTTTTCAGAACCTCTAAATAAATAGAAAGCTTGATTAATAGTCTGGCCTGGTGGAACAAACTCCAAATGCACTATCTCCCTCACATTAAGAAAACAAATGAACATCATCTTGATGTTGGATTTCACTTGAGGAGTTTTTTTGGATGAGGTGATGATGGCATCTTCCATGGCTTGATTGATGCTTGTTGGGGGGTCCTAAGGATAGCACCACGTCTCCTCACCAGTAATGACCTGGGGAAAATGCTGGGTTGCTTTGGAGGTGTTCTTTCAAAGCATGGCCTGTTTCCACTCTCTGCTCTCTTTCCTGGTGAGTCAGAACCCGAGGTACAGATTTTGCAGTGACCTTTCTCATTCCCAAATTTCCCTTTAAAATTTGCCGAACCAAGCTCCAAATAGTCCAGGTAATGTCCCCATCTCTTCGATGGTCTGTTGTCAATCTTTGAGCACAAGTGCATGGATTTTGTCAACATTTTTGTCCATTTGTGAAATTGATGGAAATCCAGAATGAGGTTTGTCATCAATTGACATTTCACCTTTTTTGAAATGAGAAAACCACTCGTACACTTGAGTTTTCCCCACAGCGCTGTCCTTGTAAGCTGTGTTCAACATCACAACAGTTTTTGCTGCATTTCTCCCGAGCAGGAAACAACTGCTTTTACAAAAAAAATCTGTGTAGCCAGAGATAACCTTCCCAGGTGATGCCCCTGGATGCGCTAACTCAGAGCAAGGTGCTCAATGCTCACCTTGGGGAGGAGGGTGGGGATGCATACTTCAAAAGCTCTGTCCAGTGAAGTTTTTTTCTGGTTTGTTTGCGCCCCCCTCATATACCTTCCCCTATTTAGTTTTCTGTCATTACCATGACCAACTGGACCATAATTAATAACATTGATAGTTCCAGCAGGTAGATCCTAAAGGTGTAATTTAGGGATTGGTTTTCTTGTGCCCTTGAACTTGAGCACAGTGCTCACTGAGAAAGAAAAAGCAAAGGTGAACGAGAAGGACCAGCCAGAAAACTAGAGCTTGAAAGACAAGTAAAGAAAATACATGGCGGGTAAAAACGTGTGTGATACAGAATACGCTGTCATGTAGAGTGGCCTTCTTTGGCTTATGTTCAACTGTCCTTTTGCCTTAAAGGCCATTCTTCTAAACAATTCAATCTCATGAAGTTTGATGGGAGCTTGGAGAAATTAGTGTTGGGGAGGGGGGTGCACCTTGTTTTGTGTACCAAGATAGGAAAGACACAAAGAAGTATTTGGAGAACAGATAATAAAGGATTTCCCAATGAGCAGTATGGATCTGGCTACCATCCAGGGACTATTCATGACAGGCATGGCATTTGAGGCATGGTTTGGTGATGAGGGTGATAAAGCCAAATCCCTCGGATTGCTGACTCTCTCGGAGATAGTCCGACATGTCACGCGCGACCCTCCCACGGCGGAAGATAAGAGGATGAACGCGACACACGACGAGACAAATTGACCAGGATCCTTCTGATAGCGTGATAAGCGGAGTTTATTGAGAGCTGCCTCTAGATCCGAGGTCAGCTATGGAAGACCCCGGGCAGGCTAAAAACCCTGGCTTATATATGCTTCGGGGTGACGGGGCTCTCTCAGATAGGCGCAAAGCTCTCCTGCGTCAAAGTCCAGACTGAGCGCATGCGTGGCATAACTTGTTATCACTAACCCTGAAGATAAGGGCGCGGTCCAGCGCCATCTTGTAATGGCGTCCACATCTCCTCCCTTTTTATATTAAGATTTTGCCTGTCTTAGGTGACCTAGCGTGCCACATGGTCCTTACCCGTCATCGGAACTCCTGCCCTCTAGCGGCAGGCTCCTGTCTTAGGTTGGTACCATGTCCCACTGGTCTTTCCCGTCTTTGGCTGCGGACTCAGCTTGCGCATGGTCTAGCGCTTGAGGAGGGAAAGCCAAATCTCTGGCTGCTCGCCCTTTTCAAGAGCCATGAGGGCTTGTAATATCACACGCTTTTCGCTAGCCTGATTGCGCTTGAGCTTGCAAATCATCCAGAGAAGAATTATGCCACCGAAGCAGATTAAGCCCCAAAATAAAAATGTTCCCACCCACTCCTTGAAATAGGAAAAAGCAGAGGACAACCAAGAGGTGTAATCTCCAAGCGTGATAGGCTTAGTACGTGTGCCATTCAATTTCAAAATCTTCAACAACATCTGGTCCTGTATCGCTTCCAGCTCTTCACTCCATTGGCCTGTCAAAAAATCTGAAATGTTTTTAATAATGCTGCTTGATTCATTATATACAATAGGGGTGACACAAACCGCAGGTGTTGATAATACACAGCTCAGTTGTACCAAGCTGGTAAGTTGCTCAATTTCTTGTTGCAATAAATCCGTTTTTTGATTCAACAGAATTATTCCCGCCGCTGAATGAGCTTGGGCATTGCGGGCTTCCATTAGTGCATCCGCGGTTTTTTCCACAACTTCATTTATAACTTTAGCTGTCTGCACTTGATTGGCCATAGCGATACCCGCAGTTACGGCCGCTGTTGCTGATATCGCTATTGCTGTAACAATTGCAGCTGTTATGCCAAAATCTCTTTTATGTCTCAATAGAGTAGTAATGGGGAATTGATTCGGATCCGCTTCCACAGGTATAGGAACTAAGGTGGGAATGCGAATGACCATAGCATTATGCGTTCGGTTTCCAGACCAACACTCTCTAATTTTACATCTACATTTACTACTATTGCAACTAACAACATCATTTATAATACATGTATCATTAAAAACTAAAAATAAAAAAGGACTTTTTACGCAAACTGGATTATAATCATAAATATAATTATGGCTATAACTCAAGCCTTCACTAACGTTTGCCATATTTCCCACAATAACTACATTAGCTCTTTTGAGACGTATGATGCTTCCCAACAAGCCAGCAAAAGGGGACATAATAGTGGCAGCATTCAATCTGTTATTTAGAATCCACTGATGCCACGGCCATGTATTCTTGCTCACATTCTGGGTGCTGTTATATAATTTTGGGGAAAAATTGAGGTTTAGTTTAGATAAATACAATTTATCCTGTACCCCTGGGTCACAGTTTTCAAACTCTGGTGGAAATCTTTCTCTAGGACGACAGGGAGGGAATACCCTCACTCTTTCCAGAGTACCATTGCATCGAGTTCTTTCCTCATGTTCTTCGCCCGTCTCTACTGGTGCCAGCAATTCTTCTTGCCAGACATATGTCTCGACACGCGTCACCGGCGGAATTGCTGGTGTCGACCATTCGCCTAGTTGCGGGGCTGGGGGCGAGCCACTAAAAATCATCTCGCCTTCTTGATCGACCTCTACCTTGACAGTCGACCCTGGGGTAACTTCAGAATCAAGCCATGTTGTAACATTTATCTTTCTCAAATTTATGCACTGATTACTGGAAGAATTTTTTACGATATGGAAACATAAGCTATTAACTAAAGTAAAATTTGTGACATTATAAAATTTTGATACTTTACTCACAGGAGGACTACAAGGGACTCCCAATCTATCACATTTTTGAGCAAAAAATACTGGGAGAACTGGGGCTTGTCTATTTACTGGATGGGGTATAGGCCAGGTTCTCACCACTCCCCACAATTTTTCCTGCTGCTTCTAGCATTCTAGCCACAAAATCTGAAAATGGCTCCGTAGGGCCTTGTATTATTTTTGTAAGGTTCCCTCTTACTTCTCCCCTATTGGGCAGCGCTTTCCAGGCCTTTCCGGCGGCTAAATTAATTTGTTGGTATACATCTATAGGGTAACCTGTCTGATTGTTTACCCATTGACCATTTCCTGTTAGCATCTCATATGTCCAAGCCTGCTGAGGCATGCCCCTGGCTGCATTTTGTCTTGCTTGGGTCATGCTGTTTTCCATCCACATAGACTTCCACTCTAGGTACTGTCCTGTGGTTAGGACCGCCTTGGTGACTGAACACCAGTCAGTAGGAGTCATACAATGCGCACAGACACGATCTATTAAAGATTGTGTGTAATTAGCATTGACTCCGTAAGATCTTACTGCCTCGGCCAATTCCTTGACAATTTTATAATCTAAAGGTTCATGATATCGCTGTTGGTTGGCATTTTCAAAAACCGGGAACATCTGACTAAGCATCCGTTGGCTCTTCGGCGTCAAAAGAGAATAATTTTGTCCCCCTGAGCTATAGGGGGGAGGTATCTGAGGTGCCAGAGGTATAGACTTAATAGCAGCAAACTCATCGTACCTCCCTCTGTCATATGCAGCCGCCGCCTCCTCCAATTCCTCCTCATCACTTTCGGTAAGGCCTAAAGCCCCTAATTCCTTCCAGGGATAAATACTTCCTGGCACTTTGGATTTGTCTTTAAGCTTAATCTCAGTAGGGACTTCCTGCCGTGCCCGCGCGGCAGCCCCCCTCTCTCTTGTGGTCCCTCCTGTTTTTGGCTGTTTTGTCTCCGTTTCCTCTCCGGTCTCTGATTCTGAGCCGGTCACGGAGGTTTCCTCTGACTCCGTATTTGTCTCCAATTTTGAGCTCCTGTGTTTTTTCCTTTTAGATCGATCTATTCCCGGATCGTCCTTTTCGGACGTCCTGTTTCCTCGGGTGTGTTCCTGTCCTGCTTCTGACATGCTGCCTTGAAAGTCAATCCACTCACACTGCCCCTGACGTATCACTTCTGCACAAGCTTCGTCCACTAAGCAACTTCTAACTAGTTTCCAGACCGGTCTCGTGCCCGGTCTTATCTGTCCCTCTTCTTTTGCTCGATCAATGTCTCTTCCCAACTTGTCCCAACATGGGACAGTCAGAGAGCCCGTTGTTAGAAACCATGGTGCAATCTGGTCTATTTCCCTCACAAATTTGCTAAGCGTGCCTTCTGATATCTTCAGTTTACGAGCTAGCAAGATTTGCTGCAAAGTTTTAACCATCTGTTTTATTGGAACATTTCCCATGTCGCCCGTTTATCTACACGGGACTTAAGCACAGGATTTTCTTCTCGGTCTAAACCGAAAGCAGAAGCAGCACTCTCTCTCACACTCAGCCAAGGCCGCCGCAGCCGTAACGGATAAACATTCACACAGCAGTGGCCTTGCAGAACTCACCCTCTCCGCAGCGCTGATCAGTTCTGAATCCTCCCTTTCGGGGGTCTCCACTCAACCGTCTCGTCGCCTTGTTAAGGACTCGAAATCCCGGGTTTCGGCACCAGCTGTCACGCGCGACCCTCCCACGGCGGAAGATAAGAGGATGAACGCGACACACGACGAGACAAATTGACCAGGATCCTTCTGATAGCGTGATAAGCGGAGTTTATTGAGAGCTGCCTCTAGATCCGAGGTCAGCTATGGAAGACCCCGGGCAGGCTAAAAACCCTGGCTTATATATGCTTCGGGGTGACGGGGCTCTCTCAGATAGGCGCAAAGCTCTCCTGCGTCAAAGTCCAGACTGAGCGCATGCGTGGCATAACTTGTTATCACTAACCCTGAAGATAAGGGCGCGGTCCAGCGCCATCTTGTAATGGCGTCCACACCGACAGCTGTTTCAAGCAGTCTGCCAAAGCCGTCTTGGTCTCGAGATTGAGTCCTCCTTCAGAGGACTTAGCAGTGAACTCGGGTCCTGGAAACTGAAAACCCAAATAGCCTAAGTGACAGTTAACACAGAGGAGCAGAGAAAATTGGAACAATGAGATCACAATATAATCATATGATCGATTAGTTTTTAGTTGAAGTCATACGAAGGTTGAGAGGCCAGAAATGGGCTTCTGTTGAATGAAAGCAGGTCCAGGGAGACTTACAGTGGCTGCTTTGAGGCCTTACTGCAGAGGCTCTCTCTATGTTTGCTCTATGTTTGCTTTCCATGGGTTTGAAGTGAACTTGATTGTCACTGCAGACTCCACGTCCACTCCAGTTATGCTTTTCCTCTGTTTTTTTTTTCCAGTCACTCAGCCCAATATTTAGGTCTGCGGTGTGAGGAATCTGAGTTTGCTTGTTTGCTTTGAGGCTGTTAGCCTTCATGCTTGCTTGTTGGTGTTTGGTTTTACAAAAAGCATGTTCTACATAGTTACGCAGCCCATTTCAACATATGGAACCAGTAATAATATCCAAATAAATGCCACATATCGTTTTCTTTCTTTTTTCCCCCTTTCATCCTCCCTCCCACCCTCGATAACTTCCTATCTCCCCCTCTCCCTGGCCACATCGTACTCTTCAAAGCCTGTTGGGGACCATCCTGCACAACTGAATGGGTCCCTAAGAGGTGGTTGTGTAATTGAAGGGTGAATTAAAGAAAGACAGACAAGACATGTAAGGGCTCACCTCTTCCAGTGGCAGGAAGAAGAGCAAGAGAGAAAGTATTCTCTTAACAGGCTTATATAATCTCGGGCAGGCAAGCCCGTTAAACGTTTGTCACAGGAAGGGGATGTCCTAGGACAGGGGAGTCAGACTGGTGGCCCAAGGGCCGCATGAGGCCCCCCGAGGGAATTGTTAGATTTTCCAGTCACAACCTAAGAGGTCAGTGAAAACTAGTAGGAGGAAAGCGCTGGCAACTTTCAAGTAAAAGAGAATAGTTTTAGTTTTTTTTTTTTCTAGAGAATAGTTTTAGTTTTATAAACACATTAAATAAATGTTTAAATAAAAGTAATCACATAGTGTTTTAATTATCCTATCCCTATTCCTGAATCCTCACTTCAAAATAGAAATTTAATAAAATATGTAAATGTTCTGTGGCCCACATGAATCTTGCCTGTTGCACCAAGTGGCCTGTGTTTTAATTGAGTTTGACACCCCTGTTCTAGGGACATACAGGTAAGAGGAAAGTACATACCTAACATGATGGGTGGGTTCTACAGTTAAGATGGTGGCTTAACCTTGATTGTCTCTGATCTGGCTTGGCCTTCAGTGTCCCTGAGCTCTTCTCAATGATCCTTATCAGAAGGAGTGTGCAGTACTACTTTTAAAAAAAGGACAGGAAACCAAACTCGACCAATGGTTACCATGGGTGAAGGAGGAAGAGTTTTTGCTTGGAGGGCATTGAGTTGATGTGAATGGTGATGGAATAATTTGGAAAAGGATATCAATAATGGTTGTAGAACAGGAAGAGTATAATCAATGGCACTGAATTATACATGTAGAAGTTGTTGAATTGGAGAATGTTTTGTGTATATTTTTGCTACAATTTAAAATATCTTCTCAAGAATAGCAATGAGTACAAGGAAGAAGAAAATGTTCTAAAATTAAATGTGGTGACAACTGCACAACTCTTCTTGATATGACTGAATTATTGAATTGTCTGACATGTGATGAAGTGCCAATAAAACTTAAAAATAATAAGAATAAAATCTAAGGCTGTAGAAGGAGCCCTGTTGGTGTAGTGGTTACATGTTGGCCTGTGAACTGCATGGTTGGTAGTTTGAAACCACCAGCTGCTCTGAGGGAGAAAGACTGGGTTTTCTACTCCCATAAATCGCTGTCTCTGAAACCCACAAGGGGGCTTTTATTAATCAGCATTGACTCCATGGCACTTAGTGAGCAGGCTGAAGAAAGGAACAGTATTAGAGCTTAAATTCTGAGCACCCGGTTTGAAGAAAGCTATGAGTGACAATAAAAGGCCAAAATCATTAGCACAGTCCCCATGGGGATTAAGCTTCAGGTCCATCTCCTCTGCTCATAGACCAGAGAGGTGAATAGGCTTGCTGTCAGACAGCGTGTATTGGACAGTGGATTATTTTATATGTGGTTAGGTTAAAATTTAATACTTTATCATTTGGTCTCCCCTTTGACCCATTTAAAATTTGTTCTATTTTTTCTAGTATTTTCTGCATTTTTAAGTGAGGTTTCTCTTGGTTAAGAAAATGCTCTAAAATTGATTTTGGTGATGACCATGCAACTTTAAAAAGTCTGACTGAGCTACTGAATTGTATACTATGTGACTCATATGCCAGTAAAACCATTCAAAATTTTTCATGAACAGAACGCTGATGGTGCCCGCCTATCAAAAGATATAGCGTCTGGGTTCTTAAAAGCTTGAAGGTAAACAAGCTTAGCCATCTAGCTCAGAAACAACAAAGCCCACATGGAAGAAGCATACCAGCCTGTGTGATAACGAAGTGTCGAAGGGATCAGGTATCAGGCATCATCAGAACAATAAAATCATATCGTGAATGAGGGGGAGTGCAGAGTGGGGACCCAAGACACATCTGTGGGCAACTGGACATCCCTTTACAGAAGGGTCACGGGGAGATGAGTCAATCAGGGTGTAGTGTAACAAGGATGAAACATACAACTTTCCTCTAGTTTTTTAATGTTTCTTCCCTTCCACTATCATGATCCCAATTGTACCTTACAAATCTGGCTAGACCAGAAGATGTACACTGGCACAGATAGGAACTGGAAACACAGGGAATCCAGGATGGATGATCCCTTCAGGACCAGTGGTGAGAGTGGCAATACCGGGAGGGTGGAGGGAGGGTAGTTGGAAAGGGGGAACCTATTTCAAGGATCTACATGTGACCTCCTCTCTGGGGGACGGACAACAGAAAAGTGGGGGAAAGGAGATGTGGCACAGAGCAAGATATGACAAAATAATAATTTATAAATTATCAAGGGTTCATGAGGGAGGGGTGAACAGGGAGGGAGGGGAAAAATGAGGACCTGATGCCATGGGCTTAAGTGGAGAGCAAATGTTTTGAGAATGATGAGGGTAATGAATGTACAAATGTGCTTTACACAATTGATGTATATATGGATTGTGATGAGTTGTATGAGCCCCTAATAAAATGATTTAAAACATTCTTCATGAACTTTTATAAGATTGATGGATTTAATGATGAGAACAATAAAACTATCCCTGAGGAAGACTATAAGGATGTAATTCCAAAAAGTTGAACCCTTAATGTCCAGTCAACTGATTTTTCCTAATTGGACATCATGAATCACTCATCCAAAGATGTAACTCCATTGTACTCTATTCTTATTTTCAGACGGCGAGCTTAATAGGCCAACAGAATCAAGGAAATCATGTACGAGGAATTCAAAGAATCTGGCAAGGCAGCGGGAATTAATTTACTGTTCCTAGGTGGATAAATGAAGAACAAAGAGATGGCCTTCCCATGGAGCCCGGTCAGTGAAAAGGTCCCAAGGACCACTAGGCCCCGCCCACGCGCCACTAGGCCCCGCCCCCGCGCCCCGCCAGGCCCCGCCCCGCACGCCGCGCGGCTCTCCGCCGCCGGGAACTTGACGCACCCGCCTATCCGCCGCCGCGCTGCACGTAGACGGGCCGCCCCTGACGGCGGCAAGATGGCTGCGCCCCGCGCGCTCTGACGGCCTTGTCGCCCAGGGTTTGTGGGACTCGGACGCACGCCGCCTCATCTCCTCGCGCTATGTTTTCCCTTCGGAAGTGCGGTCGCCGGGTCGTGGGCTCCTTCGCCCAACCGCGCCTGTCGTTGGCTCGCCTCAGCGGAGGGAGCGGGGCGCCCAGGTCTCCGCACTTTGATGTCGTTGTCATCGGCGGGGGACACGCCGGGACGGAGGCCGCCGCCGCTGCCGCGCGCTGTGGCTCCCGGACCCTGCTCCTCACGCACCGCGTGGACACCGTCGGTGAGGCGCGCGGCGGGCGCGGGCTGGGCTCTCTGCTCCGTGTAGACGGACCGTCCGGACCCTCACAGGGGCGCCTTGACCCTGCCCTGCTGGGACGCAGTGGCCCCGCATCGATTCGGTCGGTGGCAGTGACTGACTGGGCTTTGGTTTGTCCCCCAAACTGCGGCGGGATACGGGCACCCTCTTCCCCACCCCGAGATTTGACAGCCACGAGCGTCAGTGGTCCTGGACGCGCTCCTTGCAGGAGTTAGGCTGGCGCCCGACCGAAGCAGTCCCTGGGGACCGGGAGGCGCCGCGAGGAAGGGGGCGCGTCCGCGCACCCTCTCTCCACTGCCTTGTGGCTTCGGATAAGGGGTGGATTCGCGTGATGAGCAATCGCAGTGGCGGTCTCGAGATTTAGGGAAGCCCTCCTGAGGAAGAGTGCGGGTCTTTGTCGCCCCGCTGTGTGTTGTGTTGTCTGATGGAGTTTCTCTCTCGTGGGTACAGTTGGGGGGCCCTAATTGAGAGCAAGACCGCTCTCTGGTGTGATGACCGCTAGCTGAAACGACGTACTGTAATTTGTGTGTGTCTCACACTATCTCTTGCCTCTTTTTGCTGAAGAAAATCCACTGTGCAAAGGCAATCGCAAATCCCAGCAGCCCTGAGACCATAACTGTTTCCGCAGGAGAAAACCTCATCTTTCTCCCACGGGAACTGGTGAGCTTGAACTGCCGGTCTTGGGGTTTGCAGCCCAATACTGAACCCACAGTGCCACCAGCACTCCTTTTTTTTTTTAATTAAAAAAAATTACTGGGGGCTCTTAACAGCTCTTTATACCAATCCACCTTTTTTTAACGTAAGAGTAGTAATTGACAGATTAACTGATCTGTAAAAATAGTAAGTAAATTACATACTTGTATTACATACTTTTATAAAATTACCGTTAAGCTTGCAATTGTAGAGGAATGTTATCAGAGACCTTCCACTTTCTTCATTGTGTGCTTCTGAGTTGTGTACATTAAAATACTAGTTAAAATAGTTACTGTGATTAAAAAAATAACCTAATGAGCTAAAAATATTATTGAACAAAGTGATCGTTAAATAGTATAAGTAATATAGTGGCGTGGATAAAGGGATTCCTATTAAACACATCTACTAACACAATATGATCTAAGTTTCTTGTTTAAACAAATATATTTGACAGATACTCTGATAACTCAGAGGTTAGTGAATGACAATTCTGCCTTAAAATCAAAATCACTTTTTTTTATTTTTCGAGTTAACTTGACATAGTGGAATAAGATGAAGGGACCCTGGTGGCACCATGGTAAAAGTGTTCACTTGCCAACTGAAAGGTCAGTAGTTCAACTCCACCAGTGACTCTTGGGTTGGGGCTGGGAAGATGGGCAAAAATGTGAGTCTGCTTCCCTAAGGATTTGCAGCCTGGAAACTTTATGGGGCAGTTCTTTTCTGCCCTTTAGAATTGCTGTGATCCTAATCCACTCAGAGGCAACAGATTTTTAGAATAAAACATTAAATTCTTTTTATGCTTAATGATATGCTGAATTAATAACTAAGGAGTACAACGTTGGTTGCTTCTATATAAACTCCATGATATAATAAGTGCTTATCATTACTTTGTGCATACTGATTTTATCCAAAAGATATAAGAGCACTTTTCTAAGATGTCCATGTATGGATGCTTGAGGAAAGAATAACTTCAATTCATTACAATCACATGATTTGTAAAGATAAAAAGTCAAGAGTCAGAGAATATTTTATAGTGCCCTGAATGTATAACCTTTACATGTATCCTTTCTCATTTATAAGTTTAGTTGTTTCTTCAAGGTAAGAGCAAAAAGAAAGCTGCAGATTGTTTACATGGAAGGACATAATTGATAGTAACAGGAACCTATATCAAGGAGCATCTTTAAAATGTGCTCGATTTAGAAAGTTTTGAGGTACGGCTTTCAAAATTGTGTTTAAATGAAACCTTAAAAAATATACATCAACAGAATGATCAGAAGAAGATACTGTGGGTTGTCTTCTAGGATGCTCCAAATAACTTTCACACCCCCCTAGGATATTGAGATTTTTCTCTTTGACTGTTATCCAGGTTTTCTGTCTGTATCCCATAGTGTGATTTCAGTGACCTGGGTAGACATTTCCTTCTTGAACAGTTACTATGTGCAAGATGTTGATAAATGTTTTCTATTTGTTTATGTGCCTTTAGGTCAAATGTCCTGTAATCCTTCTTTTGGGGGCATTGGAAAGGGACATTTAATGAGGGAAGTTGATGCCTTGGATGGCCTCTGTTCTCGAATCTGTGACCAGTCTGGGGTACACTACAAAGTACTAAACCAGCGCAAGGGGCCAGCTGTGTGGGGTCTAAGAGCTCAGATTGATAGGACACTCTATAAACAGAACATGCAGGTAAGAATAGGACATGGGAACAAGAAAGATTATGGTGCCGCAATGCCATGTTTTATTGCTGTTCTTCAATTTACGTCCTCTCTTGATAGAAAGAAATCCTGAATACTCCACTGCTTACGATTCAGGAGGGAGCTGTAGAAGATCTTATTCTTGTGGAACCAGAGCCTGGACACACAGGGAAGTGCCGTGTGAATGGCGTTGTTTTGGGTATGTGCTGGTCATAGATAATTGCACATGACACTCCATATAATGAATGTATTGTAAAACCAAGACTGGAGCTATTTTGCTTCTTTTAGGAGATTGTTGTTTTCTCTTTAGGAAAATTGTGTAAATAATCCTGTTTCATTTAGATCTTCCTGAAGCTCAGTCCTTGACTGTAGCATTTTAGTATAGCCCCATATAGTCTAAATATTTGTGTCTTTCCCCCCTGTTCATTTTTTACCTGTCCTTGAGTGTTATTTCTATTTTCCTAATTCAAACCTTTAATTTTTATCACATTCAATTACTAGATATCTTGTTTCTAAAAACTGAAAAATTGTCTGATTTTAGTGTTAAACTAGTCACCATTTCTGTTGATTCATGTGAAAAGCTGCCGTGTAGAGTTGATTGGACTCTTTTCGCCATCATCTAGCGGATGGAACCACAGTGTATGCTGAGAGTGTGATTCTGACCACTGGCACATTTCTGAGAGGCATGATCGTCATTGGATTGGAAATGACTCCGGCCGGACGGTTAGGAGACCAGCCTTCCATAGGATTGGCTCAGACCCTGGAGAAGCTGGGGTTTGTGGTAGGGAGATTAAAGACTGGGACTCCACCCCGAATTGCCAAAGATTCCATTAATTTCGGCATTCTGAACAAGCAGATGCCAGACAACCCACCAGTGCCTTTCAGCTTTCTCCATGAGACAGTGTGGATTAAGGTAAGGTGATTCTGGAAAATCTGTTCATAAAAAGAAATAACTTAGCTTCCCCCCCCCCCCACAATTCAATTTATGTCTCTTGTTTCAAATGTGAAAACATGATCCTTTAAAGGATTAGCAAAAATATTTTGGCTAATTGGATGTTTCTCCCTAAATTTAAATTTTTCATTATTTTCTGTAACTTTTCCTATTTTTAAACAACTTTATTGAGTAAAAAAATCACATAAGTAATTCATCTATTTAAAGTCCATGGTTTTGAATATACTCACAGAATTGTGCACACATCACCACAGTGGATTTGGTTTTTTGTTTTTAATCATTTTATTGAAGGCTCTTACAACTTTTATCACAATCCATACGTATATCCATTTTGTCAAACACATCTGTACACATATGACACATGTCATCATCTTTTCAAAACATTTTCTTTCTACTTGAGCCCCTGGCATCAGCTCCTCATTTTTACCCCTCCCTTTCCCCTCCCTCCCACATGTCTCCTTGCCCCTTGATAATTTATGAATTCTTCTTCTTTTTTTTCCATGTCTCACACCAACTGCTATCTCATTTCACCCACTTTTCTGCTGTTCATCCCCCTGGGACGGAGGCCATATGTCAATCATTGTGATCGGTTTCCCCCTTACTCCTCCCCCTGCTCTCCCCCCCCCCCCCCCCAGCCCTTACCCTACTAGTATCATTGGTCCTGAGGGGTTTATCTGTTCTGGATTCCCTGTGTTGCAAGCTCTTATCTGTACTAGTGTATATGTTCTGGTTTAGCCTGATTTGTAAAATAGAATTGGAGTCATGGTGGGGGGTGGGAGGTGGGGAAGAAGCATTAAAGAACCTGAGAAAGGCTGTGTGTTTCATCAGTGCTATACCACACCCTGACGGACTCTTCCCTTCCTTGTGGCCATTCTGACAAGAGGGTGTCCAATTGACTACTGATGGGCTTTGGGCCTCCACTCTGTCCTCCCCTTCATTCCCATTGATATGCTTTGTTTATTTTGTTTTCGGTCTTTGATGCCTGATACTTGATCCTATTGACACCTCATGATCACATAGGCTGGTGTGCTTCCATGGAGGCTTTGTTGCTTCTCAGATAGATGGCCACTTGTTTATCTTCAAGCCTTTAAGGCCCCAGATGCTATCACTTTTCATAGCCAGGCACCATCAGCTTTTCTTCACCACATTCGCTTATGCACCCATATGTCTTCAGTGATCATGTTAGGAAGGTGATTATCACAGAGTAAGAGCTGTGTTAGCAGAACAAATTGTTCTTGCATTGAGGGAGTACTTGAGTGGAGGCCCAATATCCACCTGCTACTGTAATACTTTATAAATAAATCTATGTACATATCTCTATTCCCCTGTCATTGTATATTAATGTATTTACACATATACATGCCAGTATTTAGACCCCTATAACTGTCCTATGCCTCCCAGTTCTTTCCTCTGTTTCCTTTTACTTTCCTCTGGTCCCACTATCACGTTCGGCCTTCATTCGGATTTTGGTAATTCCTCTCAGCTACATTGCCCTTGATCAAGACCCCCCAAACATCCTATGTTCTCCTCACCATCAATTTCAGATCACTTATTCTTCCCTTGTCCCTGGATTTATTGGTATCCCCCTCCTTTTCCCCTACCTCTCCCTCTCCCATGTCCCCCCAGAACTGTTGCATCGGTCCTATTCTCTCTTGCTGATGGTTTATCCCATCGATCTTGTCCAGGTATACACACACAATAATACACACAAAAACAAAGCAGAACAAAACATAACAAAAAAGACAAAAATCAACAACAGCTAATACAACGATAGATAGATAGATAGATAGATAGATAGATAGATAGATAGATAGATAGATAGATAGATAAGGGGGAAATTAAAAACCAGCAAAAACTGAAAAACTCTCAAACAGTAACAGGTCTATCTTGGTTATTTTTTAATTAAACTTTTTGAAACCATTTTTACCTTAAAGAAAGCTTGTAAGACTATTTTAAAATGAGTATTAATAATTGAGGAACGTCATTTTTAGTAAATTATATGAGGGGACTTCAGAAAATATGTGGAGAATGGAATTTTTCCACAAATATTTGAAGTCCCGCTAAACTGATAAATGTCTTAAGATGTTCTATTGCTTGAGAAATAATAATTTTGCTTTGAAAATACAAACGGTGATATTTTCAAAGTGTGTATGCTTTTTTAGCTTTTTGTTTAAAATTTTCAAGGTTTACAAAGTAAAGTAAATAGTATAATTAATCTTTTTGTACAGTCCCCAGGTTTGACAAATAACATTTTTTATTTCATGTTTGATTTTTCCTCTGTTTTGTTCTTGCTGATTTTAATTTTATTTTATAAATCCTTTTGTTGGGGGCCTGTACAACTCATCACAATTCATACATCCATCCATTGTGTCAAGCATATTTGTACATTTGTTGCCATCATCATTCTCAAAACATTCTATTTGAGCCCTTGATGTCAGCTCCTCATTTTCCCCTCCTCCTCCTTTTCCCACCTTCCCTTCCTCCCTCCCTCATGAACCCTTGATAATTTATAAATTGTTTATTATTTTTCCATATCTTACACAGTCTGATGTCTCTCTTCTTGCTTATTTTTAAAGCAGCAAACTAAACCTCACAAGCTAAGCCTCTTTCCAGATAAGAACTTTTTAAAAGTCACAATAGTAAATAAATAAGTAAGAAATCACATTACAGAAGCCAATTACATCCAGAAAAACCCAGTATCTTCATGTTATATAATACACATTATTTAATTTTCCTTCTTGTCTCAGAATTGATTTTTAAAATTGCTTTATTTACACCAGGAACCAAATAAGGTCCACCTATTGGCTAGGTCTTAATAAATCTCTTCCAGTCCATCATTGCTCCCCTTTCCCTTAAGTTTCAGCATGTGTATGTGGCAAAAATGAAACAAAATAATTTGTTCCCCAGAATTTCCCACATTGTAAATTTGATTCTATCTCTGTGGGATCTTAAGCATGTTATTTTGTCCTCAATATTTCTTATAAACTGGTAGTTAGATCTAGAGGTTTGATTAGATTTGGGTTCAGTTTTGAGTGTTTTTGTGTTTTTTCTTTTGCAAGAATACAAAAAAGTGCTTGGTATTTTATGTAGACTTCAGGTCTGGTTTTGTACATATCAGGTATGGAATTTATTTGAATAAGACAAATTAGTAGGGAAAGGAAACAGTACTGTAGCTGACACTGTTTTCCAGCCGGAAGATCAGCTGCCATGTTACTTGACTCACACCAATTCTAAAGTGGATGAGATTGTCCTGGAGAACCTTCACCTTAATAGTCACATTAAGGAAACTACCAAAGGACCCCGGTAAGGACACTGTATCGGTTCTTGATCATTTTAAGAAATGCCACTCCTTTTTTGTTTGCTCATCTGTATTTTTTAATGTTAATGTCCTATTCTAGATACTGTCCTTCCATCGAATCAAAGGTTTTACGTTTCCCAAACCGCGTGCATCAGGTTTGGTTGGAGCCTGAAGGAATGGATTGTGACCTTATCTACCCCCAAGGCTTGTCTGTCACACTACCAGTCGAGTTACAGGAGAAAATGATCACATGCATCAGAGGTTTGGAGAAAGCAAGGATGGTTCATCCAGGTAAGGTGGGTCCTGGCTGCCGCCGGTGTACACAGAGCATTATTTTAGCAGGCAGCATGGAGTTCTTAGATAGAGTGTGGTTACCTAAAAGCTAAGAAAATGAAACTCAACATCTATGCCTTTAGAATAATACTTTTCCGCCCCCTGCCCCACCCCAAAAAAATCTACTCAGAGTATCCTCTTCAAACTTTAGAGTGCAATAATTTGAGTTAGAATTCCAAGCTTCATTATTTACTGAGTGACCGTGGGTAACTTACTTAACTGTATGGGAGGTCATTTTCCTCATCTGAAAAAATGGGGCTTAGCGCTGTCTTACAGTATTGTTGGATTCAGTGAAATTGTAAATAGAAACATCTGGGTCAGTGTGCTGCACAAACAAGCCCGCTGCAATCACGTCAGTTCTAACTTACTGACTCAGTACAGGGTTTTCAAGACTGTAAATTCGACAGAGGCAGATAGCCTCATCTTTCTCCCAAGAAGCAGCTGATAGATTTGCGCCATTGAGCTTGTAGTTAGCAACCCAATGCCTAACCCAGAGTACCCCCAAGGCACTTTGGGCGTCATACATAGCAGATACTGACTTGCATACAGCTGGATAGAGAGACTGCCTTTCATGAGAGTGTTCTGGATTCCACGGGGAGGGAAGGGAGAGAAGCATTTGCCAGCACCTTATTTATGTGCACATGATGTTCTAGCTTAGAGTCCAGTTACCTGCGTATTACTTAAAAATAGAGTTAACACTTTTTAAATTTTGATTGACACATAATTCACATGCCATACAATCAATGGTTTAATCGTGTAAAATAGAGTTGTACAGTCATCACAGTCAATATTAGAACATTTTATTCATCCTCATACTCATTATTAGCTCCCCAGTTTCCCCCAGCTTCCCCTGCCTTGGCCCTAAGAAACCACCTATCCGGTTACTGTCTGTATAGACTTACTGATTAATCACTTACCAAACTAAGCGAGTGAAAATAAAAGAATGAAGTATAAAATTAAAACATCATGATTTTGAAGAGCATGTGATGATAATTTTTGTATTGTTGCCTGCGCTCCGTGTCCACTGATTTTTGTACCATTTGTTCTTTGGTCAGGCTACGGTGTTCAGTATGATTACTTTGACCCCCGGCAGATCACTCCTTCCCTGGAGACTCATTTGGTTCAACGTCTTTTTTTTGCTGGACAGATAAATGGCACCACTGGTTACGAGGAAGCTGCAGCTCAAGTAAGAGCCTATTCAAACATGATTGTAAACAAAGGGGCACTATTTAACTGGTATTCTGCCTTTTAAGGTCTATTTTGTTAACTATGTAGATCTTGAATTTGCTCCTAATTAACAAGAGGCTGCTTGCTTCAAAGTTTAAGAAAATGGTTTTATTGTGTCCAATAAAACCAAACTCACTGCCATAGAGTCAATTCCAACTCATAGTGACCCTATGAGTTTCTGCCCCTGTGGGTTTCCAAGACTAACTCTTTACAGGAGTAGAAAGCTTTGTCTTCCTCCCAAGGAGCCACTGGTGGTTTTGAACTGCTGACTGGTTAGCCTGACCACACGTCACCTGCTCTGCCCGCAGGGGCTCCGTTGTATATAATAGGACTTAAAAATACTTGCTGCTTGGGGAGCGGACATCAGGGAGGTCAAGAAGAAGGAGAATGTTTTGAAACTGATTGTGGTAGCAAGTACACAATACTGCTTGATGTGACTGAACTGGGGAATGTTAAGATATCTGTAAGAACTCCCAATAAAATGAGAAAAACAACTTTTTAAAGGCTTGCTTTTTTATTATTCGGTAGTGAGCTTGTAGATCTGACATAGTATTTGATTAAATATATTGTATTGCTTCTGAGGTTTAAAAGCTATTAGTTCTTTTAATATACTTTAGTAAAGATTATTTTGGATTTTTTAGGTGGTAAGTTAGGGTATTTTTACTTGTAAGTGGGAAAAGACTAGAAAACTTGCGGATTGGTGTTTTAAAAAACAATTCCTCCCACCTGGGCTTCTCAGGAGAATTCGATATTTCTAGAGCAGTGGACTGTAAGACTCTCACGAGGTACATTAGCCATGCTCTGAGGTGTGCACGGAGCCCCTTATGAACAGGACCTGCCGTTTCCCCGTTGGTGTTCTGAGTAGGATCCCTCGTTGAGCTGTTCACATGGCTTTTAAACATTCCCCTCCTCTCATAGGGTGTGGTAGCTGGAATCAACGCCAGCCTTCGGGTCAGCGGCAAACCTCCCTTTGTCGTTAGCCGAACAGAAGGCTACATAGGCGTATTGATCGACGACCTCACCACCTTGGGCACCAGTGAGCCCTACCGCATGTTTACCAGCCGCGTGGAGTTCCGGTTGTCTCTGCGCCCTGATAACGCCGACAGCCGGCTCACAGCCCGAGGTACTCTTGCTTCCCTGAGCCCTGCGCCCCAGTCGCCTCTTTAAACCTCCCTGATTCTATTCTCTCTGTCTCTCTAGGGTATAAGGAAGCCGGCTGCGTGTCCCAACAGCGATATGAGAGGGCTTCTTGGATGCAGTCGTTGTTAGAGGAAGGCATTTCTGTGCTGAAATCTATCGAGTGTTCCAGTTACAAATGGAAAAAATTAATCCCCGGAGCTTCCATGAGTGTTGATAGAAGCCTGCCTCTGAGGTATGCCTTCGTGATACAGACCTGTGGTACCTCCCCTCCCCTGGGCCTGGTGAGTGAACGTAGCTGTTCTTGCACTCTTTACTACAGCTTCCCCTGGAAGTAGAGCATTCCTTTTTGTAAGTTGAAATGGTGTGAAGCAAAGAAGCAATTACCATGCCATTGACGGGGGAAACGGTTTAGTGTTTGCTCACCAAAATATAACCAAAGCATACCAAATAGCCCATACAATCTAAAATAACAGTAACACGGAGTGTTCACAGACACACGGTACCAGCTACGTGCCAGGTGCTGAGTGCAGTCTCCCGGAGCAAGGCACCTGGCAACTCCCCTGCCTTGCTGGGTCTGCACACCGCCTCGCAGGGCTGAGTGCAAAGCAAGCTGAATGCTGGTTTTCCTTTTCATCTTTTCATTGCATAAGAGCAGAAATCTTCTCATTTCTCTCAGCGAAAACCAGTCATAAATGTCGATCTTATAAAAACTAAGTGATGCCTTGTAAACTATTGAAGAGTAGGCGATATCTGTAATCTGTTATAGATTTAACTCAGCATTAGTTTTATTTATTCAGCATTCATTATAATTCAAGATTGTTATTATCCTATCTGGTGGGGGGAAAGAAATTCAAGATAGCATGAAGTGAAAAATTAATCAGGACTACGGGATAATTGCAAATGAAGGAAAAGAAAATCAGAAGCAACATAGAAAAAATAGGAAATGAAAAAAAACTGCAAAAAGGAAATGATTCAGTTTTAGAAATGAAGCAATTAGTTGAACAGTGAATGTATCTTTGAAGTTCTTGGCACTCAAATATAAAAGAAAAATGTGTTATTCTCATTGATAAAATTATGCTGATTCTTCATAACAGACTTTCTGTTTGTGTTAGATTACTTTAGAAGTGTGTTACATTTTTCTTGTGTTAGATCATTTGAATAATCAAATATTATAATAACTATGTTGCAGAAGTGCAGGGCTTATAAATTTTGATTTTCTCATATTCTCTCTAAAAGTTTAGCCATGGTGTTTCAAAAGGAAACCGGGCATTCAATGCTGGATCTGTTTATAAATGAAATACTCACCCTCAAAGGGATAGTGCCTGTCTCTGAGGCATGTAAATACTAGCAGAGCTTTGCTTCATCTTAAACTGAGTTTTCAGTGAGAAACTTCAGTAATGGGTTGTGAAATATTACCCCCAAATTAATTTTTTCCTTTACATAAATTAGATTGAAAGATGTAATATTGACCTTAGAGAACAATGGATTGATTAATTTAGCAGGTGTTTTGGGGTGCCTACAGGGAACTAGCAATGTGTTTGGTGTTGGGATACAGTGAGGTATAAAACTATATTCCTGCCCTCGTGAAGGATATAGGCCTTAAAAGTAAATACATGTTTGTTGATTACAGCAGACTCTTGAAGGACCATGGAGGGCTCTGTGAGGGTAGCTGGGTGGGGAGAAGGATGGATAGGATGTGAGGGAGAATTCAGAGGAAGTGACTTTGCGAAGTAGAAAGTTTTCTCAATTATATATCCATAGGGAACAGTAGACTAGTCATGTGGATGCGTCAGTGGATTATTTTGGTGCCCACCTCAAGTAACAGAACAGCCCCAGCACATCTTGCCCCCTTCAAGTTACTAGTGAACACTCAAGGTAAACTTCACGTTGACTACATAGTTTAGTGACATTTAACACTGATCATTTAAGATGAGACCTGGGCGCTCTTACAGTTCTTATGTTGCCATCATCTTTTTCTTCAATCATTTTATTGGGGGCTCATACAGCTCTTTTCAAAATATATCCGTCCATCCATTGTGTCAAGCACATTCGTACATTTGTTGCCATCATCATTTTCAAAACATTTTCTTTCTACTTGAGCCCTTGGTATCAGCTCCTCGTTTTTTTACCCTCCCCTACCTCCTACCCTCCTGGACCCCTGATAAATTATAAATTATTATTATTTTCATATATTACAAATCCGTTATCTCCCTTTACCCACATCTCTTTTTTTGTGTTTCTTTTTTGTTTTTGTTTTTTAATCGTTTTAATAGGGGCTCATACAACTCTTATCACAATATATCAATTGTATCAAGCACATCTGTACATTCATTGCCCTCATCATTTTCAAAACATTTGCTCTCCACTTAAGTCTCTGGTATCAGGTCCTCATTTTTCCCCTCCCCCCTCCCTCAGGAACCCTTGGTAATTTATAAATTATTATTTTGTCATATCTTGCCCTGTCCGACGTCTCCCTTCACCCACATTTCTGTTGTCCGTCCCCCAGGGAGGAAGTCACATGTCGATTCTTGTAATCGGTTCCCCCTTTCCAACCCACCCTTCCTCCACCCTCCCAGTATCGCCACTCTCACCACTGGTCCTGAAGGTATTATTCGCCCTGGATTCCCTGTGTTTCCAGTTCCTATCTGTACCAGTGTACATCCTCTGGTCTAGGTAGACTTGCAAGGTAGAATCGGGATCATGACAGTGGGGGTGCGGGGGAGAGGAAGCATTTAGAAACTAGAGGAAAGTTGTATTTTCCATCATTGCTACATCGCAACGATGCCCTGACTGGCTCTTCTCCTCCCCAAGACCCTTCTGTAAGGGGGATGTCTAGTGGCCTACAAATGGGCTTTGGGTCTCTACTCCGCACTCCCCCCTTCATTCATTCTGATAAGATATTTTGTTCTGATGATGCCTCATACCCGGTCCATTGGACACCTTGTGATCGCACTGGCTGGTGTGCTACTTCCATGTGGGCTTTACTGCTTCTGAGCTAGATGGCCGCTTATTTACCTTCAAGCCTTTCAGACCCCAGACGCTATACCTTTAGGTAGGCCGGGCACCATCAGCTTTCTTCGCCACATCTACTTATACACTCATTTGTCTTTAGCAATCGTTTCATAGAGGTGAGCACACAGTGATATGAATTTTTGTTCTTTGATGCCTGATAACTGATCCCTTCGGCACCTTGTGATCACACCATATTTGCTTATGCACCTGCTTTGTCTTCAGCGGTTGTGTCGGGAAAGTGAGCATCATAGAATGCCAATTTAATAGAAAAAAGTATTCTTGCATTGAGGGAGTACTTGAGTGGAGGCCCAATGTCCTTCTGCTGCCTTAATACTAAACCTGTAAATATATGCACATAGATCTATTTCCCCATCCTCATATATAAATATATTTGCATATGTACATGACTTTATCTAGACCGCTATAAATTTCCTTTGCCTCCCAGCTCTTTCCTCTATTTCCTTTGACTTTCTTCCTGTCCCACTATCATGCTCAGTCCCCACCAGGGTTTCAGCAATTCCTCTTGGTTACATTAACCTTGATCACGCCCTACCAGGCCTCCCACACCCTCCTCTCTATCGATTTGGATCACTTGTTCCCTTGCCCTGGGTTTAACAACACTACCTTTCCCCCCACCTTCCCCTCTCATGTCCCCCCGGAACTGTTGGTCCTGTTGTTTTCTCCTCCAGATTGTTCATCCAGCCTATCTTATTTAGACACACCTGCAGAGATAATAACATGCACAAAAACAAGACAGAGCAAAACCAAGCAACAATATACAACAAAACAACAACAAACCACTGACAAAAAACAAAACAAAACACAAGAAAGAAAAGCTTGTAGTTAGTTCAAGGATTGTTTGTTGGCCTTTAGGAATGTTTCCAGTCCAGTCTGTTGGGGCTCCACACGCTGGCCCCAAAGTCCACCTTCAGCATTTCCTGGGGACCTTGCCGCTCCATTCCCTTGCTGTTCTGTTGCACGCCCTTAGTGTTTTGCTTCCGTGTGGCGGGATCAGATCAAGTGCAATTTCCATACTATGTCTCTGGTGTTGTCCCTTGTAGGGCTATGGTTCAGTGAGTGGCGTCATGTCTCATAGTAGGGCCGGCCATGTGGTCCTCTCTGTGGACTGGCTGCTCTAATTGGGAACATCGTCATCAAGGCCTGGTGGGCCAGGATGTGCCCCACTCTCTCCTCCTCCCCCTTCATCTGCTCCCGTGTGCTCGGATCAGATATGTCCCTCTCCCGGAGCTGCAGATTCAATGCCGTCTTTTGAAATAAATTCTTCTGGGGGGAGGGGCAGGTGTCCACATAGTAGTTGGGATTGGGGCCAGCCCCCCACACATCGCTCTTGTTCCCCCCCTCCCCCGTGGGGTGGGGTTGCAGTGTACCTTAAATGGATATGCTTAATTTAAGTCGATTTTAACAAGAAAATTCCTAAGGAGTTGTCACAATTTTTATAATTGTTAGGATGAAAAAATACACAATTTTCAATTTTATCAATTAACTTTTAACATTAATCATTCTAAAATAAGGAGAATCCATCTTTGAGGATATAATTATTTTGGTATCAAAACACTTATTAGGTACTTTTTATTTTAGCTTAAAGAGCTACATTGTGGAAAATCCCAAACAGAATAAACCCACTGCCATAGCATCTGTTTGAACTCATTGCAACCCACCATATGATTCCAAAGATCGAATTCTTTATGGGAGAGAGTCTCATGGGTTTGAACCTCCAACTTTGTGTTGCTTACCTGATGGAGGGGGTAATGTAGTCTCATGTGGGGAGGGTTTGAAGAAGCTACAAAATATTAAAGGGTAGGGAAAATAAAATGACTCATCAGTGCAGTAGAAGACATCTTTCCTTATGATAAAGAACCAATGCTGAAGGGACATGACAAGCTGCATTGAAAACAGTAGCAAACTGCAAAGCCCTAGGAGTTGAGACTATCAACTGAAATATCTCAACAGGCTGATGAGCCTTGGAAGCAGTCACTGCTTTATGCTAGGAATGTGTAAGACAGCTAGCTACCTGGCCAACTGACTGGAAAATACCCATATTTGTACCCATTCCAAAAAAGAAAGTCTCTCTTAACAAAATATCTAAAGAGTTGTCTTAATGTGGAAATATTTGAACACTATCGTTAATATCACACACAAGTAACATTTTCCTTAAGATAGTTCAAAAATGGTTGCGGCAGTACATTGACAGGAAGCTGCCAGAAATTCAAGTCAGGTTCAGAAGAGGCTATCACGGTTGATGTCAGATAGGTCTTGGCTCTAAGCAGAGAATGCCAGAAAGATGTTTGCTTGTGTTTTATTGGCTATGCAGAGGTGTCCGAATGTGTGGACCATAACATATTATAGATAACATTGAAAAGAATGGGAACCCAGAACACTTCATTGTGCTCATGCAGAACCTTTACCTGGACCAAGAGGTTGTTATTCTAAGGGAACAAGGGAATACTGCATGATCAGGGATGTTGTGTATCAAGAGTTACATCTTTTTACCAAGAAGATGGACTATTTGAAAAAGAACTCGGCATCAGGATTGGAGGAAGGCTTATTAACCACGTGCAGTCTGGAGATGACACAACCCTCTGGCTGAAAGCAAGACAGATTTGAAGCACTTGCTGATGAACCTCAAAGACCAAGCCTTTGGTTTGGATTACAACTCAATGTAAAGAAAGCAAAAATCTGCACAACTGGGCCACTAAACAGCATTATGAATGAAGAGATTGAAGTTGTGAGGGGAGAGGAGATTTTATTTTCCTTAGGTTTGCAAATCAATGCCTGTGGAAATCTTGGTCAAGAAATCAAACGTGGTGTTGTGCAAATCTCTTGCAGAATACCTCTTAAAAGTGTTGAGCAGGGATGTCACTTTGAGGACAAAGGTGGACAGGCCATGGTATTTTCATTCAACTCCTATGCATATGAAAGTTTGACCTTGACTAAGAAAGACTAGAAGAATCCACGAATTGGTGTTGGCAAAGTTTATTGAAAAGACCAAGGACTCCCCGAGAAATGACCTACTGTGCCTTGGTGGAGGACAGCAGAATGTTCCTGAGAAGGGAGGGAGGGCAGTGAGACTTGCCTCACTGTTCTTCGTCTGGTTTTCAGGGGAAGCCAGGCCCTAGAAAAGGACAGCAGGCTGGGTAAAGTGCAAAAGAAGAAAGGGCTCGGCAAGGGCGATGAGCAGCAGGTGGCTACAACAGTAGCTGCACCAGCCACCCGTCAGGCTGGCCGGGCCGTGCTGTTGCACAGGAGGTTCCTCTGAGCCGGAGCCCAGCAGCCCTCCGCAGGCTGTGCTTGCCGTTTGTCCTTCTAGCGAAATCTCAGACTCCTGATTGGAATGTATCACAGGACTTTTATTTTCTCTGGAATAAAAGTTGCCTAGAAAATATGGAGTATAATTACTCTCTGGGTCCCACTGAGTTCTTCTGAGTTTTCTAACATTTACAGGGCAGGGTATAAACCAAGGAATTTAGTAGTATACCTTTTTTCCAGGCATATGTAATTGGAATGGTTTCATCTTGTTGCAGCTTTAGCAAAGAAACCTCTGCTCACTCTCAGCTAAGTCAAATCATCTGCTTGACTCAAAGAGCCCCTTCAGCATTTTGATTTTTGGTCCTGTGGTTTCCACTTGTTTTGTAATTCTCAGTCTAAAGGTCATTGATACTGAGCATTTTTGTTTTCCTCCAGCGATACCTCCCTAAGAACCTTGCGTAATTCACAATCTGTATAATTTTACCAATGATTTTTCCCATTTGAAAAATGTAATGTAGTTAGGGTTTGAGGGTTGAGCTCGGAGGGTGTACATTTACAATTATTGAAGCTTAGAGTCACATTATTATGACTTTGACCTTGATCTTGATTCTGTGTCTCCAGTATTTTTTTACTTTTTTTTTTAACCTTCATCATAGCCTTGTGATTGTTCTGGTGAACTTCAGGGTATACCCATTCTGATGTTGCTCTTTGTGTTTTCTAATCTTGATCCTTAACTAGCAGCCTTGTTGGCTTTCCTCATGATTTTATCTTTTCCAGCTTCTGTTCCCAAGTTTCCGTTTTGTTTCCCAACAGTTTTATTGGCACATAATGTACATACCATGCAGTCGAGTAGTTGAATTGGTCGGTCCTTTCAAGGGAAATTGTACAATCACTGCCACATCCATCTTAGAGCATCTCCCTCCACCCTGGTTCAATGGCCTTCCACATGAGATGTGCAATCAGTTCTAGTGTTCCCTCCCCCCTCCCACCCTAAGTTTTCATTTTTATAGGGTGCTATAGTTTATTGTGCCAGCCTGGCCGATAAACACAAGTAGGATTAACTGAAAGGCAGAGGGATAAATGGCTCGGTGAGCCTCGCCTTGGTTGTTCTGTGCCTCAGTTTAAAGGGGTACACCACCTGTGGGATGCCTAGCCTGTGGACTTTGCCGCTGTAAGTTGAGGTCCCTTTAAGCCCACACGATTGGAATGTTCATCTCTGGAGCTGGGGACCGACAGTTGATGACAGTTGGGGACCTGCCTTGCTGTTTGCTGCCTGGGTATATATAGCCCAGCTCTCTCTACAGAAGGGAACTGGCACCTGGCAGCTCTCAAGCCTTGAAGGACTGCTAATGTCTCACTGCTTTATAATTTAACTGTTAATTTCTTGTATTATCTATATATAATGTAACGGTTTATTTCTTGAATTATATATCTATCTTTATAAATATATTTATATATAATTACTAGCAATCTGGTTTGTCTCTCTAGAGAACCCTGTCCAATACATAGGGCTTTTCCAAAACACTGGCCACTGCAGTTATAGAATATGAACATCTCTTTGTAGTAAAATATAACTTAGATACTCACATCAGAAAATCTCATTCATATTTTGTGTTCTCAAGTATTGTATTTATATTATTGATATTTGTACTTGAGATGACTAACGTGCATAGAAGGAGTTCTGGTTGTGTAATGTTTAAGTACTGGGCCTATTATATGGAAGGTCAGTGGTTTAAACCCGTCCACTGCTCCCCTGGGGGAAAGGTGGCAGTCAGCTTCCGAAATATTCACAACGTTGGAAACCCTATGAGATAGTTCTCTGTCCTTCAGGGTCACCATGAGTTGGAACTTGGTGTCAATGGATTTGGTATGGTTTTTACCATGCATTGAAGGTAATGGGAGAGGAAAGAAAGGTTTGTTTTCTAGAAACCTAAAACAATGATCTCTTATTCTTGCATTGGGAGTTCAGCAAAGCAAGAGATCTCTTCAACTAATTCCAAGCATGCAAAAGGACTGGAAGCATATCCCTTATTCTTACTACTAGAGGATATTCTGTCCCGGGAAGACTAGGAATACACATGGATTATACCCATCACACCTATAATAACCATTTACCGCCAATGATAAGGGCAGGGAACTTGGGAGAATCATCTTACGGAAGTCATGTGTTGCAGGTGCCACTACATTTGGTCACTGCACTTAAAAGACCTTCAGTGAGATGAACTGACACATGGCTGCAGCAATGGGCTCAGGCATGGGAACAATGTTAAGGCTGGCACAGGGCCATGCAAGCTTCGTTCTGTTGTGCCCAGATGCTATGGGTCGGATGGACTTGATGGCGCCTAACAACTATAACAACACTGAAGAGGACTTGGGAGTATCACTTGATGTTATTTATCTTGAAAGTTGGTACTACTTGTAAGGAATTATATTCTTAATCTTTTTATGTTGTGGACCCTTCAGTTTCTGAAACGTCTTCTTTATTTGCAGAGCTCTAGATGTTTTGAAATATGAGGAAGTTGATATGGAGTTACTGGCCCAAGCTGTTCCGGAGCCCTTGAAGAAGTACACTGAATGTAGAGAACTAGCTGAAAGACTGAAAATAGAAGGTAGAAAAGAAGTTTCACCTTGCCTCCTCTGTGTTCTCTTTCTCGTTTGTACAAATTGTGAATGGACAGCCGATTAGTGTGGGGCTGTAGGCCTTTAGTACTCTAACCCCCAGAACTGAGCTGGCTCTGCCTCATAGGAAACCCTGTACAGGGTTCGGAGGCTGTAAATCTCGGGAGCAGAGAGCTGCTGCTTTCTCCCGCAGGGCAGTTTCTGGGTCTGCACCACCAATAGTTAGATTAGCAGCCCAGCGCCTAATCCACAGCGCCACCGGCACAGTTATTACAGTAGGACCAGCATAATCTTACACTCAACATGTCCTCCCTGGACTGGCATCATTGTAACACCTGGGGGTTTGTTCAAAATGCAGAATTTCAGGCCCAACTCCAGACCACTGAAAGAGAATCTGCATCTTAACAGAGTCCCTTGTCGTCACAAGTGCATCTCAGAGAAGTGCTGTTGGAACGGTTGTCTTTTTTTGTCTTCAATCATTATTTTTTTCCCCTTTAGCTTCCTTTTACATTTTCCCCATAGAATGCTCTCATTACTGAGAAACAGCCCCTTTGGCTGGAAAATGTATATGGGAATACTCTTTCCCTGATATTGACTTATTTTATATATGTCAGCCCTAGAAGCTGCCTCCACATAGCACCACAACATAGGAGGAGCTCTCTGACTGCTGATGGCTTCGGGGGGTTCACTGGTTTTAAAAGAAAACACTTGTGGTAAAAATACGTATATAACATCTTGCCATTTGAACTCTCTTTAAGTGATAGTCATTGCAATTTTACTATTGTGTAGTATTATTAAAAATATAGATATATATTATTCTATAATACTATCTCCAACACTTTTTCACTGCTCCATACAGAAACCGATACCCATGAAGCATTAACTGCCCTTCCCTCTGCCCCTTTAGTCCCTGGGAACTGCTATTATTCTTGGTAGAGGCCTATGGTAGCTGTTTCATGTAAGTGGGGTCATACACTATTCGTTCTTTGAGTTTGACTTACTCTAAATCAGTACAGTGTTTCCAGGTTCATGTGTGTGATAGTATGCATCAGGTTTTCAGTTTCTCTTCATGGCTGAATAATATTTCATTGAATGTGTATACCACAGTTTGGGTATCTATTGCGAGCAGTCAGCGGTGATTTTCAAACTGCTGCTCTTGTGGTTGGTGACCCGACTTGGAACCCACAGAGCCACCAGAACTGGCATCAGCCCACTTCTGCCTCGATATCCCTCCTTAGGTGTCCAGTCCCCTTTTGACAACTCCTACTTTTCCTAGATCCATACTTCGTCTCCTCCACATTCCTGTTATGAGTGGGTGTTTGTAGCAGTTTCTTTACAACAGCTCCACGTTGAGAAGGCAGCTCTTCCCTCGGCCGATCTTTAGTGTCTTCCAACCTGAGGGGCTCACCTCCCTGCTCTGGCCCTGTAGCAGACAACGGGCACGGCTCCCCATCAGCTGTTCAGTGCCTCACAACAACTGGTCTGCCCTTTTCCTGGAGCTTCTGCTGAAACCAGTTCACCACAGGCGACCCCATTGAAAGACCAATGAGCCAACTCCAGAATAACAGCAACACACAAACCACCACAGTACGAGAAACGATGAATGGTGAATGGGCCTTTTAATTTTGATGAAATCTAATTGATCTCTTCTTTTCCTTTGTTGATGCTTTTGATGTAATATCTTAAGAATCCATTTCAAAATTCAAGATCAAAACTCCTACTAAAGTTTTGTGATTTTCCGTCCTACATTTAGGTCAATCCAACTTTGAGCATGTTTGTATGTAGTGGGAGGTTAGGGATCCAGCCTGATTCTTTTGAATGTGCAGACTTGGTTTGGCCAATGCCATTTGTTCTCTCCCATGTGATAGACTGAGCTTCCTTGTCAAAGGTCAAGTGGTCATAGACGTGTGGGTACACTGCCTTTTTTTTTTCATTGTAAAAAACATATTTTAATTCAGTATATTTTCAGGCACAGAATTTAATGACATCAGTGACAAGCATCATGTTGTACAATCACAACCCTAATTGTTGCCAAATTTCTTATCACTGTAAACAGACACTCACTAAACAGTTTTTCCTTATGAAAATTTTCCAACAAAACAAAAATAGAACAAACTAATATGGGCTTCTTTATTTTTTTAAAATGTGCTTTCTCCTGGGGTAGAATCTTACGTGGTGAAAAAAAGCTAAACAGGGTGGTAGGGGGGATAGGGTAGAAGTAGTTGGATAATCATATGTCATGCAAATAAGGGATGATCTTAAGTTCCTTAGAGACTGTTCAGTGCTGTCTGCCATCCCTCCACTCAAGTTTTAAAAACCTAACAATGAAGGGAAATTGACTGGAAACCCTAGAATCATTTGTTAAACAATGTGCTAACTGAAGACTCACTCCCTGCCCTGTCTCAACTTTGACCCACATTGACCCTGTGGGACAGAGTAGAACCTACTGCCCTGTGTGCTTCAGAGAGCCAGTATATATATATGACATATACATGACACATGCACATATACACACACATATATGACATACACATATATATCCCATTTGTTTCTCATTTCCATTTTATTGGAGTCTCTTATAACTCTTGTTACAAACCATACATCAATTGTATCTGACATATTCGTACATACATTCCATTGTTCTTTTCTAGACATTTACTTTCCATTGAGCCCTTGGATCAGCTCCTCATTTTTTCCCTCTTTCCACCCCCCACCCCAACCCTCATGATCCCCTGATAGATTGTAGATTGTTAATTATTTTCAAATCTGAGACCCAAAATCTTTACAGGAGTGGAAAGCCTCACCTTTCTCCCGAGGAACAGCTAGTGGTTTCAAACCACTGAACTTCTGGTTAGCCGCCCAATGAATGACCCACTAATGCCACCTCGGTTCCTTGACTAAAGACTGGTGGTGTACTAATGTATAAGAAGTAATATTGACCTTTTAGGTTAGCATCATGATTTCTCAGTTGAATAAAAAAGGGTTTATTGAACATTTTGAGCAGTTAGTGCCCGAAAAAAGACAAAATTATGTATTTTAAACTTGGCTTACAATTTCACTTTTTCTGATTAATCACTAGGTTCAGATTAGAATAATTCAGGAACAATTATCTTTAAGAAACCCTGACTTGTTGGTCTATGAGGTAGCTACTTGTATTAGACAGGGTTCTCTAGAGAGATAAAACCAGATTGCTGATAATTTTATATATATATATATATTTCTTTATAAAGATAGATATATAACACAATAAATGAACAGTTAAATTATAAACAGATATATGATACAATAAATGAACAGTTAAGTTATAATCAGATTGATATATAATATAAGAAATGAACAGTTAAATTATAAAGCAGTACAAATGGCTCAGTGTGACTCACTCCCGTGAGAGTTGTGAGACACTGGCAGTCCTTCAAGTCTTGAGGGCCACCAGGTCGTCCTCTGTAGAGAGAGCTAGGCTATCCCAGCACAGGCAGCAAACAGCAAGACAGGTCCCCAACCGTCAGCTAGGTCACCAACTGTCAGTCCTCAGCTCTGAAGATGTAAATTCAAATTGTGTGGTCTTAAAGGGACCTCAGCTTACAGCGACACAGTCCACAGGCTAGGCGTCCCACAGGTAGTGTGCCCTGTAAATTGCACAGAACAAGCAAGGCAGCCGCACACTGGTCTGATGATTAAAGAGCGAGAAACAAGAAAGGCGAGGCTCACCGAGCCACTTATCTCTCCGCCGTTCAATTAATCCCACTTGTGTTTATCAGCCAGGCTGGCACAATAAATTATCTCACTACTATTTTGATTTTTTTAAAAGACTCTGGCATATATAAAGACGTTTAGGTATACCTGTGGCTTTAAAAACAAAAAAGACCTGTACTCAGTAAAAATAAAATATAGATTACTGTTCAGGTCCCCTCACTAGGTGACAAGCTGCTTGGAGGCAGAAATCAATTGGTAAGAGTCTTCCTCATGCCATCGTTGTGTTTTGATCGTGTGTGTGTGTGCGTGTGCGTGTGTGTGTGTGTGCCTTATGTAGTACCTCATATGTGAATACCCTAAAGAATCTATTCATGAGGGTGGGGTGGGGAGAAGAGCTGATACCAAGGCTTAATAGAAAGTAAATGTCTAGAAAATAATGATGGCAATATATGTACAAATGTGCTTGATACAATTGATTGTTATCATTGCTGTAAGGGCCCCCAATAAAATGATCTTTTAATAAAAAAGGAAGTAAGTAGAAAAAAATCTATTCATGAGTTATAACATCGTATTTAAAAAGTTAAGAATTAACATTCATTTGATACTTAGAACTTACCTATGAAGGGTGGCTATTAGCATTATTGTTTTTGCTAATTTTACAAATGAGATCACACAATCAGTGAGTTACAGAGCTGGAATTTGGACCTGGGTTGTTGGAACTACAAAGCTTAGACACTTCATAACTATTCTTTGTTGCTGTGAAGATCCTTAGGCATCATCTGGACTGACCCTGGAAATTTCTAGCTAGAGAAACTAAAGCCCAGGAGGATAATGGTGTATCCATACCAAAACCAAATCAAACTCACTGCCATCAAGTCAATGCCTAAACACAGTAACCCTAAAAGACAGGGCAGAACTGCTCAGGGACTAATTCTTTATGGAAGTAGAAAGCCTCATCTTTGTCCTGCAGAGCAGCTGGTAGTTTCAAACTACTGACCTTGTCAGCAGGCCAACGCATAGCCACCACACCACTGGGGCTTCCTGCTGGACCTATGCCCCAAAGGTAACTCTTTGGTGGGTGTAGGCCAAGAGCTGGGACCTCCTGGCTGACAGACAAGTGAAAACAGCACATGTTCACAAAATCTTTAGAGAGAACTTGTGTTCTGAATACACAGAATGACCACTTTGATTTATGTTTTGAAACAGGGTTTTCCATTTGTTTTTCTAAGAATAGACTACTTTAAGGAACAAAATAATTGTTGGGCTATTGTAAACATAACTTCTAAAACCAAGCCAAGTTCATTTCCGTATATCAACCCTCACTCACTACTACCCTATGGGAAAGAGTAGAACTGTCCATTTAGAGGGGGTTCTGAGGCTATAAAGTGTCACAGGAGCAGAAAGCTCCTATGGTGTTGCTGATGGGCTTGAACTGCTGACCTTGTGGTTAGCAGCCCAATACATAATCCTCTATGGGACCAGGGCTTAGATGGTCTCAGACATCACTTCTAAATAGAACCTTAATTAAAAATCAGTAGTATGTGCTACCAACCAAAAGTCCCACTTTCAAAAATTATGGGTTTATATGGCCATAACCCAGAAAACCATTTTCATAGAGAAACACTCTCTTTTGGAACTTAAAATTCAAACCCACAATCTGTTGAGAGAAATATTCTGATAGAAATTTTCACTGACTCGCCTTTTAACTTCTCAGATATTTAAAATGTAAAGGGCGTGCATTAAACTACCGGCAGAATGTTACTGTAAATCTGCAAACTCCCTCTCTATCTTAGCGTCCCAACGTCAGCCGCAAAAGGGAACACCCACCGAGCCGATCTAGTGAGGTTGAGATGGCTGTTGGATGAACTAATAAAGGGGGGGGGGGCCTTAAAGGTCCATGGGGAAAATTCCATGGTCTTTTCCGTCCCTTCTTCCACATACTTTTAGAAGCTTCATGTGTAAGAGGCTGTATAAATGTAAGGAGCCCTGGTGGTGGTGTGATTACACGTCGGGCTGCAACCTGAAAGGTCAGCAGTGTGAAACCACTGAGCTGCTCCTCGGGAGACGGGGCCTACTTACTCCCGGGGGAAGTTACAGTCTCAGAAACTCACAGAATCATTCTACCCTGCCCTTTAGGTTACTATGAGTCGGCATCGACTCGATGCCGGTGAGTTTGGTTTGGAGTTGATGTATAAATGTAAATTGTTAATGTAATCTACATAACATAACATAATGCTCATTTCGTTCACCAGCCATTTATGAGTCAGCATTGTTCCATCAGCAACAAGAAATAGAAGAAGTTCAGCGAGATGAAGCTCTCCAGCTACCAAAAGATTTAGATTACTTGACTCTCAAGGATATATCTTTATCGGATGAAGCTAGAGAGAAACTACATTTCAGTCGGCCGCAAACGGTAAGAAAATAGGAACAGAAGCAGGTTATAACTGTATGTAGCCAGTGCTTTCATGGTTTTAAAGTGAGGGCTAGAATGAACATATAACTGTTTACAAACAATACTTCACTTCCTGTTTACCTGTATCTCTATGTTTGATAGGTGTTGACATATCGTTATGAGGGATAATAAAGCTTCATCGAAGTAAATGACTAGAAGTTAGAAATTGGTTTGATTATAATTGTTCTTGTATCCCAACCATATGTTGAGTCATCAGGGTAGACTAGTGCAGATCTATAGCTTAAAAGAACGTAAAAGGAAAAATTAAAAAACATTTTCACTGTGATTTTGACTCATAGTGACCCCATATAGGACTGTTAGGATTATAATCCTGACAGGAGCAGTCTCATCTTTCTCCCTCAGAGTACCTGGTAGGTTTGAACCAGCAACCTTTCCAGTCAACAGCCCAATGCTTAACCCACAGCACCACCGGAGCTCCTTTGAATACAAACTGCATTATCAGTAGTTTTACGATCACTGTTTGACCACTCCTTCGGAGTCCCGTGGTGTTGCCTTTCACAGTACTGAGAGGAAAGGGGAGTGGCTGGGGTCTCCAACGTCATGCCTTCTAGTGTGCACACACATGCATGCAGAGACCCAAGTCAGACAAACTATTATCGTAGAGAAAGTAGTCGTGGCCTTCCAATTACAAATATGAAAGACTGCTAGCTTGCGTTTTGAGGAGCCCTGGTAGCACAGTGGTTCAGTGCTTGCTGCTAACAGAAAGGCCCGCAGTCTAAACTCATCCGCGCTCTGCAGGAAAAAGGTGAGACAGTCTGTTTTCATAAAGATTGGAGCCTCGAATGTAAACTTGATGATCTGCTCTGTTAGCCTTCACCTAATTCAAAACAAACAGTTGAAAACAAACCAAAAAAGATTATAGCCTTGGAAACCCCATGGGGCAATTCTACAGAATTAACTTGGTAGCAGTGGGTTTGGTTGGGTTTGGTGTAGCTTGTATTTTATTAATCCTGAGCTGTACATTTTTTTCACTTTATCAGTTTTTTACAAATATGGTATGTTAAAAAATTTGAAAATGATTTTAAAGGGAGGAGTATTTCATTTAGTATAGGATGGCATTCTTAGCAAATGGAAACCAGGAAGGGAGGCCTTACATTATATAGCCCTAGATATACTATCCATTTTAAGTATTATATGTTGTTTTTTAATGGATAATCATAGACTATGCTGTTTAATATGTAGCTACCAACAAAAGTATGTAGCTACATGCTAAATGCGGCCACAATTGAGTACAGCTTAACTCCACTTTGTTCCACTGGCCACATGTGGCTAATGGCGACCCTGTGAGAGACGTGCACGGAGGCCATCGACACATAGAATCCCATGAAGCACTGCTCACCATTTCAGATCCACAGTTCCAAAGTACAGAAAGGCCTGACAAGGTTGCCACAAACTCATTTGACTGCAAAACCTCGAACCTTCATGAGGCTATGTAGTCTTAACATTATTTATAGAAAAATACGAGGTTCATGGGAAAATCCCATTATCTTTTAATTCCATTTTCCGCAAACATCTTGGGGCCCCCTTGTTTTCATATACTTCACTGTGAAAATTCACTAGTAAAGTATCAATGAGAATAATTATAGAGTGTATCCCACACACTCGAGGATAAGGTACATACATCAGTCAGGTGTATCTTTTCACAAGGCATACTCTGCAGGGATTCCAGGTAAGGGACTATGGACCTGCCTTTGAAGAGGACCTACCTTTGAAGAGACACTCTACTATGTCTCGATTATTCGACCATGGACTTGTTTCGCCTTCACCATTTTAAAAATGAGACATAATAATAATCTTATTTTCCTTATCTATTTTACCAGGCTTGTTTTAAAGCTAGCTTAAGATACTAGTTGTTGGAAATATTTCATAAATGGTACTGTACAAGTTATTAGCGGTCACCTCATTGCCATCGAGTTGATTCTAACTCAGCAACCTTATAGGACAGGGTAGGACTGCCCATTTGGGTTTCTGAGCCTTGGAGTCTCCTTCTGAGATAGGAGTGTTTCCATGTTGGGCTGCTCACTGCAAGGTCAGCAGTTCCAAACTACCGACCACTCTTCTGGAGAAAGACCAGGCTGCCTTCTTCATAAAGATTTAGTCTTGGAAACCCAGGGGCAGTTTGACCCTGCCCTATTGGGTTGGCAAGAGATGGGATTGACTTGGTAGCAGTGAGTTTGAGAAGTCTTTAAGTTTGGATTTGGTGTAGCTCGTACGTATTTTTCTTGTTGTTTTGATGCTTAGATTGGGGCTGCTAGTCGTATACCTGGAGTGACACCTGCTGCCGTCATCAATCTGCTTAGATTTGTGAAGAACACTCAGCGAGGACAAGCAACTGTGAATGAATTTCCGCAAACTGGTCAATACTTGCGTGATACAGACAAGCTTCAGGAGAGAGAGTTATAGCTCTCTGTTCACGGGTGACTTTTTTAAAAGATAATTTAATCAACGTTGGAGTATAATTAGGAGATAAGAACTATTTCAAACTTGTTAAAATAGCCTTGTCATTATTTTATGAAGAGGACAGAGATTATCATTGTTTGGGTGTTTTGTTATTTTTAAATATCTGAAAATATCATTGCTCTCTATATTTATACTGTTGCTTCCAAGAGCTCTAATGCCCTAACCCACTTTTACAACCCTGTGTGGTGTGCATATAAGAGTGGCATTAATGTGTATGAAACTGAAGCTGCGGTTAAAAACCTAGCCATAACAAATTTGCCTACTCCTAAGGGCTGTGTCCATTAAATACTCCGAAGTACAAATGTTTTCTTCGAAGCTGTTGTGGAAGTTAGTAATCTTTGCATATTTAGGCTACATAAAAAGGCATTAGGAAAAATTCATTAACCAGTCACCAAGTCTTTAGGGCTAAAAATGTGAGACTATACAAAATCATCTGGAATTAATCAGCTAATTTCTAAAACTGAAATATAGCACGGAGAGTGGAAGCCGACTCTGAAGACATCTATACTTCTACAGGCAATCCTCACTTTTGAACAGTAGGAAAAGCCCTATAATATAGGACTATTGGAAATTACTGTTGTTTTCTGACATTGAAGACGCGATGTGGAAAGTTGGTAACCTGGTTAAGGGAAAATAAAGGTAATTTGTAGCATACAATAACAATACTTCCTTATGGAACTAGCATGGCCATAATGGCTTAACATTGAAGACATATAGGTACCTCCACAATAACTGATGACTAGTGTTTCCTTGTTTTTAAGTCAAGAAATTTGTAGGAAACCCTCCTTGTTTTTAAGTCAAGAAATTTGTAGGAAACCCGGGGTATTGCTGGCACTCCTGTTCTTTGATGCTTTAATGGTGTGCTTACAGGGGCTAAGGTGGAGTGATCATCCGGGCCCTTTGACTGGCTTCTCAGACAGCTCAGCCTTTTCAGTAGACGAGAGAGCACATGCAGTCCAGTGAGCCAGAAAGCCATGCTTGTCTCTGGAAATGTCAACCCATATCTTCTGTACCAGCCTTCAGGACAGCTTCCAGTCTAAGCAGGTGTACTCAGGACAGTTCCAAGAGTCTAGAGTCACTTTGGCTGCAGATCTGTGTTAAGCCTATCTGGAGAGTTACCAGCCAACTCTCTTGTTGTTGTAATCACATATAGTCACTTGGATGTAGCTCAGTTTTCATGGATTTGTGTCATCTAATTTTAGTCTTTGAAAGCAGTAGGTCAGTAGCAGAAGTGCTTATATTGCTGGATCATTTAGAATAATGAATTAGTTTTTATATTTGATTTAGTAACTTCAAAAGGCTGTAACTCTTAGTTATTATGGTTACTCCCAAGCAGAATTCTTTATTACAGACAATATTAATTATAGTAAGCCGGTTGCCATAAATTTTATTAAAATTCAAAGGGACTTTCGAGTGGAACTGCCCCCAAAGGGTCCCTGTGTTAGTCCGGGTTGACTAGAGAACCAAATCCAGAGAGACTCATATGTGTATAAAAAGAACTTTATATAAGAGCAGTTATATATTGCGAAAACAACCCACCCAGTCTAGATCAAGTTCATAAGTCCAATATTAGTCCATACATCCAATACTAGTCCACAAATCTCTCTTCAGACTCATGCAGCACATTCAATGATGCAAGATCTCAGGCTGGTGGAAGACTGCCACTGATGTATAAGTTCTCAAGGCTGTAAGTCTTTACAGAAGTACACTGCCACATCTTTCTCCCGAGGAGCAATTGGTGGATTTGAACTGATAACCTTTGGGTTAGCACGCAGGTGCTTTAACCATGGTGTCACTAATGACTATATATATATTAATTATTTTATTGGGTGCTCATACAACTCTTATCACAATCCATACATGCATCAATTGTGTAAAGCACATTTGTACATTCGTTGCCCTCATCATTCTCAAAACATTTGCTCTCCACTTAAGCCCTTGGCATCAGCTCCCCATTTTTCCCTCTCCCTCCCTGCTCCCCCCTCCCTCATGAACCCTTGATAATTTATAAATTATTATTTTGTCATATCTTACACTGTCCGACATCTCCCTTCACCCATTTTTCTGTTGTCCATCTCCCAGGGTGGGGGTTATATGTAGATCTTTGTCATCAGTTCCCACTTTCTACCCCTCCCTCCACCCTCCTGGTGTCGCCACTCTCACCATTGGTCCTGAAGAGATCATCTGTCCTGGATTCCCTATGTTTCCAGTTCCTATCTGTACCAGTGTACATCCTCTGGTCTAGCCAGATTTGTAAGGAAAATTGGGATCATGATTGTGGAGGTGGGGTAAGGAATCATTTAAGAACTAGAGGAGAGTTGAATGTTTCATCATTGCTACACTGTACCCTGACTGGCTCATTTCCTCCCCACGCCCCTTCCATAAGGAGATGTCCAGTTGCCTACAGATGGGCTTTGGGTCCCTACTCCGCACTCCCCCTCATTTAGTGATAGGATTTTTTTGTTCTTTGATGCCTGATACCTCATCCCTTCGATACCTTGTGATCACACAGGCTGGTGTGCTTCTTCCATGTGGGCTTTGCTGCTTCTCAGCTAGATGACCGCTTGTTTACCTTCAGTATTATATACTTTTTAAAGGAAGTATATTATGCTACCTGCTTAGTATTAGAAAGGGGGGAAGGTGCTCTTTTTATAAATTTTTTTAACACAAGTAAAAGCAATGCGTAGGTGCAATCTGAATGGAATATAACAAATATTTATCTGAAGGGAACAAAGCTCCTAAATATGTTGGGAGGGAGGTTCTTGACAATCTCATGACACTCCACCTGTAAAGGAAAAGTATCCCTCCCACGGCATAGCTTTTCAAGAGGTTAAGAGCTGCAATGCTGTATCATTACAACAGTGGTTCTCGTGGAAACTGTTTAAGGAAACATTTGATTTAGATTCTGCATTTACTTTAGGGTACACAACCTCGTACCGTTCAAAATTTTAAATATTGTTATAAAAGATTAGATTTCCTGAAACATTATTTCAAAACAGCAAATGTGAACTTGCTCGATCCAGTTACTTCAGAGAAACCCCCATCACTGACAATAGTCAGCTTTCTACAGAAGTTGGCTGCACTTGTAATTTTTCCCACCTACCGCAGACCACCAGTGTTAAAGTTCATTTCAAAGACACATCACAGCATGAACAAAGAGATGGCTAGTAAGCGTTAAGTTCGTCACAGGTCGTCGGATGAGGGAAGGAGAACGGTAAAGAGGCCTGTGCAAAGGGGACGCACCGTGGGCTGGAATGGTAATGGGTTGTTCTGTGGGCCAGGAAGCCGGCCTACTGCTCTGCCTCACAGCCTCATGGCCTCCGGTGCTAGTGCTACGTACAGCTCCTCTGCTCTGGTGCCTCTGGTCTTGGTGTGCCCTGGCCTCTGCTCCTTCAGCTAGAGAGAGATCTTGAACATTCGCTGGCTCTTCTTCCTTCATAGTCCAGGAATTCTCTCTTAGTTCTTCCAGGGATGCTGTATTCTTCTTCCCACTTATCTACTGAATGAATGTTTCATATGATATGCCCCATTTGTGGGTCCCACCCAGTCATTGGGTGAGAGTTACAAAGACATTGAGAGAGGAGCCATTCTAAGAAATTTCATTTTCCCACCACCAACTCAGTCTCATGTAAAGGTTAGCTCAGAATCTAGAGGTTGTAGACAAGTTGGAGAGTATGAGCTTTACTCTGAACATCCACTGCGGTAAAGTAAAGTTACTTCTCCCCATAGTCTTTGTAACTCCCACCAAATGACTGAGTGGGATCATGCAAACAAGGGATCATGCAAACAAATCATCTAACTCAGAGATTGGTCAGCTTTGCCACTCGTCAGGATTAAAGAGTAAACTGAGGATCTCAGAAGCAGGAGAGGGAATCGTTGGTGAACGCAATGGAAGCACCGGTGTCCACAGCTCTGAGACAGCGAGCCGGGAAAGTGCACTGAGACCATGAGATTGAGCAGAGGAGCTGTGTCGATACCTTGAAGCAGAGCAGTGGGTTTCCCAGCCCTCAGAATGAATAGAGTTGAGTGCCTTTGTGTGTTAGCCTGGCTTGCAGAGTGGGGTGCCCTCTGAGCATTTGTCAGCACTGACAGCACTTGCCCAAGCAGGCAGAGGCCAAGGAACTGTGTCTCTGAGCACCATCCCTACCTACTGACACAGCAGAGAAGGCACTGTGGACAGGAGGACTCTATGCTTAGTGTTTTCTGAACCTCACTTGTGGTAACCTATTAACTGCCCAAATAAACCCTCATGATTGTGCGTTGTGTGGCCATTGAGATGGATTATTGGATCCAGCACAGAGGTACAGTGGAAGGACTGTTGGTGCCGGGGTAGAATAAACAAGGGTGGAAGGCAGAGACATGTCTGATCTCTGTCCTGTGGCAATCAGCCTTGGGCTGGTAGGGAGTCAGATTCTCCTAATCCATTGGAGGTCAGGTATGGCCCCATACCATCTCCTCACTCGCCTTCTGCCTATTTAAAAGTGTCCCCCTACTTTAAGATAATGATCCTCAATATTCATGGGGAGTGCTGGGTTGGTGCAAAGGTAACACACGCAGCTGCATAAAAGGAGGTTTGAGTCTCTCTGAGGCCTGGTCATCAACTTCCCCAAAAACAACTGAAAACCCTGAAAAGCACAGTTCTGTTCTTGACACCTACAGAGTCACTATGCATTGAAGACAACTGGATGGGAACAAGTAGAGTTCATTAAGCTAAACAGCTGTTTTTAAATCCAGCCCAGTAACTAACTTATTTTCAGTCTTTAATTATGTTGGTTGCCCTTAAAATTATTTAAAGCTGATTTGCACTCTTATTAAAGTGTAGACAATCAAAATATGAATAGCACTCGAATACACCAAAAGCATACAACCTACTTTAAAAGGAAGTACTTTTAAAATTTTTTATAAAGACCAGACTCTGTGTATATTTTTCTCCAAGCAAAAAAATCATCAGTCTTCTATTTATCCATTGCACAAGGAGTATACGTTACCTTAAATTCAAAGCCAAATATTAAACCTCTGAGCAAAAACAGTCAGGAGCAGAGAGAGATACTATAGATAATAAGTTCCGTTCTACTTTGTTCTGTTAAACTGGCATTCCATGACTCTCACCTTCCCAACACAATCGCTGAAGACAAAGGGGGTACATAAGCAAGTGTGGTAAAGAAAGCTGATGGTGCCCAGCTATCAAAAGATACAACTTCTAGGGTCTTAAAGGATTGAAGATCAACAAGTGGCAATCTAGCTGTGAAGCAACAAAGTCCACATGTAAGAAGCACACCACCCTGTGAGATCACGAGGTGTCGATGGTATCAAGCATCAAAGAACAAAAAAATATATAATTGTAAATGAGGGGGAGTGCGGAGTGGAGACCCAAAGCCCATTTGTAAGCAACTGGGCATCCCCTTACAGAATGGTCTCAGGGAGTAAACGAGCCATTCAGGGTACAGTGTAGCAAAGATGAAACACAACTTTCCTCTAGTTCTCAAATGCTTCCCCCCCGCAACTCTCATGATCCCAATTCTACCTTAAAATCTGGCTAGATCAGAGGATGCATACTGGTGCGGATAGGAACTGGAAACAGGGAATCCAGGACAGATGAACCCCTCACAGGACCAGTGTTGAGAGTGTCAATACCGGGAGGGTGGAGAGAAGGTGGGGCAGAAAGGGGAAACTGATTACAATGATCTACCTAAAACCCCATCCTGGGGGGACAGAAAACAGAAAAGTGGGAGGAGGGAGACACAGTATAAGACATGAAAAAATATTTATAAATTATCAAGCGTTCATGAGGAAGTGGGGGTTGGAGAGGGAGGGGAAAAATGAGCTGATACCAAAGGCTCAAGTAGAAAGCAAATGAGAATGATGATGGCAACAGATGTGCTTGATACGATAGATGGATGTATGGATTGTGATAAGTATGAGCCCTCAATAAAATGAATTTAAAAATCGATATTGACAACAGAAAAAATTTTTGTTCTAAGACATGACATCTCTAATATACACACTCAGTTATGAGCCTATGGTCAGGCACCCTGCTAACCATAACTGAATATAAACCTTTTTTTTGTTGTTAGGTATTTTCTGAGTTGCCAACTCTGTAGAGACCCACTGAGGCTTGAAAGAGAAACCCAAAGTCTATCAAAAGAACATTCTGACAGGAGATTGCGGGAACACGAGATGCTAATAACAATGCAAGAATAGAGAGAATGTTCCACAACTGATTGTGGTAATGATTACAACTCAATGAAAAGAAACCCAAATTCCTCACAACTGGAACACTAGGTAATATTACGATAAACTGAGAAAAAATAGAAATTGTCTGTCAGTGCTCACGGAAACAGCAGTCAAGAAGTCAGCTGATGCAGTGCATTGGGTAAATCTGTGGCACAAACCCTCTTTAAAGTGTTGAAGAGCAAGCTTGTTACTTTGAAGATTACGGTACACCTGGCCCAAGCCATGAGTCATCCTGTGAAAATTGAACTTTGAGACATTGAATAAGGAAGACCGGAAAAGAACCAATACTTTTGCATAATGGTGCTGGCAAAGAATATTGATAGTACATGGACTGCCAGAAGAACCAACAAATCTGTCTTGGAAAAAGTACAGCCAGCCACATGGAAGAAGCACACCAGCCTGTGTGATCACAAGGTGTCTAAGGGATCAGGTATCATCAGAACAAAAAATCTTATAGTGAATGGGGGGGGGGGGAGTGATGGGGGGAGACCCAAAGCTCATTATAGGCCACTGGACATCCCCTTCCAGAATGGTATCGGGGAGGAGACAATCTAATCAGAGTGCAATGTAGCAACGATGAAACATACAACTTTCCTCTAGTTCCTAAATGCTTCTTCCCTGCCCACTATCATGATCCCAATTCTACCTTAAAAATCTGGCTAGACCAGAGGATGTACACTGGTACAGATAGGAACTGCAAATGGAATCCAGGGTGGATGATCCCTTCAGGACCAGGGGTGTGAGTGGCAATACTGGGAGGATAAAGGAAGGGTGGGTTGGAAAGGGGGAACCGATTACAAGGATATACAAGTGACCTCCTCCCTGGGGACAACAGAAAAGTGGGTGAAGGGAGACATCGGACAAGGCAAGATATGACAAAATAATTTATAAATCATCAAGGGTTCATGAGGGAGAGGAAAAATGAGCTGATACCAGGGGCTTAAGTGGAGAGCAAATGTTTTGAGATAGAAACAAGAACAGTAAGACTTCATGTCGCCTACTTTGGACATAATCTATCAGAAAGGACTAATCCTTAGAAAAGGCATTATATTTAGTGGAGGGCAGTGAGAAAGGAAGCCCTCTATCATATGGGTTGACAGCAGCTGCCACAATGGGCTCAAACAGAATGATTGTGCAGAGGGCATGGAACCAGGGGATGTCTCATTCTGCTGGACACAAGGTCCCTGTGAGTCAGAATCAACATGGTGCCCCCTAACTACAAAAATGATCACACAACTCATGCATATAAGCCATGATTTCTGTGATATGTGAATTATATGCTAATAATACAGTGTAAATGTCTTTGTAATAAAGTGAGGGACTGTGGGTCAAGGCTAGATTAGGCCATTTGTTTATTGCACCTTATGCCTATGTGCTTCTAACCCAGGCCTCAGAAGGTGTTGCTCATCTAGTCTAGATGCATCCATTTAAGAAACCAAAGCCCACAGGAGGTAAGTAACCTTTTTGCTTATATTCATAGAAGCATATCCTAGATTATTCTAAGAAACGATCCCCACCAGACGGCTTTGAGAATCACTTCTTCAGCTTGGGTAGCCCCAGACAACATTGGAACACAAACTCACATTCCTTACGTCGACTGCCCTTGTGCTCGGTTCAACACCAACTAGGGTATTCCCTTCAGCATGACTTTACTGAAAGCATAACGAAGTGGGTAGTGTATGTTTGTGCTTTGGACATCAGCCATCTGGCATTTGACCTCTAGAAACCACACTTGCAGGATCACACCACGTGGTCATGTGTTTCTGCTACCAGTTCCTCTTAGAATAAACAAAATTGCCTACTTTCAACATGTCTATTTGTACATGTATTCTAGCTTAAATAAGCAATAGCCCACTCTTTATATGTATTAAAGGCAGCATTCAGACCTTATATCTTGTTGTGATTATCTGAGTCAGCTGTAAACAAAAAGCTTGACCAAAAAAATTTAAAAATCCAAATTACATAACCTTGGGGAAACCAGAATGGTGGTGGTTAAGTACCATAGAGTCAGTTCTAACTATAGTGTCCCTATGTGCAACCGAGCAAAACACTGCCCGATCTTGCACCTTGTCCCTACAATGGCTCCAGGTTTGATCCCATTCAGATGGGCTATTTGAAATCTTAGGACAAAGATTTTACTCTCATACTGATCTTACTGACGCAGTGGCAGAGTAAATTATTTTTGTATGCTCAAAAGAGAAAGTAAGTTTCATCTTGCTTCCACTATTAAAATTTCAAGAAAGCCTGTGATTTAAAAAAGTCTGTGATTAAAATGGTGATATGTGACTTACAGTATTATTAGGAAAATTTGCAGTTGGTTAAAGCTTCATAATCAAAGAACAAGTCTCTCGCGCAGTACCCGAGGTCTCTGGTAGGGTATTGCAGTAATGTAAGATAATAAAATTAGGGGAAACAAACTGGGTGAGGGGCCATTGGGAACTCTATAATATTTTTTGTTTTAGTCATTTTATTGGGGGCTCATACAACTTTCATCACAATCCATACATCCATCCATTGTGTCGAGCACATTTGTACAGTTGTCCTCATCATTCTCAAAACATTTGCTTTCTATTTGAGCCCTTGACACCAGCTCCTCATATTCCCCTTCCTCCCCAACCACCTTTCCTCATGAACCTTTGATAATTTATAAATTATTCTTTTAATGTCTTACACTGACCAACTTCTCCCTTCACCCCCTTTTCTGTTCTGTCCCCCTGGGAGGGAGTTATATGTAGATCATTGTGATCGGTTACCCCTCCCCGCTCACCTTTTCTTTTCTCTCCTGATATGGCTACTCTCATTATTGGTCCTGAGTGGTTTATCTGTCCTGGATTCTCTGTGTTTCCAGCTCTTATCTGTACCCATGTTCTGGTCTAGCCAGATTTGTAAGGTAGAATTGGGGTCATGATGGTGGGGGGCAGGAAGCAATAAAGAACTAGAGGAAAATTGTTTCATTGGTGCTATACTGCACCCTGACTGGCTCATCTCTTCCTTGTGACCCTTCTGGAAGGGATGTCCAGTTGTCTACAGATGGGCTTTGGCTCTCCACTCTGCACTCCTTCTCATTCACAATAATAAGATTTTTTGTTCTGGGTCTTTGATGCCTGATACCTGATCCTATCGACACCTCATGATCACACAGGCTGGTGTGCTACTTCCATGTGGACTTTGTTGCTTCTCAGCTAGATGGCCGCTCGTTTATCTTCAAGCCTTTCAGACCCCAAAAAGCTCTATCTTGATAGCCGGGCACCATCAGCTTTCTTTACCACATTTGCTTATGCACCCATTTTGTCTTCAGTGACCCTGTCAGGAAGGTGAGCATCACAGAATGCCTGGTTATGAGAACATAGTGTTCTTGCGTTGAGGGAGTATTTGAATAGAGGCCCAATGTCCATCTGCTACCTTAATACTAAACCTATAAGTATATGTACATAGATCTATTTCCCTACCGTTATATATTTACATATGTACATGCCTGTATCTAAACCTCTATAAATGCCCTTTGCCTTCTAGTTATTTCTTTTATTTCCTTTTATTTTCCTCATGTCCTCCTATCATGTTTGCCCTTCATTCAGGTTTCAGTAATTCCTCTTGGTTACATTGCCCTTGATCAAGCCCTACCAGGCCTCCTACTACACCCTCCTTGCCATCAATTTTAGATCACTTGTTCCCTTGTCCCTGGGTTTGTTGGCTCCCCACTTCCTTTCCCTCACACCCCCCTCTCCCAGGTCCCTCGGAACCATCAGTCCTGTTGTTTTCTCCTCTGGATTGTTTATTCCGCCTATCTTATCTAGGTAGACATACCATACAGAGACAATAGTCACAAACAAAACAAGAGAAAAACAAAACTGGACAAAAAGAAGCACCTTTAAATAGTTCAAGGTCTGCTGTTGGCCTTTGGGAGTGTTTTCCCGTCAAGCCTGATGGGGTTTCCATGCCTTGGCCCCAAAGTCTATTTTGGGGTATTTCATTGCTTTGCTGCTCTTGCTGCTCTGTTGCATGCCCTTATCGTTTCGCCCCGGTGTAGTGGGGTCAGACCGGGCACAGTCCCCGCACTGTCATCAGTTCAGTAGACTCATAGTGACCCTATAGGAGAGAGTAGCATTGCCTCTTTAGGTTTCTGACACGTTATGCCTTTAGAGCCGACAGCCTTAAAGCTCTCTCTCCCAGAGTAACTACTGGCGGGTTCAGACTGCTGACCAGCTTCAAGTGGAACTTGCTCCGCCTCCAGAACTATCACTCAGTAGTTTCACGTTTACTCACGTCTCGTGTAGAAGAGAGAGAGAACACTGATTTTACTGGAGAACAACCTAGTGATACTGATTGGAAGTGACCGGAAGGCACATTTATACAGACATTGAAAAAATCCATCCAGTGATGGATGACTTAGAATAAAGAAAGCGTTCCGTACTTAAGCTCAGTCCATCGCTTGTATAAAATGGTGCAATAGCAGCTGTTCTCTGCCGAGCTTGATGGCTGAAACACACACCAAGGTTATCAAGCAAGGACTCAGTGAGAACCTTCAACGTTGAGCTAAAGCCTTCCTTTCAAGTGGTCTCAGGTTTTCTGATACTATGTGACTGTCATGAGACTAAAGTCTTAGAGACTCTTTAAGAATACACTTACGTATTCCCTCAGTAACCCTGCTTATCCCTGAAGTCACAGCATCCCTAATGCCCTCTCTGGCCGATCTAAAGTATGTCCCCTTTGACCTTCTCTCTCCTGGTCCCTGCTCTTTTCCTTCATGACATCATCCTAGCTGGTAGCTTGGAATTATCTACTTGTGTTTATTTAATTTCTATCTCCTTGGCTAAACTCAGTGGAAAAACTGTGTCCACCATTTTGTTTACAACTCATTTCTGGTGCTGAGTGCCTAGCACATAATGAGCATAGTCCTTTTGGGAAGCAAATTAGGACTTTACTGTCTTAAAAAATCCTACTTGTTTACTTATATTTTCTATTAAAAAATATCTCATCAGTTTAATAGTTGTTAATTTATAAGAATACCCAGCTAGTCCCAAAAGGTTGGATAATTAAAGCGTCCCAAACGTCCCACTACTGCATGATAGTCTATTCCCTCTCCCCCAGTTCCTCCCTTGACTGTATTCCTCTGGGTTCTGTGAATTGCTGTGGGGCCCACAGAACTCACAAACGAGGAAATGTCTCATGCGGTGGTGGTTCATGCAGTTCAGTCCAAAGGTTAGGCAGCAGTAAGCCAGATGCTGGGTCAGAGAATGAGCTGTCCTCCTGGCTTTGCCAGTGATGAGCTCACCCTCTGCTTCTCAGTGGGCTCATGTTGTGTGCAGCAGGTATCGTTTCCTCACAGGCGAATCTTATCATTCATTCTCTTCCCTGACTTCAACAGATCCGTACAGGAAACGTTTGGTGGTGTTACATGGTGCAATCAAGTTTCACCCAAATATAATAGTCTATTCTCCACCCTGGACTATATCTTATCTGTGCACGTTTCCAGTAGGCATTGGCCTCTTACTAATCGTAATCAGCCCCTTTCCCCAGGCTGCTCCAGCGCGCTCTCTCTCCTCTCTCAGCTGCGTATCCGCTGTAATAGGAACTGAGAACTATTAGTGTGTGGTCCATTGATTCACACCCTCAAAACTCATTCCACTGTTTGTTAGTCCTCCAAAATGGGACCACAGCCATGGATGACATCCAGAACTATTATGCATCACACAAAGGACTATGGCTGGAGGAGCCATATTAATGTAGTATAATGGACTAAAACTACAATCCTGGGGAGAGTTGTTTTAAATCTTCGCATATTCCTCCCCTCATGACATAAGATCGTTAGCACACCCCTTCAAGTATATTGAAACACACCCAACACCCTATCTTCATTTGTTCCTGATTATCAATCTTATAATTTATGAAAATGTTATACAAAAGTATTAATCTGATTAAGTGATTTAGCTACTTTAAAATAGTTTGTCAGTTTCTTTTAAAGGTACCAACCACTCCTAGGTATTCAAACAAGCAAAAGCAAAACATCACACACAAACCTACACGTTTTCAGTTTTACTAGGAATTACCAACTGGAAATCACTAAATGTCCCTCCACTGGAAATGGATATGCAGTTGTATTATCAGCTAGAAAGGAACTCATTATATATACACATGAATTTCAAAACACATAATGCTAAGTGAAAGAAGCCAGACTCAAAGACCTTATGAAGGGAAAAAACCTTCCAAAAAAGAGATTGTGGAAAAGTCCATTATTACTATTTTTTTACAAATTCATTTTCCATTAACTTTGTGAAACCCCTTTGTATACTGTATGAGTCTAGGTAAGTAACATTCTGACAAAAACAATTGTAGGAGACAAAAGCAGTAAGAGTTTCTAAGTTGAGGGATGAGGGAGAGGCAGATTATAAGGAACATACTATTTTGGCAAGTGATAAACTTCTGTATCTTGATTGTGTTGTACTGTATGCATTTGTCAAAACTGTACTTTAAAAGGGCCAGTATATTGTACACAAACCCCTTAGGATTAAAAAATAGGAATGATTAATGTCTTGCTTCCTTAGAGTAAGTTTTCTAATATTCTTGCTGACATAAAGGAGTCCAAGTGGCACTGCCAGGTAAGCGTTGAATGGCTAACCAGATTAGTGGTTCAGACCCGTCAGGTGTTCTGAAGATTTACAAAGCCTAGGAAGCCCTATGTAGGGGTCACTAAGAGGAGTCACCTCCTGGCAGTGGGTTGCCTGCACTGGCTGCAATTGTTGCCATCCGGTTGATTCTGACAGTGATCCCATGCGTGCAGATCCATCTTTGGGTGCTTTTGGGTGCATCCCTATCACCAGCTTTCAGCTTGATCACTTAACCATGTGCATGACCCAGGGACTGCAGGATGTTATGTAACATTAATCTTACATTAGTATCCTTGTCCCAGTGATCTCTCCCCCAGAGGCAAGGTGAATGCACTTATAAAAAGAGCTGTTTCAATTACTTGAAGAGAATATGGACAATCCCAGAGATGGGCAAGGAATGGAGGTAACTAGTGTCACCAAGGCATTGCTGGTTAAGAATCTGTGGGTGTGGAAGATAGCGAAAGGTGTGAAAATCAAAACCAGATGTAAGGAAAATCCTTCAGGGAGGTGAGGGTTCTTTTACAACCACCTAACGTGTTCAGGATTGATTAGATAACACTTATGCTAAGTTTTGAATTTTTGGTAACGGCTAACCAAGTATCAAATGACAACTGAGCTATTGTAGTATGGAGGCATTCTAATCTCTACTTTTGAATTTTAAGGTATTTTGCTTGTAACCAGTGAAAAATAGTACAACTCACGGTCAATCTAAAAAAACCCTTCTCAAGTTTAGAGATCAGCTAGTGCTTCTGACTCCCAGTAGGTGGCGCTAAAACCAGACCAATTGTCTTTAAGCATGCACATCCGGTCCTTCAGAGGAAGTGACATTCAACTAGACTGTGTCATAGACTCTGGCTGGGCTATTTCCCACCTCTATTCACTGCCATTTACTCATTCCAACTCACACCTACTAGTGATTTGGGAAAAAAAAAATCTGGGGGTAGTGGTATGATAGCCCAATCCAGTCCTAGATGGTGCCCCAAAACCAACCCCACTATTGTCAGGTAATCTAGGGGAGGAGGCTCACCTTTCAATAACTTGTGAACCATTAACCTTGCAGTTAAGTTAGCATCACTTCCCCCAGTACTTGAGCTTTGTATACCAAACCCTTAGGACTGCCATTGAGGTGATGGGCTCACAGCTCTGAATTCCCTAAGCAGCTTGTGGGCCTGAGTCACCAGCTTTGCCTTTAGCAATCCCAACACTAAGACAGCACCAAACCCATCTACCATCCAGTCATTTTGGACAGGTGACCAGATAAGGCAGGGAGAGCCCTGTAGGTTTCCATGACCGTACAGGACATAAAGTCTACGCTTTCTCCCAGGGAGTGGCTGTTGGGTCTGAACTGCTTTGACCTCTAGATAGAAAACAGGGTGCTCCGCAGAAAGCAGGTGAAGCATTCTACTCTGCAGTTATCTCAAAAACCCAGAATTATGCTGTACTAGTTATACCTGTGTTAAAACTTGCCCGTGTCGCAATCAGATGATGGCAAGTTTTACATTTAGCAGCTGCCAATCAGTTGACACTTAACTGTGGACTTGGGGTAATAAAAAGCCTGCCCCTTCTGGAGAACTTCCCTGAGGTTAACAATGCTCTTCAGACTCAGCAAACACTAATTTGATCTGCTTCTGTGCCTTCCAAAGGAGTAATGGAAAGCTTCAACATTTCTAGACTAGTCGTGGTTTGAACTGCTGACATTGTCAGCAGCCTGTAATACCATTACGCCTAAGGTTGCCAAGACATTAAACTCGGCACTGAAAAAATACTTCTAAAACACAATGCCCAAGTCCTGACAAATCCATCTTAGTGCACTAGGTTAATATTCCACTCTAAAAATTAGTCTGCTATACAATTTTGCCAAACGTTTTAAAGAGCTTTAGCTGTAGTTTCTGTGACCAAGTACTAAACAGGCTTACGGGGATAGCCTATCACCTAGCCCCGCAGCCCCACTTTGACAAAACTGCCCAATCATCGACTCCTTGTACTCAGTAAGCCCTCATAGGTTTGCTGTAGTTAAGAGTAGAGCTAAGCCCCTCCTTCGCCCTGAGGGGTTCACGTTGCTGACTGCAGTTACTGATGCAACCACAAACCACCTTGAGGTCGAACTTCACCTTCTGCTTTTCCTTTCCTGTGAGACAGGATCACTCCCATAGTTCATTTAACTTGATTGGTTATGGCTTTCAAATATCAGCATATTAGTTCTTCCCCATATCTGAAAGCTCCATTTTTGAAGTGTGTAGTCTGGTGAAATTACAGCTTACACAAAGCTTAATAACAGCCCTCAGACCACCTTAAAAAAGCATTAGAATTTATCTAAAGTGTGGCAACCACCCCCAAGCTTCCTATGCATCTAGCATTCTTTTAAAACACCCTTTACCCCGTCCCCCCCAAATGAAATGCTTCACAGGTAAAGAACTTGTTTCAATTAATCATGCAAGTTATAGTAAATGTAAGAATTAGAATCAGTGTTGACCAAGAGACAACAAATTTCTCATTAAACTTTGTTTTAATGGGTCTCAAAATCCTGTGACAAATTTTTGGTCAAGTTGTTTTCCTTTTAAAAAGTACTGATTTTAAAAACTAATAACTTAAAACTGCCACACAAAAAAGAAACAAATGGTCCACAAACATTCTTTTCCTTCGGAAAGTTTTACGATGCATTGTTATCATCAACCAGTCTTTTACTATGAAACTTAAATGGCCAATTGAGACAAACAGTGCTGAGACCGTTCTTCCACCCCTGATTAAGACTGGAGTGGCAGGTGTGATGGGTAATATTCATTTAGCCTTCTGAGCCTTCTGGGCAGATTTGGTGACCTTGCCAGCTCCAGCAGCCTTTTTGTCCACTGCCTTGATGACACCCACAGCAACTGTTTGTCTCATGTCTCGGACAGCAAAACGACCTGTGTTAAAATACAAGTTTTTACATTACCATGAGAAACACTGGGTTCAATCCTTTTAAAAACACAATTTCTAATTGCCCTTAAAATAAATACATCCTTACCCAGAGGAGGATAGTCAGAGAAGCTTTCCACACACATGGGCTTGCCAGGCACCATATCAACAATGGCAGCATCACCAGACTTCAAGAACTTGGGGCCATCTTCCAACTTCTTGCCAGAACGGCGATCGATCTTCTCTTTGAGCTCAGCAAACTTGCAAGCGATGTGTGCAGTGTGACAATCCAGCACAGGTGCGTATCCAGCACTGATCTGGCCTGGATGGTTCAGGATGATCACCTTAAAACCAAAGTTGGGATGTTTTAATTGGTTTGAGACAGATCTAGATCTCTACAAGAAAGAACATGCAACTCTTAAAAGTGTTTAATAAGTGTTACCTGAGCAGTGAAGCCAGCTGCTTCCATTGGTGGGTCATTTTTGCTGTCACCAGCCACATTGCCACGGCGAACATCTTTGACAGAGACGTTCTTGACATTGAAGCCTACATTGTCCCCAGGCAGAGCTTCACTCAAAGCTTCATGGTGCATTTCAACAGACTTCACTTCAGTGGTAACATTGACTGGAGCAAAGGTGACCACCATTCCAGGTTTCAGAACCCCAGTTTCCACTCTGCCCACAGGGACAGTCCCGATACCTAAAACATTTACAGTACTATCAGATACCTTTTGACAAAAGTCACAATTTACATGCTGATACAGGAGAGTCACCTTACCACCAATCTTGTAGACGTCCTGGAGAGGCAGGCGCAGGGGCTTGTCAGTTGGGCGGGTGGGTGGCAGGATGCAATCCAGAGCTTCAAGTAGCGTGGTCCCACTGGCATTGCCATCCTTGCGGGTAACCTTCCACCCCTTGAACCAAGGCATCTGAAACAGTATCAAATTTGTGTTTGCAAGTTGTCACTTTCAAAAATTAAATATAGATACTTCAAAAGCTAATTATCTTGGAAGTCACTTACATTAGCACTTGGTTCCAGCATGTTGTCACCATTCCAACCAGAAATTGGCACAAATGCTACTGTGTCAGGGTTATAGCCAATTTTCTTAATGTAGGTGCTGACTTCCTTAACAATTTCCTCGTATCTCTTCTGGCTGTAGGGTGGCTCCGTGGAATCCATTTTGTTAACACCAACAATTAACTGTTTCACACCCAGGGTGTAAGCCAGAAGGGCATGCTCACGGGTCTGCCCATTCTTGGAGATACCAGCTTCAAATTCACCCACACCAGCAGCAACGATGAGGACAGCACAGTCAGCCTGTGAAAGAAAAGCTTTGTAGATCAAAACTCTTCAAACTAAAAGTTTACCATCAACCGATTAAAGGGAGTTTGCCTGGGGTACTCACTACCAATTAAGCCCCCTATCAAAAACACCTAGCCAAGTAGAAAAATACCCAACAGAAAACTGGCTTCTTTTAAGCATGGTTTTAAGACCTACAAACCTGTGATGTTCCTGTAATCATGTTTTTAATGAAGTCTCTGTGTCCGGGGGCATCGATGATGGTCACATAGTACTTGCTGGTCTCAAATTTCCACAGGGAAATATCAATGGTGATACCACGTTCCCGTTCGGCTTTCAGCTTATCCAAGACCCAGGCATACTTGAAGGAGCCCTTCCCCATCTGTAAATATTTATAACAATTACTTTAAAAGTCACAGTATAATTGGGATAACCTGGGGCTGGTTAAAAGCCTTATATTCTGCTATTAACTAGTTACTTTTCTTATCCACCTAGCATTGATTAACGAATCCCATTAAAGGCAGCCTCTTCCATTAGTGTGTAACATTCGCATCTAACCAGATTCTGGTTCCTTTTAGTAAACTGTGACCACTTAATGTAGTTGGGGGGTCTGATTTATCCAATCCCTTTGCTATCACTGCACATACCTCAGCAGCTTCCTTCTCGAATTTTTCGATGGTTCTCTTGTCGATCCCACCACATTTGTAGATCAGGTGACCAGTTGTGGTGGACTTGCCAGAATCGACGTGTCCAATGACGACGATGTTGATATGGGTCTTTTCCTTTCCCATTTTGGCTTAGGCTTTTGCGATGGTTTTCACCGACACCTGGATTGGGGGGAAGGGGCAGGTAAACCTTTAAAGGCAAGCACGGTGGCAGAGGCTTGGTATTGAGCCACGATCCAAAACCCAAAGGTCAAATTCCAAGGAGATACTTTCAGTGCCAATCCGGTCCAACTCTCAAGTCTCCACCCACCAGATGTGGGGGAAACTCCACAGCGAAAAAAGAAAAATCCCTGCCCCCCCAACCCGTGGAAGCGGCACTCCCCTGGCGAGGTGACCCAGGTGGCGGGCAGCGTCCAGCACACGCCGTGGGGAGCCGGCCCCTTTCCTTTGTGCGGGTGACTCACCCGCCCGCTCTCCGCGGGCCCTGCGTCCTCCATTTTGAGCTCCCTGCACCAGGGCCGGGGAGCGGCCATCTTTCCGCGCACGCAACTGGTGCCGCCGGGGGCGGGTCGGGCCCGCGCGGCGAGGGTGGGCGCCGAGGCCGCCCTGCCCAGCCCCCCACCCTGCCTCCCAGTCCCACCCGGCGGCGGCGGGTGGGTCCCCGCCTCGCTGCGTCGAGAGCGGGACAGCCATGTGCGCGGGGGGTGGGGGGGCGGCCCGCGGCCACCTCACGGGCGGGGGAGCCCCACGCCCGACGCCACAAAGCCGGTCCCGTCGGGGCCGGGCGCCGGGCCGGCGGCCTTTCTCCGCCGATTGTCGAGAAGGCCCTGCGAGCGAGGGCTGGGGCAGGCGCGCCGGTGCCGCCCGCCCCGCACGCGTTGGCCATGGCGCCCAAGCCAGGCCCAAAGGCAGGCACGAGGCGACGAGCCCGCCATGGCCACGCCAGGCCTCGAGCCCTTCCCACCCACTTACCGCCCGAAATTCGGGGCAAGAACCCCGCAAGGCAGGGCCGAGGAAGGAGGAGGACTGCACGCGAGGGGCGCAGACCGCCGAGGGAGGCCCGGCCCGCGGAAGTCGCCCCGGTCCTTACCTATATTCTGGCGGCAAACCCGTTGCGAAAAAGAACGTTCGGGGCGGCTGGGGCACTTATATATGGCTCTCCCCCACCCTCCGGAAAGGGGCGGGGCCAGGACACGACAGCACTTCCCAGGCTGCCCCGCGCCACCTCCCCCCGGCACCGGCTCAATCGCCGTCCCTTCCCCCCGTCTCCAGGCCGCGCATGCTCCTCCCCACCCCGACCGACGGTGACGTGAGCGCGCGGGGGGTGGGGGGGCGGAAGGGCCGTCGCTTCTCGGGCAGCGCCGGCTAAGCCACAGTCCCCGGGCTCCCTCTGACAGACAGAGACTGCTCTGCTCCATCCACCTCGCGGGAGCACGTCCAGAACGTACCCCCCGCTCCGCCCTGCCTTTGCTGGCAGAACCTCACGGCTGGGGTACCCTCTCGCTCCTAGTGCTGGGCGAGGCCCCGGGGCTGGAGAAGGCTCTGCGCTTCCTCGGCTCTCTGGGGCTCTAATCGAAGGGGCTGCGCGCCCTGCGGCTGGTCACCCTCAAAACCAGACGCGCACTTGCAAGCCAGTGCCCCCCGGTCTCCCATCGCGCTTCGTTACTCCAGACATCCGGTTTGTCACAAGGTATCATTACTCTGGTACCTTTCACCCCTGTGTCTTCGCTTGCAAGCACGAGAAATCCAGTCTTTCCAATGCCGCCCTTGCACAGGATCTCTAGCAAAGACTAACGTCCACCCAATGTCTTCTTTTTCCCCAATGTCTTAACCAACGCTTGTTAGAAAATCAGTTTCCCTAAAATGGCTTCGTCTACGTAAATGCCTTCATTTTCTGCCATCCTGTCGCTTGTAACTGCTCTTGCGCCTAAATCAATGGTGAGCTTGGCCGGCACCATGAGCCCTGGGAAGTAGTCCCCTGAGAAAAAGAACTTTTATTTTTAATGAGCTAATTACTGGATCATTATGTCTCATCTTCCAGGTGTGGAACATCGCCGGCCAACTTTGGAGCCAACCCATTATCAAATATTTATTTGAGAGCTTACTATATATGTAGCGTTAAGTAAAGCACTGTAATGTGCCAAATGTTCCTGGAACGGAACTCAATCCAATTAGAACTGGGAAGGCTACATATGAAACAATTGGGTCTCTTTAACAGGCGGTGCTGGCAAAACTGGATATCCATTTGTAAAATAATGAAATCGGATCCATCTCACTCACCCTATGCAAAAATTAACCACGTGGGCCTAAAACCGAAACACTATCAGTGAAAAACTTGAGGTGCAAATTTAAAGGGCCAACTATCCCCCAAATCAAGTCAGTTCCAACTCATAGCCTCGTAGCCCCCTATAGGACAAAGTAGAGGTGCTTTATAGGGTTTCCCCGGAAGTCTGCCCCTTTCTCCCAGAGAGGCTGGGTGGGGGTTCAAACTGCCAATCGTTGCCTTAATGTGCTGTGCCAACAGAGCGCACTAACCAATAACTCACCTCCGCTCAGTAAGTTGAATCTGACTCATAGCAACCCTCTAGGACAGCAGAACTGCCCCTGTGCGGTGGGTTTCTCACGTTATAAATCTTAAACGGAGCAGAAAACCTCTCGGAGTGGCTGTGGTTTCAAACTGCTGACCTTGTGTTAGCAGCTCAGCTTGTAACCTGATACTCCACCAGAGCTTCCTCAGCCTGAGCCTGGATCTTTAGGGGCCCTAATATGTGACATCAATACACTATCAAACATGTTAAACACCAGCGGAAGACACATTACTGGGACCGAAAACCAGAATACCCGTAATTGAAAAGCAGTTAAAAGGAAATTCGTATAGTACGTAGTTCATTAGAGAATATTGGTAGCTCTACTCGTAGCTTTTAGTTCTCATGATCCAAACATCTTTTTTACCTTTTTAAATGAAAGTACTCTTCTGGAATAGCCTTCCTACAGCTTCTTGCTTTCATTCTTTGCAGATACAACTTTCTAAAATAGGTCTCACTATTTCTTCGTTAAGAGTTTCTAGCGTTCTCATTTTCATTGAATTTTGAGAGTTTTAATAAGAGAAATGAGGCCAAATAAATTTGCCCAAGGAGTAGATGTGTTCTATCCACAGAAGCCTTTTGTATAATGTCTATATTCCAGCTCCTTTCACATTGCATTTTCCTAGTGCATTTACCACACAGATGCATGTGGAATTTAAATTATCTTGATACCCTATTTGTCATTTGTCACTAGAGAAAGATGTAAAATGTAACAGTGGAAATCAATTACTGGCAATAGAACCATGCAAATATGGCTCGCTGTTGGAAATAGTCGAGAACTAGATTCCCATCATCGGCTATATTTGTATATCACAGTAATACTAACTATAGTGTGTTGTTTCAGATTAAGTTTTGGTTCTTATTCTCCATGCCTTTTAACAGTAGTGTGCGCCTCAAATGGTTTAGCCATGTACACTCTGGGAAATAATACTGGGTACTTAGTCATTTTTAAAGGTGCAGTAACATTTTGAGAATGTAAAGAAAAGATTACTTGGTAACATGAGGGAAGAAAACAAATACTAAAAACTGAAAGTTGAATATTTGCAGGTTTTACATGGACTCCAGAATTGTATGTAACTTCTTATGTAAAAAAAGAACTGAAAAGTCAAAATGAAAGCAAATTTTGGTAAGATACTGAAGTTTCAAAGATAATTTCAGTTCAGTATTATGTGTTGTCACTTTGTGAAGTACAAAGGAGCTGCAAAAAATTCATAGAAAAATACCTTTATCTTTTCATTTTATTTTCCATGAAGCTTTTGAAGCATTTCTATATGTACATTCACTGAAAGATTTTTATACAGTCCTCAAATTATAGTCACTGACGATATACATGCCTTTAGTTGAATTATTCTCTTTGAAAATATAGACCTGCTGTAATTCAAGTGGTACAGCTGCTAACAGCAAGACGGAAGGTTTGAATCTAGCCATAGGCACCACAGAAGAAAAGCCTGGTCATCTACTCTGAAAGAAACCAGGCACTGAGGGCCCCGGGAGCACCATCACTCTGGCACACATGGGGTACCCAGGAGTGGGGATCGACAGCATCTTATTTTAATTTGCAGTTTAAGCAGTAGTTTTCATACATGTAGGTGTGTGTGTGTGTGTGTGAGTGTGTGTGTGTGTGTGTGTGTACACCCAACACCACACCATGTTGGGCACATTGGAATTCTAAAGGCATGACCAGGAAACCTCCACAGGAACTTTTAACAATCTCAGCTCTTGATTCAAATCTTACCTTCCCTCTCTCTAGTATTCCAGTCTTATTATTGGGGATGGTAAAAGCTAACTATAACTCTTGCCTGCTGGGGTACATTAAAGTAACAAAATGATCCAAGGGTGAGCCTTAAATTCACATAATAGTAACCAAATTTTCATTATTATGCCCAGAAAGGAGATGAGAAATGAAGTGTAACTCCAATGTTATCCTGAAACTTAGTTTCTTCCAAGTCCCTCTGCTCTCAAAGGAGTATATCTTTTCCTAAAAATACCTAACAAAGGGTAAGGAAACCTGGTGGTGTAGTAGCCTGTACACTGAGCTGCCAAGCACAAGATCAAAAGTTTGAGCCCACCAGCCACTCCACAGGAAAAAGAGAAGACAGTCTTCCCCATACCCCAAAAGACTCAAGCCCCAGTTCTATCCTGTCATAGAGGGTGCCTATGAGTCATAATGACCCTGATGGCATGGCGGTTGGCAGTACGTCGTTTCAATATAATACTCCGAAGGATTCCTGGTGGGACAGTGGCTTAGTGTTGGGTTGCTAATGACGGAGTTCATGGTTCAAACCCACCAGCCATTCAGTAGGATAAATATGAGGTTGCCTGCTCCCATAATTATTTACAGTCTCAGAAAACCAAAGGCACAGTTACACTCTTTCCTATGTTGACATGAGTGAGCAGTGAGTTTGAAGTATGTAACAGCAAAGGAGTGGCTTACCAAAAACCCAACTCATGACCACCGAGTCTATTCCGATTCATAAGGACTCCATAGAACTTCCTCTGTGGGTTTCCGAGACTAACTCTACCAGAGTAGAAAGTCTTTCTCCCGCAAAGCGGCTGGTGGTTTCAAACTGCTGATAGACCAACTCAATGCATTCCCACTACAGCATCCGGACTCTCAAAACGTGCATTCCCACACCACCATCGGGCCTCTTAAAATGTAGGTGGTTGGAACTATCAACCACCTCGGGGAGAAAATTTTGCAGCTTTGGAAGCCGAGTTCTCCAGGTGTCCTATGGGTCGCTATGGATAGAAATGGATTCGATGGCAATGGGTTTTAAGGATCAGCAAAATTATACCTAATCCCTTATTTCTTCCAAGTAAACTACCGCCTTATTAAATGTTTAGATACCTGTAGAAAGTGCTGTATTAAATGTTGTGATATTGGCGTAGTCTACTACGGGGAATCTCCATTCTTGTGCTTAAGAACCCAATATCAAAAAAAAGAAAAAGGGCCCCGCGATCCTAGCGTCCGAGCTGTGGCAGGCGTCGCAGGCAGGCTAAGGACATAGTCCTCATTCACAGTTCAGCAACCAGGTGGGCGGAGGCCGAGCCAGACGCGGGGGGCCCAGCGCGTCGCGGCGCCGAGAGGCAGGGGCGGGGCTGCCCTTCCCGGGCCCCGCCCCCGCCAGCCGGGCCCGCCCCCGCCCCGCCCAGGACACGCCCCCAGCCCGAGGTCCGTCTCTTCCGGTTCTTGGGTCGCGGAAGGAAGGGCCGCGGGGGAGGGCAGGGAAGTCCACGTGGCGCAGCGTGAGGGTCGGTTCTAGATAAAGACTGCAAGAGTGAGTTTGTTTGTTTTTAAAGCCCTTTCCCCGGGAGTCTAGGCCCTCGGACGCAATCGTAGAGGGCTTGTACCCTTGTCCCATCGATTACAGTAAAGTTCAACCGGCAAGTCACACTCATGCGGATCATTAAAGTCTTTTAGATTATATTGCTTACGATTAACCTTAAACGCGCTTCTACCATTAAGAACGGTAAACTGAAGAACACGCTAGCACGCGGGGCTCACAGAAAGGCCGGCGGCTCAAGCCCACGGAGCCCGTGGGAGAGGAGCCCGGCGGCTTCCGTGAAGGTTCACAGCCTCGGACACGTGTGGGGCACTTCTCTGCTCCTAAGTCCCAATATAGACGTGCTTGCAGTGGGGTGGTTTCGTAGGACCCCTTTTTGAAGGAAGAAGGGAAGGGAGAGGATTTTTTCTTCGTGGTAGCGTAGTGAAACAATGAAGAGTAGTTCCTCTGTGGTAGACGCGATTGTAATTCACCCCGCATCCTTCAGTGTTGAACAAGCACCCTGCGATGGGGCCTCCTTGAAAGCAGCTTTAAGTAATTGCATTTTTCCACGCTTTCATCGTGCCTGTGCCAGTTAAAAATGTTTTTTAAAAGGTATCTTAGAATATAAGGCAAAAAAGAGGAATATAATTAAGGCAAAGAGTTATTTGGAGGAGGATCCGCATAAAGATGACAGTGTGCCAAGCACTTCCTAATGCACTTAGAGTGTTTAAAGAATGTCCCCCTGCCACCCACAGTGTGCAGAGGGGGAAGCAGGGAGTTTATTCAGAGCAAGAAACACAGACATGGGCTCTATTTAAAACTTTCCCTTTTTCACTTAGCAAAACATACCACCTTGCCTTTTCTACTTAATACAGTTTGAAGATCTTTTCTTACAAGTACATTAGGGCCCAGCACAGCAGGTTTGGAAATCGGTTAGTCTGATTCCAGAGCTGGGCCTAGCCGGCACCAGCAGGGATAATGAACATACTAGTGACATTCCAAACCCACTGCCATCTAGTCAATTGTGACTCATATCGAGCCTCCAGCACAGGGTAGGATTGCCCCTTTGGGTTGCCGAAGCCGTACGTCTGCAGAGGGAGAGGTTGGTGGTTTTGAACTGCTGACGCTCTGCCAACACATCTTTGCCATCAGAGCTCCTTGGAGGATCATTGCTCTGTGGCCTGGAGACCTATGACAGCCAGGATTTCTTGGTGCATCAGTAAGATGGGTCTGCTCATTGTTCCTGCATTCACAGTTCTGATAAGTAGATGACATGAAAAAAGTGGAGGCACTTTATTAATTAGCTAAAATGAGGTTTCTACAGTTTTTGTAGAACCTATGCTCTCGATTTGTATGCCTGGAAACTAAAGCTAGTAGAGAAAATGAACTTGTTAGTATCTCTGTAATAACAACAACAAAATTAAATGTACATATCCAACCAAACGCGCTGCCACAGTCCATTCTGACTCATAGGAGCACCCCGTGGGTTTCCAAGGCTGTGAATCTTTATGAGAGTAGTCAGCCTCATCTCCCAAATACACAGTTTTAAAAAATGGATAGAGGTTACACAGTGAAAGCTGACTCTAATAGTTTGGAGAAAGTCTGAAGCGCATAGCAGGAAAATTGAGGAAACTCATGATCTTTTTAACGAGCCCTGGTAACACCATCAGGTAAGCATTGGCCTCCTAACCTTGAGGCCACAGCTCAAACACTCTAGCCACTCCTCAGAAAATCGCTGAGGCTGTCTGCTCCCAGGAGTCACGGCCTCGGAGAGCATCTGTAAGGTTGTTGAGTCAATGATTGCAGCGAACTATTTAATACGGCTCTTGTAGCCATTGCCTTTGTTACTCTCACCAAAGACTGGGTCTGGGTAAGAAGTTGGAGGCAGATACTGATTGGATTATAGGATTCATCTGTGAGTGATTGTTAGCTGATTAGTTGTAAGTGTCATCTTGCTCTGGGTATAAAGGAGTCATCTCAGAAGCATGAAGGAGTGGTCTCACTACCATTGAGAGAAAAGCCAGAGGTGGAATATGTCCTGTGGGCCTCCTTGATCTAAGACACGGCTTTGACACCAGAAGAGGAGGAGCAGCAGCGGAAGAAGAACCAGGAGCCGGAGCATGGGACAGAGCAGTGAGCTTCCCAGAGCAAGTAAAAGCTGAGTGCTTTCTTTGGGGCAGGCCCTTGACTTGTTGGGTAGGGTGCCTCTGGGCATTTAATTGAGGGAGCTGGGTTTGCTGACCACAAAGCTGAAGTTGAGTACCTTTGGGCTAGGTCTTACAGTGGAGTGGTATGCCCTTTGGACATTTTTTGGCAGCTCTAAAATCTTTGTAACATTTCCGGAGCAGGGCACAGACCAGGCTAAGTAACGGAGGGCCAGAGTGAGGCCTTTCTGTGGGCAAGACGGAAGAAATTGTCCTAACTGAACATCTGTATCCCTGAGCATTTCACATCTGAATTGTAACCCGTTAACTTCCCTAGTAAACTCCATCAGCAGCAGCATAGTCTGGGCCCTATGTGGCTTCTGCAATGAGTTTGGAGTCACAGAAGTGGAGTGCTGGGGGGCGGGGGCGGGGGAGGGGGCGGGCATCGTAGCGTCAGAGCGGGTAAGGAAGATCGGAGGGTGGAGGCCTCTCAGGAATCAGCTTTTCATTTTGAGTTCCTTTTCTCTTGTGAAGCTCGAGGAGGTCAAAGCCACCCCCAAGTCACACATTCATGTTACACATGACTGTGGACATCTGATCGGAAAGCAAGGAGAGATATTAACTGACACATTTAAAGTGCTAAAAAAAAATCTGTCGACACAGTACAATATCATTTCTATTGTGAAACAATAATGAAATATTACTAAACCATAAAAACAAATCAAACTCATTACCAGCAAGTGAAAGCAACTCATATTGACCCTACGTAGGCATTCTGAAACGAGATCTTTACGAGAGCGGAGAGCCTCATCTTCTCCCCCTGGAGCAGTTGGTGGGTTTGAACTGCTAACCTTGTAGTTAACAGCCCCATGCTGATCTAAAGTATCACTACATACCCATTAAAATGGCAGAGAAAAAAATCACTATCAACTTCTGGCAAGCAACTGTAGCTCACACACTTCTGGTAAGATGAAAAATAATAAATCTCTTAAGAAAGTAGCTTAGGAACTAAACATACAGTTACCATATGACCCAGTGATTCTACTTCTATATGTTTACCCAAGAGAACAGAAAGCATATGTCCACACAAACACTTGAGCTCAAATATTCATAGCAGCTTTATTTGTAAAAACCAAAAAGTAGAAACAGTTCACATGTGTACCAGCAGGTGAATGGGTAAACAAATGGTACTGTATGAGTATCAATATAATTGAAAACTACATACTTATAAAGAAGAATGAAACATAAGAATGAAACAAACAACTTTTAAAATTATGCCAACTGAAGAAGCCATATTAAAAAAAGATAAATGGCATGATTCTACATCAATATAAAATTCTAGAAAATGCAAATTAATCTCTAGTTACAGCAAGCATGCTCGTCGTTGAGAATGTGCGAGGGGGGTGTCGAGAGACACAGGGACTGAAAAGGGCGCTGGGAGATTTGGAGGTGAGGAACATTAATGATCTTGATTGTAAGGCTGTTTTCATAAGTATGCATATGTGAAAATTTAGCAAATTGTACACTATGTAGCTTCTCATGTGATGATCATGCATCAGTAAAATTAGGGGAGTGGGGAGAGACTGAGAAAATAAAACCTGCAGTCTTCCCTAAATGCCCTAGCTCTGGATCAGCACCTCCTCGGTGCCTCTCCAGTACCTTTCTCACGGTCACCCGCACTGACCACAGGGAAAGCACGCTTGTGATGTCCAGCTCTTGCTTGGACCTAAGTTCTGTGGCACAGTGGCTGGCAATGCTCACTCCACGTCCCATGGGACTCAGTTAAGCCGGGCTCATCTTTTATCCCTCACCTCTATCGCTTACTAAGGGAAGCCTTCCCTGACCCTCCTCTGCAGCAGGTTCTTTAGGGTGAATTGGGTAGAACCAAGTTACCATGTCATTTTGCACCAGGCCTCCCGTCTTAGTTTGTCCTCACATGTAGATTATGGCAGTTATTGTATCCTGGCCACCCTTACACTTCTCCTATTGCTCATGGGTCCCGAGGAAGCAGGGAGCTCATGGATACGGTTCAGCGGTGGATTCCCTATACCGGGCAATCTGGAACCACATAAGAAGTCCCACTGTCAATCAAGGCTGAGAAAAGAGTCGCTTAAGACATGTAAGTTCTTGGTTTGTATGCCACCACCCGCAAAAAAAAACAAAACAACCCCAACATGGTCCTGAGTGGTTCTAGACGAGTGGCTCACCGTCAAGGGTGATTTCACCCCCAGGAAAGGCCCGCTGATAATGTCTAGAGACATTTTGGGTGGTTATCATGGTGGGTGGGGGGTGAGCAGCTGGAAAGGATGCTGGTGAACATACTGTATTGGACTGAACAGTCCAAAGGTCAACGGTGAGGAGAGAGAGCTTGATCTGGAACCGATCAAGCTGGTTTTACAGCTTGAAGCGGTATCACAATCCCCAGCTCAAGTCAGGCTGCAGCCATACCAATAAATACCGGGGGAGTGGATTTCAGTCTTCAAAATACCAGCTAAAATATTGCCTTCGGGGAAAATGCTGACTGAAACAGAGAAAAAGGACTGTGTTTCTCTTCAGTCAGCGCAGCAGAGGCTCAGTTCTCTTTAGACCCCCGTCAAAAGCGCCTCCCTCTACAAGGACCACATCATGTCCTTGCGGAGAGATGTACCTGTTTGAGCCTTAATTCAGCATCCTCAACAATACTGAATTATTTTAACTACATTTTTATTATTTTAATAAAGCATTTTCCTGGGGACTCTTACAGCTCTTATCAAGCACATTTGTACATATGTTGCCATCATCCTTTTCAAAACATTTTCTTTCTAGTTGAGCCTTTGGTATCAGCACCTCTCTTTTCCCCCTCCCTTCCCCTCTCACCCTCATTAACCCTTGATAAATTATACATTATTATTATTACTTTCATATCTTACATCATCCATTGTCTCACCCATGTTTCTGTTGTTCAAATGTTCCAGGAACATTTGGCATATTACAATGGTGTGGTACTGTAGTCATATCACTGAAGAGATTACAATAAGCAGGATTAGAGAGTATGAAACATCGTAATTGACGCTTCTTAATGTTTGGTAACTGAAGGGTAAACATGCTCATCTTCATCCACGGAACCCATGTTCAGGTCCCACCCACCCGCCTGGTCTGTCGGTGAAAGCTTGCACGTTGCGTGATGCTGCACTGATCTCAGCAGAGCTTCCTTACAGACAAAGACAAACACGGAAGACCTGGTGCGCAATCCACTTCTACAAGTGGACCCGCCCAAGCGCTCTGGATAAGGCATGGCAGTGACACTGAATTAGACATGTGCAAGCTGTTGAACTGGGCAATGTTTTATTGTGTATATTTTTGCCACAACTTCAAAAACCTGCATGGATAGCAATGAATACAAGGAACCTGTTCTAGAATTGAGTGTGGTGATAATTGTTGAACTCTTCTTAATAGGAATGAATGATTGAATTGTACGGCACGTGGATGAAGTGTTAATAAAACTGTTATTAAAAACCTGTGGATCACAATAAACTGATCCTGTTGTGGGTGGAGTTGTCATAAATTAGGGGTTAGATCGACAGTTGCTACTAACAATTTCCATGTAAAGTAATATTTTTTGCCTCATTCACAAAGTAAGATTGTGAAGCCCAAAATGAACACTTTAAACACCACAGGATTTTCTTCTATAATGCCCAAGTAGACATTAACCAAACCAAACCTAATGTCATGAAGTTGACTCTGAGTCACAGATGACCCTTTGGGACAAGGCAAGACTGCCCAATATGGCTTCCAGGCCTGCAATCCTTAAGGAAGCCAATTGTGGTCCCTTCCCCTTCATAGCAGCTGGTGGACTTGAACCTCGGGATGTTAGTTAGCAGCTGAGCACTTACATAGTGCATCACCAGGGCCCCTTTAGCAGGTAAGAGATTGGGGTGGTGGGGAAGATTAACTAGGTACATTAACCAAGGGAGTTCTGAGCTAACTGGTGGAGAATCCATCAGAAGAGCCTGTGACAGCTCATTACTGCAATACAAATATCTGCATTCAAAGAACTCTTCTCAATGTAAAAGTGACTGCTTTGTGCAGTTATGGTTATTCCAACGTTCTCTGGGTACAGTTGGAAGGTTTCAGTGAGAGCAAATGAAAGCACTTAACAGATGAGAATAACAGCTTTGTAAAGAAAAGCTGCCTTAATGCTAGAAGAAAATCCACATGTGATATTCATCCCAAGATACTAGAAAAGGTGGCATCAATATGATTTTTTTTGTTCTGGGTCTTTGATGCCCGATACCTGATCTCATCGATACCTCTTGATCGCACAGGCTGGTGTGCTTCTTCCATGTGGGCTTTGTTGCTTCTGAGCTAGATGGCCGCTTGTTTACCTTCAAGACCCCAGACACTATATCTCTTAATAGCTGGGCACCATCAGCTTTCTTTACCACATTTTCTTAATCACCCATTTTGTCTTCAGCAATCGTGTTTGGAAGCTGAGCATCATGGAATGCCAGGTTATTAGAACAAAGTGTTTTGTTTTTTTTTAACAAAGTGTTCTTGCATTGAGGGAGGACTTGAGTAAAGGCCTAATGTCCATCTGCTGCCTTAACACTTAACATATAAACATATGTACATAGATGTATTTCCCTTTTGTTATGTATGAATATATTTACAATGTACATGCCTGTATTTAAAACTCTATAAATGTCCTTTGCCTCCTAGTTCTTTCCTCTATTTCCTTTTACTTTCTTCTTGTTTGGCCTTCATTTACTTTCTTCTTGTTGGGGTTTCAGTAATTCCTCTCGGCTACATTGACCTTGATCAAGCCCCACCAGGCATCCTTCACTCTCCTCGCCATCGATTTTAGATCACTTGTTCCCTTGTCCCTGAGTTTGTTGGCATCTCCTTTCCTTTCCCCATCCCCCCATCTCCCCTATCCCCCCTGAACCATTGGTCCTGTTGTTTTCTCCTCAGGATTGTTTGTCCTGCCGATCTTATCTAGATAGACATGCAGAGACAAGAATAAGCACAAAAACAAGACAAAGCAAAACAAAACAAGGAAACAACAAAAAAGAAAAGCATATATATAGTTCCTGGTCTGTTTGTCGATCTTTATGAGTGTTTTCCAGTCAAGTCTGATGGGGCACCACGCCCTGGCTCCAAAGTCTATTTTTGGTGTTCTTCGGGGACTTCATTGCTTTGTTCCCCTTACTGCTCTTTTGCACACCTTTAGTCTTTCACCCTGGTATGGTGTGGTCAGAACGGGCACAACCCACACTGCGCCTCCAGCGTTGTCCCTCATAGCGCGATGGGTCAGTGAGGGACGTTGTGTCTCCTGGTGGGACTGCCCCTATGTCCTTTCTGTGCATTGGCTGCTCTGAGCAGGAATATTGTCCTTGGGGCTGGGTGGGCCAGGATGTGCTTCACTCTCTCCTTCCCTATTTATTTGCTGCTGTAATCAATGATCTTTCATTCTGTTTTTCCATTAACTTCTGGAAGTCCCTTCATATAGTAATCAATCAAATTTCTATCACATTAACTACACAAATGTTCTTTCTGTATTGTAAATTTTTTTAGAGCTCATGCATGGCATGAACAACAGTAAAATTGTACTTGTGCCACTTTGGCTACTGATAGTTTTTAGCAGTGATTGTAATTATCTAACTGCCATCGAGAACATTCCAACCTATAGCAATTCTACAGACTGGAGTTCAACTGCTCTGTGGGTTCTGAGACTGTAACTCTTTATAGGAGTGGAAAGTGCAATCTTTCTCCCACTGACTTCTGTTTAAAACTCTATCATTATCTATACTACAGATTTGTAGATTTATAAAGGTCAGACAGTAAATAGTTTAGATTATAGGTCATGTGGTCTCTGAAGCAACTATCCAATTGTGTTAATCTGGGTTGACTAGAGAAACATCCAGAGAGACTCACATATGTATAGGAACGAACTTTATATCAATGAGTAATTTTATATTGAGAAAGCATCCCAGCCAAGTTCAGATCAAGTCCATACGTCCAACATTAACCCATCTGTCTGATACCAGTCTATAAATTCTTCAGACTCATGCACCACATGCAATGATTCTGAAAGCAGGAAGATCCCAGGCCAGTGGGTGGAAAGTCTTTTGGATCCAGTGGTGTAAGCATCTCAGCACTGGTGTGGGTATGCACGTGGCTCTTCCAGCCCCAGGGCTCTGGCTCCATCAGTGTAGCTCCATGTAGCTTGTCAACAGGAATGTCGAAGCAGAGACAGAATGTGTCCCAACTCCAGAAAGGAAGATCAGAGTTCCCAGAATCCTCAGGAGAAGGCCATATCCACACAGAGGCCTCATTGGCTATGACCTGATTGACAGGCCAGAGTCCACCCCTTCTCAAGTTGACAGAAGATTATGTAATTGCCACATCAACTCTACATTGTAGTGCCTTAGCGGCTGTAGACAAATATGGAGGGGCTTCAAAAAGTCCATGGAAAATGGAACGAAAGATAATGGACTTAAAACCTACTGCATAACCACAGTAGTCAAAACAGCCTAGCGCTTGTACAGTGATAGATACATAGACTAATGGAATAAAATAGAGAACCCACAAACAAATCCATCCATTTATAGACAACTAATCTTGCCAAAGGGCTGAAATACATTAATGGGTAAGACGTCTCTTCAGCAAATGGTGCTGACAGCATTGGATTTCCATGTGCAGAAGATTAAAACAACCCATACCTCACCCCATATACAAAAAGAACTCCAGATGGATTAAAGGCTTAAACATAATTCTAGAACTATAAAGGTCATCAATGAGAAAACAGGGAGACTTATGGGCCCCAACACAGGGCATAAACACACGATCAAACATAACAACAACAAAACCCTGCACACATACAAGCTAGATGACTGGGACTTTCTAAAAAGACACATATGGCTTCAACAAAAGATTGAAAAGAGGACCCACAAATGGGAGGGAGGGAGGGAGGCAATTGGGAGTGATACATTGGATACGTGACTAATCTCATCCATAAGAAATTGCAACACCTGAAAAGAAAAAGATGAATAATCCAATCTTTAAATGGGCAAAGCACATGACCAGACAATTCACCAAAGAAGCCATCCAGGCAGCCTACAAACAAACATGAAGAAATGCTCCATCGGCAATCATGAGCCATCAGAGAGATGCAGATCAAAACTGATGAGATACTACCTCACATCAGCTTTGAGAGCAAAGTTCAAAAAAACAAACTAACAAATGCTGGAGAGGGTGTAGAAAGATTATCAGCCTCAGGGATTGCTGTTGGGACTGAAAAAAAAAAAAAAGTGCAACCACTGTGGAAAGCAAGCAGAATGGCTGCCTTCAAAACATGTAATAGCAATTCCATAGGACCCGGTCATCCCTCTGCTGGTATCAACCCTAAGGAAGGAAAAATCAGCGTGAACAGATATATGCACACCCACGTTCACAACAAGAAGGTGGAAACACCCGCAGTGCCCATCAGTGGAAGAATGGGTAAAGAAACTTTGGTATGTACCCACAATGGAATGTAGTGCATCACTAGAAAACTGATGAAATTATGAAGCACTTTTGGAGAACATTATGCTGAATGAAATTAGCCAATTACAAAAGGATAAATATTGTATAAGAGCATTATTTGAAGAAAAATAAGGCAAAGAGTTTCATAATGAAACAGCCTGGTGAGAGGGTAGACCAGAGGGTAGACAATTCTTAACTTGGGTGAAGGGGATGATGGTATTCCATGACACTCACTCATAGAGTTGATACCAACTTGTAGTTACATGATAGGATGGGGTAGAACTGTCCCGGTGAGTTTTTGAGACGAGACCGGAACACTATGGGAGTAGACCCGGCTTATGCCAGCCAGGCGGGAGGCAGTTTCCGATGGCAGCCAAAGGTGATCACTAAGCCACCTGGCTCCTCTCCTACCAAAGGGAGAAGAGAGATGAAGGTTGGGAGGGACAGGACACGCTGTTGGGATCAAGCTATTTGTATGTGTGTGTGTGTATTTTGACACACGGTTTAAGTTGTTAAATACAAAACAGATGAGAAATACAAATTCTCACCAAAATTCAAAATATAAAATGAAAAAAGATAAAGGGAATATTCTCATGAACTTTTTGAAGATTCTTGTATGTAAACAATTTTATTTAAGAATTTTGAAATTATAGTTCTACATAATTTTCACATCATGATATTATTTATATCCTTTTGATTTTTTTAACCATTTGAAAATGTAAAGATCATTTGTGTTTTTTTTTTAATCATTTTATTGGGGGCTCATGCAACTCTTATCACAATCCATACATCCATCCTTTGGGTCAAGCACATTGATACATTTGCTGCCATCATCATTCTCAAAACATTTGCTTTCTGCTTGAGCCCTTGGTATCAGTGCCTCATTTTCCCCTCCCTCCCCACTCCCCCCTCACTCATGAACCCTTGATAATTTACAAATTATTATTATTTTGTCATGTCTTACACTTTGCAACATCTCCTGTGGGAAACAGAAAGATTTCTCCCAAATGTCTTCCCCAAATATATGTTAGACTTAGGACACTGCTTGCAGCTAATAATTGTCAAGTTACTTCCCTGAAGGCAGTCAGCTGCCAGACCACTGTCTAGTCCTACCTCCAGTAGACCTGCTCCCTGCTGCTAAGGACAATGGCTTGCAGTCATCGATTTGGTTCCTGTAGGTGGAGTTCATACCCTACTGATAACGGTGCCAGGGAATAGGTCATGCAGGGTCACTGACATCCAAAGTTAAGCTGCCATCCTGAATCTAGGATCTGCCATCTTGTCACATGTATACCCCCAATCCCTCCTCTTCCTATTGCATGTATGCCCCTAGATCAGCCCCCTCCCATTACTGTATTACCTATAGTACAACCCTTTCCTGTGATGTATGTCTTCACCTGTAACCTGTAATTAGGGGACTTGCACGTCCCCAGAGAATATCAAAGCCTTGGTTAGCATTAAATATCTCTCTCTCTCCACATGGACCACCAAGTGAGGTTGACGTGAGCATGCTACCATGAAATGTGTCTGACTCCATTATTTCTGTCTCTCCTCTGTATCTCATGCTCTTTATGACTTCACTATAATCTCATCACTGTACAATTGTACCTACTGAACCCATGATGATGTGTTCGGGGATGGATTCCCCTTGCAATCTCCCTTCACCCACTTTTCTGGTATCTGTCCCCCAGGGAGGGGGTTATATGGAGCTCATTGTGATCGGTTCCCCCTTTCTACCTCACCTTCCCCTTCCCCTCCTGGTATCTCTACTCTCACCACTGGTCCTAAAGGGATCATCCGTCCTGGATTCCCTGTGTTTCCAGTTCCTATCTGTACCAGTGTACATCCTCTGGTCTAGCTGGATTTGTTAGGTAGAATTTGGATCATGATAGTGGGGGAAGGAAACATGAAAGAACTAGAGGAAAGTTGTATGTTTTATTGGTGCTACACTGCACCCTGACTGGCTCATCTCCTCCCCGTGACCCTTCTGTAAGGGGATGTCCAGTTATTTACAGATGGGCTTTGGGTCCCCACTTGGCACACCCCCTCATTCACAATGATGTGCTTATTTTGTTCGTAAAGATGGTTGTTAGCCCTCTTGCTGTGCGTGAAAGCCACGGGTAGGCAAGATTTGGCTTGTGGTGTAGCTTGCCTCTGCTTTTTCACTTAAAATGTTTGCTTGCATTGAAGTCCAAGAGTATTTGTGGCTGCCAGCCAACCGGAGCGGATGCCAGCTCACAGCCACCTCACGTCATCAGAGTGAAGTGTGTGCCATAGGATTTTCAATGACTGAGTTTCAGAAATGGCTCCCCAGACATTTCCGCCGAGGTGTTTCTGAGTGGACTTGAACCTCCAGCCTTTCAGTTAGCAGTCCAGCATGTTAACCATTTGCAGCATGCTAGGCATTATGATCATTATGATAGCTGATTTAGACCCACTGAATGTCACAATTTGTAAAAGATGGCCTAATACTTCATTGAGAATGTCATGTCCCACTCATGTTTGCACAGTGAAAGTCCTGATCAAAGAACAAGATCTTACTCCCACAAGTCATTCTTTTACGATGAAACTGCAAAAGCCGGACTTTAATTAAAAGCCTTGCTGAACATTTTTTTTCTTTCTTTCTTCTCCTAATAGCTCTTGAAATAATACACTTCTGGTCACACCTTAGTATGATCTCATCCTCTGTATCCCCAAATCCATTCAGAGCTTGCGTATGCGTCATCCCTTTCTAACTTTCCTTTGCCCTTCTTCCAGAGTTGGAGCAGGGTAGTCTAGGAAAAGGCCTTGTCAAAGCCTCCTAAGGTAGCTAGGACTCAGTTTCTCTTTTAAAAACGGAAACATCATTTAATCGGTGTGGTGGATGTTACAACGAGGAGAGGTAGGTGACCTAGTTCACTAATGAGTATTTTTCATTGCAATTCAAACCAGTTTTTAACTTGAAGAACAAGAATACAGCCAGCTGGAGTTTACGCCCTGTTCAGTGCTCTGCTAGATTCTGGGGAGGGCACGAGGGAAGTGCAGCTACCTCTGAGGAATGGATAATCCAGTGGGAAAGTATAGGAATGTACTAGAAATTGTATGAAAGTCTAATTCACTCCGTAGTTGAGAACTCTCAATTGCTTCATGGTGCTGGGTTACATTTTATAGCATTCACAGTCTTCAGGACCATACAACAAGTTAGGAATTGCTGTAACTATTGGAAGCCGAGAAAACTGAGACCTTGCGTCATGAAGAAACTGGTTTTAGGTGCAGTTCATGACTCCAAAGCTAAAAAATAAAAAAATAAAAAAATCCCTAAGCCCATTTAGAATATCTAGTGCAATTGTTTTTATCCATTAAGGAAAGGAAGAGGTAATATCTGAAAAAAACTTACTAACTTCCTAATTGGTTAATATGAAATTTGGCTGATGCTAAAATCCACATAACAAGAATAATGTGGGGAAAAAAAAGAAGAATGTGCTTAGGCAAAAGGACCATACTTTTTAAAATTCATTCTAGTTGGTTCTATTCGCAAGACCATGTTCTTATGGGCCTAAGTGCTGAGAAGGCAAGGTATTTCATGTAAAACTTAAAAGACTTACTCTATTTAATTTCTATTTATAAATAAAATGGCAGTGCTAGTGTCTTTTGAGGAAGGCATGCATGCATACATACACTGATGAATACAAAAGTACTGCCAGGTGGGTTCCGGTTCATATATTCATGAGGTTACTCCAAAATAAACAGGTTTCAACATGCTTCTGAGATCAGCAGATGGCTGCAGACAAGGACTTCAGCAAACACAACTTGTCTTAGTCTCCTTCGGTGCCTTCAGATTTGACATGGTCCTGATGTCTTCTCACAGTTCATCAGGTCTTCTGTCATTGTGTTCAATGCAGCACATCTTGAGATGTTCTCAAAATGCAGGTAGACTTAAGGTCATATTTTGGCTCTCGTACACTTGTTTTAATTTTCCTCAACTTCAACCTGACCTTACACATGAGCAATCAATCGTCTGTTCTGCAGTTGGGTGCTGGCCTCTTTATAGCTGCTGCAATTGAGCTTCTCCATTGTCTCGTCCCACAAATGTCGTCACTTTGATTTCTGTGTTTTTCATCTGGTATTTACTATGAAGTAGTCTTGGGTCTTGCAAAATCCTTTCATGCGATCACCAGCTTTGTTTCTATCACCAAGGCCATATTTTCCAACTATTGTTCCCTTTTTGTTTCCAACTTTAAAAAAAAACATTTTATTAGGGACTCATGCAACTCTTATCACAATCCATACATACATCAACTGTATAAAGCACATCTGTACATTCTTTGCCCTCATCATTTTCAAAGCATTTGCTCTCCACTTAAGCCCTTTGCATCAAGTCCTCTTTTATCCCCTCCCTCCCCACTTCCCTTGTTTCCAACTTTTGCATTTCAATCACCAGTAATTATCAATGCATCTTGATCGCATGTTTGATCAATTTCAGGCTGAAGACTTTGGTTAAATTCTTCAATTTCTTCATCACTAGTTTTCAGGGATTGGTGCATAAATTTGAATAACAGTTGTATTGCCTAGATTTCCTTGTATGCGGAGAGATATGATCTGGTCACAGACAGCAGGTACTTTGAGAGAGATCTTGAAATGTCCCTTTTGATGATGACTGTGAAGACATTCCTTGGGAATCCCTCATTCCTGGCATAGTAAACTATATAATTTTTTTTAAAGGCTTGTAGTTCATTCAAGGATCGTTTGCTGGCCCTTAGGAGCGTTTTCCAGTCCAGTCTGTTGGGGCACCACGCCCTGGCCCCAAAGTCCACTTTCAGCATTCCCTGGGGACCTTGCCACTCCATTCCCTTGCTGTTCCACTGCACTCCCCCGGTGCTTTGCCTCGGTGTGGTGGGATCAGGTCAGGTGCAATTCCCACACTGTGTCTCCGGTGCTGTCCCCTGTATCGCCCTTAGTCACTGAGGGGCACCATGTCTCATAGTGGGGCCAGCCATCCATATAATTTTCTGATTCAAAATATCCAGTGTTATTTTATTGCAGCTCACTCATTTTTATGACTTCCAGTTTTCCTAGATTCATACTTCATACGTTCCAAGTTCCTAAAACATACACATTGTTAAAGTCCAGTATTTACATTTTCCAGCAAATGAGATATTATACTAATACAAGAAAGGGGCAAAATTTAGAGAGCAGAGACACTCTGAGGTAGTTAGTTTATTGTGCCAACCTGGCCGATAAACACAGGTGGGATTAATTGAAGGGCAGAGAGACAAATGGCTCGGCGAGTCTTACCTTTTTTGGTGTCTTGCTCTTTGATCATTGGACCAGTGTGCAGCTGCCTTGCTTGTCTTTGCCTCGATTTGCAAGCTACACTACCTGTGGGCACCTAACCCATGGACCGTGTCACTATAATCTGAGGTTCCTTCAAGACCTGTTTCGCCACACCATTGGAATTTACATCTCTTGAGCTGGGGACTGTCAGATCCTGTCATCTGGCTGACCTGACTTGCTGTTTGCTGCCTGTGGCCGGATAGCCTGAATTGCTCTACAGAGGACTACTCGGCGACCCTCAGGACTTGAAGGAATGCCAGTGTCTCACAACTGTCTCAAGGGAGTGAGTTGCGCTGAGCCATTTGTACTGCTTTATAATTTAATTAACTGTTTGTTCCTTATGCTATCTATCTATCTAGCTGTATAAATAAATATAAAATTATTAGCATTCCGGTTTCGCTTCTCTAGAGAACCCCGTCTGACACACACTCTGACCTCTTATATTTTGTCGAAGGAGAGAATGAGCCTTCAAATTCAAATATACTTTATGGAGCCTTTTATGAAATCTTAAACAGGACAAAGATAAGATAAAATCAAGTCACCTGGTTGAAAGAGATCGTCAGCATGAGGTCTAATGGTGTGGAAAGGATTCACAGCCACTTAGTTCCTAAATAAGACATGCAAACAAAGGACATTGTCACAAAACCATGCTCAGTAGAAAATCAATTCATCATAGTCTCAGGAGGGACTACACAAGTGGGAAAGGAACTTTATTTACTTTTAAAGTTTTTATATTTTAATCATTTTATTGGGGGCTCTTACTGCTCTTATCACAATCCATACATCCATCCATTGTGTCAAGCACCTTTGTACATATGTTGCCATCATCATTCTTGAACATTTTCTTTCTACTTGAGCCCTTGCTATCAGTTCATCCTTCCCCCCTTCATGAACCCTTGATAATTTATGAATTATTATTTTTTTATGTTTTAGACAAGTGGTTTTCAACCTTCCTAATGCTTCGACCCTTTAATACAGTTCCTCATGTTGTGGTGACCCCCAGCCATAAAATTATGTTCGTTGATACTTCATAACTGTCATTTTGCTACTGTTATGAGTCGGAGGACCCCTGTGAAAGGGTTATTCGACCCCCAAAGGGGTTGCGACCCACAGGTTGAGAACCCCTGTCTTAGACCAACTGCTGTCTCCCTTCCCCCATTTTTCTGTTGTCCATCCCCCCGGGAGGAGGGGGTTATATGTAGATCATATAACCTTTCTATCCCACCTTCCCTTCCCCTCCTGGTATCTCTACTCTCATTACTGGTCCCCAAGGGGTGGGAAAGGACCCTTCACTGGGATGTATACATTACTGCAGATGACAGAAATTCACTGGCTTGGTACTCAGGCCCTTGACCTTGGTTGGGGCATGATCATAACTATGCAACTCTAGTGCTTCAGAGCCTCAGTTTCCTTCCTGGGCTCGCCCAGACCAGGCCTGAGGGTCAGACGGTCTCTTCTGGGCTGGCCAGGAAAGTAGCAGTAAGCCAACTGCCTGAGGACAGGGCTTTTACATCACATGTCCCGGTTAGAAAGGACCAAATGGAAGAGTGAATGTATGGGGCCACTCCAGATGGATTTAAGGTTCCCACTGTGCTGCCTGCAAACCCACTGCTCAGAATTTATGTTCTTAAACAATAGAAAAACCAAATATTCATTCCCCTTGTTGGGGTCTTGCACTATTTTATTAGCTAATTGAAATAAAGCAGACACTACAAGAGAACCAAAAAGGGATTCTGTTGTCTTGAAAGGTGTGCATCAGGGTTGTATCCTCATACTTATTCAACCTGTAAGCTGAAAAATAATTGGAAAAGCTGGGTTATCTGAAGAAGAATGCGGCATCAGAATTTCAGGGAGGCTTATTAACCTCTGACAGGCAAATGACACAATTGTGCTTGCTGAAAGTGAGGAGGATTTGAAGCACTTGATGATGAAGGTCAAAGACTGCCACCTTCAAAGTGGATTACAACTCAATGTAAAGAAGATTAAAATCCCCACAACTAGACTGACAGGTAACATCAGGATAAATGGAGACGCTGTCAAGGACTTCCCCAATCAGTGCTCATGAAGCAGCAGTCAGGGAATCAAAGGACACATTGCATTAGGCCAATCTGCTGCACAAACCTCTCTCAAGTGTTGAAAAGCAAGGGTGTTAGTTTGAGGACTAATGAGCACCTGACCCCATCCATGGCATTTCAGTTGCCTCCTATGCGTGTGAAAGGTGACACTGAATAAGGAAGGTCCAAGAAGAATCAATGCATTTGAATTATGGTGCAGAAAAGACTATTGACAGTGCAACGGACTAGTAAAAGAGCAAAAAAAAAACCTGCCTTGGAAGTACAACCAGAATGCTCCTTAGAGGTAAGGATGGCAAGATTTTGTCTCATGTACTTTGGACGTGTCAGGAGAACCCAATTCCGGGAGGCCGTCATGCTTGCTAAAGCAGAGGCACAGGGAAAAGAGGAAAGCCCTGGACAAGTTGGATCGCCTGCATCAATGTGCTCAACAGGAATGATTGCGAAGATGGCCAGGACTGGGCAGTGCTGTGTTCTGTGGTACATGGGGTACCTGTAGATCGAAACAACTCCAGAGCACCTAACCACCACCCAACGTTGGGTGTACAGAAAAGGGGTCCCACATTGGGGGGTGGAGGGGGGGATTGTCTCCTGGCCAAAACAAGGAAGTAGGGGAGCCTGGGGTCCCCTTATCTCCTTAGACTTTCTGAATTCTGACTCTTTCCTGCCCCTCCCTGCCCTCAAACCAACTTTTGTCCATAAAAGGAGGTGTAGTTGGTGGGTCTGGTTCTTCTGGACATTAGAGATTGCCTGGGGGTAGAACAGGGGGTCAGATAAAATGGTCTCTTCCTTTACTTCAGGGCCTGGGGTGAGTTGAAGGACACAGATATGTGGACTGGCTGTGCTCTCAGAGGCGATGCAAACTGGGAGGACCTGGGGCCATTCTTTGCAGAAAGGTCTTGGGAGGGAATGCTGGTGACTAGCAAGACAAGGATTTCTGCGATAGGAGGGTCGGTCCCCGAGCACCTAGTGTGTGTTTGGGTGGAGCTGGGGTTCATAGAAAAGAGGATGCTGCACCGAACAATCGGGCTTTTATTTTGATGTCTGATCTAAAGAATCAAGGAAATCAAATCAGTTTAGTGGCTGGATGAAAGACTTATTTATGGAAATTTTCCAGTACTACTTACCAAGACGGGAGAAGGCCATCTTGGAGACCCACAGGACAGTTTCACCTTGTTCTAAAGGGTCGCTTTAGTCGGAACCAACTTGATGGCAGTGAGGTTCATGCTTTGCTTTTTTGTCTTCTTAGCTTTATTTACAAAGTGGTAAAGGGGAAATTAACATTCACATTATTCCAAATGCTTTACAAACACTTAATAGCTATTTTTATTTTTAAAAATAATTTTATTGTGGGCTCGTTACAACTCATCACAATCCATACATACATCCATTGCGTCAAGCACATTTGTACATTTGTTGCCATCATCAATCTCAAAACATTTGCTTTCTACTTGAGCCATTGGTATCAGCTCCTCATTTTTTCTCCTCCCTCCCCTCCCCTCTCCCACTCCCTCGTGAGCCTTTGATAATTTATAAATTATTATTTTGTAATATCTTGCACTGTCTGACGTCTCCCTTCACCCACTTTTCAGTTGTCCAACCCCAGGAAGGAGGTTATACATAGATCCTTGTAATCGGTTGGTTCCCCTTTTCTATCCCACCCTCCTTTTACCCTCCTGGTACCACCACCCTCACCACTGGTCCTGAAGGGATCATCGGTCCTGAATTCCCTGTGTTTCCAGTTCCTATCTGTACCAGTGTACATCCTCTGGTCTAGCCAGATTTGTAAGGTAGAATTGTAAGATAGTGAGGGGGAGGGGTGGAAGGAAGCATTTTGGAAGTAGAGGAAAGTTGTATGTTTCATCTTTGCTACACTGCACCCCGACTGGCTCATCTCCTCCCCACAACCCTCACTTAATAACAATTTAATCTCACAAAATGTTCAACTGTTTTCTCCCCATTTGCTGGTGAAGAAACTAAGGCCCAAAGAAGGGCACTACCTTCCTACAAATCTCCAGAAAAAGGCTGGTTTTTCTCCAGGTCTATCAGCTCCCAAAGCCTTTGCCACCACCTAACAACTTCAGGTAGGAGGTGTGAAACTTCTCCCCATCCATCTACAGGGTCTTCTTTTCCATGCTTTAGCAACAGCTACATTAGACTGCATGAAACCTTTCTCAAACTGCGGTGCATGGTCCACGGTGCTTAGCGTTAGAACGACCAGGATACCTGTTAAGAAGGCAATGTGGGGGCCTCTGTTATACCTCAGGTGTGACTTCGTGCATGAAATGAAAGCTTGGTAGTTTGAACCCGCCCAGCAGCTTGGCAACTGCTTCCATCAAGATTTCCGCCCTGGAATTAGAGCCGTTCTACTCTGGAATACATGGGGTTCGTGTTGCTTTGCTTGCCAGCTCTCTCCCCAAGTAATTCTTGCATGCACTGAACTACTCAAAGGGAGTAAGTCGTCCTTACATAGCCAGTGCATCGACTGACAGCCACCTACAGGTCTTAAAAACAAACCTTGCTGTGGCTGCGCCCACGTGCTCTGAAAAGCCATCGTTTCACTTTGACGGAGTTTTCCAGACAGCCTTGAAATCCAGGAAGTTTCTAGTTTAGGAAACCAAGCAATACCAGTTACAAGAGTTAGGAATCACAGATGGCAGTGTAAGTGTTCACAGAGGAAACACCTCCATTTACAATGTCCACTGCTCCAGGTAGCTCCACAGAGAGCAACCTATTCAACTTTCTGACATGGGTAGCACCTAACTGCCAATACTGAGTATTGCTATGGTCCCACTTAGACATTTCCCTTCTTTGCGCTTGGTCTACCCACCCTCCTCTTTCTCTTTCCAGTATGAAAACACAAGCATTAAAACGTTAACAGTATCATTTGTCTCTAGGTAATGAGGCTGTGGCAAGGTTATTCAATCCCCCCCCCCCCAACTCCCACCCCCTATCCACAGTGGCTGCAACAATGGGCTTAACCTTAACAATTGAGAGGATGGTGCAGGATGGGGTGATATGATATTTTCTTCTGTGATGCTTAGTCACTGTGAATCTGAACTGACTCAACTGAGAGGTAAGAGACAGAGCCCACGGGCAGAGGGAGGAAGAGACCCAGTGGCTGGGAGCTTTAGGAGCTGCGGGATATCTGGAGGGTCATCTCAACAGCCTGAAACAATCTAATCTTAAACTGCAGGCATGTGATCCCTAGGCTGATTCCAAACTCCAGGGTCATCAAACCCAAGGCTCTGGTTTTGCTTAACAGTGCATGCTTACTTCCGTGTCCACCCCTGAGGAGGACCCAGTCATGGGAGAGCATGGCCAGGTTTCTGATTGAACCAGAGAAATAGGACCAGTTCTCACTTCTCTTTTCTCGTCAATGCATATGTCGAATAAAACTTTGTTTTCTCCCCACCAATATAATCTTGTGATGACTTTCCCCTAGGACTCTAGAAAACAGCCAGAATAATACAAATGCATAGACAGAAAATAGATTCAAACAAAAAGAAAATAGACTCGTGGTTGCCATGGGCTGATGGGAGGGAATGGGGAATTTCTGCGTGGTGTTTGCAGTGATGAAAGGGCTTTGGGAACAAGTAGTAGTCATGGTTGCACAACATTGCAGATGTGACTAATGCCATCAGACTGTACACTTGAAAATGGTTAAAAATGGCAACTTTTATTTTATGCATATTGTACTAAAAAAATCAGAGGAAACTGAGTGAAGTCTCTGCTGTGCATTATTTTTGTAACTTTTGTCAAGTTTTAGAAATTATTTCAAAACAAAATGTTAAAAAACACACAATGACATCATATATTGCTTTATAGACTCAATCCCCCCACCACCACCCCCCCAAACAACAGACAGACAAACAAAATCACTGCCATCAAGTGGAGTCTGACAACTGTAGGACAGACTGGAGTTTCTGAGACTGTAAGTCTGTGTGGGAGATGACAGCCTCATTGGTCTCCCAAGGGGTGCCTGGTGGATTTGAACCACAGATCTTGTGGTTAGCAACTGAATGCCTAACCCAGTGCCACCAGGACCTTGAAATCTTTTACAATCTATGCAACCGCACCCAGCCTTGTCCTCTGAGCCTGAGGGAAGAGAACCCCACAGGGCAAGTTCTCCCGAGAAGGCCCAGCTCTTGGTGTCTGAACTATGTGTCCGAGATCATGCCCCTGATTGCTTCTGCTTTGAGACTGTTAAATTTTTAGTCTATACTTGAAGCCAGGCTGTAATTGTCCCCAAATCCCCAAAGGAGAAGATAATAATAAGGTGATCTGAGGTTTTGTGCAATGTAGCTCCGGTTGAGGCACCAGACAAGCAGTTACTGATGCTGCTTTTGTAAACACACACCTCCCAGGCACAAGGTGAACCAGCCCCTGGAGGAGGTACCCAGCACCAGGGCTGCCCCTGCCTGGCCTGCTCTTGCTCCAGGCAATAGAGGAGCACACCCAGGAACTGAAACTCCCTGCTGCCAGTCTTCCTGGCTCTCTGATTGGGCCATTTACCATCACACCAGATGCAGAACTCACTTTTAGACTTGCAGATTATTTTAGCTACTTAAAATCTGGGTGTCTTTCTTAGATGTATGCAAACCCCACTTAAATATTTTAAGCTTGCACTAACGGCAGAAATCCCTTGGCTCTTTAGAAAACAAAATGAGAATAGAGTTTTAGATATTTTCACCTTGAAAAATGCCCATCATGTGTATTAAGTTTAATTTCAGAGCACTAGATAGACAGGAGCCCTGTGGTGTAGTGGTCACACATTGGGTTGTGATTCACATGGTTGGCAGTTTGAAACCACCAGCAGCTCTGGGGAGAAAGACTAGCCTTTCAACAGTTACAATTTCAACCACCTATGGGGATCTCAGTGAGCTGAGAGAGAGACAGATGGGGCTAGGGGGGAAGGGGGGCAAGTAGGGTGGAAATGGAAAGTCTGCCAGCACAGAGAGAGGTAAAGGCTCTTTACCATTATCAACAGCTTTCCAAGGGAAGGCATTCCCACCCCAGGGAGGAGGAAGCAAATGCAAGGGTTGGGACTGAATGACTGGGATTGGCCCTTGTCTTCTAGAGGCAGTGAACTTGGTTTGGGTTCATATTTGAATTTGGGTCTTTTTCCCTCTAGGACCAATAGCACATGCACTTTAATGCTTTGGGAAGTCATTCTTTATAAAGCTACTGAGTAGATTTCAACCCCACTTGCCCTCAATTTCTTTTGATTTGGGGTAACTCTATTAGGTGAGGCTTCAAGGAGACTTGGGAAATACCAAGTTGTAAACTGAGACTCCATCTGTGTGTGCAAATGGTTAGCATGCTTAGGTGTTAGCCCAAACGTTAAAGTTCAAATCCACTCACAAGAGCCTCTGAAGAAATGCCTTGCAGTTTACTGGTGAATAAGCATCCATTGAAAACTATGCATCTCCCCCCTCCTCCGCACCCCCTATCATGATCCCAATTCTACCTTGCAAACCTGGTTAGACCAGAGGATGCACAGCTGTGCAGATGGGAACTGGAAACACAGGGAATCCAGGACAGATAAACCCCTCAGGACCAGCAGTGAGAGTGGCAGTACTGGGAGGAAAGAGGGAATAGAAAGGGGGAACTGATTACAAGGATCTACATATAACCTCCTTCCTGGGCGATGAGCAACAGAAAAGTGGGTGAAGGAAGACACTGAGCAGTGTAAGATATGATAAAATAATAATTTATAAATTAACAAGGGTTCATGGGGGGGGGGGGAGGAAGGGAGGGATGGATAAAGGAAAATGAGCTGATTCCAGGAGCCCAAGCTGAAAGTGAGAGTTTTGAGAATAATGAAGGCAACAAATGTACAAATGTGCTTTACACAATTGATGTATGTGTGGATTATTATAAGAGTTGTATGAGCCCCCAATAAAATGATATTATAAACAAACATACAAATAAATAAAAGAGAACTATGCATCTCACAATTTGACTCCGGCACTGTGGGATCTCTCTCAGTTGAAATAACTCAAAGATAACTGGTACTCATTTTAATCAGGGTCTTAGGCTATCCCTTGTCTATCACCCATTTCTCTGACAACACATTTTTTTTTCATGTTAGCCAGTTTAAGAATTTTATAAAAGAAAAAGCAAAACACAACAATGAAAACAAAATACAGAATTTATGAAGCCTTGTGGTTGATTGCTTTAACCTACAAGGATACACCTTGCAGTAAGAGCCTGGAATTTTAGGATACACGTCAACATGATGGTACCTGACGTGAGCCTGGAAAAGTAGGACAGCTTCATCTGAACGGTGGGTGCGTGTGTCCTGCACCGACTGCCCCCAGGACAGAGCTGCTGTAGGGGGAGGCTCGAACCCAAGAACATCTAGACAAACCCAGGGTTCACAGCCACCTTTGATTCCAATGAGCTTTGGATTCCATCATGTGGTGCACGTGGTGGAGGTGCAAGATGCACCTTGTGTGTTAGGAAAGGAGGACGCTCAGTGCCTCAGTCTAAAAGTGCCCTTTGCTCAGCAGAGGTAGAAACTGGCACATGTTTTATTGCAGCAACATAGCATCTCTCAAGACGCATGGTAGATATGTAAGTGGCTATTGAAAATGAGTGTCAGTAGCTTGCAAATTCAGTATAAACCTTGAGCAGGGCAGCGTTTTCTGGTAACAATGGGAGCATCAGGCTACGTAGTGGGGAAAAGCTCTCTGCCCCACAAAGCAGATGTGTCTGACAATTGTTCATCCTGTGGTGACTGGCATGTTGCCGTGATGCCGGAAGCTATGCCACCGCTATTTCGCGTACCAGCAGGTTGGCCCGCGATGAACGTCTCGACAGACTTTCAGACTGAGAATAATCTATGAAGAAGTGACGGACTGTCCACCTGTACAGGATTAGCTGCTGAAAACCTCATTAAGAGCAGAGAAAAAGAATCAGAAATTCTGCCAGAACATGAGCCGATCACTCAAAACATGACTGGGAAGAGCTGCCTCTGCCAAGTAGAGCCCACCTTCGTGATGGGGAGGGCACCAAGTGCTTGAGACCTCCACTTGCTGATGGGGCACAACTTGAAACCAGGAGAAACTTGAAATGTAAACTCCTATTAATAATCAGCATTTGGGATGCGCAAAGTATGAATTTAGGAAAATTGGAAGTCATCAGAAATGACATGGGATGCATGGAGATGGAAACCCTAGGGCCTAGGGAGCTGACCTGGACTGGTGCTGCCCATTTAGAATTGCACATTCGTATGATTTGTCATGCTTGGAAGAAATTGAAGAGGAGTGGTAAGAAATATTTCAGAATCGATCATGTCAGCAATAGGTTCAGATCTTTATGCCTACAAGGAAGACCAAGTGATACAACTATTATTCCAATTTATGCACCAACCACTAAGGCTAGGGAAGAAGCACTTGAATTCGAATAAATTCTTCAGTCTAAAGAGACTCTGAAACTTATTCTTGAAGGTAGAGTAGCTAAAGCCAGTGAAAGAAATGATGAAGTGAAAGAAATGAGCAGGAATTTTCATAGGGGCAGCTTGAGAAGTCAAAATAGTCAAACCCACTGCCCTCCAGTCGATGCCCTAGTTGCTGTTGGTAGGCACTATCATAGTGAGCCTGCATAAAATGAAATACAAACCAGTCCTGCCTCACAGTTGCTATATTTGAGCTCATTCCTGCAGTTACTGTGTCAACCCATCTCTTCAAGGATCTGCCTTTTTTTAAAAAAGCAACCTACTTTATTAAGCATGGCCTCCTTGTCCAGGGACTAGTCTCTTCTGATAACATGTCCAGAGTATGTAAGATGGACTCATCTCGTTCTAGCTTCTCAGGAGCATTTTGGCTATACTTCTTTCACGATAAACTTGTGGGTTCTTATGGCAGTCTCTGGTACATTCCATACGCTTTCTCACACCATCATTCCAATGTACCAGTTCTTCCGTCTTCCTCGTTCATTGTTCAACTCTCACAGGCATATGCTCTCAAACTCAAAACGCACTGACACTGAGTCAGTTTCTGACTCATAGGACAGACTAAATCTGCCCCTGTGGGTTTCTCATTACAGGAGAGGAAAACCTCGTATCTCTCCTGAGAGTGGCTGGTGATTTCAGACTGCTGACCTCTCAGCTGCCCGTGTCAGAACCTCCTATGCCACCAGGGCCCTTTGACTATGAAGTAATTGAAGATACCAAGGCTTGAGTCAGGCTCACCTTAGTCCTTAGAGTGACATGATTTGCCCTTTAACTCTGTAGAGAAGTCTTGGGCAGCAGAGTTGTCCGATGCACTGTGTCGTTTGATTTCTTGACTGCTGTTCCATGAACATTGGTGATGGCTCCAAGGAAAATGAAATCTTTGACAACAATCCTTGCACTGTTTATCATGATATTGTCTATTGCTTCAATTGTGAGGATTTTTCTTTTCTTTATACTGAGTTGTAAACCATACTAAAGGTTATATATCGTCTTTGATCTTCATCAGTAACTACTTCTAGTCCTCCTCACTCTCAGCAAGCAAGGTCACCTCCTCAGCACGGGGCAGGCTGCTCACGAGCCTTGCTCCCTTCACATAGTCCAGCTTCTCAAATGACTTGCTCCTCATACAGATTGAATGGTGTAGGGAAAGAACACAGCCCGATATGCACACTTCCTGATTTTAAGACATGCAATATGCACTTGTTCTGTTCGAATGACTGCCTCCGTGTCTGTGGACCTGTGTCCTCATGAGTACGATGAAGGGCACTGGAATTCCCATTTGTCTTAAGGCTTTCCATAATTTATGATGGTCCACACAGTCATGCCTTTGCATAGTCAATAAAACACTAGTAAACATATTTCTGGTATTTTCTGCTTTCAGCCAAGATTCATCTAACATCAGCAATAACATGCCCCGTCTCTCATCCCATGTCCTCTTCTGAATCTGGCTGAAATTTCTAGCAGCTTTTGGTTAGTGTATTACAGTAGTTATTTTTTGTTTATATTCTGAAAATTTTTGTTTGCATGTGATATTAATGATATTGTTTGATCATTTCTGAATTCTGCTGAGTCACTTTTCTTTGGGCTGGACACAAATAGGAATTTCTTCCACTCAGTTGGTCAGGTAACTGTCATCCAAATTTCCCAGCATAGGGTGCTGTGGTAGTTACTTATCTGATGTCAAATTGCGGAGGGGCCTGTCAATCATGTCACAGCTTGATGATCTCACTTGGAGGAGTGATGGAGATCAATAGTTCACTGGAGACCAGATAAAGATAGACTCTCTGCTTCATCTTCCTGCTGACAAGACACTTGGAGCTACACTAGAGCCCTGGAGCTGGAGGAGCCACGTGGAGACCCCTGCCAGTGTTGAGATGTTTCCACTGCCACTGCATCCACAGACTTTCCACCCACTGGCCTGTGATCATCCTGAATTCGGAATTTATAGATTCGTCTTGGACATATGGGCTAATATCGGACTTAGGGACTTGAGCTGGACTGTGATGGGACGTTTTCTCAATATGCAATTGCTCTTTTATATGAAACCTTCTGATACACATATGAGTGTCTCTGAATTTGTTTCTGTAGTCAACCCGGACTACACAGGTGCTCCCAGTGCAATATTAGCTTGTTGAAAGGTTTCACTTGGTATTTCTTCCGTTCCTGGAGTCTTCTTTTCATGAATGCCTTCAGTGTAGCTTGGACTTTTTTTTGTTTTTACTGCCACTGACTCTTGATCATGTGTTTCCTCTTGTGATGGTTGAAAAGCAGCCAATTCCCTGCGACTGAGTGACTATGTGATCTTTCCATAGTCTTTTTAAAATCACTTTATTGGGGACTCGTACAATGCTTATCACCATCCATCCATCCATCCAGCCAGCCAGCCATCATGTCAAGCACATTTGTACATTTGTTGCCATCATCATTTCAAAACATTTACTTTCTACTTGAGCCCTTGGTGTCAGCTCCTCATTTTCCCCCTCTTTCCCCACACCCCACTTTCCATTGTCTTCTGATGCTTCCTACATCATTCAATATCTTGCCCATGGAATCTTTCAGTGTTTCAGCTCAAGGCTGGACTTTTCTTCAGTGCTTTCAGCCTGAGATATTCTGAATGTGTTCTCCTTTTGGGCTTCCTAACTCCAAGTCTCTGTACATTTCCTTAGGTTTGACCACACCTACTGTCAATGAGATGGCTTGACACTGGCTGCAACAGTAGGCTCAAACATAACCGTTGTAAAGATTGGGCGGGCCCAGCAAGCATTTTATTCTGTTGATAGCACCTACCAACAATAACTAGGTTGATAGGGAATTCATTGGAGGGTAGTGAGTTTGGTTTCAGTAAATTGATTGGAATATTTTAATTGGAATTGCTCAACATACCTAGGTCCTCGCCAAAAAACAAACAAAAACAAACCCCTGGCCTGGAGTTGATCTGACTCACAGAGACCTTACAGGGCGTGAGGTTTCTGAGGCCGCAAGGGTTTACAGAAGCAGATTGCCTCATCTTTCTTCCAGAGAGTTCTTGGTGACTTCAAACTTCCCTACGGATTACTGCTGAGTGCTTAGGCAATTTTAGCTCTGGGGCTCCATGCATGGCCTGCAAAGGCTACACTTATGCTACCTGGACTCTTTGTAGGAAACATTTGTGACCTCTGCTCTAGAGTTTCCTACTGCAACTGTGGTCTCTACGGTCTCAGAAACCCACAGGAGCAGTTCTATCCTGTCCTACAGGGTCACTATGAGTTGGCATCAACTTGAGGGCAGTGAGTTTAGTTTGGGGTTAGATCAGGAGCAAAGGTTACATATGGAAGCTGTGAGAAACCCAGAATCTCAGCCCCACCCCACACATCAATCCAAGTTGGGGTTTTAATAAGTTCCCCAATGATCTGTCAGTTCCTTCAGGTTTAAGAGCACTGTGAAACTACTGTACTGTCTTTGGCTGACGGGCCGGAGGCCTGCAAGCCTGATAACTAGGCTGGAGGGTGCCTTAAGTCTAGGAGACAGTAATAGGAATCCAGGCAGAAGGGATGGAGTCCACAGACAATGTAAAGAATGTCTGTCATTTGGAGACACACATTCCTGTCCCAGACCCTGGGAGATTCCTGCATATTAAGTGCAGAGAATAGAAATCCTTATACATTTCTGGTTAATGTATTCATCTACATCTTATTTTTAAGTGTGTTTTGCCTTAAAATTCTGAAGAAAGCGAGTCATTAGGAAGACTCTTCATAGTATAGTCTTAAGTATAGGAAAAGAGCTCTGAGTTAGAGTCAATTAGTATGGCCTTTCTAGCCATAGCTCCTTTTGTGATCTATTTTAATTCTGGATTTTACATGTCTGTGGCCATGGTCTAATTTTGGAGGACACTCTCTGTAACAGAGAGGAACACGGTGGGATTAAGTTTCCATCTTGGTACAGGGTGCGAACCAAGACACACCCTTTGTTTATTTGGGGGCATCTTTTTACTCTGCCTTAGAGGAAGGTGTGACTTGAGACCCCATCCTTTGTTTCCCTTGGATATATACTGGTACCACCATACATATATCTAACATATATCGCCTTGCCTCTCGGCTAGTCATACTATAGTGGCTTGTGTGTTGTGGTGGTTCTCAAAGCTGTGACACCAACAGAGTTTCCCAAGGTGAACAAGTTTTAATGGTGCTTCCAGATTAAAGAAGAAGGGATAGGGTATCCAGTTCTGAAGGCTTAGCCTTATGAATAGCTGCAAAACTGTCAGATACCGTGCTGGAACCTGAGCCTCTCAAATGGAACATATGATTGAGGAAGGACTGCTTTCTCAAGCTAGAGTGGATCCTGCTGAGTTGGGTGGAGGCAAGCTTTCAGGACCTTCCTTTGCTGGTGGGACATGGCTCAACATGAGAAAAAAAACAGCTGCAAACACTCCTTCATAATGGGACTATGGAATGCACAGAACAGAAGCCTAGGAGAGGTGGCAGTCATCAAAAATGAAATGGAATGTCCGTGTTTCCATCTGGAGAGGTATATGCATGTAGTTTCCATTCATGTTGTTGAAAAGGAGTATTTGCCATGAAAAGTCATCGGTCTTTCAAAATTCTAGTAACTGTACATTTATAAGGAAAAACGTATTCAAATTTACACAACAACTGCTAAAACTATGATGTAGAAATTAAAGAAGTCTACCAAATTCTTTAGTCAGAAATCGATCAAACCTGCAATCTAGATGCATTGATATTTATTGGTGATTGGAATGCAAAAATTGGAAACAAAGATAAAGGGACAATAGTTGGAATTTGGTCTTGGTGATAGAAATGAAACTGGGGATCGATCATATGATAGAATTTTGCAAGAACAATGACTTTGTCATTGCATATATCTTTTCTGAACAACGTAGATGGAAACTGTACACATGTACCTCTCCAGATGGAATGCGTAGGAATCAAACTGACCATGTCTATGGGAAGGGAAATGAAGAAGCTCAGTAAGACAGCCAAACAAGGCCAGGGGTTGATGATGGAACAGACCGTACAAGTTGAAGCTGAAAAAAATTTAAACATCCGTGAGAACCAAAATGTGACCTTGAGTATGTAGGTTCTTGACCCTGACCTTGAGTATCTGACCAAAATATGACTGGAATATGACCAGTATAGAACCAAAATATGACCTTGAGCATATAGATTCTTGACCCTGAATGTCAAGAACATCTCAAGAACAGATCTGACACATTGCATGCTGACAGAAGGCGTGATTAAATGATGATTGTGGAAGATGAATTCACACTAGGAGCATATGATGTCAGACATGTGAAGAGTTCCACTGGAGATTGGCTTTCCAGAACCATAGACACAACCATCCTATCTAATACTCTTGCTGGCATCGACCCTGAGGACCTTATCTGATCTGAGCTTTTTTTAAAAAAAGAAAAACCCTTTAAAATAATAATAACAGTTCCTGTTTTTGAAAAATAAATCCTTTTCCCTAGTATTAAATTCATTGTCAAATAAAACGATGAAAAATGCTTTTAAAGTGCTGCAGACCTGAGGGGCTGGTCCCAATCCCAACTACATGAACACCTGCCCTTCTCCAGATAAGAATTTATTTCAGAGGACAGCACTGAATCTGCAGCTCTGGGAGAGAGACATGTCTGATCAGAGCACACGGGAGCAAATGAACAGGGAGGAAGAGAGAGGAGCACATCCTGGCCCACCAAGCCTTGAGGACAATATTTCCACTCAGAAAAGTCAATCCACAGAGAAGACCATATGGCTGGCCCCACTATGAGACATGACATCCCTCAATGACCCGTAGCCCTACAGGGGACAACACTGGAGTCACAGTGTGGGAATTCTGCTCTATCTAATCCCACCACACCGAGGCAAAACACTAAGGGCAAGCAACAGAACAGCAAGGGGAACAGAGCAACCAAGTCCCCAGGGAATATCAAAAGTAGACTTTGCGACCAGGCCTTAGCGCCCCATCAGACTTGACCAGAAAACACTCCTAAAGACCACCAAACAGACCTTGAACTAACTACAAGCTTTTCTTTCTTGTTGTGTTTTTTTTGTTGTTGTTTTTTGTCATTGGCTTGTTGTTATTGCTTTGTTTTATTTTTTTGCTTGGTTTTGCTCTGTCTTGTTTTTGTGCATGTTATTATCTCTGCAGGTGTGACTAAATAAGATAGGCTGGATGAACAATCTCCAGGAGGGTTCATGGGGGAGCGAGGAGGGAGGGGGAAAAACTGAGGAGTTGATGCCAGGGGCTTAGTGGAGAGCAAATGTTTTGAGAATGATGAGGGCAATGAATGTACAAATGTGCTTTACACAATTGATGCATGTATGGATTGTGATAAGAGTTGTATGAGCCCCCAATGAAATGTTTAAAATAATAATAATAAAATAAAGTGCTGCACACCTTTAAGAAACAGCAATATCTCCACAAAAGGTACTTTAAAAATATGAGCCATGATTGTTTTTTGTAATTTGATTTCCTGCTCCCTCCAGGGAACCATACTAATACCTTGTAGCTGCAGCAGGATCCCCAGGAGAGGGAGCTCCCAGGGCCGTCAGGGCTCCCGAGCGCAGTCCCCAGGGTAATTTCAGGTCACATCAGAAAACAAGGTACAAAGTGCACGTGCAATGCTCAGCTTGCATTCACTTGGAAGATGTGTAGGGGCTGGTGGTTTGGAGGTAAAGGGCAGATGGATGAGGGAGGGAGAGCTCAGCAGAGGAGGGCCCGAGGATGGGGCTGGCAGTGCAGCCTAGTGACTTATGCTGTGGACTACGAAGGACAATGCCAGCAGTTTGTGAATCGCCAGCTGCTCCACTGGAGAAAGATGAGGCTTTCTACTCCCGCAGAGCGCTGCAGTCTCGGAGACCCACAGGGTTCCACAGGGTCGCCATGAGTCAGAATCGAGTGGATGGCAGTGAGAGCAGCGTTTAGGGTGCCAGCACTGGGAAGCGAGGCCGGAAGTAGGGTCTTCCTCTCTGTCAGGTGTCTGTGCAATGTTTAAAGTATGTTTGGCTGTCTGCTCAGCAAGGGCACCTTGTTTGTCCACTCATTCAGGTCTCCAGTCTCATTCATTGTTTCACTGAACATTGACTGGAGGTTAGGCACCACACTTAGCATTTCCACTGCCAGGAAGTTGATTCCAACTCAGAACAATCCTCTATTAGAGAGATTCAAATGAGTTAGACCATTCTTTCAGACCTCCAGGGTCCTTCAGGGTACTAGAAGAGACAGACTTGGAAGCAATTAATTTCAGCAAGTAAGTATTGTAAGTATTGCAATAGAGAGCTGATTAAGGGAAGGAGAGTGCTTTGAGAACCCCCCAGACAGCAGTAAACAATGTGAGCAAGGCAGCAATAATAACTCAACTCACTGCCATAAGTGATGCTGACTCGGAGAATCTACAGGACAGAGTAAATTGCAGAAAGCCTCAGCTTTCTACTATGGAGCAACTCATGGGTTTGAGCTGTCAACCTTATAGTTAGCAGCCCAGTAAGTAAGCTACGGTGCCACCATGGTCCCTGTGAGCAAAGGAAAGGATGGAGGAAGGAGGGTGCTTGCTGAACATGATTAGCACCAGGGTGTGTCCGAGATGGGGCTAGAGAGGCAGGGAAGGACATTAAGTACAGAGGTCACAAACAGAACCAGGCACAGCAGGGTGTGTGCTGGATAATGTCATGTGGAGCAGATCCAATGGACCAGTTAAATATAAAGTAGGAAATTTCATAAAGTAGGATAAATGCCGGGAAGTTTTTTTAGGTATGCTAATTTTAACCTTCAAGGTTAAAACTTGCTTTTTCATAAAACTAGGATTATTCAATTAAATGCATATCAATCAAAAGAAAAAGGAAAACAACCCTGACAGTACTTTATATGATGGTGATGGATAGAATGTCCAATCTAATTCTAGTTAAATTCATTGAATATTATAACTACATTGAACATTATAACTAAGAATCTCATCAAAAAGGATTTGTTCCTGTTGGACCAAGGAATATAAAGCCTTTCTGACTCTGCAAGTCTTTATCCTTTGAACAAAGAAATCCTGCCATAAAACCGATTTATTGGATTATCCGTGTTAAGAAGTTTCTTCATTTTTCAAATTTATGCTCCCAGTAGTGAACATAAAAAGACGAGTGAAGGGGAGGGAGGGTAAAAAGAGCAGCTGATACCAAGGGCTCAAATAGAAAGTACATGTTTAGAAAATAATGATGGCAACATATGTACAGACATGCTTGATACAGTTGATGTATGGATTGTTGTAAGAGCTGTAAGAGCCCCAATACAATGATCTTAAAAAACCATGAGTGAAACTTCAACTTGGTGTCTTTCATTTGCATTATCAGTACCTGCAGATCAGCTTAACCAAAGCACAAGTCTCTGTCTACGGCTCTCAGCTTCTCAGATGTCGCAGCCGAATTTACAGCGAGTGCAAAGGAGAAAGGGGAAGAAGCAGGCCCCGAGAAGGGGACGCCTTCTGCTCATTAGCCAAGGTTTAGCGGGAAGCCAGAATCTTTGACTCACATTAATTGTCGTGGCTAGCATTTATAAGATAATTATAAAGCCCTACAAGATGTCAAATAGTAGGCTTGGTGGGCATTCAGAAACGAGGGGTCTGACTTTGACCTCCAAAGAGCTTACAACCTAAGGCGAAGAAATCACAGCAGCAGTGGAAAAGGTACGGACAGATCGCCTCAGAGTGTTAGAGGGCCCCAGGGAACACCACTTAGCCCGGGTTTGAGGAGGGCTGTCTGTGGCGGGTTGAGAAGCCAAAAGGCGCCCAGGAGAAGGTGGTGCTTCCCCCGGGTGGTATAGTGGGTGCCCATTGTGCTCTGTAGGGCCGGCAGAAGCTCCAAGGGAGAAAATCTGTGCTTGCAACAGCGAACAGTTAGCAGTCTTGGACACCCACAGGGGCCTCACTATGAGTCAGCATTGACTCAGTGGCAGTGAGTTTGGTTTTGTTTTTAAAAAGTAGTTATTTAAAAAATTAGTTATTAAAAAGAAAACAACAAAAAAGAATTAGTCATTAAAAAAAGAAAAGAAAAATAAATAAATAAAAAAGAAAAGAATTAGTTATTGTTTAAAGTGAGGCTTTATGAAGCAATTTAAACACCGAAAAGCACAGAAAAATAATATCAAAACCTTTTAACTATGAACTAGATCAGTTTTTTCTGTGCGCTCTCACCCTGCGTGTGCAATCTCTATGCCGTGTAAATAATCCCAGAAGCCGGGCTCCATGAAGAAGAAAGTGGCATGAGAATTTGAGGAAGGTACCCCAACAGCCTGCAAATGCAGGTGACTTTGCCCTGTTTTCTGGAAGCACAGAGGACCTGAAGCACTTGATGATGATGATCAGAGACTACAGCCTTCAGAATGAATTGCAGCTCAGTCTAAAGGGGTATGTGTGTGTGTGTGGTGGGGGGAGCCGATACCAAGGGCTCAAGTAGAAAGAACATGTTTTGAAAATGATGATGGCAAAAAACAGAAAAAGAAAAAGACTTTTCTTTCTTTTGTTGTTTTGTTTTGTCTTGTTTTTGTGCTTATTATTGTCTCTGCATGTCTATCTAGATAAGATAGGCGGGATAAATAATCCGGAGGAGAAAACAACTGGATCGATGGTTCAGGGGGCACGACACGGGAGAAGGGGAGGCAGGGGAAGGGAAGGGAGTTGTCAACAAACCCAGGGACAACGATCCAAAATCGATGGCGAGGAGGAAGTAGGGTGCCTGGTGGGGTTTGATCAAGAGCAATGTAACCAAGAGGAATTACTGAAACCTGAATGAAGGCCAACCATGATAGTGGAACAAGAGGAAAGTAAAAAGAAATAGAGGAAAGAACTAGGAGGCAAAGGACATTTTTAGAGCTCTATATACTGGCATGTACATGTGTAAATATATTTATATATAACAATAGGGAAGTAGATCTATGTACATATATTTATAGGTTTAGTATTAAGGTAGCAGACAGACATTGGGCTTCTACTCAAGTACTCCCTGAACACAAGAACATTTTGTTCTAATAACCCAGCATTCTGTGATGCTCACCTTCCCACATGATTGCTAAAGACAAAATGGATGCATAAGCAAATGTAGCGAAGAAAGCTGATGGTGCCAGGCTATCAAAAGATATAGCATCTGGGGTCTTAAAGATAAACAATTGGCCATCTAACTCAGAAACAACAAAGCCAACATGGAAGAAGCATACCAGCTTGTGTGATCACGAGGTGTCCATGGGATCAGGTATCAGGCATCAAAACTCAGAACAAAAATCATATCATTGTGAATGACGGGGAGTGTGGAGTGGAGACCCAAAGCCCATCTGTAGACAATTGAAATGAGCCAGTCAAGGTGCAGTATAGCACCCATGGAACATACAACTTTCCTCTAGTTCTTTAATGCTTCCTCCCCACCCGCTATCATGACCCCAATTCTTCCTTACAAATCCAACTAGACCAGAGGATGTACATGAGTACAGATAAGAGCTGGAAACATAGGAAATCCATGACAGATAATGACCAATAATGAGAATAGAGATATCAGGAGGGGAAGGGGAAGGTGGAAGGAAAAAGGGGGAACGGATCACAATGATGTACATATAACCCCCTCCCAGGGGGATGGACAACAGAAAAGTGGGTGAAGGGAAACAGTGGCCGATGTAAGACATGAAAAAAAAATAGTATAAATTATCAACTGTTCATGAGGGAGGAAGGGTGGGGAAGGAGGAAAATGAGCTGATACCAGGGCTCAAGTAGAAAGAAAATGTTTTGAAAATAATGATGGCAACATATGTACAAATGTGCTTGACACAATTGATGTGTGAATTTTTATAAGAAATGTAAGAGCCCCCAATAAAATAATTTAAAAAAAGAAAAGAAAAATTCTCATAACTGGGCCAATGAGCAACATTATTATGATTAGTGGAGAATATTTTGAACTTGAACAGGATTTGATTTCTGGTGTTGGTGAAGAATACTGACTATACCATTATCACCCAAGAACAAACAGATCTGTCTTGGAAGCTATATGGCCCAAATGCTTCTTATAGAAGTGAGGATGGAGGCTCTCGCCTCACCTGCTTTGGACACGTTATCAGGAACATCAGTCCCCGGAGAAGGCCATCACCACAGTTGGTAACACGGAGGCTCAGTGAACAAGAGGAAGGCCCTCAATGAGATGAATGAACACACTGCTGCAACAGTGGGATCCAACCTAACGATTGTGTGGATAGTGCAGGGCAGGCCCTGCTCGCTCTCGTTTGCCCAGAGCCAAGGAATCTGGGGCGATGGCTCCGCAGTATGGGCTCCGTAGCCTGTGGGCACGTACAACCAAAGGCCTTAGTTCCTCTTGTGGTGTGCGGTCTTGCCTGGAGCAGAAGGTGCATTTGAGGTTCTGGGTTTAGGGTCAGAGGGAAAGGAGACATGGCATTATCAGTCAGAAGTCTCAGGAGTTGGAATTTCGCCCTGTCAAACTCTTTTGCAATTGGCAGATGTAAATGTTTCTGGAGTTGACACTGAGCTTTGAAGTTTAATCACCCTGAGGATCTGCGGCCTCAATTTTCCTCAAGTCTGTCTTCAGCAATGGGCGGACAAGTATTGGTCCTGACCTAGGAATAAATATAGTATATTAAAGAAAAGTTATGGAGAGCAAATGCCTTGAGAATGATTGGGGCAGGGAATGTATGGATGTGCTTTATACAATTGATGTATGTATATGTATGGATTGTGATAAGAGTTGTATGAGCCCCTAATAAAATGTAAAAAAAGAAAAGAGGAGAAAAAAAATGATTAGGGCAAAGACTGTACAGATGTGCTTTATACAATTGATGTATGTATATGTATGAACTGTGATAAGAGTTGTATGAGCCCCTAATAAATTGTTAAAATAAATAAATAAATAAAAATAAAAGTGAAAAAAAATCTGTCTAAAAAAAAAAGAAAAGTTATATTTGCTATGTACCCTTCAGAAGCAGCATCAATAAGTAGGTGCTAGTTCCTGGCTCTTAAACCCATCAGAGGGTTGGTTTGTTGCTTTTTGTTTTTTTCATTTGAAAGCAAGCACAGCAGTGGGCATTTATACAGTACTTACCAGTTTAACAGGTAATGTGGCAGGTGTTTCAATGCTGTGAGATAAATATAATGAGGCTCATTTTAGCGACTAAGAAATGGAAACGCATGGAGGTTTTGTGACTTGCCCACCTGCACCAGCCCTGAGAGCCAAAGGGACAGGCAAGCCAGCACTTCCCGGCCCCAAAGCCACGCTCTTCTCACTGTACAACCACGCGTCCCCACAGCTTAACTAAGCGCTTCTGCTTTCCTCCTACCTTGGTGCCCTCCGTGCTCCGCACCGGGGCAGGCTGCTTCACACACTGCTCTTGGAGAGCCATGCAGGGTGACGTGCACGCACAGACGATCCTCTTTCTCCTTTGGCGGCATCTCCTCAGCGCGTTCCTTGGTGCTGTTCCTCTAGTGTATGGCCCCGCAGCTGGCGTTACCCCTGTAAATCTTGTCAATCTTCCACATCCTCACGCACGCAGTTGGCCCAGGACACTCCGGCCCCATGCTTTAATACCCTGCAGAAAAAGCTGCCATATCACCGTGGCTCCTTGGGCTGCTGCTTGCCAAGGGGCTCTTGACCGGCCAGCGTAGGGCAAGGCCCAGGTCTGTGAGTTCCCAGAGAGGCAATGAAGCGCTGTGAAAAACGCCTGCTCTGACAGGTGGGGCAAGCAGCCGCCTGGCTTGAGAGCACTGTACAAAGGCAGCTGCCTGAGAAAGGACCACTGGCAAGTGTTGGGTTAGCACGAGTTTACTTGTGCTTACTGACTAATCTGTCTGATCAGGTTTTCACCAACTGAGATGTTTCAGCCCACGGATGCTAGGGTGTGCGTGGGCAAATGATTTGGGAAGACAACTACCTGGGAAACCAACTGGAAGAAATCCATATTTGTGCCCATTAAAAAAAAACAGTTTACCAGAGGGTGGAAATAATCAAACAAATATCATTAATAGCACACGACGGTAAGGTTGTACTGAAGATAATTTCAAAATACTTCCAGCTGACAGAGAATTGCTAGAAATCCATGCTGGATTTAGAAGAGGGTTTGGGATGAAGGACATCATTGCTGGTATCAAGTTGATTTTTTGCGAAGAAGAGACTACCAGAAAGATGCTCACTTGTGTTTGATTGACTATGAAGGCATTTGGCTGTGTGGCTCATAACACGTTCTGGATAACAGTGAGAAGAATGGGAATTTCAGAACATTTAATGATGCTCCTGGGAAACCTGACATAAACTCAAAGAGAATAAGAGAATCCTGCATGGTTTAAAAGCAGGAAAGGTCTGCGTATGGCGATATCCTTTCACCATATTTATAAACCTGTAGACTGACAAGTGTGACCGTTGCGTCAAAGCGGCTCTGCCAGGATTCTCTGCGTTTGTCAGTTAAAGCCTAATAATCCCACATGATGTTACATAGCACAGACTAATGAGCTCGACACTGGGATTTTCTGTGCGAGCCAATCAATCATAAGAAGATTAGGGTAGAGGGAGGGGGGAGCGGGGAGGGAGGGGGAAAAAAAAAGAGGACCTGATGCAAAGGGCTTAAGTGGAGAGCAAATGCTTTGAGAATGATTGGGGTAGGGAATGTGCGGATGTGCTTTATACAATTGATGTATGTATATGTATGGATTGTGATAAGAGTTGTATGAGCCCCTAATAAAATGTAAAAAAAGAAAAGAAAAAAAAGGAAATGATTAGGGCAAAGAATGTACAGATGTGCTTTATACAATTGATGTATGTATATGTGTGGATTGTGATAATAGTTGTATGAGCCCCTAATAAAATGTTTTAAAAAAAAGATTAGGGTCGAATGAAACCCCCTTATTCAGGTCAAAGCCCAGATGAATATTCTCAGGGTGTGGACAACTTCTTACATAAGTAGACTACGTGGAGAGTTTGTTTTCTTTTTTTATTTTTGTCTTAATTAATGTTCTCCATATGGGTTTATTGAGAAAATCAACAAATTGTAATGCCATTTCGAAATGCTTAGGATAGTTTTTTACCCGATGTGGGAAACAGAACTGGGAAGAGAGTGCACGCGGGCAGATTCATCACATTCATCTGTTAAGGATTCTGGGAGTCAAGGCTCCTGTGGAGGAAACCTTCACCGTCTGTTCCTGGCTTGGAGAGATGTCCCACTCACATTCTCCTAAGTGAAAGATACTCTCCATGATGGCTCCCACAGTAATGCCAATTTTAAGGTGCTGCTTGCAAGCACATATATGCTACTATATTCGCTTGAAGGTCAACTGCTTGAAGGTTATCTACCTGAAGGCTGTCAGCCCTCTAAGGCAATCAGACCCTATTGCCTGTCCCACCCTAAGTAGGACCCACCCCCTACTGATAAGGACACCATCGATTGTTTCCCCAAGAAGAGCTCAAAGACACCAGAGGAGGTCGAGCCAGCTCCGAGAAGACCAAGGTTAGGCTGTCATCTTGCCTCTAGAACCCGCCCATCTTGTTAGGTATGTACCTTCTTGTCACATGTGTGCCTCTAGTACAAACCCATCCTATTGCATGTACGCCCCTAGCTCATCCCCCTCCTGTTACGTGTATGCATATTGTACGACCCCTTCCTGTTATGTATGTGCTTACCGTGGCCCGTATGCCCAGATTATATAAACTCATGAGATTACATTACTCTCTCTCTCTCTCTCTCTCTCTCTCTCTCTCTCTCTGCTCTGGCTCCTGAAATCATGACTGAAAGGTGGGCCCTTGCATGCTTTATCTTCTGATGTCTCTTTAATTTACCCCTCGATACACAACTGCCCCTTGGCCCCATTCGGTTGTGGGGAGGCTGGTCCCCCACACCAGAGCATGTTACAAAGGTTTGTGTCTGCTAATCAATGCCAAAGGACCTACCACTCTGCTGTAAGCAGTCTCCCTCTGAGGCATGCAGCGCAGACTCCTTGGGTCAGCAAGCCCAGCTCTCTGAATCAAGTGCCCGGACGCAGAGAGCTTGTTTTCTTCTTGCTGTGCCTGGATCCTGCATCTTGCCAATCAACCTCTGGTTCTTTTAACACGAGGCAATCACCTAGCATAGTACCTGTGGACCCCTGGCGCCATCAGTGGCGGGGATTCACTGGGCTCTGCAGCCACAAGACTGGGTTGTTGACTTTAGATTCATCTGCTGCTGCACCCACCAGGCTGGGGTCTTCCTGCTTCACGTTCCTCAGTCTTCACAGCCATGTGAGTCAGGAGAAGCCACCAGCTTAACCTTCACCCACAAACTTGAACTGACTGGATTTACCTGCTTTTACCATTGTATGAGCCATTTACTCGACATACATTTTTTATTCCCAGGTGGTTCATGAGCACATTTATTAAACGGGCTTGAGTAGCAGTAGCAAATTTTCTAAGTACTTTAGCAAATCAGCTTAATTAAACCAGGCACCTAGTGCAGTGGATCACCCAGTTAGAAGGTAATTTAAAGTTAGAGGTTTGAGTTTACCCAGAGGTACCTGGGAAGTAAGGCCTGGTGATCTTCTGAAAAATTGGCCATTGAAATCTTGTGGATCTCTTGGGGAAATGGCTAAGTCAGTCAGCATAACACAGTTCTTACATAATGTTGTACATCTGTGGTAGTGAATAGTGAGTGACTTGGGTTTAAAAGCCAACAGGGCCATCCAAGAAGCATCTGGCCTCAGCCTGTTCCAAGGAAGAAGTGTGAAGAAAATAAGACTCAAGGAACCATAAATCCCAAAGGACTGATGGACTACATAAACCACAACCTTGGCCCCTTGTGACCAGAAGAACTAGATGGCACCCAGCTACCCGCACATCATTGCTTGGTTTGGACCACAGAAGGTCCTGGATAGAAAGGGAGAGAAATGTAGAAAATGAAATAAAAAATTTAAAATCCTAAAAAAGACAAGGCTTACTGATGTGATAGAGACGGTTGGAACTCCTGAGTCTGTGACCTACGAACACCATTCAAACCTGGAACTGAAGCCATTCCCTGGAGTCACCTTGCAGCCAAACGACAGGTCTACAAAATGAACAGGCATGCTCAGGTGAATGTACTCTTCAGACTAATCAACCACACGAAGCCCAAAAGGTAGCACTTAACAGAAACAAAACAAAACAAACCAACAAACAAAGCTCAGAAGATTGTAGAGGAGTAGAAATGAGGGCTGGATGGAACCAGGGAATCCATGAAGGAAGAGTGCTGTTCCATCGAGGGAATTGCAAGCAATGATATGAAACAAATTGTGGATGCAGGTGTTGAATGGAAAACGGATTTGGTCTCTCAATGTCCACTTTGCCCACAATAACAATGAAGAAAGAAAAACTCCATGGAGCACGGTTCTACTCATCCACTGCATGTCAAGCACATTTGTACATATGTTGCTATCATCATTCTCAAAACATTTGCTTTCTACTTGAGCCCTTGGTCTCAGCTCCTCATTTTCCCTCCTCCCTCTCCTCTCCCCTCACAATTGTTCTTATGTTTGAGCCCATTGTTGCAGCCTCTCTGTCCGTGCATCTTGTTGAAGAGCTTCCTCTGTTTGGCTTATACCTGTAAGTTTGTGTAGAAACCATTTCTTTTGTGGTGGTTCTGCTGTTGCTGGCTACATATAGGTAGACAGATGGGAAGCTAGTGCTAGGGAAAACATGGAGAAAATATGTTTTTAAAATCTGTGTGCAAGTGCTAATGACATGTTTATAAAAATAATGCTCAGAAAAAAAATGCTCAGAGAGATTCCTGTGGGCAGAAATAGCACTGTTGTGGACAGGCTGGTCCTGTCGGACTCTCCCAGGCGCCCCGCAGCTGTTGCTAACCCAGGTTTGCTGATGTCAGCATAAATGGTTGCAAGCATTTACAAATAAATTTCCTGATATTTCACAAAAGAGCACACTAATGAGGCCTATAGATTATTAAGAGCCTTCAACAAACTAGGACCTTTTCCAAAATGCCTGTGCTGTTTCTCTGTAAGTTGTCTGCCCTTGTCCAGTCTCCCTCCTTCCCTCCTTTTCCCTGGGAGAATGGGGGTGGAATGGAGAGAAGGGATCCTTCATTTTTGTACCTTGCTCAAACCGCACACTGTGACCCAGTGACTGGGCTCCTGCATTGCCTAGGAGAGTCCTGGTTCTCCGCTGTCCTTCTGACATAATAGTGCCCCTTACAGTCTCAGAGACCCCCAGGGGCAGGTCTACCCTGTACTATACGTCACTGTGAGTCTGGGCGGTGAGTTTGCTTCTCTCTCCCTCTCTCTTGTCTAAGCAGGTCCCTGGGTGGGACAAACATCTTGCACTCTCTAGTGGGCGGCAGTTTGGACTCATCCAGCCACTCTGGAGAAGAGAGACGTACCTCCACAAAGGGGACGCACCTCCACAAAGACTACAGTGACAGTCCTTAGGGCCGGGAGGGGAGAGACAACCCAGCCCCACAGAGCAGTTCTATTCTCTAACACATGGAGTCACCATGAGCCAGGGCTGGCTCTTAGGCAGTGGTTTGATTTTGGTTCTCAAAAGTCTGGGTTTGGGTAGTAAAGAAGATGGTGATCTTGCTTATAGGATAACTCACCCACCACAATTTTGATTCATAGGAAGCCTATGGATAGAGTAGAATTGCCCTTTGGGGTTTCTAAGGCTTTAAAAACATTTAGGGGGGCTGGTGGATTTGAACTGCCGACCTCCTGGTTAGCAGTCCAACACTCACCTCACTGCCCCACCAGACTTCTTCTCTCTGGGGAAGTGGGCTTACATTTATTGGCATATTGTGAGTTTTAGTGAATCCCCCAGGGATCCAGGAAGGGAAACTTAGAGGGGCACCATTTGGATGAAATCTGGGTTTTGGCCTCTGCAGGTTGTGGGGTGGCCAGGACACAGGTTGAAGGGATAACCCAAGTTTGATGGGGAGGCAGAACCCAGCTAGGGATGTTGCTGTTCCCCAGCAGGGCACCTCCTGCAGTGCCTGGAACCTAGGCACAAACTGCAGTGGCTGTCTGCTTGCACTGCAGCCTCTGTGGCCTCCTGCACAGCTTGCTGAGGTCATGGGGGCACACCACGCTCTGGAGGAGAGCCTTCCTGGGACTTCCTGGACACACTGAGCTGGCCTGTCCCAGCCAGGGCCTCTCCTGCCCGCACTCGAGAAAGCAAGCAACTGGCCAACACACCAGGATATCAAACACATTCTATTGATTTCCTCTTCTTGGCCGCTGCCATTTTATTCCTTGAGCATAAATGTGGTTGGACAGGAAACCCCAAGCTCAATAAAATCTGTGTTCGATGACTGCGTTTCTTAGACATCATATTCTAAGTACCAGGCCTTGGGCCAGCTTCTTTCCTAGTCACTGCTCCTGCCAGAAAGGGCCAGCTCCTCTCCTGGGAAGCCCAATTTGCCCCCACCCCCCTACTTTCGCAACCCCCTTCAGCCTCTGGCCCGGAAACAAAGGTCTGTAATGTGGGCCCCACACGCCCTCTTTTTCAGGATAACTGTGTCTCATAGAAACACGTGTGGGTTTAGTCTATTTGTGATCTTTTGGCAGTTCTTGAGGCCCCTGGGTGGCACAGAGTTCGTGTTGCCCGACTAATTTAAGGAACCCTGGGGGTGTCTTGGATTACTTTGCCTAGCTCCCTACTTCTGGCAGTTCGAATCCACCTGTAGCTCCGTGGAGATAGTTTGGGCTTTCCGATTCCTCTGTGATTGACCGCCCCGACAGCCTAAGCAGGACTACCGTGGACGGGATGGCAGTAGGTGTGGGTTTGCTAAAGGTTGGTCGTTGGGAGGAAGGCCTCGCAATTTCCTTCCATAAATAAATATTCCAGACTAACCCCCCTGCCCTACAGTCTACTCCAGCCTGTCCCCACTCTGAAGGACAGGGGAGACTTGCTCCTCATGTTTCTGAGGCTGTACATCTTAACCCAAGAGGACCCCCCTGCGGTCTCTAACTGCTGACTGGTCGAGATTGCAGCCCAGGGTGTGTGCAGAAAGACTACAGCCAAGAAAGCTAGGAATGGCGGCCACGAGAACGCCACGGAACTGCTGTACTCCCTGGTCATGAGGCAGGATGTGTGTGTGTGTGTGTGTGTGTACTCCATGGTCATGGGGTAGGATATGTGTGTGTTTGTGTGTGTGCCCTCTGTGGTCATCAGGCAGCATGTGTGTATGTGTGTATGTGTGTGTGTGTACTCTGTGGTCATGAGGCAGGATGTGTGTGTATGTGTGTGTATTCCGTGGTCATGGGGTAGGATATGTGTGTGTGTGTGTGTGTGTGTGTGTGTACTCCATGGTCATGGGGTAGGATATGTGTGTGTTTGTGTGTGTGCACTCTGTGGTCATCAGGCAGCATGTGTATATGTTTGTGTGTGTGTGTACTCTGTGGTCACGAGGCAGGATGTGTGTGTGTGTGTGTGTGTGTACTCTGGTCATGATGCAGGATTGGTGTGTGTGTGTGTGTGTGTGTGTGTACTCCGTGGTCATCAGGCAGGATATGTGTGTGTGTGTGTGTGTACTCTGGTCACAAGGCAGGATTGGTGTGTGTGTGTGTGTGTGTACTCTGTGGTCATCAGGCAGGATGTGTATGTGTGTGTTTTACTACACTTGATCTTAGCCAAAAGGCCGAGAAGCGGGTGTTTGCTGTTGGCTGGTGCCCTTGGCCTCTGGTGGGGATGGAGCTCGCAACTCTTAAGGGTTTTGCCAAACTCTCACAATCACACTGCAATCTTGAGTTAGTCCTGCATTCCGGGTTAACTATCACGGCAGCCCCGGGACGCGCGGGTGTGGACGCGGCGGGCGGCCCTAGGCCCGCGGTGACTTTCCATTGTTCCGGCGGCCGCGCCCTCCGGGAGCGCGCCGGGCTGCCCTGTCGCCGCGTCCTCGTCGCGCAGACAAAGAAATGGAGACTTGGCTCTTTCTGCTTCGCCTTTCCTGATCGGCGCGTCCCCGCCGGTGGCTCGGTCTGGCGAGCGTCTTTCCGCCGGGCAGCAGCGGTGCGTGGGGGCGCTTTCTCGGGCAGCGAGGCTGCCGCGGTGGGCGCGGGGCGGCCGCACCCTAAGACCCGGCGCTGTCTACACGCCCCCTCGCCCCGGGGAAACGGAGGAAACCGCCCCGGGCGGAGGGAGGGAGCCCCTCAAGGGCATCCTCCAGGCCGGTGGCTGCTTTGGCCAGTACGCGCGGGTCCTTCGGCGTGAATGTCATCAGGGCCACTCTGTGGTCATCAGGGAGGAGGATGTGCGCGCGCGCGGGCCTCTCGGCGGGCCTCGGGCGCCGGCCCTCTGCCGGACGCCGCCTGGGCACTTGGGACGTCAGGAAAGCAGCCTGTGTGGCCCCGAGCTGTTGGCTTCTAATGGACGCTTTCCTAATTATAAAAACAAAGCTAGAACATTTAAAACGAATGGAAAAGCACAGGGGATTAAACCCGCGTGCGTGCGTAAGTGTGCTCACGTCAAAATGCTCACACAGGATTGGAAACTGCCCCATATGTCCCTCAAGTGATGATGCCGACCAGAGCGGAGTCTCCCTGTGTGCGAGTTCCTATCCGAGCACCTGGGCTGTGCCAGGCTGTGAGTCGCAGCGGGAGCCCTAACTTCCTTTCCACTTGGACTTCAGGAGTTCTTCCCAGCTTTCACCAGTGCGGTGAAGAGCGTCGCCTCCAGGCAGAATGTGTTTGGAAGTGGTTTACCAAGGAGTCTGGGTGGAATAGTAGTTAGCTCCTGAGCTGCTCACTCAGAGTCAGTAGTTCGAAACTACCGGACACTAGCCAGTACTTGGTCCAAATTGAGCCTGTCTCCTCCAGTATCGATGTACAGCCCGAGAAACCCCATACAGCTTCACCGGGAGTTGGAATCCACATCAGGACAGTGGGAGGAGGCAGTCACCCTCAGGAACATGTCTGGGCATGCCCTTCATGGAAATTGGGGCACCAGGACCACAAGGTCACGAGTCACACACGGACAAAAGTGGTCATTTATGATCCCAAGCTCGGTCCCGTTCCCGCTTCTGTAATCCCGGCTGTGACAATGAGGACTGGATCTGCTGACAAACATGATCTGGGGACCAAGCCCCGTTGTTAACCATGCTCTACAATTTACCGCGGCCGTGTTCAGTCGTCATTGTGCTCCTAAGCTGATGGTTTCCCTCCTTCATATGGGTTGTCTTTGTCCTCTGTAAGACTTAATAAAGGGGTCTCAATAAAATATATTTTAGTTTGGGGCCCCCATCCTACAGTGGGATATTATTTGACAATAAAAAGGGATGGAATACTGATAAATATTGTAGCTTGCTTGGGCCGTGAAAACAATATACTCAGAGGGAAAAAACCCCAATGATACCATTTATTTGAAATGTGCAGAATAGACAAATCTCTAGACAGAAAGTAGATGGGTAGTTAGTTGCCACAGGCTGGTGGGGGTGGGGGGTGTTTGTGGTTGCTAGGAATGGGGAAAGGGGCAGATAGTCATTGCTGAAGGGGTTCTGGGTCACGATTTGGGGCAGTGGAGAACTGGGAACAGTGGTGACAGTTGTGCAGGATGGTGAATGCAATAAATATTGAATTGTACATTTAAAACTGGTTAAAGTGGAAATATTTTGTTATATATCTTTTTGGAAAAAAAAGTTAAATCACATTGTACCTATTTTTCCCTGCCTATTAATATATATATATTTCCCAGTGTGCCTAATTGATATTCATCAGCTACATTTTTTTTTCATCAGCTACATTTTTTATGCACCAAAATGCCACTGCCTTGGAGTCAAAAGCAGGCAGCCTCATCTTTCTCCTGAGGAGTGCCTAGTGGGTTTGAACTCCTGACCTTATGGTTAGCAGGCCACTGTGCCCTAGGGCTCTTAAGTAATGCACTCTCATTGTAAAAAATTAACACAGAAAATTAGAAAGTAAGATACCTATCACCTGCAATTTAAACACCTCCAGAGTACTTTTAAAATGATAAGATAAAAATAAGTTATTTATAAATATATATTGTTTGTTTTTTGCCTTCTAGATATTATATTTAATAATAAAAATCATTTTATTGGAGGCTTGTGCAACTCTTATCACAATCCATACATTCATCCACTGTGTCAAGCACATCTGTACATTTTTTTTTCTTATAATCTTTGGGTCATAGAACCTTTATGGCAGCGGTTCTCAACCTGTGGGTCACGACCCTTTCACAGGGGTCACCCGATTCATAACAGTAGTAAAATTAGTTATGAAGTAGCAATGAAAATAATTGTATGCCCCTTGCTGAGGGGCTGTGGGGAGGAGATGAACCAGGCAGGGTGCAGAGTAGCAACGATGAAACATATAACTTTCCTCTAGTTCTTAAATGCTTCCTCCCCTCCCCCCACTATCATGATCCCAATTCTACCTTGCAAATCTGGTGAGACCAGAGGATGTACATTGGTACAGATAACAACTGGAAACAGGGAATCCAGGACAGATGACTCCCTCAGGACCAGTGGTGAGAGTGGCGATGCCTAGAGAGTGGAGAGAATGTGGGGTAGAAAAGATGAACTGATTACAGGAATCTACACAAAGCCTCATCCCTGGGGAAGGGACAGCAGAGAAGAGGGCAGGGGGAGATGCCAGACAGTGTAACACATAACAAAATAATAATAATTTATGAATGATGAAGAGTTCATGAGGTAGGGGGGAGTGGGGAGGGAGGAGGAAAATGAGCAGCAGATATTAAGGGCTCAAGTAGAAGGCAAATGTTTTGAGAATGATGATGGCAACAAATGTACATATGTTCTTGACACAATGGATGGATGTATGGATTGTGATAAGAATTGTACGAGCCCCCAATAAAATGATTTTAAAAAAAGAAAATAATTGTATGGTTGGGGGGTCATCACAACACGAGGAACTCTATTAGAGGGTCGCAGCATTAGGAAGGTGGAGAACCACTGCTCTCAGGCCATTTTATGCCCATTGCCTTGTTCCATTAAACATATTGGGGAGTGAGTGGATATGTTAAATTTACTGTTAAAACATAGATCCAGAGTCAACTAAGTCCACATGGAAGAAGCAGGCCAGCCTGTTTTGCAGATAATGAAACCCAAATGTGAAGGAGGGAACAGTATCAGCGCTTCAATTCTGATCTGCAGAGGGCTCTGACTGGCAGTGGAAGCACACCATCCATTTGCAGGGTCTCCACAGGGATAGAGCCTCGGGGAAGCTCTGGATGTAGTCCGGCCGTGCGCCCGCCTTGCTCTGGGACTGAGGACACTAGAAAGTGGATGGTGGCAGATCGAATTAGGTTAAAATGTAACCCCTTGTCCTTTGAGCTTCCCTTTAATCCATTTCCGTTTCAGTTTTTAGTATTTTCCGCTTTCTTTTCTTTTCTTTTTTTTTTTCTTCTCAATGTATTTATTTATATTTTAAAGCAACTGTTGACAAAGGTTCACTGGAAACAATCTGAACAAGGGTGACATCTCAGTCACTCCCACTGACACCCTGCTAGAAGTCACCTGGGGCCCCACGGAGCCTGGCCACAGCCAAGCGGCTCAGGGTTTGTCACCGATGCGCGGACTGGCTGCCTCTAACCGCCCCCAACCACCCAGTGGGCCGAGGACCATGAATCAATCACTTCTAGGCTATTTTCAATTAAAAAAGTAAAATACCAATTAAAAAACTAATATATCTTCTCTCTTCAATGTTTCTGACGGAGACAATTTTGTTTTCTTCCCTTAGAGGCCTGGTTTCGGAGACTCTCCCAAGTCACACAATAAGCCAACCCCAAAGAGAAACGAGGCCTACCGGCTCATAGTGCAACAAAGCGTTCTCTCAGGGTCAGGCCGGAGCGCACTCTGAGAAGGGACATGCAGGTAGTCACGGGGCTGGAAACGGTGATCACTTGCAATGGGGATGGTTGGGGGGCGGGGGCGCCCGACCTGGCGGCGCTTGGGCGCGGCAGCTCGGCGACTCCATTTACGCTTTGTATTTGGCTTTTCCAGTTTCGCTGATGACGCAGACATGATTCAAGTCCCGGAAGTATTCATTGTAGTCCAGGGCATATCCCACCACAGACTTGTCTGGAATTTCAAAGCCAACAAAGTCTGGCCTATAGCCAACGCTTCGGGGAGTCCTTTTCACCAGCAAGCTGGCCCCCTTGACCATCTTTGGGTTATGCTGCTTGACCAGGGAGAGCAGGGTTTGCATGGTTTGGCCAGTGTCAATGATATCCTCAACCATCAGAACATTCTTTCCAGTCAAAGTTGAGAGGTCATCTCCACCAATTACTTTTATGTCCCCAGTTGACTGGTCACTGCAGTAGCTTTTCAGTCTGATAAAATCTACAGTCATAGGAATGGATCTATCACTATTTCTGTTCAGTGCTTTGATGTAATCCAGCAGGTCAGCAAAGAATTTATAGCCCCCTTTGAGCATGCAGAGCGCCACGATATGATGGCCTCCCATCTCCTTCATCACGTCTCAAGCAAGTCGTTCAGTTCTGTCCATAATTAGTCCATGAGGAATAAACACCTTTTCCAAATCCTCCACATAATGATTAGGGATGCAAAATAAATCTAGGTCATAGCCTGGCTCATTGTCACTGATCACGACGCTGGGGCTGCGGGTCGCCATAGCGAGGGCGGCAGGAGCACAGGCTGAGGTCGGGCAGAAAAGGAAGGCGGCTAGGGAGAGAGGAGACGCCTCCGCTTTCTTTTCAATTGAGCTTTTTCTTTGTTTTGGGATTGTTATTCCTGTTTATATTTGGTATGATTTCCTGTATATGAAGTCCAGATGGGTAAATCTATAGTGACAGTAAGTACCCAGGACCACGGCAGAGGAGGTCGGCGGGGGAAATAGGGAGCTAACCACAATGAGTATGAGAAAGAAGGAATCCCTGAAGTTGACTGTTAGTGATGATTATGCAACTCTTCTTAATATGATGGAATGATTAAATTGCATGACATGTCAATTATGTCATTCAAACGATTCAAAATTAAAACAACGTATAAAATGGATTCAAATCACTAGCGTGTGAAATCAATGATTACTTTGTTATATTAAAAGTATATCTATTCATTTTTTCTTGTGATTTGGATGAAAGTTTACTGAGCAAGTTGATTTTCCACTCATATAATTTATACACATTTTGTTCTGTGACTGTTGCAGTCTCCGTAACAGCATTCCTTCCGCTTCGTCCTGTGTCTATTGCTCCCATCAGCCCTCCTTCCCTGTCCCTTCCTGCTTTCTGGGCTCTCTGGGCATGTGCTGCCGCCCTTTTGATGGAGCGTGGTTGGTGCCTCCCTAGGGTTACTGCTCACATTACTGCGAGTGTGGATACCTACTGTGTATCTTGCTGGTGCTAATGTCCACCTCATAGGCTAATATGAGGTTCATGTTCACCTGTCATACGGCTGAAAGTTCAGCCACAACTCTGAGTTTAATTCTATGCATGAAAGTGGCGAAGGCTCATACACAATCTTAGCGGGTCCACCAGCAAGTGTGGCCTTTTTTTTTCCATGAGATTTTTTATTCCACATTTTCCTCCCACTCTACCCAGGGCCTCCTGTTCGGATTCCTCTCTGTGTGGTCAACAGAGGTAGCTGGGCACCATCCAGGTCTTCTGATCTCAAGGTCATGAAGGCTGATATTCACATGGACCATTAGTCCTTTGAGCTAATTGGTTCTGGGCATACCATACATATTCATGTATAAACTGAGTTTTTTCAGCACATTTTTAATTCCGTTTTTGTGGTAAAATTAGGTGCCTTGGCTGACATTAGGGTCAGCTTATACGCAAGGATATAGTGTGATTGATTTTCTTCACTCTTCTCTGTTCCAGACGAGGAGAGGCCAATAATTGCATATATTTAAATTTTCCCTTTTGATCCTCTGTCTACTCGCATTCTCTCCTCATTACACCCACTCTAATGTGGAAAATGTTGCTTTTTGGTGGGGGGGTGGGGTAATAACATTATTTTAACTTTCTGATATGGTACTGTTTCCTTCTTTCACTCAATTTTTAAAAAAGATCTTTGTATGCTTCTGAGTGATATTCTATAATAACAATCTACCACATTTTATATATTTCCTTGATGGACGCCACCAATTCTGCTATACTAGTCAGTGTGATGTGTGTGTTCCTTTCTGGATTTGAGCTCAAGAATCCCTCTGGGACATGAACAGTGCCCTGTTGTGGGACAGATGTACAGGGCCAAAGAACATTCCATTTAACTGAAGTGCAAACATTTTACTTTCTGACATAGCTATGTTCATTTGTGTTTATTCTCTTCTCACTTCAGATAGGCATTCCAATCTCCTCATGTCCTTGACAACACTTGTGTTTATCAGACTTCCTACTTTTTGCCAGTCTGATGGATCTAAAGTAATATCTCATTGTAGTTTTATTTCTTATTTCTTGGATTGTTAAAGCATTTCATCATCTCTGTGTTCATGAGAATGCATATTTACTTGAGATCTCGTCTTCCATTTAGGGAATTGTCTATTTTTTCCATTGGCGTTTTTCTTCTACTTGAGCTGTAGGGACTTTTTGATTTTTCTAACTATTAACCTCTTATATTGACAAGTAATTGTCTTCTCTCCTCTGTCATCTATTAACTTTGTGGTATCTTTCACTGAACAGAAATATTCAACTTGATGTAATGAAGTCTAGCCTTTTCTTCCTATTCTTGCGCTCTGAAGGCGACTTCCACATGGTTTTCTATTCCATTTATAATTTTACATCACTACTGTTAACAGATCTTTTTGTAAACACATGTACTTGTTATTGTTAGCTTATATAATAAGAAGATTGGTTTATGGTGTCCCATAGGGATTTCACTGATTAATTTTGGGAAGTAGATTGTCAGGCCTTCCTTCAGAGTCTGCCTTAGTCTGAAAGTTCTGCTATACCTTGTTCAGCATCACGGCAACAGGCCAACTTCCACTGACAGATGGATGGCGTCTGCTCCTAAGGTACACTGGCGGGAATGCAACCTGAAACCGCAAACTCACTGCCATCATGTCCATTCTGACTCCTGGGCACCTGAGCTGCTCCTGTGCCTTTCCAAGACTGTCACTCATGAGCTGAGTAGAAAGCCTTATCTTTCTCCTGGAGGAGCAGGTGGCTTCAGTCTGATGACCTTGCGGTTAGCAGCCCAACACATTAGCCTGATGCCAGCAGGCCTCCTACTACCTGCTTGGAAGATGAGAATTCTACCACGGAACTGCCACTACCCACCGCCTGTATTAGCTTGTTTGTCAATAGGATGAAACAATGTGTATTGTTAGGTAGCTTTTTAAGACTCCTTCAACCAAATCTAGGGGTATTTTACTTCAATCTCCTTCACAAATCCTTCTCTTTATTTTAATGACTAAATGGTATTCTCGCCTCTGAATGTATCCCCACTGTAACTAACAGTTTCCTTAGTGATGGAAAAATGTTTGTGTGCTTGTTTACGGATTGTTTCTCCCATGTGAAAACAAACAAAAAAAACCCCTTCAGTGCCACTGAGTCAATGCTGACCCACAGCAACCCTGTAGGACAAAGTAGAACTGCCCTGGGAGTTCTGAGACGGTAACTGTTTGCAGGAGTAGAAAGCCGTCTTCTGTGGATGGCTGGCAGTTTTGAACTGCTGACCTATTGCATAACCACTCTACTACCAGGGCGCCTCTTTAGGACAGCAGATAGGTAGAAGTATCAGTTCAAAGAATATGTGTTTAGTTTAGTTTTGATTTACTGTAATTTTACTTTTAAAATGTGATTTTTATACATTCATTAATTTAAAAATGAAGTAAGGGTTGCGTGTAGAACCCTTTGGACTCTGAGAAGTTTATATTGTTTTTTGTAATATTGAAATACTAAGTAAGACCACAGGGAATTCTGAATGCCTCTCTCTGTTTCCCCCCTCACCTACTCTAGTAGTCATTCGCCGTTCATTGCATTTCCTCCTTTGCGTCTCCCCAGCCACACAGCTGAAGCGGAGGTCCAGGCACTGCACCCAAACCTGGCAGCACTTTTGGCTGTTCCCAAAGCAGAGAGAAACTAGCCTGTTCCTTATCAGCCTGCATCAGCTCAGTTTCCCAGAGTGGATCAACAAGCAATTACTCTGTAGCATCAGCTGATGGGCAGCCCACCCACCTGTGAGGGGAGTCTCCGCGAGGAAGATATGGGAGGTGAGTTATTGAAAAACAAGGACTTAGTTTCTGCCTGTATTCTGAACTTCCACTTCCCAATGGGAAGTGTGGCTCTCGGCCCCAGAGCCTTGCCTCCAACGGCCTAATTTGAAAATGATGAGACTCCTGGTACCCAGGATGGGATGTAGACAGTGCTTGTGCAGAAGCGTTTTTCACAAACAGGACGTAGAACGGCTGGTCTTCAGCGCCATGGCACAGCGTTCCAATCACTGCACCTTTCAAAGCGAGCCCTTAGCAGAAATACCCAAACCAAACGAAACCAAAGTCCACCCATGGCTACCCCATCTGGGGCAGCATCGAACTGCCCTCCACAGGGTTTAAAGGAGGTGTCTTTGGGAATCAGATTGCCAGGCCTTTCTTTCTTTGTTCAAAGGCGCCTCTAGGTAATTTCAAGCAACCAGCTTTTCCCTTGGTAGTCTATTACTTCACTTTTTTTTTATTACTTCACTGTTTTCACCCCCCAGAGGCCATTTAGTAGAAGTGAATTAAACGCACACACCCCAAATTGTGTATTGCTGTTTCAAACACTGCCATCAAATCCATGCTGACTCAGTGAACCCCTGTGGGTTTCCAAGACTGTAACTGTTTGTGGGCATAGAAAGTCCAGTCTTTCTCCCATGTTGCTGCTGGTGGTTTTGAACTTCTGACTATGCGGATCCCAGCCCAACACATAAACACAGCACCATCAGGGCACCATCTGATGTGCTTAGTGATTAATTTGTAGAAGCCATTTAGAAAATTCACAGGATTATAGACTAAACATATGCCGCACCCCAGTAAAGAAAAGATCACTGCTGAGGTGGTGCTGACTTTGATTAGGCCTTTCTCAATTGGGTGGAGTGGCTGGGAGTTGAAATCACTGACCTTCTGGCTAGCAGCCAAGTGCTTCATCTCTGTGCCACGGGGGCTTCCAGAATAAACATACCAAACACCTAACCCGAACTCCCTGCTGTTCAGTGAATACTGACTCACAGCCACCTTATAGGACACAGTAGAACTGTCCCTGTGGGTTTCTCAGACTGTAACTTAAAAAAAAAAAGTGATTTTACTGGGGACTCGTACAACTCTTATCACCATCCATCCATCCATTGTGTCAAGTACATTTGTACATTTGTTGCCATCATCATGCTCAAAACATTTTCTACTTGAGCCCTTGTAATAAGCTCTTTTTTCCCTCCTCCTCCCTGCCCCCTCCCTCACAAAACCTTGATAATTTATGTTATTATTTTGTCGCCTTACACCATCTGACGTCTCCCTTCACCCAATTTTCTGTTATCCATCGTAGATCCTTGTGATCAGTTCCCCATTTCTACCCCACCTCCCTGGCCCTCCAGGTATCACTACTCTCATTATTGGTCCTGAGGGGTTTCTCTGTCCTGGATTCCCTGTGTTTCCAGCTCTGATCTGTACCCATGTGCATCCTCTGGTCTACCCGGGAGACTAACTCTACAGGAGTAGAAATCCTCCTTTGTCTCCTAGGGAGCAGCTGGTGGTTTCCAACTGCTGACTGTGGAGACCGCGGGGAATGCATTTCTCTAACAGCATTCCTGGAACTAAGAAATGTTACAGCAGATTCCTTCTGGGAATTCCTTTGAGCCTCAAGGCGGATTTTACAATTCATCTTGGTAAAAATCTTTCCTGTGCCATAGACATAAGGCCTGGCATAAGACAAAAAAAAAAAAAAAAAGCAAGCAACATCTTTGTTTATAATAATTGACGCTTATGGTAGGGACCGAGATTAAGGATATTTTTCCTTTGGACTAATATAATAGTTTGAGCCCATTGGCTTAATTGGTTGAAGGTGGTGCTGGGGACCCTTTCAGGGCCCCACATTTCAGTTAACAGTTAACAGAGATTGTTTCCCTGATCCCAGTTTTAAATAGACCTGGTTAACTGCATAGTTGAGATTCCTCTATGAAGTCATCTGTAGAAAGAATCACCTGAGTGCCCCAGGACACACTGCCCACCATTGACAGAAGGACAGGCTCTCAAGTATCTTCTCTTGGTGTTAAGAAGGAAAACGTGCTACAAGGCATGTACAGCTAATGCATGTACAATGTGTGCTAGGCTAGCAGACGTTTCACAGTTCATACGCCACGTTGAATTTTCACTGAAAGGGTGCCTGCCCACACTTCTCCAGCTTTAACAAGACCAGAAGATAGTTCCTAGCCAGACTGCTTACCATCTCACCCGGACTTCGCGGTGAAGCTCAAGGTGCAGACTGGCATGGAAGTTGTGGTTATTGAACCAATGTGGAATCAATGCTCACTGATTCTCCGAGAGAGGGAGAGGTGCCCCTTTGGAAATGCTGGCAGATTTCGGTGGTGTCTCCCAGAGAGTGCTTCGTTCAGGAAAGGATTTAATATACTTTTTAAGATATAAAGTTTTTCTCTCAGAAGGCCAGCCTGTCCTGGCGTCAGGGGGCCTGGATGGGTTAAATGTTTTGCGCTCAGTTGTGCAATAATGGCTTCTAGCACCATCAGGCCGGGCTGTGACTTGGGCTGTGACTTGGGCGTTCTAAGTCCCCTCCTCCTGCAACTGCTGATAAAGCGAAAGTAAACAGGCGCCTGGAAAATTCCTAGTGCTCTTCCTGGTGCAGGCACGCTGACAGGGCGCCGGGCTTGCTACAGTGCAGCTCTTGCCAGGACTGTGCCTACGCACATTTTCATAGCAGAGCTCCCAGGACGTCTTTTCCACACTGGCTTTTGTATCGGGCTTCCTGCTTTTTTTGCTTGTCGTTGCTTTAGAAGACAGAGACATCTGGAAAGGCTTGGTGATTCATCTCTCTCACTCTGTGTGATCTAAGGAGAGAATTTATTCCTTGACTACACTCCCACGCTGATTGAGTTGATTCCAAACAGAGTGGCCCTATATAGTAGCCAAGGCTGTAAGTGTTCATGGGGGCAGACAGCCTCATCTGTGAATCATGAGTTTGAATAGCCGACCTTGCTGTGCAGGTAGACAGCCCCACCCCCTCCGTGCTGGGCTTCATGGACTCTACATACACCTGCTGCCTCTTCATGAAGGAGGGGTTTTTACTGAGGACAGCCAGGCTGTTCCATTTCCCATCATGCTCCACCTTCCTTCAAATTAGATACTGTATCAATATCGTTCTATTTGGGGGGTTTTATTTTGAACATCAGCCTGCTGCCCTCCCTGGGACGGTCTACTTTGCAGCAGTTCTCAACCTGGGGGTCGAGACCCCTTTGGGGGGTTGATCGACCCTTTCACAGGGGTCACCTGATTCGTAACAGAAGCAAAATTACCGTTATGAAGTAGAAATGAAAATAATTTTATGTTTGGGGGGCACCACAACATGAACTGTTTTAAGGGTCGAGGCATGAGTAAGGTTGAGAACCACTGAGCTAAAGGAACACACCTCTACTTTTGAGTTCTTGAAAATGAGGCAAAGGCAGAGCAGGAAAGGCACGGCAGGGGTCAGCACAGGCTGCGGAGGCCAGCGTTTGTCTCAATTTCTTTCACACAGCTGATTCTCCACGTCTGTTGGCAAGCTTATTCCCAACGTATTTGGAAGGCGCCAAAGAGTGGGATCTATGAGAGAAAAGGTTTAATAAGTCAGAATAAGGGCTCTGTCAGAAAAATAACCTGCTACGCCCACCCCAGACCCCACTGCTATCCCAGTGCAGAGAACAATGCCTAGCACATATTGGAAGCTCAATAAATATTTGTTGAATAACTGGAAGTATTTTAACTATATGCCCTATTCTCAAATACATCCCAAACTATTTCTAATCACTGTCACTTATCACTTATTTTGAGGTCAGCACGTTGTTTCTTCATTAAAAGATGTCAGCACATTTAACGTGTATGTGTGTGTACTTGGCAAGAAAACATGTTGTTAAAAACAATATACAACATAAAAATGTTAAGCTTGCAGAGGCCATCGGAAGAAGACCCGGTGGTGTAGTGGTGACGTAAGAGTTGGCTGCTAACCAGCATGTTTGCAGCTTGAAACCACCAGCTACTCGTCAGGAGAGACTCAGGCCTTCTGCTCCCGTAACAAGGCAGCCTCCGACCCCCAGGGGCAGCTCCACCCTGTCCCACTGGGGCACGAGGAGTCACACTCGGCCTGACGGCACTGAGTTTGGTTTTTAAAGGCCATTTAGGCAAAAGTTTATTTGCTAAATACATGTGAAGCAACTAAAATGGATGAAGCACACACTGCGTAAGAGGGAGACCAGGCTGAGTTGAACTAAATGGATGTTGGCCTCAAGATGCTTGTGAGTAATCGAGTAGGGAGCCCGGAGCTGAGTAGTATCAAGAAAGGGCATTCGGTGCCAGACAGCGCTCTTGGGAGGTATCGAGAACTGCAAGGGCTGGCATTCTTGTTGCCTAGATGGATGCTACTCAGTGTTTGTGGAAGGAAGGAAGGAAGGAAGGAAGGAAGGACTGAATGAATTATCTCTTCCTCATCGCTGAACCTAAGTCCTTGACTTCAAAATCAAGAAAAACAAAACAAAACCACCCTTAGGAAATAACAGCTAGTTTGGCGTTTTGGTGGATCAAAGGAAGAAGCTGCAACTAGATTGAGGCTGATGCAAGACATCAGGGGTCTGAGGGGGCGGGCTTGATGTGTGCATGCCAGCCCCATTGAGGGCCCTCTAGAGGGAATGGAGCGGGATGGGGAAACAGAGCAGGCGAGGGGAAGTGTTAGCCGGAAGTAGGGGGGGGGGGAAGAGAAGGAGGAGGAGGAGGAGGAGGAGGAGGAGGAGGTAGGTGGTAGGTTTTGTCTAGGAGGGAGGAGGGCATGCATGCAGGGCAAAGACAAGTTCATTGGATCCACAGAAGGGGAGCCATGCGGCGGGGGAGTGAGGGGGTCCACCTTTTGGGGCTCAGGCACATTGGGAGCATTAGCCTAGTACTGGTGGAAAAGAGACAGAAGAGCACCAAGTTTAAAGGCAGCAATATCACTAAAACTTTTTATTCCAGTGGAAACAAGGATCTCCCTTCACCCATTTTTCTGGTGTCCGCCGGACAGTGTAACACATGACAATAATTTATGAATTATCAAGGGTTCATGAGGGAGGTGGGGGAGGGCTGGGAAACATTTGCTTTCCACTTGAGCCCTTGGTATCAGCGCCTCATGAGGCGCTGATACCAAGGGCTCAAGTGGAAAGCAAATGTTTTGAGCATGATGATGGCAACAAATGTACAAATGTGCTTGATACATGGATGTATGTATGGATTGTGATGAGTTGTATGAGCCCCCAATAAAATTATATATATATATGAGCCAGAAGAGCCCCCCAAAATGATTTTTAAATTAAAAAAGAACTTCATAGAAAATGAAGTCATTATCAGATTTATCATAAAAAAACCCCAAAACCTACAAAGATCTCTCATTTAAGAGATGCCAGGGGGATTTACAAAGAATTCCAAACTTGAAAAACTGGAATGGAGAGGACAGGAAGCTGATTCGATATGAAAGTGGAGTAGCGGTGGGATACTAGGGAGGAGGAAGAGCCAGAAACCAGCTCAGAAAAACAAACAAACAAACAAACAAACAAACAAACACCCCAGCCCAGGCTCAAGCCTCAATGAGTGGGCATGCGGTGATTTTCACAGGCACCAGGCTGACATGGTGGGGGTCGGGGCATAGAGATTAGTGTAAATAAGCCTCAGGTTCAAAGCCAATGGCCAGTGGGGTGTCCAACGGGCTGTTAAATACCTGTCATAATAACATAGTGTCTTGAGCAAGCAGATGGTTTTGTTTTCTTTCTACACAGGGCACTATTTGCAGCGGCCCCTGAGTGGTACACATGTGGCTGGATCCGAGGAAAGGTTGGAGGCGTGAGTCTACCCAGAGGTAATCTGGAAGAAGGGCCTGTTGATGGGTCACTGAACCCTATAGGGGTCACAGTTACCTGGACACAGATGGGGTTGCCATTGCTGGGGGCTAGCACTGACTCAAGGGCAACTAATAGTCGGCATTCATTTGAATAACTACGCTACACTTCTGCCTTTGGGACAGGGGAGTTCTCCCACCCCTGGCTTCCAGTTTCTCGCTGGAGGTAACCACTGTTTCTAAGTTTCTTGGGATAGTTTTTATGTTTTTATGACTCCAGGCGAGGCGTGCCTTTGTTTTTAAACGCTTGAGAGCTTGTGACAGAAGGAAAAGTTCAAGAAGAGGTAAAGATTCAAGAACCAAATTAGGGAAATGATTGAAGCCAGGTCTAGCACAGGTGGAAAACGGGCAGAACCCCGATGCAGGTGTAAGCTTTAGCAAGGGCAGGCTGATGGCCATAGAGGATTTCTGAGGCTGCTTTGCTGAGGGGGCCTGGTTTCCTTTGCTTGGGGGGGGCAGGGGCGCAGGGCCGTCTGAGTGGCAGAAGCCTGTGGAGGGTGACAGTTCCTCACGGAAGACACTAAAAGATGTCAAATGGCCACTGTGGCCAGCAGAGGACACCACAAAACTATCTGAATCTCAATTCAAAAAGGTTTATTGGATGATTTATAAAAGCAGCATCACAATAGCAATTAAAAGCAATTTACAAATTCCAAAATAAATTTACATACATGTATTCACAGCATATTATAATCAACAGTTTTCTCAGTTATGATGTTTCTAGGTAGTATTGAAAAAAAACATAAGCTAAGTTGTAAATCACACGAATGCCTTCATTCAGAGCATGGCCCTGGAAAAACACTGGGAAAAGGTGATTGAAGCGACCAGCTGTAAAGATGTGTCCCCGCAGCCTTTAAAAACCACCTAGACCGAAGCTCACCTGAAGGCCGACTCAGGGCAGAGTGAGCTGCTGACGGTCAACCAGCACAAGTCTCAAGGTCTCTCTCAAGTTTACACATGGGTCCCTATGGGGCTCGTTAAAGTGAAGGAGGGCACGACCTGTCATTCACCGGCCACCACTTCTCTGTGGAAGGTTAGAAGGCCACCAGCAATCCTGCCCTGGGAAGGACCCTGGCCGTGGAGGCCCAGCTGCTCTCTATCTCCTCATGGCCTCACCCGCTGGTTCACAGCCCCATGGGCAGGAACACCATCCCTAGACAGGCACTGCCCCTGGGCTTGGCGGCTGCTTTGGGTCAGTGCTGGGCACTGGGTCCCTGAAGTCAAGGAGGGAATGCTGGGCAGCTGCCAGGCCGGAGTATACAGCAGACATGTGCTACAGCGAGCTAGTGACAAATGATTTTTTGAGGGAGGCAGGGCAGAAACAGGTATTTAGCAAGACCTGAGAATTATTCTATAGTTTCAATCAGCAATGGCATGGGGGAGCCATTCAGCCACTTCCTTCACGTGGCCCTTAGAAATAAATAGAATTTCTACTGTGTGCTGCTGGACCTGCAGTCAACAAGGCATGAGAACCCGTAGTACAGGTCCCTCCATACACATTACTGATCATTAAAATCTTAATTTTACTACACTGGCAACAAGCGACATCTCATGATTATAATCCTTAAAAACTTATTACAAGGACTTTTTGTCTGGGTATTCTATAGGGTACTGGCACATTTCGATGATCAAAGGCACTTCCAGGTTACATGATTGAATGACATTATACAGAGAGGGAGAGCGCTACGCATTGGTTCCTTCAGTGTCTGTGTCCGTGGCAGTCATCGAGAGCCCAGGCCTGCACTTCACCCTTGCCACACAGGGTAAAGAAGATCGCACCAAGTGCGTTAATAGCAGCAGCGATACAGAAGACGGTTTGCCATTCTCCAATGGTGTTCTAGAAAGAGAGAATGAAAGACCATGAAAACATTGCTCGAGGTCTAATGTCCCAATAAGAATGAATGAATTATAACAACGTAGATACATCTTACCAACAAAATGCTGAGTGACAGCATTTCCCGTAGGAAATGATTGCAATATAAAGTTTGATGCCAGACAAAATGAATGCAAGGTGTTACAAGTCAGGACGGCAGCGGTGCTTCTTACCAGGGCCACTTAGTGGGGGCAATAGTCTCTCTCCATTTGGTACTGGCGAGGCAGATGTGTGTGCTCCTCTGAAAATCCACCAAGCTGTACAGGTAGGATTTGTGCATTTAACAAATACCTATGCTAGACTTCAGTAAAGATTCTATGTCCCTGAAGCACGTTTGCTAGGAAAGTATTCTGCCTGAATGCTCTTTCTCAAGTTCTTAGGTGGTCCCAAGAGACCACGCGGTCCTGTGGGGCTGAGTCTCAGGAGGGTTTCTGACTTTCCTGTTTGGTGCCGGGAGCTGGTGGGGCGCCTCCAGTGGCCAGTGGGAAGCATTGCACAGATCCTGGATCGCACACCAAGCAGACCTGGCATGGGGCGGGCCATTAAGCGATCCTCAAAATGCAATTGTTTCGAGTAGAATTCACTGGTGTAAAAACATTCGGGAACTACAGAATATTCTTGATCATTTGGTTAACTTTAACAACCAGTTTTTGGATTTTTACAGTTTTAATCAAACATAGGGCTGCACCTGCAGCATTTAAACAAGAAAATCAGGCAGCAGTTTTGGCAATGAGGGAAAAAAGGTGGGGCGGGTAGGGAGTACGGCGCTGGGAAGCCAGCGTGAAGCGGTTTCATTAGGAAGAGGGAAAACACGGGGAGAGAAAAAGGCAAGGTACGGAAGAAGCTACACTGAAATGAATGCATTGGGGGCGGGTAGAAGACCTTGGAAACGCACCCTAAATTTTAGTGACTATTTAGATATGCTAACCGTGTGTCAGCATTCTAAAGGAGAAGTCACTCAATTCCGTCTCAGGGCAGAAAGGAACGTTTAAGAGTGCTTCTCAGAATTCCTAAGACAAAGCAGCTCTGTTTGATCTACAGGATAAAATAATACCTCAGTGTTATCTGGAGGCAAATGGGGGACTTAAATGTCACCAATTGTACCAGAAATCTCACATCACGCCTAGCTCCCCTCACCCCTCTTAAAGAAAAACCCTGCCAGTTATTAGAGAATGCGGTTTTGTTTGCAACAGAATTAAACTTCAAACACACTGTGAATTTTAATGACTCCATTATTTACTTATACTGACTCATTCTGCCAGGTTTTTGAGGCAGTCTAGCAAATTTTAATTGTAAGCAACTGCAATGGTAAAGGCAAGTGTATTTTTCCTTTTCTAAAAAATCCCTTCAATAACGTTAAACAAATTTAATCACAACATATCCAAAATCCAAATTCAGTATACAATACTTTCATTCAGGCATCCATCGTACGGTAGATGATCAATACATCAAACTATTACAAGACAGTGTGTTGTGTTACCACAGTGCTCCCATGAGACAGGGTCCCATTCCTCTAACGTGTTTCTACTGAGAGAACTGTAGGGAAACCAAACAGCCAACAAACAAAAGCCTTCTCAGACACCCCTTTCTGTTCAGTGAGAGAAGGCAGCACCAGGGGGCACTGCCTCCTTAGGTTGGGATTGGAGCGGAGAAAACACAGGAGCAGCACCTGCGGAGAAGACACCCCTGGGGGTGTCGGTGTCTTTGGTGGTAAAGTTTGCAGGCTTATCCTAACATGCTAAGGAGGAGATGCACTGTTAGCTGGATCACAGCAACACAGACAAGGAGAATTTAAGACTCTTATCAGAGAAGTAGTGAAACTCTTGAAAAAAGTTATTTCACAAGTCTGTTTGAATATTTAAACACAGGAGAGTCAGAAAGATATGTTGAGATCACTTACTCTGATTTCCTACACATTGTAGACAAGCCCTGTACCACGCTGCACCGTCACTGACAGATCAGGGACCATGCCACCTTAGGCCTTAGCCTCCAGGGGCCCACCCTATTGTAACCCACCCTATTGTAACCCTATTGTGACGTCCAGACCACCTGGCGGGCTCCATCCTCATGTGTCCCATCCCTAGTAGACTGGTCCAGCCCTCTTCTGTATCCAGATCATTCTGCACAGATACTACAGTATCAATCAAACTATGCTTTACAAAGGGGCTTGAAAAAGTGGGTGAAAAAACGCCGGTTATCTTTTTACCCCATTTTCCATGACCTTTGGCTACCCCCTTGTAATTTGTTATAGATCTCTAGATGGCAATTTTTTTCAAGTACAGAAGAGCTCGCCTTTCAATCTTCAGTGTCTTGTAGCATATCATACACACTCTTGGAATGCCTACTGACTAGATGGCTATCTCAAGGCTCACTAACTCATAGGGCAGCCCGTTCCATGCAGTACAGGTTTAAGCACAGAACTCTACTCCTGTCACCTCATCACATCTCTTCAGTTCCCTCTGTAGAGCAAGTGTCCAGCCTTCGCAGGGCCTCTTCAGCTATGTGAAGACAGTCTTGTCTTCCCTAGTCTTCTGTTCCTCTCCTCTCAATGACTTCACCTGTTCTCCAATCATTCTGACCTGACGTCCTGATTCCTCATCTCATCCTGAAGGAAACATTGCAGTTTGCATTTGTCTAAATCTAAGACACAAGTGACTCATCTGGTATAAAGCACAACTTTAAAAACTACTGGTGTGATTTCAGCGCTCATTGCCATTGAGTCAATGCTGATTCATAGCAATCCTGCAGAGCAGGGTAGAACTACCCCTGTGAGTTTTCAAGACTGTACTCTTTTACAGGAGTAGAAAGCCTCATCTTTCTCCTGAGGGGTAGCTGGGAGTTTCAAACTGCCGATCTTGTGGTTAGCAGCCCAACTTGTAACCATTACTCTACCAGGGCTCCTGTGATATCAGCTACACGATCTAAATTTAACTTAGTTCTATTTTTTAGTTTGGTTTTATTGTTCCAAAATCCTAAGATGGATCTTGGAAAAATACTTTCCTATACATTAGGGACTCTAGATTTCTGTTGCTATAAAGAATTGCATAAGAAAAAAAAGAATTGCATAAGAACAAACACTCAGGATTTTATGCTTTATTAGAATATATTCAACTTTGACACGGATATGCAGCTCCATGGGAAATGATAGACCTTTTCAGTTTATAAGCAAATTATCTACTTACGTTAGGAGTCAGACTCTTAGCAATGACAGGACAAACCATCCCTGGAATGGTGGCAAATGTATTTGTGATGCCCAGTAGAATACCCGCATACCTGTAGGAACATGTTCACACAAGCTTGTTACTTGGTCACCTGTAAGTGGATTCGCTCAGGAGCTATTCCATCCCCAGCTGATGTTCTTGGGAGATTTTATGCCTAAATGAAGTGTCTTATTGAAATCAGATTGAATAGTTAACTTGCATTTTAACATTACCCCGGGAAACATGGCTGTTGTACTATCCCGTGTAGAGCGGTACTGATGATTGGTATCCATTTATAAGACACATATCTGGAAGTTGCTTGATCTGTATCATACGTCTTTTAATCTATAGGGTTCCCTATATTATTTTTTCTGATGAAACTTTTCACTGAATTACAGATTCACATGAAAGTATAAGGAATTATACAGACTGATGAATTCTTAAACAAAAACAAAAACCCCCCAGAGACTTCCTTGTACACTTTGTGCAGTTTTCTCCAATGTTAGTATTTTGCAAAACTTTATAATCTGATGTTTATGAAATCTTTGATACTTTTAGCAAGAGAACTTAAAAGGTGGTGATGGAGTTTAGTTTTTAAATATTTAGGTGACAAGTTAATGACACCTCCAATTAATTTATTTTTCTTGAAATCTATTTAGAAATAGACCCACCATCCCACACACTGCCATCAAGTGGACTCTGACTTATCCTGTCAAGGAGCAGCGGTTCTCCACCTTCCTAATGCCGCGACCCTTTCATACAGTCCCTCATGTGGTGGTGACCCCCAACCATAAAATTATTTTCGTTGCTACTTCATCACTGTCATTTTGCTACTGTTAAGACTCGAGCGACCCCTGTGAGAGGGGTCATGACCCACAGGTTGAGCACCGTTGGTCTAGGGTTTCTGAGACTATGTATCTGGTTAGGAGCAGCAGCCTCCCCTGTCTCCTTTGGAGGGGCTGGGGGGCTGTAACTGCGGACCTTGTGGTTGGCAGCCCAATGCCTAAGCCACAGCATGACCAGGGCTGTACTTAGACATACACAAAGCCCAATTAGAGCTTATAATTTTCATAAGGTAATCGGTGTTATTATAACACAATTCCTTCTCAAAATTAAAGAAGCTTGATGTTTCACTAGCCCATAAAGCCTTTTGCATGGAATTTCTGGGCTGTCTAAGCAGTTAAGTTCTACGACTAGCTGGAGCTTGGTGGCCTGAGCCCCTCAGAAGACCGGCCTGGAGCCGTGTTGCCGGGAGCTCCCAGCCTTGCAAACCCTGGGCAGCAGCAGTGCTCTGCGCACAGTGCATGGCCATGAGGCAGAGTCAAGTTTGCGAGGACCCAGGGCAGCATTCTCTCAAGGGAGGAGGATACTTGTACAATTTCTATTAGGCTTTAGCATCCTCAATTATGGCTGTGAACTGCTGTGCTGAGCTCTTTCTCCCCTTTTAGATATGGAAAGGTGCTTACGTGAAAAATTCTACTGAACCTGTCAGTCATGTGTAAATGTCACAGTTTAAATGCTCAGCATCTGTGCGCACAGGCGATAACCAAAGCAGGAGGCACAGCTCTTTGGGCTTCTTCCTTTCAGGGAGCGTGTCTTAAATTAACCAAGGCTTGGCGGCACCAGCTTTTTAAACCATTAACACCTTGGCAGCAGGAGTGCCCAACTGTAAGGCTGCCAGGCCCGTTCAGTGACAGATATTAAGTGCAGACGAGCGCTGTGAAATTCTAAAGTCAGCACCAAGAAGTTCATTCAAGTGTTTGCATTACACTCGGCCAGGGCGGGCCATGACAGATTGATGACTGCCTGGAAGAAAGAACTGCCGTGAGAACTCAGCTTTCTGAATTCCGGGTTGTTGCAGCTCTAGAAACCTGTGGCAGCAATACCTGGAAGCCGATCCAATTCCCTCGAATTTGGTCAGTAAAATTGCCTGCAGAAAAACTTGAATTCAACCTACGAGAATACTCTGTATACATTTACACCAACTGCTTACTGAAAAGCCTTACATCAGGCCCATTTCTAAGTACTTTCTATACAGTATCCCATTTGCATGGTAACAGTGGCTCCATGAGGTAAAGGTTATCCTAGTTCCTAAATGCTCCAACCCCTCCCCACCCCGAACTATCATGATCTGAATCCTACCTTGCAAGTCTGGCTAGACCAGAGGAGGTACACTGGTACAGATGGGACCAGAAAACACAGGGAATCCAGGGCGGATGATACCCTCAGGACCAGTGGTGTGAGTGGTGATACTGGGAGGGTAGAGGGAGAGTGGGCTGGAAAGGCGGTACCGATTTTAAGGATTTACATGTGCCCTCTTCCCTGGGGGATGGACAACAGAAAAGTGGGTGAAGGGAGATGTGGGACAGGGCAAGATATGACAAAATAATAATTTATAAATTATCAAGGGTTCATGAGGGAGGGGAGAGCGGGGAGGGAGGGGAAAATGAGGAGCTGATGCCAGGGGCTTAAGTGGAGAGCAAATGTTTTGAGAATGACGAGGGCAACGAATGTACAAATGTGCTTTACACAATTGACGTATGTATGGATTGTGATAAGAGTTGTATGAGCCCCTAATAAAATGAAAAAAAAAATAGGTAAGGGTTATCATCTCCATTTTATAGTTAGACTATAAAATGTGACCTAATTTGTTTGACTCACAGTCACTATTCACTGTTACAAGGTTATAATCAATAGGAGTCTAATGTCACCTTGTTAAAACACAGATTTTAAAGGAAAAGAAAGGCCAATTTTCTCATGGTTAGTTTTTCATTATGGGCACAGAACTGAAGCTTTGAAAGGTCTGTGATCCTCAAGTGGTCTTGCTCTAATTAGTAGTGTTCTTCACTACATAGGCACCTGTTGTTACCAGAGCAACTAAAAAGGCAATTACATGACCACATGATCATAAATTATGTCACCCTGCCCGTTAACCAGGCCACAGGGGACCGACCGTCACTGATGACACAATCACGTCTAACTTCACTTTGACCTTTCTGTGGTCCTGCTTACCTCTCTACTTGAAGACATTTTTTTCCAGTGCCTGCACCCCCTATTCTACTCAAGGACATGCCCCGGTCTTGTGCCTTTCTCGGCGCTCCCTGCCTGGAGTGCCTTTCTTCGCCCTTCCCACACCGGCTCACTACTCTGTCCGGCTGTCAGTACTTCTTTGGACAGTCTCAACCGCAGTCCTGGTGTCCCTTGTTAGTCTCCTCTGTCCCTTCTTGTCCCCCTTTCTGATCTCTAAAGAGATCCCTTCCTGGTAGCTCTTATCCGGTCATTCTGCCTCCTCCGACAGGCAATCGCTGAAATATTGTGAAACGTGGATTGTTGTTAGTTGCTATGGCGTCGATTCCAATCCACAGCCACCTCATCGGCGCCCCGGGCTGCCGTAAGCAGTCACAGTATGGAGGGAAACGCAGGGGCAGGCAGTTCTACCCGGTCAACTCGATGGCAATGAGTGGAGTGTGTTCATGTGACCGAGGTAGAGTAGAACTGGCCCACAGGTTTTCCTGACTATAAGAAGGATGAGTTTTTCTCTTATAAAGATTTACAGTCTTGGCAGCCCACAGAGCAGTTCTGTGGTCTGGTCGGGGTGCTGTCTGTCGGGCCTGGCTCACCGGCGGCAAGTTTGGATTGGAGTTTTCAGTGTTTAACAAAGCAGATCACCAGGGTTTCCTCCCGTGGAACCCCTGCATGGGTTCGAACCGTCAGCCTTTCAGCCAGCAGCCACAGACAGAGCTGACCACTGCACTAGCAGGGCTCCTGAGACGGAGAGCTCTGCCCCGCAGCTTCTGCTTCCAGCCAGACCTCTTGAGTGCCAGATCTAACCCCCAAACGGCAGACAGCCAGACACGGATTTTCAAACGTCTCAGGTTTAACGTGCTGCGAGTCGTGGACTTTCTCCCCACCACGGCTCCTCTTCCAGGCTTGTTTCAGGGCCACATTCACCTACCTAGTGGTCCCTGCGAAAGACATCAGAAGCATCAACTTTTGAGACCTTCCTCATGCTTCAGAAATGTCCTCGATTGCCAGTTAGAATTCCCAAGCGTCTCAAATCCATCTCCAGCTCCGCTTGACCTCAGCGGAAAGCTGAGAAGCGATCCATCACCTCCTCCAAACCCACCTCCAGTCACCTCCAGCTGTCACGGCGGCCACTGCAACAGCCTCCTCTCCGGGTCCCCTGCTTGTGCGTTTGTCCATCGGAGAGCGATCTGGAAGTGCAGGGCCTCTCGGGAGGAAATTCAGAATACGTATGCACTTTGCATTCTTACTGATACAGCTAAGTCTATGGCAGACTGAGTGAGTAGGCTCCTGCCTCCTCCCACAAGTAAGTTCCTGCCACCACCCGGGGCATTCCTTCTTTACATCTCAGCCACGGGGTCTCTTTCTCACTGTGTCTGCTGTGATCGGCGTGAACGTGTACCGAGCAAGTCACTTTCATCCAAACACTCCTACACTTTATTTCTGACACCAATCACCACTGACACAATGGAGTAGCGCTCTGGTCTCCCTCTCTGTGCGGACTGTTACTATGCAGCTTTCGTTTCCACCCCTAAATTCAGCGGTTCTCAACCTGTGGGTCCCAACCCCTTTGGGGGTTCAACAACCCTTTCACAAGGGTTGCCTGATTCATAACAGTAGCAAAATTACAGTGATGAAGTAGCAACATAATTTTATGGTTGGGGGGCCACCACAACATGAGGAACTGTATTGGGTAGCAGCATTAGGAAGGCTGAGAACCACTGCTTTAAATGGTCTTCACTAGTCAGTGGAAACACCACTTTCTTTTTCCTGATGTATAAATTCTTCTGCCTGGAATACATTTCCTTTTACCTCGCTATGCCTGTCCTTACTATACTCTCATTTCTTCTTCTTCAAAAAAATCTGTTTTTATTTGTATGACCCCCCCCCGTTTATTGCCCTACACTAAAACCATAAGCCAGGGCTCTCTCTACTATGGCTGGCACATTGTAGGTACTTAATATGTATTTGTTGAAAGAATGAACCATCACAATATACTACAGCGGTCATTTTAATTCATTTACCTTTCCTGACCTAGGCTAATCCCTTGACAAATAGAGTCGTCGTCATACTTTTCCAGTGTTGATTAGAGGTACAGTGTTGTTGTTATTAGGTGCTGTCAGGTCAGATCTGACACGCAGGGACCCTGTGCACAACGTGACAACACACTGCGGGTCCTGTGCCACCCTCACAAGCGTTACGTTTGAGCCCATCGATGCAGCCACCCTGTCAAGCCATCTTGTTCCAAATATTTTTTTGCTGCCTCAAGTTTACCAAGCAAGATGTCCTTTTCCAGGGACTGGTCTCTCCTGATAAATGCCCAGAGTAGGTAAGTCAGAATGTCACCGTCCTTGCTTCCCAGGAGCATCGTGCTATACTTCCAAGAGAGATTTGCTGGTGCTTTTGGCAGTCCATGGCACCGTTAATGTTCTGCGCCAGCACACCATAGGTCAAAGGCGATGATTCCCCGCCAGTCGTTCTTATTCAATGTCCAACTTTCACAAGCTTACGAGGTGGTGGAAGATGCCCTGGCTTGGGTTAGGCGTACCTTAGTCCTCAAAGTAACATCCTTGCTTTTCATCCCTTTAGAGAGGTCTTGTGCAGCAGATTTGCCCAAGCAGATTAGCACTTGATCTCTTGACTATACTGCCTCCATGACCAATGATCATGGATCTAAGCAAGATGAGATCCCAGACAACTTCAACCTTTTCTCTGCTGATCACGATGTAACCTATTGGTCCCGTTGCAAGTTTGTTTCTTTATGTTAAGTTGGAATCCATGCTAAAGGCTCCAATCCTTGATCTTCATCAGCAAGTGCTTCAGGTCCTCTTTGCTTTCATTAAAAAATGGTGTGTTATATTGCACATCGAAGGTTATTAATAAGCCACCACTGGTCTGTCAGCTTGTCGTGCTGTGGCGGCTTGCCTGCTGCTGTGTTGCTGGGAGCTGTGTCCCTGGTCTTCCAGATGCCAGCAGGCACCCAGTGACCCGGTTTCAGCAGAGCTTCCAGACTAGGAGCAGACTGTGAAGAAAGAATGGGCTGTCCACTTCTGAGGAATTAGTCACTGAAAATCTTATGAACAGCACTGAAACATTATCAGATACTGAAACGCATAGCAGTTATTCATAAATTTCTGTTTAAAAATAAAAATGGTCTAAAATGGTACAAAGGATAGTAAATTGGACTTAAAAATTTAAACACTGCAAAGGTTTTAACTTAAGGATTTAATAATTAATTGAATTTATTTCTAGCTCTACGAATTTAAACTGGTTTTAATTAAGTGAAAGAAATATGCCTAAAGCTAATTAACTAAAGAACGTAACACTTTCTCTTTAAAGCTGAGATACTTAAGAGTCAGTATATAACCAAATTTTGTTCCCATACACTTTTAATGACCAAAAAACCACAAGTGGTTACAACTATCAACTGTACAACGGCCAGTTTTATATAACACTAAAGAACAATGAGATCCAAAGGCTCATGCAGTTTAAGTTTTGTTGGAATTCTGAATCTTGATAGTCTTTCTGTTCCAGGACTATCAATGGACCAGCAAGGTACAAATCTGAGCATAAAGTAATGTGCAGTTAATTAGTATAATAGAGTTAATTGCATTAAAGAATCCCATGAAACTAAATACATCTGTGAAGAGTGAATCTAAACACAATATCCACAGAATGTGGTTAGACAGAAACGTGTGCCGACTGAAACTATTGTGCGATGATGGGCACAGAGCTGAGGAGGCGGGACCATGAGGAGCTAACCAGCACGGTCTCACCTGGGTACACCCTTTCTGCTCCTGACAGCAAAATTAGTCACAAAACAGTGGAAAGCCAGCTACCGCTCTAGAAATACATTTGCAAGTCAGTATGGAAAGAGTTGGGCAAGCCTTCTGGTGTGCGCCTTGGCATTCACCTGCCATCTAAGTGCGAGTACCATGGTGAGCCCTGAGGACGAGGAGGCATGCTCCGCCTGCACAAACTTCCTATTTCAGTAGGGTAGACAGACAGCCAGAATTAGGGGATCGTGTATTATAGCAAACATTTCTACGGGAAGTTAAAAGTTTCAATTAGAAACCTTTGTGATTCTATTGTCGTGCAAACAGGAACCACGGTAAGAACTCAAGAGCAATCACAGCACATCTTTAGAGGGCACTCACGAAGGAGCGATATCCAGATGGTTGATGCTAAATCCAGATGAGGCAAAGCCTCCCAGGCTTGTTGATATAGTTAGGAACACAACAGCCAATGAATAATCACAGCCAATAAAGCCAGCAGCTACCAGGAATATGGCAGGTCCAATCATCCCTGTAGGTTAAACAATTACAAAAAGAAAAAAACAAGTCCCAGCATTAATATTTGCTTGTTCTACCGTAATACAATAAAAATCTGAAATTTGACATTGCTGCCCCCAAGTGTGGAAACACTGCACTACAACAATAAAACAAGAAAATCACACGGTTTCATAGTGGGGAAACTATTAGGAAAGACAGGCATAATGCACTAATATAAAACTAAAAATAAACTCTCATGTTACTAAATCCACACTTTACCAGAACTCAGATAAAATCCTACTTATTGGAGAAAGGAACAAGAAGAGATTATTGAAAAGACAGACGATGTAACTGGCAGAATGAAATGTGAACAAGAACAGTTGAAGAACACAAAGGAAAAAACTCAGTTGGAGTTAGAAGAATACTTGCCCTCAATTTTAACAACGGAAACTACCACCATTACACAGTTCCTTAGCCAGTCAAACATGAAATCTGATGAATCGGTTTCCTCTGCCCACCGAGTGGACAGGACATCCAGCCACTGGGATGGACACGTTGTTATGCGTCCCTCTGGCCGGATGTGGCACTGAGCACCTGAAATGTGCTTAGTACAACTGAGGATTTATTCTTAAAATTCAAGGAGCTTAAATTTAAATATAGGTAGTCTCCTGCGTAAGATACGTTTGTGTCGCCAGGAACAATCTCAAATCCGTTGCCTGGAAGCATGGAATGCTGGTCACTGCGAAACGAGATGCTGAAATATACGAAGGAAAAACGCAGGGCCAGACACACAGCGCTCACTGATTTGCTGACTAGAAACACCAACTCCATTCCCGGGGAAAATCCAGGAAGCACCGAGCACCAGCCGAGTGGTTAGGAAAACTGATAAAAAGACAATGCCATCTAACTCGACTTTATCAGGAGTAAGTTTTTTATGATTTATGTATTCTTTATGTCTGTATTACAATATACCTGTAAGTTTATATATACTGCTGCCAACCCCCTAAAGATAAAAATCTGCTTTATAAAGATCCTGATAATAACGAGCAACAATAATGGAGGTGGGGTAGGGTCAGAGCTACTGGACTTAAGGAAGAACCGACTTTCAATGGCGTCCTGAGAACAGGTGGAACCCGGTGTTAACTCACAGCCCTCTACAGAGTATTTAGGAAATTGAAAACATAAAGTGTACTGTCTTAGAGCAGCCTGAAACACATGACAATTTAAGATTCCTCTGGGTTCTCCGAGTTCTAGCTCACTGGACACAATGACTTTGAGAAATAGTTTGGGAAAAATATTTACTAAGAAAATTTTGAATGCATTAAAAATGTAAGTATATTTTAAATTACTTTTAAATGAAAACAATTAAAAATGTATTCACTTAAAACAAGAATAGAAGTTAAAATAGTTTTACTGCAAATGGCGCGCTGAAGACAAAGACATTTATAAAGTTCTAGGGATCACTAGCAAAACAAACCATTAAAAATAAATTAAGTCACTTTGAGGAGTCCTGGTAGCATAGTGATTTCATGTTGGGTTGCTGACTGCAGGGCTGGCAGTTCAAAACCACCAGCGCCCAGCAGGAGAAAGACGGGCTTTCTACTCTCATAGGGGTCTGCAGTCTTGGAAACTCACAGAGGCAGTCTTACCCTGTCATGTACTATGAGTTAGCATTAACTTGATGGCAGTGAGTTTTTAAAAACAAGAAAGAAAATAAAGTTAAATCACTAAGAATGCACAGTTCAAAACAGAGCAACACTTTTGAATAAAAATGTGCTAAATGCACTGCAGTGTTTTAATATGAGAACAAAGTAAAAGCCCATTAATGATTTTAAGTTTGCCTTGCAATGTAAACATCTTAAATAAATACAGACTAAAGAAAATCTGATTTACTTACCCACCAGGCTAAAAATTCTGCGAACACATATAGTTGAAAAATGCCATTTTGCCCTTAAGTTGTCCGCAACTTGACCAGACAGGATTATACATAACCAACAGCCAAAATAAGGCACTGCAGATAAAAACCCATTCTGAAGGAAAGAGAAAATACAGGGCTAATTATGGTGGGAAGAAAACAAATACACACACATGCAGAGCCAACCAGCACTTCAAAACAAAGGGAATGCATGGTAATTGGCTGTTGATTTTCACATAATTTTAGTCTATCAGTAGCTTTCCGAAGGATTACGGGACTCAATTCAGTGCAGCAACTAAGAGTCTGCCCCTGGGAACCAGGCTCAGCACAGTCCAGCTTGCTCAAGGTAATCCTGACTACTTACTACCGTGGGCTTCCGTGGGGGCTGGAAGAGCCCTGTAACCTCAGATGGGGCTTCCAACGGAGAAAATAAGTCTGCCTCACTGTCCCCACTAAACAGTTTCTGTCTCCAATGCGAACTTTTCATTTACTTAAAAAATAGTTCGATAACTGTAATACAGATAGAGAAAAACCACATAACTCAAATGTATGTCATTTATCTCCATGAAATAAAAAAAACTGGATAGTGCCCTGCAACTATTACTGAATATTTTGATCAAAGATTACACAGAAGAATCCTGACCCTAAGGGGGATAATACAGATTTTAAAATTCTTACAGACTCCACACTTTCTGGAGTCATGGAGGCAGATGAGCCCCTGAAACTATTGCCTTGTGATCACCTTTACACTTTAAACGATCCCATGAAGTTTTGTTAAAGCTAAACAGCAGTCAAAGACGTATGCATTGTGCTCTTTTATGGGGTCAAATTGGCCCGAGCAGCAACTCTGCCAAGGAGAGTGAGATGGATACACAACACAGAATAGAGTCAATGACACTAAACTACATGTGCAATCCTGCGTTTTACTGTGTAAATTCTCAACACAAAACAAATAAAATTTAAGGGGAAGGAACTTTTCCCAAACAACTTAAAACTACTAAAATGCTCAACATTTATATAATTCATGCAAACCTCCAAATTTAGTAAGCTCTTTGTTCAAGGATATGATTTTGTAGTCATTTATTTATAAACATGATTCTAAAATATTAATATTCAAAAGAGGATAACAGATTATTATGCCATCTCTCATTGAATTGTAACAAACAAGCATCTGCTTCTTGAGGGAAAACTAGCAAAAAAAGAAAAACTAGGATAACTAAAGAAAAATGTATAATGCTATAAATATGTTAAATTAATGAGATTTTAACATTTCTCAAAGTTGTTTAAATTGAACAAAGGCTGTTTTATGAATATACTGAACTGAATTTTAAAGATCCATTAAAAATAAGCTTGCATATAACTATAGTTTTTTTTGTAAATCATTTTATTGGAGGCTCTTACACCTCTTATAACAATCTACCCATCACTTGTATCAAGCATATTTGTACATATGTAGCCATCATCCTTTTCAAAACATTTTTTCTACTTGAACCCTTGATATCAATCAGCTCCTTTTTTTCCCTTCCCTTCCCTCCCCCACCCTCCTACCCTCATGACCCCTTGATACATGATAAATTATTATTATTTTCATATCTTATGCCATACGCTGATCTGGGGGGGGCCCTTATACGTCGATCACTGCGATCGGTTCCCCCATAATGATAGTATTTTTAAAAGAGCAGTATTCATACTTCTTTTTTGTGTGCAAACCCCTCATACTCCGTTAGTTTTGATTGGGAAAGAAAATATCTTTTTTGTATCAAGATGCAAGTCTCTCAGTACAGAAGTTTAAAAAAAGCAGATGAAGGTAAATTAGTGTACAACACTAAGGGCTTGCCAGCTATTGGTATTTTATTTTGTGGACAGTTCTCTCAGAATTTCAAATGGAAACACCAGTAAAATGCTATTTAAGTATACGTTATAAGTAAATGAAAAGTTTTGTTATGATATTGAGAATTTGCTGTTCTTAATTTGAGTATGGGCCTTAATTGGGTTCCAAACCATAATTACCATATTAACTTTGTAACATACAATTCATCACTGCCAAGGACATAGTTAGACACCATTACTAGAGAGCGGAGGAAAAACACACTCATTGAAAACCATTTTATCCCATGCTATGGTCCAAGCCTAGCTCTTTTCTAGTTTGTGAAAGCAATTAGTGGACACACAAGCCAAATCATGTCACAGCTTAGCTTTGCGTAGATGAAGCTGAAGGCTTGGTCCACGTGAGCAACTTTTTCAATGTTTTGAAAGGTAGGCGACTGACTTGACAGGCTTTCAAGTTGGTGCGTCTAAGCAGTCAATGCAGCCATGCAGTTGGCCTTTTAAGAACCTGACCCCTGGCCATTCTTAACGGTGGCCACTCAGGCTGCTCTTTACTTCGAGAGCTCTTTATCACACTCCGTGACATTGCACACCACACTGCTCATACACACACATTGACTGATGGCCACTGGCTTGTCCTGATTTTCGGCTATAAGGAATAGTGCTGCTATGAACATTGATGGTGTGAACGTCTTTATATACTTGTATGTTCTGGTATCTTGGGTGTAGACCTAGAAGTAAAGTTACTGGGTCAAATGGTAACTCTGTTGAACTTTTGATTAAATGGCCAAATTGTTCTCCACAGTGGCTGAGCCACTTTATATTCTCATGCCTAATGGAGGCAAGCTTCAATTCCAGCATTTTCCTCGCCATCATTTGTTATCCACCCTGCCTTACTCCTCCAGTAAGAGCCACCTTAGCAGTTTGTCGCAGTGTCTCCCTGTGGTTTTGACTGGTCATTTCCTGCTGATCAGTTAGGATCTTTAGGATCCCTGACGCTGTCAGCTGCCAGGTCAGTGTCAGACTGTCAACCGCGAGGTCCGTGGGTTCAGACCAAACAGGAAGTGTTACAGCCGTGGAAACCCTGGACAGTATGTCTGTGACAGCAGTGGGTTTGGTTTGGGTGGAAGGTCTTCTGCACTGAAGTTTTCAATTTGGATGGATACTAATTTATCAACTTTTAATTTTGTGGTTTACATTTTTGGTATTTACTTTTAGTTCTTACATTTAGATTTTTATCATTTACTTTGAAGGCAAAGAGTATCAATTAAAACAAACAAACAAAATAACTATCAATTTTCTTTGCCAGTTGGGCCTCTTACTTTGAAATTAAAAAAAATTAAAGATTTACTCCTACATGGCACATACAGGAACTCTTGAATTAGCTTTGTTGTGTATTTCTACAATAACAACAACAAATAAAACGGTAAGATTTACTTTAAACTCATCAATGTGTAGATAAGAACTGTCTCAACTGGATAGGTTTTGAGGTCATTAGCATTTTATTTATACAACTTGACAGTTTTATAGCGACAGCTCCTCTGAGAAGCTCTCCCAGCCTCCCTTCTCAGCTGCCCACAGAGCTCCACTGCGGTCTGTGAATGGTGGTCATCCGATATCCTGGCAACGAGTTTTGCCTTTCTGGGTAAAGAGGATCAAGTAATACATACCTTGAATCAAGAGTTAACACACAGTGAGGGAAAAAGGGACAATTATGGATGCCAAGCAGAAGTCCCTAAAATGGAGCATATCAGAGTCCAGTGGAAGATACAAAATTCACTGAGTTACACACAGATCACAAAACAAATTCTTTGGGTAGTTTACACTTCACATGCTCCATAAGAAAATAAGCAGATGATGATGTCACCTCACCTCTTGAACATTAAACCTCAGGATCTCCTTCATGTACGTAGGCAGCAGTGTCAGCAGCGTGTAAAACGTCCAGTTGTAGGAAAAATGCGCCACTATGATCGCACACAGCGGCAGCGACCGGAGCATGGGAACCCAGGGCACCGACTTCCGGGAAGAAAGCTGCGGGAACAGGCTCCATTAGCTGTGTCCCTGATGAGACCTACGCTTCACTGGCTACTCTTCTATCTAGAACACAAAGGACACTAGGCTCCACTGGACAAGCTGACGCTTACATCAATTCTGTGGAAATATTAAATAGCAAAATACATAACTGTTGAGCGTTTGTGTGAAAACAACAAAGGTTTTTCCTGTTAAAGTTAAAGAAATGTATACATTGCTTATTTGTTCTTCGAAGTCTAGTTTTAAAATCTACACGGCCTGAGCACATTAGTCCATGCAGCTCATTGATGAATACGTATACGCAGTTTGTGAGTCCCACTTGGTTCACTGATGAGATGCACGATTAGACCCGTGTGGCGAACACTGGCTTGGAGGCTTGAGCCTGATGTGTCTCCAAAGCAAGGACATCTCTGTTTCTTCTCTAGGGTTCACTCTTACTTCTATGTGGAAAGATATGAGCTTATACATAGTGGACCAGACCCCTTACTGAAATACAACTGGTCATGTGAAATACTTAATAATGTAAAGATTTCTGCCATACTTTGATCTACTCACAGTTGAAAATAGAAGTATACTTTCATTCCCTCTGTGGATGTTTTACAAGAATATTTCGCTCTGATACTAGCTTCTGTAGCTTATGCCACCAGTTAGACATCATCTGGTTTGTATAAATGAGGCCAAAAGGAAGCACTTCTAGCCGTACTGGCATATTTTCACAACATATATGTAGCAATTGGATTTTTGATATCCTATTTTTAAAAATTATTTTATTGAGAGCTTTTACAACTCTTACCACAATCCATACATACATCCCTTGTGTCAATCACATTTGTATGTATGTTGCCATTATCATTTTCAAAACATTTTTCTACTTGAGCCCTCTGATATCAGCTCATTTCCCCTCCACTCCCACTCTCCCTCCCTCATGAATCCTTGATAATTTATCCAATTTTTTCTCCCCGACTGCTGTCTCTTCACCCACTTTTCTGTTGTCCATCTCCCTATGAAGGGGTTAGGTGTCCATAGATGGTTGTGATCGGTTACTCCATTCTCCCCACCTTCTCCTTACCCTCCTGGTATCTCTAGTCTCTTTATTGGTCCTGAGGGGGCTAACCTATTTTTGACAAATCACCAGACCATGACCAGCTAGACCTGTCACCCATGTAAATCTACCATGCTGCAGGCTTTCAGTATCTGAATACAAAGCCCGGGGTTAGAATTTGGGAAAAGAGTAAGAGGGCGCGAAGGTTGTTTGTTGGGTGCCATCAAGTCCGCTCCAACTCAGGGCCCTTCTGAGCAGCAGAAGGAATCATCGCCCGTCCTGCTCCATCCTCGTAATTGTGGTGCTTGAGCCCTGTTGTAGCAACCATGGCAATCCGTCCCGTCCCGTCCCGTCGGGGCTGTCCTCCTTTGCACGGACCCGCTGCGTTACCGAGCGGAACGCCCCTTTCTACAGCCTGGTCTCTCCCGGTGACATGTACAAAGTCAGGCGCATCCTGCCCGTCACTCTTCAAGACAGATTCGGTCATTCTTCTGGCAGCCGTGGTTTATTCAATAGCTTTCACCAACACCGGCATTTAAACCAGCGACTCTCAACCCGAGGGTCGCTACCCCTTTGGGGGGTTGAACGACCCTTTCATAAAGGTCACCCGATTTGTAACAGTAGCAAAAATTACAGTTATGAAGTAGCAACGAAAATCATGTTATGGTTGGTGGGGTCACCACCACATGAGGAACAGTATGAAAGGGTCACGGCATTAGGCAGGTTGAGAGCCCCTGAGAACGCACCTCTTCCTCCTTTGAGGCCCAGCTTTCTTTCTCATGCAGTAATCGAAATCACCCTTCTCCTCGAAGCGACAGCTTGACTTTTTAACACGTCGCTTTTTAACAGCATGACTAAATGTTTAGAAAATTTTTACTGGAAACTTTTATTTATCAGAGCTGCATAGCCTTCAAAAACCCCTGTTGAAAATGAAATACACATGGCAGGGAATTTTAAAACCATGAGGGTCAGTTGCCTAGCCAGCATTGCTAACGCAACATTTCCTGTGGAGATTTGAGTGATAATAGACTTTCTATAGGAAGAGTCGCTGGGCTCTGCGACCTTGCATAATGTGCCATTAAGTTTGTGATACTCACTCAACTAGCTTTGTTTTTCATCAGCTGAAGCCGATCAGGACAAACAGCAAAATATGCTGTGCCAAATGAAAGACATCTTCCAGAATATAGAGGCAGAAAATGCACATAGCCAAAACAGCCAGTCTCATCTGGCTTAACTGCAGTTGGGGGCGGGATGAAACCTATTCTCCTAACTCTTTTTTCTGAGTGTTCTGTTTTCTCAAGCACGTGAAAAGACAAAATACTCTAAGTTTGTATGTTGGGCAGAATAAAACAGATGAAGGTAGAGAAAAAGGAATTTAAAAACATTTTTTCTTAGCTCCATAAGAATAATAAAAATGAAGTAAAGAAGAAGCAAGTCGTTAGCCATCAATGCTGAGAAAGTGTGACGTAGATCACGTTGTAGGGGGCATAACTGTTTACAATTCCTTTCACCTGTCCTCCGTGGGAAGGGAAGCACGGCTTTTCATTTGATTCATATTGTGAAGTCACTAAACTTCTCCAACGAAAGTCACTTTCTCACACTGCAGATTGCTTCCATCTTTACATCTCGGGCAGGTGACTAGACGTCCTGATTTTTAACAATTTTTCCTGCGTCCCGTGGCATTTTAAAAGAGTCCTGATTTTTGGAAAGAATGCACAACAAGCTCAGGTGTACGGTTTTCGGCTGCCATGTGGCTATTTTGCCAGGATATGAGTTTTATCAATGGTGTCCCGCTTTACCCATGTTAAAATCTGGTCACCTTCTGGCAAAGACTAAGAGATGCCATATGTTTTAAAATTCAGCAGCATGTAGCGACACGTGTGGCAAAGTTTAAAAATGAAAAGAAAAATGCTAATCAATAAATTTGTAATTACTGCCCGAACATATGACATATAACATTAAAAATATCAGTTGTAACCTAACGGGCAAGACAAGTCCTCCATAAAACTATTTTATGCTTTAAACTCATAAGGTAACTCTGCAGCCAGTGTGAATGCCTAAACAGGCCACAGACAACCAGGGGCCAGCCGGGGGCTGCTGCTGCTGCTGCGGACTCAATGGCGACCCTTGCAGACAGAGCGGGCCCAGTGTTTCTTCTGCGTTGAGTCTGCTCCAAAGGTGGATATTTGATTCAATGGCTGCGAGTTTTACTGTCTTGAGTTATAGTAGGCTTTTATTTCTGATTTGCCATTGTGCTTAATGAAGGGATACACACCAGATTTTAAAAAGCTACAGGAAAACAAAAGGGAATGTACTAAAAGGTGTCTACTACATGGTCATGCTGTATAATGAAAAATCTCCTCCTCACTAAATCGCAGTGACACAAAGTACAGATAAAAATGTGTTGGTTTCCTAACAATATCTCATAAATGTTACTTCCTGTTCATTAAGATAAAAGAATAAATAAACAAGACTCATCTTTTAATCATTATTTTAAAAGGTTTAAAATTACTTTAAAAATGAACTTTTCATAGTTTCAGCTCAGTTTGGACTAAACCTCCCAAACCAGTATTTCATACATTTATTTCCTTCGCACAATAGAATCATTTATTTATTTATTTATTTAAATGGCTTTATTAGGGATCATACAACTCTTACCACAATCCATACATATATTAATTGTGTAAAGCATATTTGTACATTCATTGCCCTCACCATTCTCAAAACATTTGTTCTCCACCTAAGCCCCTGGCATCAGCTCATTTTTCCCCCTCCTTCCCCGCTCCCCCATGAACCCTTGATAATTTATAAATTATTATTTTGTCATAACTTACACTGTCCAATGTCTCCCTTCACCCACTTTTCTGTTGTCTGTCCCCCAGTAAGGACAGATAAATCCTTGTAATCGGGTCCCCCTTTCCAACCCACCCTCCCTCCACCCTCCCAGTATCGCCACTCACACCACTGGTCCTGAAGGGATCATCTGCCCTGGATTCCCTGTGTTTCTAGTTCGTATCTGTTCCAGTGTACATGCTCTGTTCTAGGCAGATTTGTACGGTAGAATTGGGATCATGATAGTGGCAGGTGTGGGGGGTGGGGACGAGAACGAGGAAGCATTTAGGAACTAGAGGAAAGTTGTATGTTGCATCACACCCTGACTGGCTGTCTCCTCCCCGGAGACCCTTCTGTATGGGGATGCCCAGTGGCCTACAAATGGGCTCCACTCCGCACTCCCCGCCTCATTCACAATGATAGGATGAATTATTTATTTTAAAAACTGTGTCTTAATTCTGAAGAAGGGGGAAAGGAAAAGATTCTTAAATTATTTAAATGTGCCAAAGTCCATACCTGATTTCTTAATGAGGAAAGAATGTATTCTTTTTCAGAGTGGGAAATTGTCCTGTGAGTTTCTGGTGTATCACTAACTAACCAGATCCATAAGACAAACCAGAATATCCCAACTATGCCTTAAAATAGAGAGAGAGAGAGGAAAACAAACAAACAAAAAAAGACGGTTAAACAAAACTGGAATGTACCCTAAACAATCTTTACATATCTCTAAAAAATAATATCCAAGTTAGTCATTTAAAAATTATTTATAAGGAACCTCATAAAACATCAAAGGAGCCATTAACTAGAACCCAGTGGTATTCAGTATTGACTCTGCTCTGCAGACACTGCACCTCTATAAAGTTTCAAAACATTTCCATTCTTCCAAAGGAAAACCTCTTCCCCTTTAAGACGTTTCTCCCCTTCCTCCAGCCCCTGGCAACCAGGGGTCTGTCTCTATGGATCTATCTATTGGCTGGTTCACATAACACACGGCCTTTTGTGCCTGGCTTCTTTCACTTAGCATGCTTTCAAGGTGCACTTATTGCTGTACCATTCATCAGTACTTCGATCCTTTTTGTGTCTGACGATACGCCACTGTACGTACATAGCACAGTGTGTCTCACAGTTCATCTGCGGATTCCACCTTTCGGCTCTTGTGCTACCATAAATTTGCACATACACGTACTTGTAGGAATATCTTTCTTGGATATACCTAAGAGTAGGGAGCCCTGGTAGCACAGTGGTTACATACTGGGCTGCCATCTGCAAAGTCAGCAGTTCAAAGCCACGGGCTGCTCCGAGGGAGAGCGATAGGGCTTTCTACTCCCGCAAAGAGTTAGTTTCAGCAGCTCACAGGGACAGCTGTACCTTGCTCTATGAGTTGTCATGACTGGACAACACTGAGTTTGGTTTCTTGCACTAGGAGTGGGATTGCGGACTCACATGGAAGTCTGTGTGTAACTGTTTTCAGTGCACTAGTTTCACAGCGGTAGACTAATTCAAGATAGTTTTGTTTTGATAGTCAAGTGTGCTATACATATTCATTTCAAAGATTCAACAGTGATTCCTATTGAGAAATATTCCAAAAGTAACTTCAGGTCATAATTCTTGGCTAGGTTGCTTTATACTTTATCAATTTGAAAAACGGATTACCAAAAAGTGTTTTAGAGCTCTGTAGTTTAGAAAATAATTATGTCAGGAGTTAGCATATGTATTTTTAAGTAAGTTTTGGACTACTGGTATATTTGAAATTTGTCACAGTATGATGTAGATTAATTTTTAAAAGTCATTGCCATCTGATCGATGACACCTATAGAAACCCTATAATAGAATCTCCCCATAGGATTTTGTGGCTATGACTCTTATGGAACCAGATGGCCATCGCGTTCTTTCATGGGGCAGCCGGTGGGCTCAAACCACTGACCTTACTGTTAGCAGCTGAGCACTTCAGCCGCTGCATCACCAAGCTCCTCAGTTTTCCATAATAAACTTACCAGAAATGTAGAAGACATAAGCCCAATCCATATAGAAGCATATCATTCCAGAAAGAGGAAGAGAAATGACTGTTCCAAGCTGTGCTCCTAGAAGACAACAAAAGAAACCCCTAGAAATCTTAGAGAGAAACCACTACCACCACCTGCTTAACAGATGATCTTGAACGAGAACAACTCCTCACATACTGTTGGAGCTGGATTACTCACTTATAAAGAACCCATTCTCTTAAAAGGCCTTATATTAGAAAAACCACAACATACATTTAGAGGGTAGCTCTGTTAGTTCTATCTAGGTAGCGACTGATTAATTTAGGAGCATTAATCAATTTAAGAGCCATTATAAAAACTTGTATATGCTCTATGGGCTACAAGTTCAAGTGTTTGGGGAAATACAATACACTGCAGGACACTTGATAAAATTAAAATAAAGTTTTAAATAACCTAATTTGTCCTCCCATCAATACAAACAGTTATTTCAGACAAATAATTAACAAAATATATTCTAACCACCAAATGCAACATGTTTTTGTAGGTGGACTGGGCACTACAATGGTGACTTAGACATCAAGTTTCAGTCTGGAGAGAGAGAGTCACACAAGCAATGCATTGTTATAGGTGATAAAGTGTTGTCACAGAGTAAGATCTTCAAATATGGGACCGGTGCCTTGTGACTCCCCTGGCTTCAACTAGAGTTACAAGCAGCAACATCTGAACAGGACTTTGAAGGTGGGTAGGATTCGGTAAACAAGGCAAGAAAGCCAATGTTGCATGAGATGTAACATCCTGAGCAATGGAAAGGAAGTAGGAATGCCCTCCGTGGGGGAGGAGAGGGGTGAAGCGATTAGGAGAAAAGAGGAGAGGAGGCTGGAAAAATAGTATTTACTCTATGACGGGCAGCATGCGGGAGGAAGTCATGTAGACTCTAGAGTCTTGGCTCTAGGCCAAAGAGTCTCGATTTTATTCAGTAGGTAAGAAGGAACTATGGATAATACCTGTCCTTGAAGGTATTATCAGACTTTTCATGAAACTGTCCATACAGCTTTAAGAACGGCCTTTTAAAAATATAAATCAGATCATGTCCATCCCTGATTAAAAACCTACGATGTCTCCCTATTGTATTTTATAAAATAAATAAACATCTACTTTACTTCTGATAGCCTGCAAGGCCTGCTACATAAGGCTCTTATTCCTGTAACCACATCTTGGGTCATATTGTTCTAAGCACCCATACTGATTTCTTTGGGCCTCAAAGTTATTTCATGCATTTGTACATGCTGTTCAGATTAGCTAGAATGCTCTTTGCTGGCTCTTGTCTATCCTTAATATTTTAGGATCATGAGGTGTTGACGGAATCAGGTAACAGGCACCAGAAGACTACAAACAAAGAACATTTGTTGATAATGAGTGGGGTCGGTGCAGAGACCCAAAACCCATCTGTAGACAATGGACATCCCCTCACAGAAAGGTCACAAGGAAGGGATGGGTCAGCCAGGGCGCAGTATAGCACTGATGAAACACACACTTTTCCTCTGGTTCCTTGAGACTTCCTCACTCCCCACTATCAGGGCCGCAGACCTGCCTTTCAGTTCTGGCTAGACATAGAGCATGTATAGATAAGAACTCCTGACAGATGGAATCCAGGTCAAATAAACCCCTCAGGTGCAGAAATAGGAGTAGCAATACCAGGAGGGTAAGGAGAAGGTGGGAGGGGGAACCAATTGCAACGATCAATGCATAATTTCTCCCACCAACCATCCCCCCCGAGGATGAACAACAGAAATGTGGGTCAAGGGAGACAGCGGTCGGTATAAGACATGAAAACAATAATAATGTAAGTTAACAAGGGGTCATGCGGGTGGGAAAAATGAGGGCTGATACTAAGGGCTCAAATAGAAAGTAAATGTTTGGAAAATGATGATGGCAATATATGCACAAATATGCTTGAAACAGTTGATGTATAGAATGTTACAAGAACTGTAAGAGTCCCCAATAAAATGATTAAAAAATAAATAAAAATTTAAAAGGTCAATGTAATGAGGGCTTTCTCAACGACTGTATCCAAAAGCAGTCAGACCTACAACAATTCATTCCGTTTTCTATAATTTCTGGTGGAACATCAGAGTTACAAATCACATATAAAGCTTATGTTATGTTACTAGCTTTTCTTTCTTAATGTGCTTTGTTTTGGTCATTGGTTTGTTGTTCTTTTGTTGTATATTGTTGCTTGGTTTGGCTCTGTCTTGTTTTGGTGCATGTTATTATCTTTGCAGGTCTGTCTAAACAAGATAGGCTGGATGAACAATCTGAAGGAGAAAACAACGGGACTGAGAGTTCCGGGGGGCGGAGGGAACATGGAACAGGGGAAGGTTGGGGGAAAGGTAGTGGTGTTAACAAACCCAGGGACAAGAGAACAACAAGTGATCTAAATCAGTGGTGAGGAGGGTGTAGGAGGCCTGGTAGGGCGTGATCAAGGGTAATGTAACAAAGAGGAATTACTGAAACCCAAATGAAGACTGAGCATGATAGTAGGACAAGAGGAAAGTCAAAGGAAATAGAGGAAAGAGCTGGGAGGCAAAGGGCATTTATAGAGGTCTACATAAAGGCATGTACGTATGCAAATATATTTATATATGAGGATGGGGAAATAGATCTATGTGCATATATTTACAGGTTTAGTATTAAGGTAACAGATGGACATTGGGCCTCCACTCAAGTAGTCCCTCAATGCAAGAATATGTTCTTCTATTAAATTGGCATTCTATGATGCTCACCCTCCCGACACAACCGCTGAAGACAAAGAGGGTGAACAACTAAATGTGGTGAAGAAAGCTGATGGTGCCCGGCTACCAAAAGATATAGTGTCTGGGGTCTTAAAGGCTTGAAGGTAAACAAGCGGTCATCTAGCTCAGAAGCAACAAAGCCCACATGGAAGACGCACACCAGCCTGTGTAATCACGAGGTGTCGAAGGGATCAGGTATCAGGCATCATCAGAACAGGGGATGTACACTGGGACAGATAGGAACTGGAAACACAGGGAATCCAGGGTGATGATCCCTTCAGGACCAGTGGTGTGAGTGGTGATACTGGGAGGGTGGGTTGGAAAGGGGGAACTGATTATAAGGATCTATATATGACCTCCTCCCTGGGGAATGTACAGCAGAAAAGTGGGTGACTGAAGGGAGACGTTGGACAGGGCAAGATATGACAAAATAATAATTTATAAATTATCAAGGGCTCATGAGGGAGGGGGAAATGGGGAGGGTGGGGAAAAAATGAGGAGCTGATGCCAGGGCTTAGCAAATGTTTTGAGAATGAGGGCAATGCATGTGCAAAGGTCCTTTACACAATTGATGTATGTATGGATTGTGATAAGAGTTGTATCAGCCCTCAATAAAATGATAAAAAAAGCTTATGTTATGTTATGTGCAGTTAAACAAGATGGCATACAAACATGTGGGAAAATAGATGTAGGAAGAGAAGTTCAAAGTTACGATATGCACATTAGAAGACTGACTTTGAAATCGTAATATAATACAAAAGTACTCAGTTTTCCAGGTGTTGAACTTTCTGTATATCAAAATCTGAACAGGCAATATCATTTGAAATAAATGATGGCAGAGGAGAAAAAATGACAGTCGTCAATGAAATCACATGACTATCGGCTGATGTATCAAAGAGGGAAACTAACCATCAAATGGGGAGGTACTCAACAGTATGTGATTCTGGAGCGTGGTAATGCCCCCACCCCCCGCCGCAGGGTGATAGATAAGGAAACAAATTGCAGCGAACGATCTTCGAGGAACAGTTGACTCACCTGCATATGAAATGCTCAGAAGCTTGCTTCTTTCCAGAGGGGGAGCCCAAGAAGACCACATGGCATGCATGGCTGGAAAGGTAACACCCTGATGGGGGAAAGGGCATTTCTGATGAAACACGGTAGCTTTCATGTTTGAAATTCAACAAAGTGTTTTGCTTCAAACTTGAGGTTCAAGAATTTTACGGACGAGAATCAGGCTCCAAGAAGCCAAATGTCTACAGTGTTAACTCAAACATCTGATTATGAAGGACTTCTGAATCCTGAATAAAGACGCGTGGATTCTGTGAACTGGCTTGAGGATTGCCAGGTGTGGATTACAGTAAGTCTTTGGGAATGTAATGAATGATAAGGGATTACTCTTAGAGATAAATTTATTTATTCAATTCGGATATTTATAGTCTGAATTTCCCCTGGTAATAACTGCCCATTACTGATGGGGAAGGGCAGCTGAGGTAAAGAGGCTCACAGAAACAGATGAGCAGACCCCACAGAACTGGAGAAAAACGTTTTCAGCGTATTCAAACTAGTGTGTTTACAGCATTCCTTACCTACTCCCTAATTGCAATCTTAGAAATATTAAGTTACCTTAAATGTCTGTTTCTTCATCTGTCTCAAAGAGATACTATTCTATATTTGTCATGATTGTTAATGGTTGCCACTGTGAAATTGGCCTGACTCATGGCCACTTTATGAACACTGGAACCAAACACTGCCATCTACATAATATGTGATGGATGGGACCATTGGGAGCCATATGGTTTTCACTGGCTAATTTCTGGAAGTAGAATGCCAGCACTTTCTTGCTGGCCTGGAAGTTCTGCTGAAACCTGTTCAGCATCAAAGCAACACACAAGACTTCACTGGGAGATGGGTGGTATCTGGGCATGAGGTAGCTGGGCATGTCAGGAACTGAACGCAAGTCCCCTTGGTGGAAGGGGAGAATTCTATCATTGAACTACCACTGCACCCATAGACAAATGGTAGCTCCTATCACTTTTAAGGAGCTCTGAGGGCGCAGTGGTTAAGTGCTAGGCTGCTAACCTAAAGGTTGTTGGTTCAATCCCACCAGCTACTCTAGTAAAATGTAGCTCTCTGCTTTGGAAACCCCATGGGGTCGCTCTACTCTGCTCTACAGGGTCAATGTGAGTTAGAATAAACTTGACAGCAATCAGCTTTTGTAGTTTACAATTATTGTTAATAGAGAGAAGAATTAAAACTTTAGTGTTTCATATTTTCTGTTGGGTCTTTCAAAAACAATGAAGGAAGAAAGAAACACCAAGGAAAGGCAAAGGCAATTTCGGCATCAGGGAAAATGAATTAAGAATTTGTATCAGAGTATCCACAGGATGAATCACTGCAGAATAAAACTTCAACACTTAGTAATGCCTGGAGAGATTAGGTTGTGGGAAACCTTGTTGCTAAACCTCAAGGTCAATGTAAATATCTTTAATGTTCATCACATGATAGGGATTAAAGATGCTGATCTAAGTTTATGGAAGAGGCAATATTCATGTGATACATATTGAGAATGGACAAACAAAAAGAATCTCAGAACAAACACAACTTAATTTTCCTTAGACATAAAATGGCCACTTGAGGTAGCAGTAATAAGATAAAGAACAGGCTACAACACTAAATTAGTACCATAGAGAGAGGAAATAACTAACATCTGGAAGCACTTCAGTAAGACGACTCAGTGACTGGATCAGAGAAAATATACTGTCAGTAAGCATATTTACGTATATTGTATTTCTAAACAGAGAAGACGAACCTGGGAAGAGCAAGGGCATGTCTGTCTGAAAGAGGAAAAGCTAACTTCATAGATCTCTGTTGGATGTGGACAAAATGGGAACACTCGTGTGAGTGATGATACTCCAAACACGGTCCTATCTGAGCTTCTGACTGCCCTGTGACTGAGGAGGGCGGGTTCTCATTCCACTCCAACGGTGATGGCACTGCTCTCTTGAGGCTAGCACGCATCTACGGTTTCACTGCTTCCAACACAGCAGGATGCAGCACTACCTAAAATGGCCTTCCTGCTGCATGTGCACTGCACTGAGCACCTGCAGAGGTCACCATCTGCTTTGGGTCTCACAAAGGCGAGAGAGCAAACTTGGCATCTGGGCTTCACAGGAAGAAGTTCAGAGTTAGAAAAAAAGGAAAGGGGAGGGAGGGGGCAAAAGGGAGCTAATAACAAGGAGTACAAAAAAGGAAGAAAATTGATTGTGGTAATGACTGTACAACTCTTCTTGTTATGCCTTAACTATTGGATTATATGATATGTGGGTTATGTCTCTTAAAAATGCAGGGCAAAAATAAAAGGTAATGAGACCATTCTATAAAGAGGGAGCTACATGTGATGAACTGTAGAATGCAAAAGGGAAGTGGAAAAAGATAAGGAACTAAATTTTAAAAATAATAAAGATCATAGGAGGAGGGAAAAAAATAACCCCCCAAACCCACTGTAACTCAGCTGATTCTGACTCAGAGTGACCCAATGGACAGAGGAGAACTGGTTCCCAAGGCTGCAATCATCTGCAGTGAACCAGCACGCTCTAATAATTTGCCTTTTGGTTAGCAGCCTTGCACGTAACTGTTTTAACACTTGGCTTCTTTCTCCCCCCGTGTGTGTGCGAGGGTGTGTGTGTTTAATTGATCATTTTGTTGGGGACTCTTACAGATTATAACAATCCATAATTCAATTACATCAGGTGAACTTGTACAGATGCTGCCATCATTTTCAAAACATTTTCTAATTGAGCCCTTGATATCAGCTCCATTTTATTTTCTCTCTCCCCACCCTACCACCCTTGTGAACCCTTAATAAATTATATATCATTATTAATTTCATATCTTACACCAGCCAATGTATTCCCTCACCCTCAGTTCTGTTATTCGTCCCCCTCAAGGGGGGTTATGCATCCATCAATGCTGTCAGTTTCCCCTTCCCTTCCGCACATGGAGTCGTTACGCCCACTTACTGTTTCTGAGGGGTTTATCTATCCTGGATTCCGTGTCAGAATAGCTATTATCTGTGCAAATGTGCATATGCTGGTCTAACGGGATCTGTGAGGTCTAACTGGGACCATGATAGTGGGGGAGGAAACATTAAAGAACTAGAGGAATTTTGTGTGTTCTTTCAGTGCTATACTGCACCTTGGATGAGTATTCCCTTCCATGCGTCCCTTCTTTGAGGGATTTTCTGGTTATCAACAGATGGGCTTTGGGTCTCCATTCTGACCCCTCTCCTTCACAACCATATGATTGGTTGTTTTTGATCTTCTGATACCTGATCCTGTCAACACCTCGTGATCGCACAGGCTGGGCTTTGTTGCTTCTGAGCTTCTTCCATGTGGGCTTTGTTGCTTCTGAGCTACATGGCCGCTTGTTTAACTTCAAGCCTTTAAGACCCCAGACACTATATCTTTTGATAGCCGGGCACCATCAGCCTTCTTCACCACATTTGCTTATGCACCCAATTGTCTTCAGCAATTGTGTAGGGAAGGTGAATGTCTCACAGTACCACGTTATTAGAACAAAGTGTTCTTATGTTGAGGGAAGACTTAAGTAGAGACCCAAAGTCCATCTGTTACGTTAGTGCATTACCATATAAATATATATAGATAGTCCGATACACTGGGCGACTTCTTAAGAGGAGGGAAAGGAGAGAGAAAAATAACTAACAATCCTAAAAGTAGCAGCAAGGATGAAAGAAGCCGAGGACTCGCGTTGTGTGAAATAGCAGTTTTAAATTAGGGCACCACAAAAAGGAACGGACATATGGTAACTAGAGTGGAAGTTCCACAAATAAGAGCAAATTAAAAGCAGGGCAATTTGACAGTCTAATGCTTGAACTGTGTTTCAGACCTGGGCCATCAACACACTGGGGCAAAAGCACAGGACGTAAGGATGCCCATCTTACTGGTATACTCGTGGTCTTGCATCTCTACCTCTGACTTTCCCCAGTTCTGGCTTTTGGAAAGGTTTTCTGTATTCTAAGTGGAGCATCACATTCTGGGGCACTTGTACTTGACACCTTAATAACCACAAACAAGACCCAGCCAGGTTATTTCCTAGCCAGTCCTTCTACTAATGAAAAAAGTAAGTCGCTATTATCGTTCAGTGTTATTTTGGGGCTTATATTCATACCAAAGATCTTGAAGAAGAAGAAGAGAGACTTGGGTAAGATGTAAAAGAGAAGCGTCACTAATAAATTACCTCTCCTAGTCCTTCAAGGGTCCGGACTGCAATGAGATACCCAACTCCTAAATCTGCAGCGAGGGGGGTGAACAGAGTGAAGACCGCAGTGCCAAGGACTCCGAAGCCTAACAGCAGTTTGCCCCCCACTCTTCTGGCAATATAGCCTCCAGGGATCTGTGTGACGATGTAGCCATAAAAAAAAGAACCCAGAATCCAGCCTTGGGTTTCTGCATCCCACTGGTACTGTTTACCCTAGAAGGAGAGAGGGAAACATGAACAAAGAAAAAACAAAACAAAAAGAAAACACAACCTTTTAAGATACTGACTTACCAGCTCCTCCCTCTCATGAGTATATACATACAAATACAACTTGGGATCACTGTTTTATTTTAATTTTTTAAAAATGTTAAAATTGTAAATTAGGTAGGGGTTTACATTCAGATCAACCCTGCAGTCAACAGTGCAAATCACTAGTCAACCTGCCCAGTATCCCCCCGAGCTGCTGCCCAGCACCCTCCCGAATGACTGTCGTAGATGGGGGGACAAGCACATGCTCAGGCAGCAAGCCGATCGCCAGCATGTGGACACGCAGGGAAGTGAATCACAGTCAGGAAGGTAACAATTTGCTTTTTAAGGAAACTATACTATAGCATAAGTTATAAATGATTTGGACTTAATTAAAAAAAGAACAGGTTTAATTCAGAAGGCTATTAAACAGTATACTGCAGAGGTTGAACCAGTCTTTAGTTAGACAGGCCTGTTTAAGCCCAGCTCTGCTGCATTTCTGGGAAGAAACTGAAAAGCGCACATTGAATAAGGCCTGACACAAAGTAAGTGTTCACGCGGTACAGATTCTAGTATGTAAGCATGTGCACATCGAGTTGTGGGATTACAGAGGGCACTATGCATGGAAAAGCAAAAGGTCATTAAAAGGACAGGAAAGAAAAAAGAGACCTGGATGGATGCCAAAGAGACTCTATATTTTGATCTTTAACATTCAGTAGAATGTTAACAAAAGCTATGACATAAAAGAACGCAACAGCAGACTTCAAAGAGCAGTTCGAGATGACAGAGTATTTTAATGAAATACATAAAGACCTGCAGAGAAGAACACGGTTGATATTGCGCAAGCTAAAAGACCTGAAGAAGGCCAACAGGTGTGAGAGGGAGAGTAGAAGGATCTCCATGAATCTACACAGGAGTGGCAGAGGTTATTTGTCTAAGTGTATTTACATTGCTGCAAATATATCCACGAATGTGGTGGAGCACAGGGGTGGGGGGAGCTAGGAAAGCTTTTTAGACATAACCAAACATCTTGAGGAGATGAGTTGCTGGCTCGGGCTGGTGGTGGTTGTGGGGGATCAAGATCAGTCTCAGGTGCCACCAAGTTCAACAGGCCTAAAATAGTCCACAGAGTCAATGTTCTACAGACTACCTTTGTGAGTAGCCATTAGGGTTTTTAAAAAAATCATTTTATTAGGGGCTCATACAACCCTTATCACAATCCAGGACTTGAAGCATTTACTGATGAAGATCAAAGACAACAGTCTTAAGTAAGGATTACTCCTCAACACAAAGTAAACAAAAATCTTCACAAGTGAACCAACAGACGCTCTATGATAAACAGGGAAAAGAGTGACGTTGTCAGAGTTCTAATTTTACTCGGACCCACAATCACTGCCCATGGCAGGATATCAGAGGACATAGCTTATTGGTCAAGTCTGCTTCAAAAGATCTCTTTAAAATGTTAAAAGCGGAGCTGTCACTTTGAGGGCTAAGAATTTCCTGATTCAGATCAAGGTATTTTCAATTATTTCATATGCACATGAAAGCTAGACGATGAATAAGGAAGATGGAAGAAAACCAATGTCTTTGAATTGTGGTGCTGGCGAAGAATATTACATACACCATGAACTGCAAGAGGAGTGAACAAACGGGTATTGATAGAAATGTTCCTTATATGTAATTGAGGACGGTGAGGCTTGCTTCACGTATCTTGGACACGTCATTAGGAGGGATCAGTCCCTGGAGAAAGACGTCATGCTAAGGAAAGCAGAGGGTCAGGTAAAGGAGGAAGAGCCTCGAGGGGAGGGATCAACACAGCGGCTCCAACAGTGGCCTCAAACGGAAGAAGGGTGCGGAGGATGGCACATGCCTGAGCAGGGTTGTTCTGCTGAATGCACAAATGAACGGTATGGATGACGCATAAGGACAAGACTTAGATGTTAGACCTTAGACTATTCGGGTTGTAGTTACACTAAAAAAGAACCGGGGTAACACAATGGGTTAAACAATGGGCTGCTAAGCACCGGGTCATCAGTTCAAATTTACTAGCTGCTTTGAGAGAGAACTATGGCATTGTCTGATCCTGTATAGTTTCATAGTCTTGAATCCCCTACAGTCTGAGTGGAAATGAAGACAAGGAGTTGAAATAGACTTAACGGCAATAAGGTTGGTTGGTTTGGGTTTATAATTCCTCCAGGGTGAAAGACAATTTCCTGAAAGTCCCAGGGAAGGCTCATTCAAGAGCGATTTAGTTCCCTCATAATGACTAAACATGGATGAAAGTATAGTGGACCCACGAACAGGGCATTTTTAAAGAGTGCAAAACCCAACACTTACCTTTTTCTTCCGAGTAGAGGAACACACAGCGGCGTAGGCCAGGCGGCTTCACTAGCTTCGGTGAACTGGCACCATCAAGGCATACGTACATTTTGGACAAGGAAACCTTAAGAAGTCAGCCAGCTCTAATGTTTCCACGCTACAGCTGACACTGACGGTGGCCTGCCACCGTCACTCAGCAGGTCAAACACCTGTCAGATCATAGCCCTATCGTCATTACTTAGCAGAACAGAAAACCATCCAATTTACTATGCCTAACAGGTTGTTCCAAATCCTCTGCCAAGAGAGTCTGTTGACACAGGGCCGGAGAAGTACTTCCTAAAGGGCTCATGCTGCGTGACAGCAGAGCAGCCTAGCTACAGTTACGGGTTCTTGCCCAACAGCTCTAGGAAAACACAAGATGAAAGTGACGCAGAGTAAGAAGGGACAAAGTGTTCATGGTATTTAGGGCATGAAGAGACACGATGCAAAATTTTTACTTGTACTTAAGAATACTTGAGAAAAGCACCAGCACCTACCTGTGGATCATGAACTTTTTTGGGAAGAGAATGCTCTGGACATTCATGGGAAGTGCTGTTGTCCTCTGAAGTTGTATTTGAGTGTATCATAGCCACTAAGGCAACACTCAGGTTCACACGTAATGCGTAGACAATGAAGAAACCCAAACAGGCCAAGACCGCCAGGTTGTAACGGGCAGAGCAGCAGCCCGGAGCTGAAACAAAGATGGCAGGAAACTTTCATCGAAAGCTAGAGGACATTATTGTCTAAATTACTCAAGACAGGTGCGTTTTCACAAGTGTGCAAATTAATAAACCACGACTATTTTCCTGAGAATAACTTTGAAAACATTTATCAAAAATAATTCATTCACCAGACCTAAAGTTTTTCATAAACGCTTTCCCATGAGAGTTCATTACAATAGAGGTCAGCATATTGTCAACTCTGCTCAGAAAAATCTCCAGGCCAGTCAAAGTGAACACTCCCTGGCAGAGGCTCAAGATCTGTCCTGGGAAGAGTCGGCTGGAAGATTTGATTGAATGGCATCATTGTCCCTGAAAAATTACATGAAAGCATGGTCAATAAGGACTCAGAAACTCACTGTGCCACAGTATATACAGTACTGGCTCTAGGTTAGGACAATGAGCCCTGGGGGTGCTGTGGGTCAGGCACTGAGCTGCTAACCGTAAGGTTAATGGTTCAAACCCACTAGCTGTTCCAGGGACAAAGGATGAGACTCGATGTCTCCCATAAAGATGTGTAGTGTTGGACACACTGTCTAGGGTCAGTATAAGTGGGAATGTATTTGATGGCAGTGGGCTTCGGTTTTTGTTATAAGGGAGCAAAGGAACCCTGGTAGCGCAATAGTTAAGTGCGAAGTTGCTAACTGAAAGGCGGGCAGTTTGAACCCATCGGCTCCTATAAAGGTTACAGCCTGTGGAGCTGATCTACTCTGTTCTGAAAGAATCAACTGAGACATACAACAATAAGAAGACTTCAGTCATTGTGAATCATCGTGATTAACAAACAGACAAGGCAAAAACCACAAATCATCATGTCAATCCGGACTCCAGGGGGCCCACGTGTTAGCGGAGGAGACTGGTGAGAGACCGCAGGCTTTCTTGCTTGTTCTCTTGATGCAAACAGATGGCTGGGTCCTCTCCTGAAGCATTGCTGGGTACGTCTCAACTGCCAAACTCTGGTTTAGTTAAGGGAGTGTAAACTATTTGTGCCCCAGGGACCTGGAGAATAGGCATTTAGGTGATTTGTTTGAAACTGAAGTTATTCTCTCATTTGTGAAAAGTTGGGAACTGAGAAAAGATGGTGAGAAGTTGTTGAAGAGCGTGAGGCTCCCAGCACACCAGAAAGGCTCCTAAGGGAGTAAATGCCTGTCCGGCTGCCCTAGTTCGTGTCCACAAAGCCACACACACTTGTGCTCAGAGCAGGACATGAGAAAGCAGTTAGTGGAACTGATACAGTGGAGGACAAGTGACAGGCCATGATTCTGACCCAGATAAGAACCTACACACAGAGTTAATGGTTGAGGTCTCCAGCTGTCTGCCCGGTTGTTGAACCATGGTGGCTTGGGTGTGGTTATGATGCTCACAGTTATGCCTCTGGTATTTCAGATACCAACAAGGTCACCCATAGAGCACAGGTTCCAGTGAAGTCTCTAGACCACACAGATGAGGAAGAAAGGCCTGTTTATATCTTCACAGGGAAAGAGGGACTAGACTTCAACCCTGTGTTCCGGGATGTGAATGCAACATACCAGCATGAAGCAGGGAACCAGTAGAGAGGTCTCAGGGGCTGGCTGCAATCCCAACTACGTGGATAGCTGCCCCTTCCCACAGAATAATTTACGTTAGAGGGCAGCACTGAAGCTGCAGCTTGGGAAGAGGGGCATGTCGGATAAGATCACACGGGAGAAATGAAAAGGGATGGAGAGGGAGAAGAGGACATGCTGGCTCACCAAGCCCCAAAGACGATGGTCCTACTCAGAGCAGATAACGCATGGGGAGGATAGTAGGGCCAGCCCCACCACGGGACATGGCGTCCCTCACTGAACCATGACACTGCCGGGGGCAGCACAGGAGACACGGTGTGGGAATAGTGCACAGTCTGGCCCCATCGTGCTGGGGCGAGGCACTGAGGGCATGCAGCAGAGCAACAGGGGGAGCAGTGATGAATTCCCCAGGGAATACCAAAAATAAAGACTTTGGAGACAGAGTGTGGCACCCCATTAGACTCGACTGGAAAACACTCGGAAAGGCCAACCAACAGACCTTGAATTATTTATAGGCTTTTCCATTTTTGTCAGTGGCTTTCTTTTTGTTATTTTGTTTTTTGTTGGTGGTGTTATTGTTTTGTTGGTTTTGACTTTCTTTGTTGTTTTATTTGGGTTTGCCTGTTTTTGCAATTAGTGTATTTGCATATCTATCTAGATAGGCTAGGCGGGATAAATAATTTGGAGATCAAAAGAACGGAACCAATAGTTCTGGGGGGATATGAGAGAAGGGGAGGTGGGAGAAAGGAAGGCAGGGGAAAAACCAATCCAGGGACAAGGAAACAACAAGTGAACCAAAATTAATGGGAAGAAGGTCGTAGGATGCCTAGTGGGGCTTAATCATGTGCAATGTAGCAGCGAGGAATTACTAAAGCCGAATGGAGGCCAAATATGATGGTGGGACAAAAGGAAAGTAAAAGAAAATAGAGGAAAGAACCAGGAGGCAAAGGACATTTATAGAGGCCTAAATAGAGGCATGTACATATGTAAATATATATAATGAGAGGGAAATAGAACTATGTACTCATATCTATATGTTAAGAATCAAGGTTGCAGATGGACATTGGGCCTCGACTCAAGTATTCTCTCAACACAAGAATACTTTGTTCTAACAATCTGGCTTTCTGTGATGCTCACCTTCCTGACATGATCGCTAAAGACAAAATGGGTGCATGAGCAAATGTGGTGGAAAAGCTGATGGTGCCCGCCTATCAAAAGATACATCTTCTTAAAAGCTTGAAGATAAACAAGCAGCCATCTAGCAGGGAAGCAACAAAGGCCACATGGAAGAAGCACACCAGCCTTTGTGATCATGAGGTATCCATGGGATCAGGTCTCCAGCATCTAAGACTCCGAACAAAACCATAACCAAGGTGAATGGGGGAAGGTGATGGAATGGAGACCCAACAATGCCCACCTGTATATCATCAATGAAACACAACTTTCCTCTAGTTCTTTGGTGCTTCCTTTACCCCACTATCATGACCTCAACTCTACCTTACAAATCTGATTAGACCAGAGCATGCACACTGCTACAGATAAGAGTCCGCAATAGGGAATCCAGGGTAGATAAACCCCTCTGGGACAACAAGGAGAGTACAGATACCAGAAGGATTAGGAGAGAGGAGGAGAAAGGGGAAACTGATGACAAGGATTAACCTAGAACCCCCTCCCAGGGGGACAAATAATGGAAAAGTGGGTGAGGGGCAATGGAGGATGAGGTAAAATATGGAAATAACAATCTATAACATCAAGGGTTCTTGAGGGAGGGCATATGGGGGAGGGAGGGAGAAGAAATGGGGAGCTGATATCAGGGGCTAAAGTAGATGCTTTGTAAATGATGATGGCAACATATGTGCAAATGTACTTGGCACACTGGATGAATGTATGGATTGCGATAAGAGATGTAAGAGCCCCCGATAAAAGTATTTAAAAAAACAACCCCCTACCCAAAAAACTCCAGCAGTTACTGTCAAGTAAATTAAGGCTCATGGTGGTCTCTGTGTCTAACACAGTCGAACAGTGCTCTATAGGTTTTCCAACCTTAGATTTTTCAGAAATAGATCACTAGACCTTTCTTATTAGGCACCCGGGGTAAACACAGACCTATATCTGACCTTTCTGTGGGCAGCTGAGGTGTTATTACACCCCCAGCCCTCCACAATGGGTTAAATTACTAAGAAGAAAATTGAAATCTGAGAGGTACTGATTCTTACCAATACTAAAGAAATATCATCATTTTAGCTCTCTCTTAATAAACACTGTGCATAATTTAAAACCATGTCTCCTATCTATAGCAGGGTAAAAGGTGACTTTTACATTGCTTAGGGATCAAGTAAAAATGATTAAGCATTTTTCAAATAGGAATTTCTCAAATACAACACAAAGGTGGCAGTGCTGCATTGAGGAATCAGACAGGAATAAAATTCAATCACCACTTATAAAAGCAGCAGTTAAGAAATCAAATGACCTACTGCATTGGGCAAATCTGCTGCAAAAACAAAAACTCTTTAAAGTTTTAAAAAGCAAAGACGTCACTCTGAAGACTAAAAGGCATCTGATTCAAACCATGGTATTTTCACTTGCCTTACACGCATGTGTAAACTGGACAACGAATAAAGAAGAGGGACTTGATGCTTTGAATTTCAGTGTTGGCAAAGAATACAGAATATGCCATGGACTGCCCAAAGGAGGAACAAATCTGTCTGGGTGGAAGTACAGTCAGAATACTCCTTAGAAACGAATTTGACGAGACTTTGGCTCATGACCTCAAGAGCCCAGTCCCTGGAGAAGGTCATTATGCTGGATCAAATAGAGGGTCAGCAAGAAAGAGGAAGATCCTTAATGAGATGGATGGACTCAATGGCTGCAGCAATGGACTTGAACATAGCAAACACTGTGAGGATGCTGTAGGACTGGGCAGTGGTTTGCTCTGTTGTACATAGGGCTGATGTGCTTCGGAATCGACTCAGTTGCACCGAATAACAACAGCAGTCCTTCACAAGGCTACAATCACGTGCAATCTCTTAAATTACCTAACCTTTTGGTGAGTTGCTTCAGTATAAGAGAAGCTCCACTAAATGGCTGTCTCTAGTCCTATAGTTCGAAACCACCAGCAAGCTCCTCAGGAAAGAGAGGGGCTTTCTACTCCTGTAATACCCACAGGCACAGAAACCTAGAGGGACAGTTCTATCCTGTCCTAAAGGGTCATCAAGAGTCAGCAGGGACTCAATGGCCATGAGTTAAGGTCTTCTACTGCTATAAAATTTCATGACTACAACATATCATCAGCGTTTCTTTTCTGAAAATTATAAAACTAGAAATTCAAGCATAAAGTATAGGCAATTTCACACTGGATTGATCAGAAACAAATATGACAGGCAACTAAAATGCATGCAAATATGGGAAAGGGAAGTTTCATGAGCTGTGAAATATTTACTCTTCCAGTCACAAAATCTTTAAAAAAAAAACAAACCCCAAAACCTCTGGATAGAAAGATTTTAAAAATGTTTTTAAAAAAACAAATTTTCTGGTAGTGGACTGGCTTCGGGCTTCTGCTCATACCCTCCCTTAATGCAAGAACACTTTGTTCTAACAAACTGGCATTTTGTGAAACTCCCCTTCCCAGCACAATCGCTGAAGACAAAATGGGTGCATAAGCAACTGTGGTGAAGAAAGTTGATGGAGCCCGGCTATCCAAAGATAGTGTCTAGAGTCTTAAAGACTTGAAGATAAACAAGCAGCCATCTAGCAGAGAAGCAAAAAGCCCACATGGAAGAAGCACACCTGCCTGCGCGATTATGAGGTGTTGTTGGGACCAGGCAACAGGTATCAGAAGACCCAAAACAAACAAACAAAAAACATGTTGTGAATGACGGGGGTTGGAGCAGAGACCCAAAGCCCATCTGTAGACAATGGGGCATCCACAAGGAATGGATGAGTCAACCAAGGTAGAGTAACGCACTTATGACAAACTTATGACAAACAATATTCCTTGAGGCTTCCGCACCCCCCACTCTCATGACTCCAGTACTGCCTTTCACTGAGGGCTAGACTGAAGCATGTGAACAGATACAGATAAGAGATAAGAGCTCATGACACATGGAATCCAGGAACAGGATTGGGAGTAGGTAGGAGAAATGTTGGGAGAGGAGGGGAGGAAGGGGGAACAGATCGCAATGATCGACAGACACACTCTCCAGGGGGATGAACAACAGAAACTGTGGGGGAAGGGAGACAGCGGTTGGTGTAAGATATAATAATAATAATTTACAATTTATCAAGGGGTTGCAAGGGTGAGGGGAGGAGGGAAAAAAGAGGAGCTGATGCCAAGGGCTCAATAGAAAGTAAATGTCTAGAAAATAATGATGGTAACATATGTACAAATATGCTTGCTACAACTGATGTATGGATTGTTATAAGATCTGTAAGAGCCCCCATTACAATGATATTTTAATGTGGAAAAAAAACTCATTTCTTTAAACTTGTAAGCAGAGTTTACAAAATATAATTTAATCTTAAAAAACAAGACCAACTAAGAGCAACCTTGTTCCCCTACACAAAAAAATCCCACCCCCCAAACCACCACCAAACTCCCTGTCATGGAGTCAGTTTTGAGTCATGGCAACCCCATAGGGCAGAGCAGAACTAGTGCTGTGGGGTTCTGAGACGGTAAGTCTTTATGAGAGAAGAGAGCTTCATCTCTGTCCCTCAGACCGGCTGGTGGTTTAGAGTTGCCGACCTTGGGGTTAGTGGCCCATTATCCACTACAGCAGTAGGGCTTCCCTTACACATCGTCCATATGGCTAAGACGAGGAATTCCCCTGAGAGGCAACTAAGATCTCTGCCACCTTCTGTGGTTAGTTAACCATCATTGTCTTTTCCATCTCTTTTCTCCCATACTTCTTCTCTCGCCCTTGTTTCGTACCAGCTTAAGTGGGCCAAAATGTAAACTATTGTTGACTAATGCAATAGCCTGCAAATGCAGGCTTCACCTTTATAAGAACATTTCCACATTTTAAATAGAAAAGAGAATGCGGTTGCTATTTCTATTTCACTTGCTCTCTAGTGGGTATGGAAAGGGCAAAACTAAGGGAAATGACCTTAATGCAGATACCCCAAGCCAGGAATAACAAGGCTGATGTGACTCAAGCAGGGATTGTCTATAAAAGGAATATTATGAGCAAATTCCCCCTCCCCAACACTTTTGTTGAGGTATAATTCACATATAAGAAAACACACCTGTTTTAAGTAGTTAGATAAATGTTGAAAATTCATGCATGTGTTTATCCCAATCAAAATATTTTGTGATTTTTTTTGGATGAACTTGTTTATTACTGAAGATTCCTGGTCTATTTCAATTTTATTTTCCTCTTTTTTTTTCTCAAGCCACTCAGACCACTATTTAGATTTGAGGGATAAAGAATCTGGAGGGATATTTTTTAAAAAAGAAACATAAAAAAATATATTTATGCAGCCCATCTCAAGAAATGAAGTCAACAACAATATCCTGCTAAAACTTTCATAGATGTGGTTCTTTCTCCCATTCCTCCTCCCTCCCTCTTCAAGCCCAATCAAAATAGCACAAAGTGTGCTACTGGCCCTTTGTCATCAGTTCCCTCCTACTCACAGCTTCCAGGCAACCTCTGGTCTATTGTTACAGATTAATTTTTAATGAAAAAAATTCATTCCAGAACTTCAGATTAATAAGACCTTACTATGGTGGCTTTTTGGCCAGCATTTTTGATATTTCTACGTTCTTTTGTGAATAGGAGTAGTTTGTTCCCTTTATTACTGAATAAAATTTGATTATATGCATAAATCTCAATTTGTCCATTCTCCTGTTGATGGAGATCTAGTTGTTTCTAGCTTTCTACAGTTATTAATAGAATACCCATAAATATGGTAAGGCCATACCATAATGTTTGTTTAGTTTTACAAGAAGTTCTCCAGTCAACCCCCTTAATGCTAAGTATTGTCTGTGAGTCTGTTTGGACACTGCAATGGATTATTGAACCAGCAGAGTAGTAGAGGGCTGGGAGGCATCACTGGTGTCAGAATCGGCAAAGATGAACAGAGGGTTAAAGGCACATGTGACTCCTGTCTCCACACACCTTTGACACAAAGAAAAACTAGACTATAAATCAAAGGATGGGAAAAACGATCCCTAGCAAATGGCAATCAAACAAAAGCAGGCATGGCAATATCAACTTCTGATAAAAAAGACTTTAAGATAAAAATCTAGCATAAGAGATTGGAAAGGGCATTATATAGTGGCTAAAGGGTTACCTGAAAAAAGAGGACATAACCATCATACATATCTATGTAGCCAATGAAATAGTCTCAAAATATAGAAACCAAATTCTAGCAGTATTGAGAAAGAATAAGTGACCTCTATAATCATAGTGGGAGACTTGAAGACACCATTTTTAATGAAGGTCAGAACAGTGAAAAGGCTCAATAAAAACACATAAGAACTAAACAACACAATCAACCAGCTTGACCTCATAGGCATTTACAGAACACTCCAGCCAATGAAAGCAAAATACACATGATTTTTCAGCCCTCATAGAACATTTCCCAGAACAGGTCATATGTTAGCTCACCAAACAAGTCTTAATAAATTTAAAAACATTGGAATACTACAAAGTATCTTCTCAGATCACAATGGTATAAGCAATAAGGCTTACGGGGGTGGGGTGCGGGTGGAATCAAATACAGCTCTTCTTCCCTGAGAAGCCTGATATAATCTGCCAAAATGGTTCACTACTCACTTGACCCAGAAAACCCTACAAAATCATGCAAATCAAGAGGGTGGAATTTCTGGTCCATTTTAAGAACCTCCGTGCCCAGGTTATCAAGGAAAGCCACCAAATATTTGAATGATGTCACTCTGCAGAAGCAGTGTGTGCCCTTCTGACGTTACAGTGGTGGCATTGGTAGGTGTATCCAGGCCAAACAGTGCTGGTGAACTCTGGGTTGGTGGCCCAAAAAGAGTGCTGAATTTTTTGCTGTCCATGCTTAAAAATGCAGAGTCATGCTGAACTTAAGAGTTCAGATGTGGATTCTCTGGTCATTGAGCACATCGAGGTGAACAAAGCCCCTCAGAGGTACGGTGGACTAACAGAGCGCATCGTTGGATCAGCCCATCCATGAGCTCCCCCTGCCACATTGAAATGATTCTGACTGAAAAGGAACACATTGTGCCTAACCCAGAAGAGGAGGTTGCACAGAAGAGAAAACCATCCCAGAAGTGAAGAAACAAAAATTTATGGCTTGGGAGTAAATTAAGCTTAAAATGAAAGTTACACAGACAGGAAAAAAAATCAATTACGTGGAAAATGAATAACACACGACTAAAAACTAATAGGGGAGACCTGACGGCACAGGGGTTATGAGTTGGGCTGCTAACTGCAATGTTAGTAGTTTGAAGTCACCAGTCACTCACTGTGAGAAAGGCAGGGCTTTCTACTCCTGTAAAGAATCTGTCTCAGAAAATCACAGGGCAATTCTACCTGTCCTATAGGGTCACCGTGAGTTGGAAACAACTTGATTGCAATGAATTTGGTTTAAAAACTACTTGACACTAGAAGAAATAAAAAACAAAAAAATCTTGGAGTCAAATGAGAATCAAAACGTAACAAAACCTTTGGGTCATAGAAAAAGCAGAGCTTAGAAGGCAACTCATAACAATAAATGTACACATCAAAAAGGAAGAAAAAAATCAATACCTTAGGCCAATATCTCCCAACAGTTAAGAATATGCCTACGCCACTGAAGAAATTATAAAGATTAGAACATAAATAAATAAAACAAAACAATAAATTCAGTAAAACAAGAGTTGGGGCAAGGAGGGCAGAGAATGCCTGATGGGGTTTGATCAAGGGCAGTGTAGCTGAGAGAAATTATTGAGAGCTGAATGAAGGTCGAACATGACAGTGGGACAAGAGGAAAGTAAAAGGAAATAGAGGAAAGAACTAAGAGGCAAAACACATTTATAGAGGTATAAATATAAGTATGTACATATTAAATATATTAATATATAATGATAGGGATATAGGCCCATGTACATATATTTATATGTTAAGTATTAAGGAAGCAGACAGGCACTGGGCCTCTACTCAAGTTTTCCCTCAACACAAGAACACTTTGTTCTAATAATCTGGCATTCTGTGATGCTCATCTTCCCAACCCAATCTGTAAAGACAAAATGGGTGCATAAGTAAATGTGGTGAAGAAAGCTGATGGTGCCTGGCTATCAAAAGATGTAACATCTGGGGTCTTAAAGGATTGAAGTTAAATAAGTGGTGGTGTAGCAGGGAAGCAACAAAGCCCACATGGAAGAAGCACACCAGGTTGTGTGACCACAAAGTATCGACAGGATCAGGTATCAGGAGGCCAAAAACATATAGATGTGAGCAGAGGGGAGGTCAGAGTAGAGACCCAAAGTCCATCTGTAGACAACTGGACATCACCTTACAGAAGGGTCACAAGGAAGGGACAAGCCAGCCAGAATGCAGTATAGCACTGATGAAACACATAACATTCATTTAGCTCTTTAATGCTTCCTCCTCCCCACTATCAGGACCCCAGTTCTACCTTACAAACCGGCTAGACCAGAGCACATACACTGGTACAGATAAGAGCTTTTGACACATGGAACCCAGGACAGATAAACGCCCCTAGTAACAGTAATAGAAGTCGTGATACCATGAGGGTAGGGGGAAGGTGTGGGGAGAAAAGGGGAACTGATCACAAGGATTGATGCATAACCCCTCCCACCCCCAGGGGGACGAACAACAGAAATGCTGGAAGGGACACAGCAGACGGTAAGCTATGAAAATAATAATAACTTGTAATTTATCAAGGGTTCACAGGGTGGGAAAAAAGAAGTACAAATACCAAGGGTTCAAGTAGAAAGAAAGGGATAATGGTAAGATATATACATATGTACTCGATACAATGGATGAATGGATTGTTGTAAGAGTTGTAAGAGCCCCCAATAAAATGATTTATAAAAAATCAAAATTGGGTCTAGGGTAGATGAGTCAGTCAGGGTGCGATGTAGCACCGATGACGAATACAGCTTTCCCCCAGATCCTGGATGCTTCCTCCCCCGCAACTACCATGATCCGAATTCTACCTTGCAAGTCTGGATAGAGCAGAGGTTGTACACTGGTGCAGATAGGAGCTGGAGGCACAGGGAATCCAGGGTGGATGATACCTTCAGGACCAGGGGTGTGAGGGGTGATACTGGGAGAGTAGAAGGTAGGCGGTTTGGAAAGGGGGAACCGATTACAAGGATCTACATGTGACCTCCCTGGGGGGCGGACAACAGAGAAGGGGGTGAAGGGAGACGACGGATAGGGGAAGATATGACAAAATAATAATCTATAAATTATCAAGGGCTCATGAGGGAGGGGGGAGCGGGGAGGGAGGGGGAAAAAAGAGGACTTTATGCAAAGGGCTTAAGTGGAGAGCAAATGCTTTGAGAATGATGAGGGCAAAGAATGTATAGATGTGCTTTATACAATTGATGTATGTATATGTATGGATTGTGATAAGAGTTGTATGAGCCCCTAATAAAATGTTTAAAAAAAACAAAAACGCCAAAACCAAAAAAGCACGAAGTTGTTTCTTTGACAGAATTAGTAAAACCAACAAACCACTGGAAAATCTAACAAAGGAAAAGAGGAAAAACGAAAATAACACGAATAAGATGAAAGGGGCAACATCACAAAAGAACCAACAGAAATTAAAAGGATAATTATAAAATACTATAAAAAGCATACTCCTACATATAAACAAATTTCTAGAAACACACTATCTACCTAAAGTATCAAGGACAGAAGTAAAAAGAAGGAACGGGCACATAACAAAAGAAACTGATCAAGCAGTCGAAAACCCTCCAAACAAAACAAAGTCTCTGCTCAGACTGCATCACTGGTGAATGTTACTAAATATTCAGAGAAGAGCTGACACTACTTTTACTCAAACTAATCCAGCATGCAGAAAACGATGACAATTTCCCAAATTTATTACACGAAGCAAACATACACGAAGCAGGGAAAATATGACTACAAGGAAAAATTATAGATCAATATCCCTTGTGAATAGAGATTTAAAAAATTCTCAACAAAATCCTAGCCAAAAGAATCAATCAAACACATCTAGACCTAGTGGGATTAATATGTAAAGGATGGTTCGGCTTTACAAAAATAATCAATGTAATCTACCACATAAATAAAACAAAGAAAAAGAACCAAATTATATCAACTGACAAAGAAAAGGCATTTGATAAAGTCCCACATCTATTTCTGACAACACAACAAAATAGGAACAGAAGAGAAATACTTCAACATAAGGAAAGCTCGTGTGGTCTAGTAAGCATTGGACTGCCAACCTCAAGGCTGATGGTTCAAATCTACCTGCTGCTCCACAGGAGAAAGATGAGGCTAGGGGCTCCCATAAGATGGACAGTCTTGGACCCTGCATATAGGGTATCTCTGAGTCTGAGCGATTTGGTAACAGTGGGTTTGGCTTTGAGGTTTATAAAACCAGCAGAGAGCATTACTCTAAATGAGATACTGAACACATTCTCCTTCATGGGGGACCAGACATGGATCCCCGTTAATAATACGACCAGCTACTCTGAAAGGGATCACAGGGCAAATTCCCGGGTAGAGTGGGAGAAAAAAGTGGAACAAAACTAAAAGGCATAAAACAGACCAGAATAGGTCAGAGGCTGGGGGAACCCCTGAGACTATGCCCCTCAGTTACCCTTAAGGCCTAGAACTGAACTCATTCCAATGGCTCAATTTCCAGACTAACAATAGACAGGCCTCGAAGATCAATAACACTAGTGAGGTATGCACACCTTAGAACAGCCAATCACTTCAGATCAAAGGGTCAGCATTGGCCCAAGGGCAAGGCCTTCAAGGTGGGATGGGTGATGTTGCATCAACAGGGCTGCGGTGAGTAAAATGAAGTAAAAAATATATAAATTGTTGTATGGAAAACTGATGATCTGTAAACCTTCACTGAACACACTATAAAATGTTAAAAAAATTTTGTTTAACAGCAAAGTATTTTAATTTCTCCAATCCTGGGAAGAGTTTGTAAGTAGCATTTCTTCTATTTGTTGCAAGACCTTTGGCAAATTACTTGAACGTTCTATAGATATCCTATCTTGCAGATAACGGAGCTGTTTCCTAACTCAAATTGCAGACTCCTGGTTGGAAAAAGGTACGTGTTCAGTACTTTCAGCCCCTCACCGCAGAATTTCTAGACAGTCACTGGGCTTTGCATAAACGTTAACTCCCGTCCTTTTGTTTATGGCACTCTCCACGCAAGCAGCTACCACATCACATGCCTGTCAACTTGCAGCCACGGAAGCCTGGCCCGGACAGGGAAGCGCCCCAGACTGCGCCCGGCCCGGCGCCCATCCATGGATTTGAGTTTCCTCCCCGGTTTGTCAGCCGGCTCCCCCGCCCCACGCCACAGAGAGCCCATCCCGGCTCCGGCCCCGGCCCCGTGGGGTGCACCGGCGCCCCGATTCGTCAGCCCGCCGGGGCCCCAATGGGCTAGCCGTCCGCGGGGCCGCTCACCCCGAAGCTGCGCCGCCCCACCGGCAGAGGGCGCGGTGCTCGGGCCCCGGCCGCCCCCGAAGCCCCCGACGGCCGCCGCTCACCGGCTTCGGCCCGCGGGGAGCCTGGCAAAAGGGGCGTGCTGTCCGAGCCCTCATCGCCGCCGTGGCGGGGCAGGCTGTGGACCGGCGATCTCATGGCGCCTCCGGGGAGCAGCTGTGTCCGCCAGCCCGCCGGAAGGAGAGGGCCGGCCCGGCCGCCGGAGCCCCAGGGCCAAGCTGGCAAGGAGGGGCTCGGGGGCGGCGCCAGCACCGGCCTCGCCGCTGGATCCGCCTCCCGGCCACGTTGCGTCGCCGCGGCCCCGCCCACAAGCGGGCAGACTCCACCCCCGCGCCATCTTAGGTGTGGGCAAGAGCACTGCGTTGGGGAAGGCGGGGTCTTGGGACTTGCGCTTGGCGTCCAGAGGGCTTGTTTTAGTGAGTAGGCTCAGCCACCTGGTCGCCACGGTCCTTCGGCTGAATGTTGGCCCCCCTGGCTCCCCCTGGTAGTGAACTTTGTCAAAGAAGGCTCAAGGACCCCCCTGGGCGCTAGGGAGAGTGGGGCTCGGGAAGAAGGCGTCGTCGGGGGTTTGAACGGCACTTAGTTGAGGGGGTGGGGCTGACCGGGGAGTGGGTTGTGTGTAGTGGACATTCAGTTGTCGGCATTAACTTGTCACGGGTATTGGCAACGTGGTCTTCTCTAGCGCTTGGTGCCGTAGTGTCCCGAAGCAGTTTGTGAGCCCGAGAAACGGTAAACCGCCGGTGTCGTCGGTCAAAACCATCCGCGTTGGCCATCTCGTGTGAATGTGCTGTCTCTCGCTGCAGGTCGAGCTCGAAGCAGCTCCTCTGGTGTTTGCTGAGGTGAGGGACCGGCGACATGCACCGCCCGGTCGTGGCTCGCGGTGACCCGGCCATAGGCCGTCTCGAGTGAGTAATGTGGGCCCAAGAAGAGGAGGTGGCGGGCCTCAGGGAGGTAGGTCTGGCGGCGGTCCTGGGCCTTTGCCCAGCGGGAGGGGGGACTTCAGAAGAGCGTTCTAACCCCACGGAGCAGCAGATGCCGGGAAGGTGTTCAAAGTACTAGGGCCCCATGCTTTGTGTCATCAAGCGGACTCCAACTCTGAGCTGCCCTAGAGGACAGAGTGGGACTGCCCACAGGGTTTCCAAAGCTGTACCGTTTGCCCCTCTTTCTCACCCACTGACTGGTTGTCTGCTGAGCCCTGGCCACTGCACCGCCAGGCCTCTTTTTACATTACTGGAATTGTCATTTAGATTTTAAGCTCTCTGAGGGAGGAGGCATGCCCTCCAATAGGCTTGTAGAGCCGTGTTGCTCAGATTTGACATGTCAGAGTTATCTGGGAGATCGTGGTAAAAGGCAGATTCCCATGCTGCGGTGAGTTGGGTGTATGTATGTGTGCTAATGTACCTCATCTTGAAAGATATGTTCAAACTCCATAAAAGAGAATGCCTTTTTACTTAAAAAAAATCATTTTATTGGGGGCTCATACAACTCTTATCACAATCCATCCATCCAGCCATCCATCCAGCCATCATGTCAAGCACATTTGTACATTTGTTGCCATCATCATTCTCAAAACATTTGCTTTCTACTTGAGCCCTTGGTATCAGCTCCTCATTTTTCCTCCTCCCTCCCCTCTCTCCCCTCCCTCATGAACCCTTGATAATTTATAAATTATTATTATAATATTTTACAATGTCCAACGTCTCCCTTCATCCACTTTTCTGTTGTCCACCCCCCAGGGAGGTTATATGTAGATCCTTGTAATAAGTTCCTCCTTTCTATCCCACCTTCTCTCTACCCTCCAGGTATCCACCACTGGTCCTGAAGGAATCATCTGTCTTGGATTCCCTGTGTTTCCAATTCCTATCTATACCAGTGTATGTCCTTTGGTCTAGCCGGATTTGTAAGGTAGAATTGGGATCATGATAGTGGTGGTGGGGTGGGGGAAGCATTTAAGAACAAAGGAAAGTTGTATGTTTCATCATTGCTACCCTGTACCCTGACTGGCTCTTCTCCTCCCTGATACCCTTCTGTTAGGGGGTGTCCAGTTGCCTAAAGATGGGCTTTGCGTCTCCACTCTGCACTCACCCTCATTTACATTGACTTGATTTTTTGTTTTTCGACGTCTGCTACCTGAACCTTTCCATACCTTGTGATCACCAAGGCTGGTGTGCTTCTTCCATGTGGGCTTTGTTGCTTCTCGCTAGATGGCCGCTTGTTTATCTTCAAACCTTTAAGACCCCAGATGCTATAATTTTTGATATCCAGGCACCATCAGCTTTCTTCACCACATTTGCTTATGCACACATTTGTCTTCAGTGATCATATTGGGAAGGTGGGCACACACTGATATGATTTTTTTATTTGATGCCTGATACCTGGTCCCTTCTACACCTCATGGTCTCCAGGGACACTCATATATGTGTCAGAGAGAGCCTTATATCAAAGAGCAGTTATATATTAAGAAAACATCCTAGCCCAGGCCAGATCAAACCCATAAGTCTGATATTTCCTCTCTAGACTCACATAGCCATGCAATGATGCGGAATGCAGGAAGATCACAGGCTAGTGGGTGCAAAGTCTTGTGGATCCAGTGGTGGTGGAAGCATCTCTAGGGCTCTCGAAAGTCACAGTGTGACTCTGGCAGATATGTGAGTGACTCAACAGCAGGAAGGTGAAGCAGAGAGAGAGTGTGTGGCCCACCTCCAAGGAAAAGGAGAGGAAGTTCACAGAATCTTCATGAGAAGGCCACGCCCACAAGGAGACATCATCAGGCTGTGACCTGATTGACAGACTAGACTCCACCCCTACACTTACTTATCAAGTTGACATGAAATTATGTACTACCACACAAGGTAAGCATCGGATTACTTATGTTTACTTACTGATCTGCAGTGAACCATTTCACGTTTTTTACCACATGATTTTGCTTTTAGGTATGGGTACCATTTGCCACTCTCCCAGTTTCACGGCACCTTATTACAAACCTGACAGGCCTTAAGTAGCCATTACACAAGGCAAGCCTGGGTTTACTTGTGTTTCTTTGATAATCTGAAGTTTCACAGTCAAAAACCATGTGCAAGTGTTCACTACAGATAGTAATTAAGCACAAGTAAACCTGTGCTTTCTTTTCATGTGGTCACTTTGAGGTCCACAGGTACTTTTTTGTTTTGTAATCTATCCAAGAGGGTTTTTAAAAATTGTTTTATTAGGGGCTTATACAACTCTTATCACAATCCATACACACATCAATTGTGTAAAGCACATTTGTACATTCCATTGTCCTCATCATTCTCAAAACATTTGCTCTGCACCTAAGCCCCTGGTATCAGCTCCTCATTTTTCCCCTCCCTCCCCGCTCCCCTCCCTCATGAATCCTTGATAATTTATAAATTATTATTTTGTCATATCTTGCACTGTCTGATATCTCCCCTCACCCACTTTTCTGTTGTCCGTCCCCCCCAGGGAGGACGTTATATATAGATCCTTGTAATCTGTTCCCCCTTTCCAGCCCACCCTCCCTTCCCCCTCCCAATATTGTCACTCACACCACTGGACCTGAAGGGATCATCTGCCCTGGATTCCCTGTGTTTCCAGTTTATATCTGTATTAAAAAGCCTAAGATGACACTTTTTTCATCTTTATATGTGACATTGAATTTCTGACCACACACCACCAGAGAAGATTGCTGTTGATGTTATTTGCTTTTTTGGGGGGGGGGGCTTGTTGGGAATTCCTTTTTTTAAAAAACTGACAATGTCCAATTGAGATGAAATGTGAATCCCATAAATATGATAACTGAGAGTTTTCAAGTAGCACATTTAAAAGAAGAGCTCTGGGCTTGGAGCTAGTTTGTGACTCACTGGCTAAATGCATCAAGAGGGAAGGATAGCTGGTAAAGATGGAAGCCATTTTGGACCTGGCTCAGGAAAATAGTAAAGTACATTGATATTAGCCAAAATGCCAAGTTCACTTGCTCCTTCTGTAAAGGACCAACTTGAAGAGATGTGGGGCTCAGGCCCTGGGCTTCTGTATGGAAACAGTCGCTGGTGGTGCCTGGACTTAGACCACCAGCTCTGTAGTCCAAGTCCACCTCCCGAATACTGAAGGTGTGGAAACACCATTGGAAGCTCCACCATTTGAAACATCTTTACCATGTAATAATTGGGTTGACTTGTGCAAAAAAAAAAAAAAGGAAACAAAAGTGCAATGAGTCCTGTCATATGCATACTTTACACAATATATAAACAATATTATTAATTCAGCATGCAGTTATCATAAACATTACTAATGAGTTATTACATGTCCTTTTTTGGGTGTTAAATCATTGAGATCTGTGTGCTGGAACTCACTTTAACACGGTGCGTCTGCATTAGAAGCGGCCACATTTCAGGTGCTCATCAGCCACGGGGAGCTTGGGTTGCCATGCTGTACAGCATGATCTGAAACCATGCGAGCGCTTATTCTCTTCCCCACATTCTGTCTTGGGGGCGTGGAGGTGGGGAAGGCCATCACTTGAATAGAAGAGTGCTTTTTGCCCAAGTCCTCATAGGGTCTTTAGCCTGTCAACTCCTCAAAGAGGTGGGAGGCTCTGGCTCGTGAGCTGTCAGCTTCTGGAGGACAGGCCAAGAAAGCAAGCCTTTCCCGATAAACTTCCATGCCAACGTGCCTATCGATAGAGCGCATCAAGAAGTTACCACCTCAGGTAGCTAGTGCTGACATAGCTTTAAATGGGCTGCTGTAAATGCTAGAGATTTGTTCTCTCTCACTCTGGGAGGCTAAAGTCCAGCACATGTTTTTGGTCATGTGAGTCCTTCCTTGCTGCTTGCCCTGAACATTCCTTGCATGGCATCTGCCTTCCCCAGCACTTCCCACATTTGTGTCCAATCTGCTCTTTTATCACTCAGATATGATTAGACTTAGGACAGCACCCTACTTTGGTATGGCCTTATTTTATTTTGTATTTTCATTTCTAAATCATTTTATTGGGGGCTCTTGCAGCTGTTATAAAAATCCACATATCAATTATAACACGCGCACTTGTACATATGTTACCATTTTCCTTTCAAAACATTTTCTTTCAACTTGAGCCCTTGGTATCAGCTCCTCTTTGATCCCCCTTCCTCCCCCACACTTCCATCCTCAGGAACCCTTGATAAATTACATATTATTATTTTCATATCTTAGACTGTCTGCTGTCTTCTTTTACCCTTCTTTCTGTTATAAATCATTGTGATTGGTTCCCCTTTCCCCTACTTCTCTCCCCACCTTCATGGTATCGCTACTCCCATTACTGTTCCTGAGGGGGTTATCCGTCCTGGTTCCATGGGTACGGCCTTATTAACATTGTACAGGAAATTTTACAGTGTTAGATTTCCAAACCCCAATGCCAATCCATTGATTCTAATTTACAGCAATCCTGTAGGACAGAGTAGAACTGTTCCATTCGATTCCCAAGAGTGTAAATAGGACAGCAGAAAGAGGCTGGTGGGTTTGAACCAATGACCTTGTGACTTTAGCAGTCCAATGCTTAATCCACTATTACAGGAGGACTCCTTTAAAAACGCAGTAGGATTATATCCACAGAAATAAGCATTAGGATTATGTTTTAGTCCGGGTAGACTAGATAAACAAATTCATAGACACTCATGTGTATAGAAAAGAACTTTATATACAAGAGCAATTAAATATTGAGGAAACATCCCAGCCCAGGCCAGATCAAGTCCATAAGTCCGATATTAGCCCATATATCCAATACCAATCAATAAAGTCCTCTTTGAACTCAAGAAACACATGCAATGACACTGAATACAGGAAGATCACAGGCCAGTGGGTGCAAAATCTTGTGGATCCAATGGCAGTAGAAACAAGGCACCGAGTCTTATCAGCGTAGTGCCATGTGTCTTGTCAGTAGAGCATCTCTCAGTGAGTCAGCAGACAGTGTCTCCCGCCTCCAAGGAGTAAAAACAGGAGTTTCCAGACTCCTCAGAAAGGCCATGCTCACACAGAGGCCTCATTGGCTATACAATGATTGACAAGCTAAACTCCACCCCTTTACTTGTAATCCTCTCAAATGGACACCAGCTTATATAACTACCACAGATTACAACATGTAGTTTGGGAGCATACAATTCAATCCATCACAACTATTTAAAAACAAACACATGAACATGTTAATGAGGCAAACATGAGCATCCATTCACACACTGGGTGAGCGTTAACTTGGTATAAACATTTGGAGGAAAATATGACTAAATTACTGTCATTCATTTGCTTCTGACTCATAGGGACCTCATAGGACAGGGTAGAACTGCCCCTACGGGTTTCCTAGACTGTGTAAATATCTGGAGGTAGAAAGCCTCATCTTTCTTACGGGCAGCAGCTGTTGGTTTAGAATTGCTGATCTTGAGGTTAGCAGCCCAACTTATAACTCACTGTGCTACTAGGCCTCAGTCAAAATATTTGTATTTGACAATTCTTTTGCCTGAGTAATTTAACTTTTAAGACATTATCCTAAGGAAATAGTTAATGTTGTACACACATATTTTGCTACAGAGTTGTCCATTAAAAATGTTGATCATGATGAAAAATTGGAAGCTAATGTCTAATTATTGGGAAATGAAGCTAGGCAACCATTAGAAACTGATTTTTTAAAAAAGAAAACCCGATGTAAAAAAGTATTAAATTCAGTTGAAAAATACTGAATTAGATTGTTGGGTCTAGAAATTAGGTAACAAGATTATAGATGCCATATAAGTCAATTTTTGTTGAACTGGGAACAAAAAGAAAAATTGAGAACAAATGCTAGGAAAACATCGTCCAAATCTTAATTCTATTTGCTTAGTGGCAGACTTATGAATGAATTTTATTTTCTGTTATTATATTTTAATTGAGGTTTTTTTCACATACCACAAAATTCATGCCTTTACAGTATAAAGTTTAGTTTTATAGTACACTCACAAAGCTGTGTAATGATCAGCTCAAATCCTGTGCCTATTATCAGTCACCTCCACTTCCCTTTTCCCCCAGCCCTTGGAAACTACTTATTCCGTTTCTATCTCCAGGGCCTTCCCTTTTGTAGACATTTTGCAGACATGGAATCATACAATACGCGGCCTTTTGTGTTGGTTACTTTGACTTAACATCATGTTTTCAAGTTTCATGCACCTTGCAACATAAATCAGCACCCTGCTCCTTTTTATGGCCAAATCCTGTTCCATCGTAAGCATTTACCCATTATTATTGTGGTCCTCATCAACATCCATGGATGGGCATTGGAGGCGCTCATTCTCCATGACGCTTGGAATCGTGATTTATTGCCAATCTAGCGTGAATCACACCTCCTGCCATTTTAGCACTGCTCTTCTTAGCAACATAATTCTGGACCTGCTTGAGCTGCGGAGCCTCCTTTCTTCATGTTTGGTCTCCAGACACTGTTGAAACAAGAAGAAAAACTTGCTGACTTGTTCCCCACTGTCTTGCAATTGTTTTTTCATTTCAAAATTTCCCATGGTGTTGATTCAGACTCTCTTCTGTATCTTTAAGTCCCCTTTGCTTTTAGGAGACACTAGAGCTGAGTGGCCCTCATTCCTGAGATAGGGCGGTTGGTAAAGAATTGAGGGATAAGCAGATGCAGAGGGAGCCATATCAACCAAAGAAAGACCAGGTGGTTGTCATGGGAGAAACCACCAGTTCCAGCCACAGCCACAAGTTGTTGAATAGAACTTGGCTACAGGGCGAACAAGACTCTGTTGTCACTGTTGGGAATATGGACAGTAAAACACTCCCCCGTTCAGTAGCCTTGCTCTCTACAAGTCTCTACACGGCTGGCATTCTTCAAGGATTACACCCTGTTTTTCAGAGTTGTTGGTCCTCCCCCATCATGATAAAAAATTCACTGACCTTAAAGGTACCCATCTAATCTTTCAAGGTGCGGTTGTTATATTTTAAATCTCATAAAGATAGATATTAAAGGAACACAATGCACAGGCAGATTTTTTTCCCTACTTAAGCTAAACTGTTGTTTGGTTTTATGAATACTTCAGGAATCTTTTAGGTTTAAGGCTTAAAGATGATCTCAGGGCAATCATTTCAGGGGCTCCTCCAGCTTCCAAAGCTCCAGAAAGCCTGGAACCCATGAGAATTTGAGAGGCTCTTTTGTACTTCTCTGGTTTTGATCAGGAGTCATCTACAGATGCTTCCATCCAAATGTGCAGTCCTGGTAGGCAAACACCAACCAGCTCTTTTGTTTCACGACAAAAGAGGCAGAAGCATAGGATTTTCTTCTTTTTTTTTTTTTTCCCTTGGTGTTAAAATAATGGTTTCTCAATTGCTTTGACCACCACCAGGAGTAGTATTTTTAAAAAAAATCATTTTATTGGGGGCTCATACAACTATTACCACAATCCATCTATCCATCCATGTGTCAATCACATTTGTACATTTGTTGCCATCATCATTATCAAAACATTTGCTTTCTACTTGAGCCCTTGGTATCAGCTCCTCATTTTTTCCTCTCCCTCCATGCCCCCGCCTTTGTATATGTATCTGTACTATTCCTCATGAACCTTTGATAATTTATAAATTATTATTATTTTGTCATGTTTTACACTGTCCAATGTCTCCCTTCACCCACTCTTCTGTTGTCTGTCCCCCAGGGAGGGGTTTATATGTATATCCTTGTAATCAGTTCCCTCTTTATACCACACCTTCTCTCCACCCTCCAGGTATCGACACTCTCACCTCTGGTCCTGAAGGGATCATCTGTTCTGGATTCCCTGTGTTTCCAGTTCCTATCTGTACCAGTGTACATCCTCTGGTCTAGTCAGATTTGTAAGGTAGAATTGGGATCATGATAGTGGTTGTGGTGGGGGTGGGTGGGTGAGGAAGCATTTAAAGACTAGAGGAAAGTTGTGTGTTTCATCGTTGCTACCCTGCACCCTGACTAGCTGGTCTCCTCCGATACCTTTCTGTAAGGGGATGGTGAGACATTATTTTTAATCACTTTGTAGAAGCATACACATATGTTATTGGTCACAGCCAACAAGAGCTGGAAGCCACTTTTTTTTTTACATTTTATTAGGGGCTCATACAACTCTTATCACAATCCATACATATACATACATCAATTGTATAAAGCACATCTGTACATTCTTTGCCCTAATCATTTTCAAAGCATTTGCTCTCCACTTAAGCCCTTTGCATAAGGTCCTCTTTTTTCTCCCCTCCCTCATGAGCCCTTGATAATTTATAGATTGTTATTTTGTCATATCTTGCCTTATCCGGAGTCTCCCTTCCCCCCCTTCTCTGCCGTCCGTCTCCCAGGGAGGAGGTCACATATGGATCCTTGTAATTGGTTCCCCCTTTCCAACCCACTCACCCTCTACTCTCCCAGTATCGCCCCTCAAACCCTTGGTCCTGAAGGTATCATCCACCCTGGATTCCCTGTGCCTCCAGCTCCCATATGCACCATTGTACAACCTCTGCCCTATCCAGTCCTGCAAGGTAGAATTCGGATCATGGTAGTTGGGGGGAGGAAGCATCCAGGATCTGGGGGAAAGCTGTGTTCTTCATCGGTACTACATCGCAACCTGACTGACCTATCTCCTTTCCTAAACCCCTCTGTGAGGGGATCTCCAGTGACTGACAAATGGGCGTTGGGTCTCCACTCTGCACTTCCCCCTTCATTCACTATGGTATATATATATATATATATACATATATATATGTATATATATATATATATTTTTTCCGCATGATGCCTTATACCTGGTCCCTTTGGCACCTTGTGATCGCACAGGCTGGTGTGCTTCTTCCATGTGGGCTTTGTTGGGGAGCCACTTCTTTATACCACTAGGCTTGCTGAAGATTCCTGGAACCTGTCAAAGTTCTGCTTTTTTTTAATGGAAGGCAATTTTTGCTCCTTGACAGTCATATTCTTTTAGTATATATATATATATCTACATATCTACATAGATATAGATATCTATATACTATGGAATAGACCATCAGTTGCTGTGGCAGTTATCTAATCTGTCAATTTGTGAAGGGGTGGGGTCTAGTCTGTCAATCAGGTCATAGATAATGAGACCTCCGTATGGGCATGGCCTTCTCCTGAGGATTCTGGGAACTCCTGTATATTGCCCTCCCCACCCCCGCCACCCCGTACCCCTTCCCTCTCTGCTCTGTCTTCCCTTTGAAATACCACATAGAGCTACACTTATGAAGCCAGAGCCCTGGAATTGGAGAAGCCACATGAAGACCTACAGCAGTGCTGAGATGCTTCCACCACCACTGGATCCACAAGACTTTCCAACCACTAGCCTGTGATCTTTCTGCATTCAGCATTATTGCATAGCTGCGTGAGTCTAGAGGGGAATTTATGGATTAGTATTGACATATGGGGTAATATCTGATTATGGACTTGATCTTGACTTGGCTGCAGTGTTTCCTTAATGTACAATTGCTCATTGATATGCATTTCTCTCTTATACATACGAGTGTCTGTAGAATTGTTTCTATAGTCTACCCAGACTAACACAGTTGCTCATGTGCGAGTATAAGTTGAAGCTGAAGAAATTAAAAAAAAAATTAGAACAAGTTCACAAGGACCAAGTAGTACCTTGAAACTCACTTGTATTTAGAGACCATCTCAATACTTTGAATAGATTCAATACTTTGAATAGTAATGACAGAGGATCAGATGAATTGTGGGATGATGTCAAGGACACCATACATGGAGAAAGCAAAAGGTTCTTAAAAAGACAGAAAAGACCAGCCTGGATTCCAGAAGAGAGTCTAAAACTTCCTCTTGAACTTGGACTAGCTAAAGCGAATGAGGAAGTAAGGAAGTAAAAGAAGAGATTAATCCAATGGGTGGCCCCAGAAGACAAAGGGAAACATTATAATGAAATGTGTAAAGACCTGGATCTTGAAAACCAAAAATGAAGAGTATGCTTCATATTTCTCAAGCTGAAAGAAGTAAAGGGAAAAAGGTCCAGCTTCAAGATGTAACATAAAGGATTCTGCGGGTAAAATATTGAACAGTGCAGGAAGCATCAAAAGAGGACGGAGCAGAGTGTGACTGTACATAATGGACTGGCAATCATGCAGTCATTTCAGGAAGTAGCGTACGACCCAGAACTGATAGAACTGATTAAGAAGGACAAACTGCAGGAACAAGACTGGGAGTAGTGATACCATGAGGGAAGGGGGAAGATGGGGGAGAAGAGGGAGAAAGAGGGAACCGATCACAATGATCTACGTATTAACTGCCCCCCCCCTCGGGGGGACGGAAAACAGAAATGTGGGTGAAGGAAGACAGTGGAGGGTCAAAGATATGAAAATAATAATAATTTATTAAGGTTTCATGTAGGTGGGAGGGTGGGGGAGAGAGAGAAAAAATTGAAGCTGATACCTAGTGCTCAAGTAGAAAGAAAATGTTTTGAAAAGTATGTTGGCAACAGATGTATACAAATGTGCTCCACTCAGAAGACATTGGCAGAAGATAAGGATCTAGGAATTGACACAGTAGCAATTGAGATGCAGCAATAAACAGATACAATGCTGGAAGTAGTCAATCATTCATGACAAGGAATTTGGCCAGTCACCTGACCAAGCAATTAGATCGAAGATATTCATATTTGTGCTCATTCCATTTGTGCTACGTTCCAACAGAATGTAGAAATCATCAAGCAATATAATTAATATCACACACTGGGAAATTTTGCTGAAGATAACTTAGAAAAGATTGCAACTGAACATCGACAGGTAATTGTAAAAATTTCTAGCCAGATTCAGAAGATGTTGTAGAAGAGGGATTCTATAGCTGATATCAGAGGGATCTTAGATAAAAGCAGAAAATAACAGAAAGATGTTTACTTATGTATGCAAGAATATTCAGCTATGAAAATCATAGAAAATTACGAATAAATGAAAAGAGTTGGAATTCTAGGATACTAAATTGTGATAGAATTTTGTAAGATCAACACCTTTGGAAACATGACCTTCCACTTGTGGAAATTTTTGACCAAAGTCATCTCATTTATATCACATGCAAATAATTTTTTTGCTGAAGATAATTCAACAATGGTTACAGCATTGATAGGGAGCTGTCAGAGTTTCATGCCGGATTCAGAGGAGGACATGGAACAAGGGATATTATTACTGTTGCCAGATGGATCTTGGCAGAAAGCAGAGAATACTAGAAAGGTGTTTACTTGTGGTGTCAACGAAGTCCACATCAAAGAAGCACACCAGCCTGTGTGATCCAAAGATGACAATAACAAAATCCAAATATGATGAAGGGAAAAGTATCAGAGTTTAAATGGTGAACACCTCCTTTGTAGAAGGCTATGGAGGACAGTGGGAGGCCCAAATCCATCTGCAGAGTAACTAGTTAAACAAAGCCTCTGGCGGACCCCCTTTAGCTAGAGGCGAGGGACTTGAGCAGCTTTACTATCAGACAGAGGTGCATCAAATCATGGTAGAAGATGATACTTGGTCATTTGACCTTTCTCTTGATCCAACCTGAATTTACTCTAGGCTCAAATATTTCTTGCTTGTTCAATGACAGAAATTTCTTGTCTGGCTTTATAAATATTGATAGTGGTTTTTTCTTTCTTACTCTTTATATTATTATTATTTTCTTCTTGCTATTTTATTTTTTGTTGCTTTGCTGGGTTTTCCATTTTATGAAACACAGATGGAGTGAATGCATAGAGACAATAATTGATGCAATGGTTTATCAGGCTGTGGATGGAGATGTGGAGGTGGGGTGTGTGGGAGGTGGAGAGTTGAGGTGCCAGGGGAAGCCAGCCCCTAGCACATCATTACGGGTCCGGTAGGTGCAATTGTACAGTGATAATAAGTAAAGATTATAGTAAGGTTATAGAGTGCATGAGAGATAGAAGATAAATATAGAAATAAATGGAGTCAGACACAATTCATCGTAGCATGCTCCTCAGCCCTGCTTGGTGGTCCATGTGGAGAGAGCGAGAAATCTTTAATGCTAACCAAGGCTTTTATGTTCTCTGGGGACATGCAAACCCCCAAATTACAGGTGAAGACATACGTCACAGGAAGGGGTTGTGCTATAGGTAGTACAGTAGTGGAAGGGAATGATCTAACGGGATCCACACAATAGGAAGAGGAGGGGTTGGGGGTACACATGTGGCAAGATGGGTGGATCCTAGAGTCAGAATGGCAGCTGGATCTCCATAAGAACCCCACCTACAGGAACCAGGCTAATGGTTGCAAGCTTCAGGGAGAAATAGTCCATTTTCCCCAGCAGCAGGGAGCAGGCCCACCCCTGTGGTGGGATGAGACAGCAGTCTGGCAGCTATTGCCTTCAGGGAGGATGTCTGTAAGCATCTGACCTCCCTCCACACTGGGGGAGCACTAGAACTGACTGTGATACTGTATATACACCTCTTTTAAAAAGCGATTTAACTATGGAAGTGAATGTGAATAGTACATTATTAAAAAAGAAACCAAACTGGACCATTGGTTTCCATGGGTGAAGGAGAAAGAGTTTTTGCTTAGGGGTCATTGTGTTTATGATAATGGTGATGGAATAATTTGGAAAAGATAATGGTTGTACTACATGAAGAGTATGACCAATGGTACTGAATTATACATGTAGAAGTTGTTGAATTGGAGAATGTTTTTTGGGTGAATTTCTGCCACAATTAGAAAAAAAATAATGACATGATTAACAAAGAGTATAAGGAAGAAGAAAATGTTCTAGAATTGAATGTGGTGAGGATTGTACAACTCTTCTTGATATGATTGAATTATTGAATTTTATGATATGTGGATGAAGTGTTAATAAAACTGCTAAAAAGAGAAAAATGTTTACTTGTGTTTTACTGACTGTGCAAAGGCATTTGTCTGTGTAGATCAAAACAAACTATGGAAAATATTGAGATGAATGGGAGCTCCAGACACTTCATTGTGCCCTGTGGCATCCGTACACGGAGCAAGAGGCAGTCATTTGACCAGAACGAGGTTTAAAATCAGGAAAGGTGCGCATGAGAGTTATTCGTCATATTTATTCAACATGTATGCTGAGCAAATAATCTGAGGAGCTGGACTCTAGGAAGAATGAGGCATCAGGATGGAAGGAAGAATTATTTACAACCTGCAGGTGACACAGCCTTGCTTGCCAAAAGGAGGGAGGACTTGAAGCACTTGCTGATGAAAATCAAAGGTTGCAGCCTTTAGTATGAATGTAAACTCAACGGAAAGAAAGAAACAAACACCCAATACACTCACAATTGAACCAATATATATCATGATAAGCAGAGAAAAGATGGAAGTTGCTCAGAATTTCATTTTATTTGGATCCACAGTCAATGCTTATGGATGCTGCAGTCAAGAACTCAAATGACATATTGCATTGGGTAAATCTGCTGCACAAGACTGCTGTACAGGATTGAAGACCAAGGATTTCACTTTGAATACTAAGGTGTATTCAAATCTTGATATCCATTAAAACAGCAATGGATATCACCTGACACCTACATTTCTGACAAAAATTCAATAAAATTGTAAATATATCAATGCTGGAGAGGATTCAGAGAGATAGGAATGCTTGTTTGATTGCTGGTGGGACTGTACAACCACTATGGAAATCCGTATGGTACTTCCTTAAACAAATGCAAATATAAATGCCTTATATCCCAGAAATTTCTCTACTGGATATATATCCTAAAGAAATCAAGAATACAACACGATGCTTGGAACCTTGGACCCGGGACAGTTTTGTCGAACACTGGTGTCTGTGAACTCTAAAATGGACCTCATATACCTTGCCCCTTTCATAGGGCAGTTTGCCTGCCACCTACTCAAATTGTTAGTGTAAAAGAATTTCTGAGAATTGAAATCAAGGTACAAATAATACTGGAGACTTATTATTAGATCAACTATTCAGATTGGGAAGCACACAGCCTAAATTGCATGTTCCAAAGAAACGTGGTCACATTGGGGGTTTACATAGAGAGAAAGAAAGAGAGCCCCAGAAGCCTGGGCAATTTTAGCCAAATTTTCAAAGGTTCATTAGCACGTTCTTTGAAATCCTTTCTTCTCGAAATGTTAGTTTCCTTAAGAAGCTAAATGTTGCAATGTGCTTGACACGATGGATGGATGGATTGTGATAAGAGTTGTACCAGCCCCCTATAAAATGATTTTTAAAAGGAAAACAAAAAAAGAAACCTACAGACCATTAAAGGACAAAATTATGAATCAATTTGTATTGTGGCATTCAAATCTTAGCACTCCAGGAGAGCATCGAGTACCAAGTTTTTGAAGACCATGCATCTTATCATTATGCATTCAAGAGTTGAGTTTGAATAATCTCATCAAGATATAGATCCTCCATTGGACTTCTACTCAAGTACTCCCTCAACGCAAAACACTTTGTTTTAATAACCTGCCATTTTGTGATGCTCACCTTCCCAACACAATCACTGAAGACAAAGCAGTTGTGTAAGCAAATGTGGCGAAGAAAGCTGATGGTGCCCAGCTATCAAAAGAGATAGTGTCTGGGGTCTTAAAGGTCTGAAGATAAACAAGCAGCCATCTAGCTGAGAAGCAACCAAGCCCACATGGAAGAAGCACACCAGCCTGTGTGATCATGAGGTGTGGATGGAATCAGGTATCAAAGACCCAGAACAAAAAATCATATCAATCTGAATGAGGGGGAGGCTGGAGTGGAGACCCAAAGCCCATCTGTAGACAATTGGATATCTCCTCACAGAATGGTCACAAGGAAGAGACGAGCCAGTCGGTGCAGTATAGTTACCGATGAAACATGTAACTTTCCTCTAGTTCTTTAATGTCCCCCCCCCCCACCACCACTATCATGACCCCAATTCTACCTTAGAAATTTGGCTAGACCAGAGAATGTACACTGGTACAGAAAAGAACTCACAATACTGGGAATCCAGGACAGATAAACCCCTCAGGCCCAATAATGAGAGTAGCAATATCAGGAATGTTATGATATCCCTAAAAAGAAAAATATCCTATTTACTACTTGGAAACCCAGTGATTCAGTTCATATAGCAAAGTCTACATAAAGCTTTTTTTCCTTTAATGTGCTCACAGTGTAGCATCCTCCCACAGTGAATACTAACGATGTTTAAAAGATATGACACGCTCGTGGATTTACACATTTTATATCATTTTTCCTTCTTCCCGCTGTCATTCCTTCTTTCTTTTTTCTATTCCGAATTGGGTAAAGGTTTACAGAGAAGATATATTTTCCATTCAACAATTCATACAAATGTTGTCTCATCTCATTGATCACAATTGCCATAACTTTTACAGGAGTATATATCTTTTTAATCATTTTATTGGGAGCTCTTACAGATATCATAACATTTCATAGTTCAATCACCAGGAGTATTAATTAAATTATTTTCTCAGAATATAGAAGTAATTAAAGGACAAAGATAGAGAGTTCAAATACAAATCAGTTTAAAAATAATCATCTGATTCATTTATTGAAATAAATTATTTATTAAAAGAGGAGTGTTAAGATATTTTATAAGATATGCTTGGTTGGGAATTCCATTTTGTCTACACTTGCTTCCACTCATATGTACTCCTCTTGAATGCCACTTCTTTTCCCTTTAAAATTATTATCTGCCTGGACTTTATTCATAACACTAAAACATGAATCTGATACTATTATTTCCTTTTCAAAAACCGTTCTACAGCGGTTTACTGCTTAGGTTTTCCTATTTGTTTTTAATTTTGCATGCTAATGGAGAAACATTTTATACACAAGTACCCGCCATGTGTTTGAAAATAAACGATATGTGGTCCTTTTGTTGGTGTTTTGGTGGATTCTGGTTCAGAATAGAATTGCCTCCTAGGATTTCTAAGGCAGCAATCTTGCCCTCACCATAAAGAAACCCAAATCCTCATAAATGGACTACGGAACCACCTTGTGCTCAATGGAGAATAGATTGAAGTGGTCAAGGATCTCATTTTACTTAGGACGACCATCACTGCCCATGGAAGCTGCAGTCTGAAAAGCAAATGCTCTATTCATTAGGCAAATCTGCTTCAAAAGACCACTCAAGAGTTTAAAAAAAATTAGAACAAAATTCAAAATCATAAAAAAGACTAGTATTTACTGTTTAGATAGAGACTGGTAGAACCCCTGGAACAGTGGCCCTTAGAGGCTCTTCGAAATGGAAACAGAACCCACCCCTAGGGGGAACCTAGCCATTGAACAGGAGGCCTATAAAGGGAACAGTAACACTCGTGTAGAACGTACTTCTCAGAGTCACCAGTCACAGCAGACCCCAAGGGCAGCATCCCCCCCTTCCAAGGTTAGACGGTGGGAATGCACTGGAAGAAGGAGAACCCTGGGAGGAAGCAGCAAGCGTGTTGCATTGATGGAGCGCATAGGACTCAAAGGCACCTAACATAAGCGCAATGTTTGTGGAAGCAGACGGCCATGCCCGTTGAGGCAGCTACTGTGTCGGTCCATTTCAGTGAGGGCCTTTCTCCAGTTTACCAGGCATGATACTCATAGTCTTTCACAACCAAGCTGAGAGTTGCTGTCCTTGAGTTGATTTTTGACCTTCAATCACATTGAACAGAGTTGTACTATCACCACGACATCTATTTTAGAGCCTCCAACCCCACCCCCCTACATTGCCTTTAAACTGAGTTGTATAATCAAGATCAGCTCTAATGCTCCCTGCCCCTCGAAAGCCTCATCTTGCTCCCAAGGAGAAAGCTGATGAGTTCAAACTGCTGACCTTTCACGTAGCAACTCAACGCATAATCCGCTAGACTGTGATCAGTGGTGGGATTCAGCCAGATTGCACAGGTTTGGTAGAACAGATACCTATTTTGTTAGTGAGTTCAGCAAACCGGCTGTTAAAATGGCACTTGTAATCAGGGTTCTCTCCAAGATGGACTGCTGGGCAGTCGCCAATGTGGAAATCACAAATTGACATTCCTGACTCTTCTTTACCCTTCATTTGTGCACCAGCATATTCTGAGTGCCTTTGGTAATACGCATTCCATCCATAGGTATAAAAAACTAGATGAAACTATGCTTGTAATACTTATTTACTCATTTTATAAGATTCGTTATGCCTTTGATGAAATACTACATTTTTATTTCCTTGTGTTTGCTACTTCAGGAGACAAACATATTATAGAAAGAGAAAAAGTGCCAAGTAACCAGAGGGTGCCTGACATGCTGTCGTTTGTTTTAGCTTTGTGTCTCCCCAAATTTCCAAGAGATATTATGAGTGAATTATGCAATTCCTGAAAGCGTTTAAAGAGCTAAAAATGTTGTCCAAACAATTGTTGTAAGTTCAGCAGAAGCAGAGAGGACTTTTTTCAAGATGAACATAGTATGTTCAGAGAAGGGCACTTGCCTGGCGGTAATCTCTCGAGCACAATGAGCATAGTCTAACCGGCCTGCTTCTAAAGGCCCCTCCCACTCCCCCAGCGAAAAGATGATGAAGGCTAATCACGCAGCTGATGGTCCTTGGGTTAAAAGAGAAGAATTGCTAGGGAGACGCCGAGCAAGAAGCCATATGGACATATTTGAACACCTTTACTGTTTTTGTCAGGAATTCTTTGATATTTTTCATTAACATTTCAAAATTCCTTCTTTTTTTTCTTATTTTTCTTCAAAATTATTTCTTATAACATAATCTGGTTTTATGTCCCCCTTTTATTGTTCCTATTTAAGTACTAACTGTTTGAGATAATAAACTACTTTTCAGTATATTGCTTTTTATACTTAAAATGGTCCTTCGGGCAGCGAACCAGTTGTTAAATTATTGGAATCCCACCACAGACTATACTCTCTGTAATAGTATATGTATTTCATAAGTGTCATTGTATGTATCTGTGTGGGTAGGGATGTGTACATATACTCATTAAAAGTATGAGGAAAGGTAAACACTAGTAGATGTCCTGATTTCTCCCCTCCTGGATCCTTTGCCATATACCCTTGAGTGAGTGTGTCCCATTTTGGAGACCCCGCATCTAGTGGATCACACCTAAGTTGTCTGGGACAGTGCAGAGTTCCTTATGAACTGGCCCCAGGTTACATCTGCAGGCTTGTCTTCCACCGCTCTCTGCCATCTGCTTTGCACATTGGGCTAGTTTTCAATTTTATACACATCATGTTCATTATGCATTCTTTACGGTGTTCTCTTCACTCCACCCACCACTTTTTTTTTTTTGGTGGGTGTATATGGAAAATTTTTTTTCTCTGAGGTGAAAAATGTCATATAAAAAAAGTTTCCTGGAAAATCTCTTCTTTACTGTGGGCTCTCGAGTACACTGCACCTCTTTATAATCGCAAAATCAAGACCACCGATCTGCTGCCAAAGAGTTCAGACTCACAGCAGTCTCTGTCGGGTTTCCAAGACTATCTCAGGTCATGGGAGCTGATAGCCCTTGTGGTTAGTAGTTCCACACCGACCCACCGGGGCCACCAGAACTTTTTCATAATAGCATGCTGTGTTAAAGTTACATAAGATCCTTTCACAGCGTGTCAATCATCCCGACAGCAGGAAGCTTGACGGATCTAAACAGAGAGAGAGTTTCGGGCATAGTTATGGAGGCCCAGGTGATGTCTGAGGCACTGTTCTGCTTGCTGTAGGGGTACACAAGATGTAAAAACATTGTTTTTTCCTTCAACGAACCGACAAGTGATATGTATCTTGGGAGAAATGTTTTTAGATTAATGTTCAAAATAATTACTGCCCCAAACACTACCCCAATAATTACACAATATGTAAAAACATCGTTTTTGCCTTTAACGAAACGTCAAGTGATATGTATCTTGGGAGAAATGTTTTTAGATTAATGTCCAAAATAATTACTGCCTCAAACACTACCCCAATAATTATGGAAGTGAGAGGATATTTAAAAATAGATATTTTCTAAATAACAAATGGCATGTAATTAATGTATTTTATAAGAAGAGTGGCATTGGCAGTATTTTTAGGAATGAGTTTCATAAATAATTAGTTGGGATGGACTTTCCCATACACTATTTCTCTTAGGCATGTCATTCAGCAGTGATCAAAATAAATAAGGATACACATTTCTGTCCCCTTTATGGGATAGTATGTACTCAGTGTTTTGTATCAGACTTTGAATTTCTCTAGTATTTTACAAGTGAAGAAATGGGTTGTCTTTTCATCACCCCACAAAGGCATGGTGTTGTGGTCATTTTTAAAGCAGGGCACTCATAATTGGTCCCTGAGTGAAGTGGTTCCAGGAGACCCACTTATACAATTCAAATTCATTGCCCTCCTTCACATTCAAATCCTAGGATGATTCTTCCCCATAGTGCCCTTCATTTTCTACACATTTGCGTAGCATATCTTTGGGATTTTAAGACTTTGGAGGACAACTTCACTTAGTCTTGGACGTCATTTGAGTTACTAGTATATAACACACAGGTTATCAATTGCTAATTTATATGGCATTTCCCCCCATAGCATTTCTTTCATTTACTTGCTGTAAAAAATAACTGTCATTGACTCAATTCCAAATCATAGTTGAGGAACCAAAAACAGTAGTCACATTAAAAAATTATGAGGAGCGTTGCTTATGAAATACCTAAAGGAGAAGGAAATTTACATTTCTGATATACTGAAACATTTAGGAAGATATGCCATAGTTTTATCTCTTGAATGGAAGGAAATTTAAGATAAATCCAATTTTCTAAATGTCATGCAGTATTAGTGAAGCAGATAGTAAATCAGCTGGGAGAATCACAAGCAGAATGACCTTCAGAAGTGAGCTAAAAGTGCATACAAAGCATTTGAAAATGGAATGACTCAGGCAGATTGGAAGATTAAGGTTTAAATCTGTTTTATGTGAAGCCAAACTGCTGTTGAGTCAGCCCTTCCTGATAATCCTTTGTGGTCAGAATAGTTTCCATACATGGAACGTCATATTTTTTGACTAGTGAAATATATATTGGCTCAGATATGAATTGTTATTGTTTTATAACAGGAAAGAAAGCCTGAGATCATGATTATTAGAATATTAAGGCCTAATGGATAACTTGCCATCTAATGTTATACCTTTATTTTTTCCAACAGTTGTGCTTCTAACATGTTATAAAAATCCAACCTTATAAAAAATCATTTTATTGGGGGCTCATACAGTTCTTATCACAATCCATACATGCATACATTGTGTCAAGAACATTTGAACATTTGTTGCCATCATCATTTTCAAAACATTAAAAATCCAACCACTTTAAGATGAAACAAGACAATTTGCTCTTTATAGAGAAGCTATAAAGGAATTGTGTTAGTCTGGGTAGACTAGAGAAACAAATTTATAGCCCCGTATATGTGTATAAGAAAGAGCTGTATATAAAGAGTAATTGTACATTAAGAAAACATCCCAGCCCAGTCCAGCTCAAGTCCATAAGTCCAATGTCCGATACTAATCTATAAAGTCCTCTTCAGACTCACAAAACACATGCCATGATGCGGAATGCAGGAAGATCACAGGTCAGCAGGTGGGAAGTCTTGTGGATCCAGTGAGAGTATAAGCATCTCACCACTGGCAGGGTTCTCAACATGGCTTCTCCAGCTCTGAGGTTCTGACTGCCATCAGTCTGTCTCCATGTGGCATTTCAACAAGAATGTCTCTCAGGGACTAGGCATGTGTCCTGCCTCCATCAAGCTATTTATCTCCTTAGTGTCTCCAAATGAGGTCATCAAGCTACAACCTGATTGACAGACTAGACTCCACCCCTTCACTCTTTTTTTTAAAAAACATTTTATTAGGGGCTCATACAACTTTTATCACAATCCATTCATATACATACATCAATTGTATAAAGCACATCTGTACATTCTTTGCCCTAATTACCCCTTCACTCTTAATCCTCACAAATTAACAACAGATTGTGTAACCACCACAGGGATATATAAAGGAATATCTGCATCTTCGTTGTTTAGGATTTTTTTTTTACATTTTAATTGTCACCTAATGCACACATCAGACAATTCAATAGTTCAATCATATCTAGGAATTCTTTTAGAAGATTACATTTATGCTGCTTTTTTTTCTTCCCAGTAATTTAAGTAAAAAGAGAAGTGCAACATTGTTATTTTAGTGATTCAATTCTTCTGAAATTAAACCTCCAATATTAAAAGTAATAATAATGCTAACAAATCAGAAGATTAAAATTCAATCTTTGTTTAAGAGAATGAAACGCCAAACCAGACTGGGAGAAAATATTTGCAAAATACAAATCAGGTAATGAACTTCTACCAAAAACACAGAAACAACTCTTAAAACTCAAATGAGAAACAATCAAATTACAAAGTAGATTACAGACTTGAATAGACAGCTGATGAAAGAATATATATAGATAGCCAAAAACCATGTAAAAAAAGGTTGAAAAACATTTATCGTTGTTCTTCTTAGGTGAAGTTGAGTCAGTCCTGACTCAGAGCAGAATGAAAGACCATCTGGTCCTGCGCCATCTTCACCATCGTCATGTTACGCCCATCACGGCAGCCACTGTGTCAGTCCATCCTGTTGAATGTCTTTCTCTTTTCTCAACCCTGCTACAAGTATGATGTCTTTGTCTAGGGATTGGTCTCTGCTCAGAACACATACGAAGTGTGTGACATAAAGTCTCACCTTCCTTGCCTTTAAGGAGCAGCCTGGCTGTAATTATTCCAAGACATTTTTGTGTGTGGTTCTTTTGGCAGTCCATGGTACTTTCAGTATTCTTCACCAGTTCCACCATTCAAATCCATTGACCCTTCTTCAGTCTTCCTATTCATTGTCCAACTTTCACATGCATACGAGGCGATTGATAATATCCTGGCTTGAGTCAGGCACATCTCAGTCCTCAAAGTAGCATTCTTGCTTTCAACACTTTCAAGAATTCGTGTGCAGCAGATTTATCCAATGAATATGTTGTTAATGAATATGACTCTTAATCCATGTACAGGCTTCCCATGAGTACAACAAAGTGTTCTAGAATTCTCATTCTTCTCAAGGTGATCCATAGTTCGTTAGGGCCCACGCAGTCAAATGCTGTTGCACAGTCAATGAAACACAGGCAAACATCTTTCTGGTTTTCCATGCTTTCAGCCAAGAGCCATCTGACATCAGCAATGATATCCTTTGTTTCACATCCTCTGCTGAATCCAGCCTGAACCTCTGGTGGTTCCTCGTCAATGTTCTTCTGTAACCACTTTTCAATGAGCCTCAACAAAATTTTACTTGCATGTGACATCAATGATATTGTTCTATAATGTGAGCATTCTGGTGGGCCACCTGTCTTTGGAATGGATACAAATATGGATCTCTTTCTGTTGGTTGAACAAGTAGCTGTCTTCCCGATATCCTGGCATGTACTAGTGAGTGCTTCCTGAGCTTCATCAGCTTATTGAAACATTTCAATTGATATCAAGTCAATTCCTGCAGTTTTGCTTTGGTTAATGCCTTCACTGTAGCTTGGACTTTTTCCTTCAGTACCGTTGATTCTTGCTCAGATGCTGCTATCTCTCGACGTGGTTGAATGTCAACCAGTCCTTTGGGCGCAGTGACTGTGTGTTCTTGCCATCCTCTTTTGATGCTTCCTGCATCAGTCAATATTTTATGCGTGGAATCTTTCAATACTGTAACTCGAGGCTTGAAATTTTCCTTTTGTTTAAGATATGCTGAGCTTATGCCTCCCTTTTGGTTTTCTAACTCTGGATGTTTGCACAGTTTATTAGAGACTGTACTTTTCAAATGACTCTTTGAAGTTTTCTTTTCAGGTGTTTGGCTTAATCATTTCTCCCACTGGTTTAGCTACTCTGCGATCAAGAGCAAGCTTCAGAGTCTCTGTTGTCGTCCTCCCTGATATTTTCTTTCTCTCCTGTCTTTTGAGTGACCTTTTGCTTTCTTCACGGATTAAATTGTCACCATCATCCCGCAGTCCACCGGCCTTTCTAGTGCTACACAGCTCCCTCTTTGGCCTCCTTTTTGATCTTTTGGAAGGTCCAACATACATTAGTCTTTTGAGTTCCTTATCAGGAAGTTCCATTTCTATATGATCCTGGTAGGCTTTCTGGTTTTCACTTTGGTCACTTTCTGGGGCCAGTTTATCCTGTTTCTTTATGTGATTTGATATTGTCTATGGCCTCTGAGGCATTTCGGTATTATTATGCTAATTTCCCATTGTTTGCTTGTTAGCTCTGTCTTGATGTTTTATTCTGTTCTGTTGTAACCAAATGGGCAGGGCATTTGCATACTACTCTCATCACCTCTCTGGAGCTCTTACCACCTGTCTCCTTGCAGAGAGTGTGGTTCACTGGTTTGGCAGGCAGCTGAGGAGGTAGCTGGTGTAGCTGGTGAGGTGATGTGCCTGTCCTGCTGGTCATCTGGGGATGTGTGCAGGAAATGTTCTCATGGGTTGATGGGTTGGGTTTATGCACTGCCATGTTTGCTGGGCGGTCAAGGCAAGGTTGATTGATGATAATACAGGAACTCTCTCTGATGGTCCCAGTTAGGCAGGACGATCCAGAGGTGGTTCGAATTGGTTGCTAGGTCCATGTGGTGCAGAGGGGCAGGTGATATCCCCAGTTCACGAGGACGGTTTGTCCCTCTCTGTTAGAGCTTGGCATAGGAGTATGTGCTTCCTGTCCTTAGGTTCCTGGCACAGGCAGCTGGCAGGCGTAGTCTGCATAGCATACCCTTGGTGTGGATGGCTGGGCATAAGGGTGTGTGTCTCTGGCTCACATACTCCAAGTGCTAGTAAGTAGTTCGGTAGAGCAGTGGCTGCCGCTGGGTGCGTTCCTGGTGTGGGTGGTTGGGTTTTGGTGTAGGGACTGCGGTCCTTAGGCCTCTGGTCTAGTTAGCTGGACAGAAGAAGGATTGTCACTGGTCCCTAGACCCCTAGCACCACAGTCAGGAAGAGAAGTTAATGCCTCCAGTATGCAAGGCCCTGCTCCGGTGACTGGGCTTATGAACTGGTGCTGGTGGTCTGGGGTTTCAGGCATGGACCAGTGGGCACAAGAGGCAGGCTACCTTTCCACAGGCTTCTAGTGTGTGTGTGGCTGGGGGAGAAATAGGCTCCCCTGAATTACAGGCCCCCATGTGGTGGATTGGGCAGAAGAGGGGATGCTGCCATGGCACCAAGCCCTGGCACAGATGGTTAGGCAGAGAAGTGTGTGTACCACTCTTTTGTGGAATACGAGTGTGAATGGCTGAGCTAAGGGGTGGATTCATCGATGAAATCCCACCAGGCTCTTATAGAAAAACTTTATGAGGCCCACTGCTGCTGCCCCGCGCTCCAAGCCTCGTTTCCCCGCTATTGCCATGCTGTCCACCGCGCTGCTCCGCCAACCGGGCCTGGGTTGCCTCATGTGCCTGGCCTGCACCTACGCAGAGGGTGCCGCCGCCGCTCTGGCCCTTGCCCAGGTCCCGGGATGATGTCTTTCACCTTTTCGTAGCCCACCCAGGTGTTCTTCAACGGCACCAATGCCTGCCAGGTGGACGTGCCCACACTGACGGGATCCTTTGGCATCCTGGCATCCCACGTGCCCACGCTGCAGGTCCTGTGGCCGGGCCTGGTGGTCGTCCATGCGTAGGATGGCACCTCCACCAAGTGCTTTGTGAGCAGCGGCTCCATCACAGGGATGCAGGCTCCTCTGTGCAGCTGTTGGCTGAGGAGGCTGTGACTCTGGGCATGCTGGACCTGGGGACAGCCAAGGCCAACCTGGAGAAGGCGCAGTCGGAGCTATCAGGATCGGGGCACGAGGCCCAGCAGGCTGAGATCCAGATCAGGATCGAGGCTAGTGAGGCCCTGGTGAAGGCCCTCGAGTAGTCTTGTGTGCCTACAGTGCAGGTGGGCAGAGAGCCGAGGCTGGGGCAGCAACACTCAGGAGCCAGTGCAGTACCCAGGGAGCCGCTCCTGCCTGCAGCTGGACAGCCGCCCTCCACTTGCTGCCCATCACAGGCAGCCTGGAGACAGTACCCATGGACAAGCACTGATCCCTCTGAACCCTGACTAAAAACCAGGAATTATTTTAAAAAAGGAAAAACTTTATGAAACAAAAAAATATGAAGATATAAAGCTATTATTTCTTGACCCAACATTGATCTAAGTTTATATATTTCTGAGGGAGTTTTTACAACTCCTTAACCTTCCTCTGAAGGATTCCACCCTCTTCCGTTTATACCGTGTCTAAACTGCAGGGACCAGGCTGTGGTCCTTTGAAGTGCTCTTTGAGTTTGGGGAGTGTAAAGAGGTCAGAGGTAAGACGGGTGTGGCTAGGTGGATGGAATAAGGTTTCCCAACAAAAAATTCCCTTGATGCCCTGAAAGAATGAACATGCACATTGTTGCAATCGAGCAAATTTCCTTGGCACAAATTGCTTGACCTTTTCTTCATCAACACAGTTTTCAATAAAATGCCCAGATAATCCCCAGGACCATCCTGTGTCCCTCAAGAAACTCTTATCGAGATTTGGAGTCCCCCAAGACAGGGTGCAACATAGCAACGATCAAAAATACAACTTTCCTCTAGTTCCTAAATGTTTCCTTCCCACCCACCCCCCTCCCACTGTCATGATCCGAATCCTACCTTGCAAGCCTGACTAGACCAGAGGAGGTACACTGGTACAGATGAGAACTGGAAACACAGTGAAGCCAGGGCGGATGATTCCCTTAGGACCAGTGGAGTGAGTGGCGATACTGGGAGGGTATAGGGAGGGTGGGTTGGAAAGGGGGAACCTACTTCAAGGACCTGCATTTGACCTCCTCCCTGGGGGACAGGCAACAGAAAAGTGGGGGAAGGGAGACGTGGGACAGAGCCAGATATGACCAAATAAAAATTTGTAAATTATCAGGGGTTCATGAGGGAGGTGGGAGTGGGGAGGGAGGGTGAAAATGAGGACCTGATTCCAGGGGCTTGGGTGGAGAGCAAAAGTTTTGAGAATGATCAGGGCAACGAATGTACAAATGTGCTTTACACAATTGATGTATGTATGGATCGAGATGGGTGGTGTATGAGCCCCTAATTAAAAAAAAAAGAAGTGGGGAAAGTGGGAAGATGTCATTATATTTTAATTCATTTTTTCTACACTTAAAAAATCCCCTCATGTTATACTTAACCTTAAATAATACATTGTTTAATGGTATTTTTAAATATTATATGCCATCTATGTTAAAAAAAGAAAGAAAATGTTTTGAAACCGACTGTGGTAGCAATTGTACAATGTTGTTTTATGTGATTGATAGAATGTTATGATATATGTAAGCGCTCCCAATAAAATATTAAAAAAAAAGATTTGGAGTCCCCCTGAACAGTTACCATAACCTTTTGAGCTGACTTCTCAGCCTTCACCATAACGGGACAAGTAGATCCCGGCAGAAGCCACTGCTTTGATTGGGCTTTTATTCAAAGGCATGTTAACAGAGTGAAGACAATTATTCCCAAGAGAAGTGGTCTGCGGTCACCCGCTGATCACAGAGATGTGTTTAAAAGCATTTTGCTTGGAATAAACCAAGCACAGATGTACTGGAAACCTAGCAGCAATGTTTTCTGACTTGGTATCTTTCTCTTTCTCTCTCTCTTTTTAAGTCATTTTATTGGGGGCTCTTACAGTTCTTATCACAATCCATCCATCCATCCATTTTGTCAAGCACATTTACACATATGGTGTCATCATCATTTTCAAAACATTTTCTTTCTACTTAAGCCTTTGGTATTAGCTCCTCTTTTTCTCTCCCCCTTTCTCCTTCATGAACTCTTGATAATTTATAAATTATTATTATTTTGTCATGTCTTACACTGACTGATGTCTCCCTTCACCCACTTTTCTGTTGTTCATCCTCCTGGGTGAGGGGTGGGAGGTGGTTATATGTCAATCATTGTGATTGGTTCCCCTTTTCTGCTCTCCCCTTACCCCTACCCTCCTGGTATTGCTACTCTCATACTTGGCCCTGAGGGGTTCATCTCTCCTGAATTCCCTGTGTTTCCAGCTCTTATATGTACCAGTGTACGTCCTCTGGTTCAGCTGGATTTATAAGGTAGAATTGGGATCATGATAGTGGGGAGGAGGAAGCATCAAAGAACTAGAGGAAAGTTGTAAGTTTCATCGGTGGTATAATGCACCCTGACTGGCTGGTCTCTTCCTTGTGACCCTTCTGTAAGGGGATGTCCTATTGTATATAGATGGGCTTTGGGTTTCCACTCTGCAATCCCCTTATTCACATTGATATGATTTTTTCCCTGGGTTTTTGATGCCTGATACCTGATCCCATCGACACCTCATGATCACACAGGATGGTGTGCTACTGCCATGTGGACTTGATTGCTTCTCAGCTAGATGGCCGCTTGTTTATCTTTAATACCCTAGATGGTATATCTTTTGATAGCTGGGGACCATCAGCTTTCTTCACCACATTTGCTGATGCATCCATTTTGTCTTCAGTGATCTTGTTGGGAAGGTAAGCATCGTAGAATGCCAGGTTATTAGAACAAAGTGTTCTTGCATTGAGAGAGGACTTGAGTAGAGGCCCAATGTTGGACTTACTCTTAAATACAATGGGATTCACACGTGGCTTCTGTTTAATAGCCACTACAGTTTGTTGCGATTGCTGTGTGGAATGTTTCTTATCATTGAATCCTTCTGCTTTCCTCTGTTGTCTTGGCAGTCATGGACGTTTAGACTTGGAGACGGTCAGCAATATGCACCTGGGCACAGATACTAAGTGGTTAAAGAGAGGGGTATGGATCCAAATATTATCTTTTTTTTTTTCCTTGGTATTATTTTTCTTTTATTTATTTATTTTTTTAAATTAATTTTAACAATTTATTGGGGCTCATACAATTCTTTTCACAGTTCATATATATACATACATCAATTGTATAAAGCACATCTGTACAGTCTTTGCCCTAATCATTTTTTCTCTTTTCTTCTTTTACATTTTATTAGGGACTTATACAACTCTTACCACAATCCATACATATACATACATCAATTGTATAAAGCACATCCATACATTCCCTGCCCCAATCATTCTCAAGGCATTTGCTCTCCACTTAAGCCCCTTGCATCAGGTCCTCTTTTTTTTCCCCTCCTCCCTCCCCATTCCCCCCTCCCTCATATGCCCTTGGTAATTTATGCATCGTTGTTTTGTCTCCAAATATTATCTTATCAAGTTCAAAAGTTTGTCCGAAGGTTTCAGGAAAACACAAGTTGGTACACTGCCCAGAACACTGTCTCACACACCAAACAATAAAACCCCAACCCCCCACCCCCTCACGCCCACCCCTACCCATCCCCCCACCCCACAACACCAATTCACTATCATCAATTCACTATCATGAGTTGTAACAACCTATAGGTCAGGGTAGAATCCATAGGCTCTGTGGGTTTGCAAGACTAGCTCTTTTTGGGAATAAAAACTTCATCTTTTTCCTGTAGCAGCTGGTGGTTTCCAACCACCTGCCGTGAAGTTAGCAGCCCAATACAGAACCAACTAGCCGCCAAGGATCCTATATTAGAGGACAGTCAAAAACCAAACTACCAAACTCAATGCTGACTCTTGGTAAAGCTGTAGGACTGGAGAGACTGCCACTGTGGGTTTCTGAGACTGTAATTCTTTCTCATTGTCATCAAGTAGCAAGTCCAGTCTTTGTTAGTAGAGGTGCTGGTGGACCATGAGGATCGCAGTCCAACGGATAACCATGACATCACCAAGGCTCTTTATGGGAGTAGAAAGCCCTTCTTTCTCCCTCAGAGTGGCTGGTGGTTTAGAACTGCTGACCTTTCAGTTTGCAACCCAACGTATAACCACTACAGGGCCAGGGCTCCTATGTTTGAAGACTGCTGGTTATTTCCAAATCAGAGATAGGATGGTCCTGGAGCTTTGGACTGATAGCTTAAAAAATTATTTTTGTGAATGAAGGGGGAAGTGCAGAGTGGAGACCCAAATCCCATTTATTGGCCTCTGGAGATCCCCTTTCAGAGGGGTCTAAGGGAGGAGATGAGTCAGTCAGGATGCGATGTAGCACCGATGAAGAATACAGCTTTCCCCCAGATCCTAAATGCTTCCTCCCCCCCAACTACCATGATCCGAATTCTATCGTGCAAGTCTGGATAGAGCAGAGGTTGTACACTGGTGCATATAGGAGCTGGAGGCACAGGGAATCCAGGGTGGATGGTACCTTCAGGACCAGGGGTGTGCGAGACGATATTGGGAGAGTAGAGGGTGAGTGGGTTGGAGGGGGGGAACCGATTACAAGGATCTACATGTGACCTTCTCCCTGGGGGACGGACAACAGAAAGGGGGTGAAGGGAGACGCCAGATAGGGTAAGATATGACAAAATACTAATCTATAAGTTATCAAGGGCTCATAAGGGAGGGGGGAGCGGGGAGGGAGGGGAAAAAAAGAGGACCTGATGCAAAGGGCTTAAGTGGAGAGCAAATGCTTTGAGAATGATTAGGGCAAAGAATGTACAGATGTGCTTTGTACAATTGATATATGTATATGTATGGATTGTGATGAGAGTTGTATGAACCCCTAATAAAATGTTAAAAAATTATTTTATTTTGTTGTTGAGAATATGCATAGCAAAAAACACACCACATACAGTTCTGTATGCACAAGGTATTGGTTAAATGTGCTGCAAAAGATCTCCTTAAAATATTAAAAAGCATTGTCGTCACCTTGGTGACTATGAGTTGGAATGGACAGGCTGGCAACTAACAGCAACCAGGTTGTGGTAACTGCAGTAAAATGTTGCACCAACCTTTGTGACCACGAGGTGGCAGGCTGATGCAGAATGTCAGCTGCCTAAATATTCCATATGCGTGATATTTACATGTTGACGACTATGTGCAGTGAGCTTTTCCTGAAATCAGAATATGAGGTCTGGATGAACTCAAGCATTCATCATATTAAGAACTGACAGTCCCAAATATTATTCCTCTCACTGCTGCTTTAAACTGTTAAACTCAAAGACGAATCGTCCTTTTTCCAGATAGGGGAGTTATTGCAGAAGCCCAGAGATTAACATCTAGAATTTAGACGGGTCCCAGTGTAAACTTTTGAGTCTTTTATTATATAAAACGTATATAACCCTGTAACAAAAGTTAAAAGCACACAGAGAAGAACCCAGAAGTGTTGAAGAAATGGTAAAGAAGATTTTATTAGTATTATTATTTTAAACCATGAAGAGACACTGCAAGCAGCACACTTTTCTCCCTTTCAGAGTTTATACGATGTCTAAAGGGTTAGCCCACACTGTGTCTCTGCTCCCTTTCTAGCTGAGCTGCAGTCCCTTTCTCTTCCTCGGCCTTGATTTGCAGTGGTGTGGCCTTCGGCAATAGGGTTCATTGTCTCAAGTGAAATAAAGCAATGCTTTCTTCCATGTTTCTTCAGATTAAATAAGGAATCTGCCTGAATGACCTCAATGGAAGTGATTTTCTCATATGGTTCAGTTACTTCCTTGAGCCTCCTCCACCTCAGCTCTCTTCTCTTCCTCAGGCTGCTTCTGGTTCCAGTGATAGCGTATCCGGCTGAGACATGCTAGCTTGTAGGCAGGTGATTATTCTGACCTCACTTTGATAGTCCTACTGCCATGCCACTGAGCAGGTCCTACCAGCCCTTGACCTTTTTTTCCCTATGAATCTCTTCTCTTCGATTTTGGGAGTGTCTCTGAGGTTACCATCAAGGTTAATCAGCTCTGCTTTTTCAGTCATGCGAATGCTTTGTAGGAATTCATTAATCAAAATTCAAGAGATGCTATAGACAACTCATAGGACTAACTGGAGTTTAAGAGAGTTGCTGAATACAGGATTAACATATGAAAATTAATGGGATGCTGTATGCCTTCAATAATTCATTACCTGATAGGATAGACGAAGTATAGTGTTTACAACAACATCAAGAGTTTATTATATACATCAGGACAAGTCTTAAAATATGTCTGTAGATCTTCATGGAACAAAAATACAAAATACGATTGTAGAGCATAAGCAGCATAATTATAGAATGGGGAAAGACCTGGCCACTGCTTCCATCAGATTAGAGCCTAGGAAACCCGATTGCAGTGGCAGTAGCGCTGCCCCTCATTTCAGGTCTTTAGGAGTCAGTCAGCTCAATGGTGACCACAGTAGCATGCCATGGTTGCTATGGACGGAGCAGCCCATTCTTTAAAAGTGTTTCCTAAGTGAATCTATAAGTTAAAGGAAATTCCAATACAAATAACATTAGTCTTTTCTCTCTGGAATGAAATAAATGCTAAACATTTTATGGAAGAGTGATATTCTAAGAATAGCTAAAAGTGAGTCTAAAAAAACAAAAAAGGCTAGGAGAGGAGATTAGGCATCAAAACTACATAAAACATTTTAAAATGAAAGCTGCTATAGAATGCTTCATTCTCACAGGAAGCTCAACTAGAGCTATCAATTCATTAAGGTTTGGGGCGTAGTATTATTCTAACATTTATTTTTCACTTATCAGTGAGAAAATCCCTAAAAAGAAAAATATCCTCCTATTTACTACTTGGAAACCCAGTGATTCAGTTCATATAGCAAAATCTACATAAAGCTTTTTTAAATTTAATGTACCCACAATGTAGCATCCTCCTACAGTGAATATTAGTAATGTTTAAAATATATGACATGTTCGTGGATTTCCACATATTTTATATCATTCTTCCTTCTTCCCTTTCTTTTTCTATTTGGATAGATCATTTTTATTTTTGGAAATATTGTCCTGGTGAATATAACATAATTTTTGATAGCTGTCTATGGCTAATTGACTCATTGGCCCCATTTTTCCCTCCTCCTTGCGCTCTCATATAACAAAGTTTATATTTCCCCAACAAAGATGGAGTATGTCTCGCTACCCCCGGCTTTCCCCTTGACCATGGAACTTCCTTTGGTTCATGGCATTGTAGCAGATGTGAAGTGAACAGGGACTGGACTTGTGCTTGAGCATTGGAGCTTGCTGTCCCCTGCTTCGACCATGGCTAGGAGGAGGACAGGCTCTCCTTGGTTTTGCTTAGACAAGGGGAATGGGAAACACAGTGAACTGCCTCAACTGACCTGCAGACTTGTCACCTGAAACAGAAGTTGGTTGTTGTGCAACAATGAATTTTTAAGGTTGTTTCTTTTTTTCCAGTTAATTATTTATGTAAGTGTCATCTTATTGAGTGATAGCTACTGATTTATAAACAGGCACTGATAGAAGTTGTCTCAGATTATCATGTCTTCTCCAAATCAGACATGCCCCTCTCCCAGAAAGCAGATTCAGTGCTGTCCTTTGATATAAATTCTTCTGGGGGGCCTTTTGCATCTTTATTATACTTATGTCTTATTTCTTGATTCCAAAAAAGCAGACATGATTTTTCACTTTATAAGATTTTTAGCACCTCTGTTATCCCTTTCATTCTCTACCCCTCTTTGAGTTTTCAATTTTTGTCATCTGTAAATTTTTTCATTTGTAAATGACATTACTATAAACACACTGTCCAAAAGATGCCATCAATTGCAAGCCATAATATTTATTTTTTGAACATCCTTAGCCAGTGCTTTAAGTCATCTTGGCTCTTCAGCAACCAAAATTGTGTTATCTGCAGGTCCAAGATTGTTAACGAGCCTTCCTCCAATACTGATACCACATTCTTCCTCACACAATCTACCTCCTCAGATTATTTCTTCAGCATAAAGTTTCAATAAGTGTGGTGAAAGGATATGATGCTAATAAACACCTTTCCTGATTTTAGACTGTGCAGCATTGTTCTGTATGAATAATTGCCTCTGTCTATTTACCTCTAGTGTGTGAGCATTGTTGGGTGTTTTAGAAATTTTCTTCTCAAGGTTATTCATAGTTTGTTACAGTACACACAATTGAATGTCTTTGCATAGTTGATAAAACACAAGTAAATATCTTTCTGATATGCTCTGCTTCCAACCAGGATTCATCTCATGTCAACAATGATATCCCTCATTCTAGATCCTCTTCTCGATCCAGCTTGAATCCGTGCCAGCTACCTATCAATGTGCTGCTACCTTCATTTTTTAATTATCTTCAACAAAGATTAACCTGCATGTGATATTAATTATATTGTTTAATAATTTCCACATTTGTAGGGTCACATTTCTTTGAGATGGGCACAAATATGAATCTTTTCCAGTTGGTGGGCCAAGTAGCTGTCTTCCAAATTTGTTGGCATGAATTAATGAAGGCTTCCAGCACTGCATCATTTTTTTGAGACATTTCAATTAGTATTCCATCATTTCCTAGAGCCTTGTTTTCAATAATGCCTCAGGTGAGCTTGGATATATTCCTTTAAGATCATTGGTTCTTGATCACATATTATCACCTGAAATGGTTGAATGTCTGCCAATTATTTTTGGTACAATGGCTCTACGTATTCCTTCCTTCTCCTTTTGAGGCTTCATCTATTGTTCAATATTTTCTGTATGTTGTTGTTGTTGTTAGGTGCCATCGAGTCAGTTCTGACCCTTAGTGACCTTCTGCACAACAGAATGAAATAGTGCCCAGTCTAGCATCATCCTCACAATTGTTCGTAGGCCATTCAGCCCATTGCTGCAGCCACTGTATAACCCATCTTGTTGAGGGCCTTCCTCTTTTTGCTGCCCCTCAACTTTACCAAATATGATGTCCTCTCCACGGACTGGTTTCTCCTGACAACATGTCCAAAGGATGCAAGATGAAGTGTCGCCATCTTTGCTTCCAAGGAGCACTCTGGCCATACTTCTCCCAAAATAGATCAATTTGTCCTTTTAACTGTCCATGTTACTTTCAATATTCTTCTCTAGCACCACAATTCAAATACATCAATTTTTCTCTGATCTTCTTTATACATATCCAACTTTCACATGCATCTGAAGCAACTGAAAACACCATGGCTTGAGGTCAAGTGCACCTTAGTCCTCAAAGCATGTTTGCTTTTCAGCACTCTAAAGAGGTCTTGTGCAGCAGATTCATCTAATGCAATGTGTCATTTGATCTCTTGACTGCTATTTCCATGAGCATCAATTGTGGAACCAAGCAAGATAAAATCCTTGACATTATGACCACAGAATCCTTCATGATTTCAATTCCAGGCTTGAATTTTTTCTTGAGCTCTTTTAGCTTGAGATATGTTGAAGAAGTTCTTCCTTTTTGGTTTTGTACTTACAGGTCTTAGCACATTTCATCATAATGCATTACTTTCCTAGTTGAGCTGTCTTTTGAAATTTTCTATTAATCTCTTTTAATTAATCATGTCTTCCATTCATTTTATCATTCAAGAGCAAGTTTCAAAGTCTCTTTTGACATACACTTTGGTCTTTTCTTCCCTGTCTTTTTAATAGCCTTTTGCTTTCTTCATGGATAATATTCTGGATGTCATTCTACAGCTCAGCTGGGACTCAGTCTGAGTGTTCAGTGTGTCAAATATATTCTTAAGATGATCTCTAATTCTATGTGGGATATACTCAAGGTCATATTTTAGCTCTGGTGGACTTCTTTTCTTTTTCTTCAGCTTCAACTTGAAGTTACATTTGAGCAAATTGATGATCTATTCCACAGTAATTATCAATGAATCTTGATGACATGTTTGATCAATTTCAGATTGATGAATTTCAGTCTTCAGTATAGATTGAAACACATTATAAAGAAAACCAATAGACAACATCATGATAAACAGAGAAAAGACTGAAGTGGTCACGGTTTTTGTTTTACTTGGATCCACAATGGACACTTATGGAAGAAAACAAATGATATATTGCTCTGAGCAAATCTGGGTCACAAGAGGTCTTTAAAGTGTTAAAGAGCAAAGATACCACTTTGAGAACTAAGGAATGTCTGATCCAAGTTCTTTTTAGTTGCTTCATTTACACGTGAAAGCTGGACAATGGATAAAGAAGATCCGAGAAGAACTAATGGATTTGAATGATAATTTTAGCAAAGAATATTGCAAGGACCATAGACTACCAGAAGAACAAACAATTCTGTCTTGGAAGAAGTATAGCCAGAATGCTTCTTAGAAGCAAGAATGGTGGGATTTTGTCTCATGTACTTTGGACATGTTATCGGGAGAGACCAGTCCCTGGAGAAGGACATCATGCTTGGTAAAGTGGAGGGCAGTGAAGAAAAGCAAGACCCTCAACAAGCTCCATTGGCACAGTGGCTGCAGCAATGGACTCGAACAGGACAATCGTGAGGCTGGTGCAGGGCTGAGAAGCATATTGTTCAGTTGTGCACAAGTTTGCTATGAGGTGAAGCCATCTTGTCCATATCTAAGAACTAAATTCAGGAAAGAAAATATATTCTGGATTATCACTATTAGGCACGATTGTTCATAAGATGTATCAAAAATGTGAAAAACAATGAGTTTTAGGAATGATGAAATGTGATCATTGAAGCTCTTTTGGTTAATAGGTTGATTAAAAAATTATCAAACAATGGGTGAAGGGAGAAATCGGACAGTGTAAGATATGACAAAATAACCTATACATTATCAAGGGTTCATGAGGAGGGGGGAGTGGAGAGGGAGAGAGAAAAATAAGGAGCTGATGCCAAGGGCTTAAATGGAGAGCAAAGGTTTTGAGAATGATGAAGGCAACAACTGTACAAATGTACTTTACACAATCGATGTATGTATGGATTGTGATAAGAGTTGTATGAGCCCCCAATAAAATGATTAAAAAATATATCAGAAAGAAAGGGTTTGACAGCTTTCCCCCAGATCCTGGATGCTTCCTCCCCACAACTACCATGATCCGAATTCTACCTTGCAGGGCTGGATAGGGCAGAGGCTGTACACTGGTACATATGAGGGCTGGAGGTACAGGGAATCCAGGGTGGATGATACCTTCAGGACCAAGGGCGTGAGGGACGATGCTGGGAGAGTGGAGGGTGAGTGGGTTGGAAAGGGGGAACTGATTACAAGGAGCCACATGTGACCTCTTCCCTGGGAGAGGGACAGCAGAGAAGGGGGGGGGGGGAGGGAGACTCCGGATAGGGCAAGATATGACAAAATAATGATGTATAAATTACCAAGGGCACATGAGGGAGGGGGGAAAGGGGAGGGAGGAGAAAAAAAAAAGATGACCTGATGCAAAGGGCTTAAGTGGAGAGCAGATGCCTTGAGAATGATTGGGGCAGGGAATGTATGGATGTGCTTTATACAATTGATGTATGTATATGTATGGATTGTGATAAGAGTTGTATGAGTCCCTAATAAAATGTAAAAAAAGAAAAGAGGAGAAAAAAAAGGAAAATGATTAGGGCAAAGACTGTACAGATGTGCTTTATACAACTGATGTATGTATATGTATGAACTGTGATAAGAGTTGTATGAGCCCCTAATAAATTGTTAAAAAAAAGGGTTTGTTTGTAAGAGCCCCTAACAAAAGTACTTAATTAAATTTAAAAAAAAGAAAAAAGTTATCAACTAGCCAAGTGTACTCCAACCTGACGTGTTGGTAGGAGTTGTTGGGTTGGTTTACTCGTAGTGACCTTAAGTTGTTGTTGTTAGCTGCCATTGAGTCGGCTTGAACTCACAGCGACCCTGTGCACAACAGAAGGGAACACTGCTCAGTCCTGTGCCATCCTCACAACTGTTCCCATGCATGAATCCATCGGTGCAGCTACTGTGTCAATTTCTCTTGTTGAAGGCCTTTGGTCCTTTGCTGCCTTCCCACCACTTTCCCAAACACGATGTCCTCCAGGGATTGGTCTCTCCTGACAACAGGTCCAAAGTGTGTAAGATGAAGTCTTAGCATCCTTGCCTCTAATTACTCTGGCCTTACTTCTTTTAATTTTTTTATTGTACTTTTGTAACTTTAATGGGAGCAGTGCTATTTATTTTATTTAACCCTTTTATAAGCAAGAAATTTTAATAGCTAAGTCAATTTTTGGATAAGAGCTTCCCTTAGGAACAAAATAATGATGCTCATTCCTCCAAACATTAAAATTGAAGGTCTACAAAAATCAAAATCAAAGGGGGTTGGTATCGGGGATAGGAAATAAACAAAAATCACATTCTAGGGGTTCAGTGTATGTAGCAGCTTTGACTGTGCTGCTGGATCATCCTTAAGCTGACTTAAAAAAAAAGACCACTATTTACACCCTGGTCTCCACATAGTGTAAAATACCCACAGCTCCAGGTCTAAAGGCACACAGATGATCTCCTTGGAGAATTCCACAGGACAATAGAGGCGCCCAAGCTGTTCTTCATAGAGCGAAAGGGCTTCCGTCTAATCGAAACAGTTCCCATGTGTAATGTATTTTCCCATCTCGTTTCAATACTTTCATTGAAAGGTCAAGAATCAGTCTGAGAAACTCCCAGGTGGAGATAGGAACAGCCGTCATTTTTTCCCCTCCCTCCCTCCCAAACCCTTGATAATTTATAAATTATTATTATTTTTCCATGTCTTACACTGTCTGATGTCTCCCTTCACCCACTTTTCTGTTGTCCTTCCCCCAGGGAGGGGATTATAGTAAATCACTGTGATCAGTTCCCCCTTCTCCCCTACCTTCCCCTTCCCCTTCCCCTCCTGATATCTCTACTCTCATTATTGGTCCTGAGGGGTTTTTCTGTCCTGGATTCCCTGTGTTTCCAGCTCTTATCTGTACCAGTGGACATGCTCTGGTCTAGCCAGATTTGTAAGGTAAATTTGGGGTCATGATAGTCGGGAAGAGGAAGCATTAAAGAACTAGAGGAAAGTTGTATGTGTCAACGGTGCTATACTGCACCCTGACTGGCTCGTCTCCTCCCGCTACCTTTCTGTAAGGGGATGTTCAATTGCCTACAGATGGACACTCCGTATTCCCCCTCATTCACAACGATGTGATGTTTTGTTCTTTGATGCCTGATACCTGATCCCGTTGACACCTCGTGATCACACAGTCTTCCTTATTCCAGCTTTCATATGCATATGAGGCAATGGATGCATGCCTTACTGAAAGAAACATCCTTGCTCTGCAGTACTCTAAAGAGGTCTTGTGCAGCAGATTTACTTAATGCAAAGGGTTTTTGGATCTCTTGACTGCTGATTCATGAGCATTGATTGTGGATCCTAGGAAGACAAAATCCTCGACAACTTCAACTTCCTCCACTTACCACTTGTTACTTATTGATCCAGTTATGAGGATTTTGGTCTTTCTTACATTGAGTTGTAGTCCATACTGAAGGTTACAGTCTTTCATCTTCATCACTAAGTGCTTCAAGTCCTCCTCACTCTCAGTGAGCAAAGTTGTGGCACTGGCACATTTCAGGTTGTTAATAAGCCTACCTCCCACCCTAATGCCTCCCTCTTCTTCATATGATCCAGCTTCTCTGATGATTTGCTCAGCATATTGATTGGACAAGATGGTGAGAGGATACAACCCCGAGACACACTTTTCCTGATTTTAAACAATGCCGTTTTCCCTTGTTCTGTTGGCATGTCGCTACTTGATCCAGGTACAAGTTCCACATGAGCACAATGAAGTCTTCTAGAATTCCCATTCTTTCCAAGGTTATCCACAGTTTATGATCCACACAGTCCAATGCCTTCATATAGTCAATGAGACACAAGTAAACATCTTTTTTATATTCTCTGCTTTGAGTCAAGATCCATCTCACATCAGCAATGATACCTATCGTTCTATAGCTTGAGCATTCTGTTGGGTCACCTTTCTTTGGAATGGGTATAAATAAAGATCTCTTCCAGTCAGTTGGTGGGATACTTTCCCAAATTTCCTGGCATAGACTAGTGATTTCTGCTAGGGCTTCTTCAGTTTTCTGAAACATCTTACTGGGTATTGTGTCAATTCCCAGAGCCTTGTGAACTTCTGTACGACAGAACAAAACATGCCCAGACCTGTGGCATCCTCCGCACCGTTGCTGTGTTTGAACATGTTGTTGTAGCTACTGTGCCCACTCGTGTCAAGGAGGTTCTTCCTCTTTCCACTAAACACAGTGTCCTCCGGGCCAACATGACTAATTGTATATAACGTGTTTTGCCAACAAAAAATTTATGAGTACACTCCATTTATTACTTAGTTGATTTCTTTCACTGAATTTGTAAGATGATTTTCATTTTGTTGCACTATTTTCTTTATCTTAATTTAAATTTTCTCTCCAATGTCCCATCATGATATTTATTAAGATTCATATTTCCACCTTGCGATGCTACTCTTGAAGTTATTCCTTTTACTTGAAGTTCTCTCTTCCTTGCTTTCTGGGGTTACAGATATTTTTTCCTGACTTTTATTTCTTCTTTTTTCCTTGGCTTATTTCAATATTTCTAAATATGTCCTCCTCAACTAACTTCCTAAAAAAGAGTTTGTGGAAGGAAAAGTTTCTGAGAAATTTATTCATGAAAATATTTTTATTCTATCCTCACTTTTATTTAATATTTTGAAAAAACATAGAATTCTAACAATAATTTCTGAACTCTTTGACAATTGAGGAAAAAGCCTACTATTATTATTCCTTGCTCTTCAGTAGACAGGAATCATTTCTTTTCTGCTTCTTTTCCATTGGTTGAAAAAGATTCTTGGAGCATAAGCTGGTGTTCTGTACAGTGTTCTATCGAAATAGTTCTCAACTCCATAGATGAATATAAGGAGATAGTCATTTCATTTGTGATATTTCTGAAAGGTCACAAAATTTACATTTGTACAAATCAAACAAGAAAATATAGAAACTGAGTACAAGGATCTACATATAACCTCTTCCCTGGGTGATGGACAACAGAAAAGTGGGTGAAGGGAGACATTGGACAGTAAAAGATATGACAAAATAATAATTTATAAATTATCAAGGGTTCGTGAGGGAGGGGGTAGTGGGAAGGGAGGGGAAAAATGAGGAGCTGATGCCAGGGGCTTAACTGGAGAGCAAACGTTTTGAGAATGATGAGGGCAATGAATGTACAGATGTGCTTTACACGATTGATGTATGTATGGATTGTGATAAGAGTTATATGATCCCCTAACAAAATGATTTTTAAAAAAGAAAGAAAATATAGAATGTGGATATATCCTAAATCAGCAATGAATAGGGCCCTCTTTCCCCCAAAGCTATTTTCACTAATTTAGGACAAAGGGATGGAAATGAAAGTGGCTTATCCACTGACCCTATTGATTCATTAGTGAAGTCACCACGTACCCTCGCTAATTCAGGCTTTGCTGGCGCTCAGATGGGCATGCTGTCACCACGGGACAGGGCAATGGTTCTGTTAAAGTGCCAGTTGAGGCTGCCACTGGCCACCGAGGCCTCTTCCTGATAGTGAAACAGCTGCTGAAAAAGGAGTTCTTGTTCTGGCTGGATTGATGGAAGGACACTGGTTGTTAAGGAGTTGTCGCTGCACAACGGCAATAAGGAGTGCTTCTGGAACACAGAAGAATTCCTGAGCTGTCTTATTGTACTCTCAGCCCCAGTGATTAATGAAAGCCAATAGAAAGTTACTGTACAATGCAGGGAGGTCTGGATGACCCAGACCCCTTGGGAATGAAGGTTTGGGTCACTCTATGAAACAAGGGACCATGACCAGCCTGGGTGCTTGCTGAAGGCAGAGAAACTATTGAATGGGTAATGAAATATGTTATAGCAAAAACAGACTATAGGACTTGCTTTCATTCTTCTTTAGTTTTAGATGTGAATGCATTTGTGTACATGTTAACCATGTCTCCTCCATCTTCTTTTGGTCCCTCAACAATATAGCATTACACATCATAATAGCAGTTAACCTTACACTTGAGTATTTAACTTATAGGACATCAAAAGGAGAATATGATTAAGCAAGAAGAGGTGCGAGCAACAAAGAAAGATGGATACAGGACTTTGTATCCTCTTGGAGAGAGGGCCAGGGTGTTTTGGTTATATAAGGATAGTTGTACAATGTTAGGGGAAAGTTTGGCTTTGGTATAGCCCTTATTTGGAAGGCAGATAAGTTTAAAAAGAGAATATATAGGTGCTAAGTTGGCAAAGAGTAGATTGTGATGCCTTTGTACTGTGCCATTCTAGTGAAGCTGTAAGTAGAACGTTCAGAATTCTCTTCCTTGTCTGAGTTGACGTTGCAGAGGAAACCTTTTGCATGGGATTTGGAAGCCTGAAGTGAAGCAGATGCTGTGTGCTTTTCTTTCTGAAGTTTGGTGCAGGATGCGAGGCAGGTATGTAGCACATGAAGAGCATCACTTAACTGCTCACTTACTTTGTGGGCATGGGACAGCACTGGAGCATCGCGCCGTTGATTCTCAGAAAATCTCTTCCTGCAGCTTCTTTTGGGCCAAGGGTGTATGTACTTTAGGAGCTACAGTGGTGCTGGAGCATTGGCTTCTAACCAAAAGGTTGGTGGTTCAAACCCAAGAGTTGCTCCATGGGAGAAGGATGAGGTTGTGCACTCTAGTAAAGACTTACAGTGTTGGGAACTCATTGAGGTTTCTATGAATCTGAATGGACTTAGTGGCAGTGAGTAATGTCTGTAGCTCTTAAAAATCATTTTATTGGGTACTCATATCTCATAACATTCCATATATCAATTGTATCAAGCTTTTTGTACATATGTTGTCATCATCAGTTTCTAAACATTTACTTTCTATTCAAGCCCTTGGTATCAGCTCCTCTTTTTTCCCTCCCTCTTCCCGCTTCTTACCTTCGTGACCCCTTGATAAATTATAAATTATTATTGTTTTTATATCTTACACTGACTGCTATTTCCCTTCACCCACTTTTCTGTTGTTTATCCCCGTGTGTATGTGTGTGTGTATGTGTGTATTATGGGTCGATAATTGCGATCGGTTCCTCCTTTGTATGTAGCGCTTGGTGAAGCATGTCAGCTTCTTCTGCAGTTTACCCAGGATGTGGGAGATGGTGAGAAAGTGGTCCTTGTGATTTCTAGCTATTCCTAGTATTTTCTTATTTTTCTCCACTTAGAAAGCATTTTTCCCTTACTACTACTCTGTCTGATTTATAGCAATTAGGCTCTATACTGTAAGGTACAGAGGCAGTGGCCGTAATGGGCAGGCCTATCAACTGCCACAGGTGCAGAAGAAGAGTTATCTAATGTACAGTGTCCTGGTTTTCTAATGAGCCCCTCCCTAAAGATAGCTCAGGAGGGATATGGGGATTGAATGGGGCTCTTTTGTCAAACATCATTCAGATTTAATGAGAGACATACATGATCTTTTTTTTATATCTAAATTCATAAATTTTACTCAAAGAATTTCTTAAATGCCTCAAATTCTATTTTCTAAAACAACACTATTGTTAATGTTTTCTTAAAGGAAAAATAGTCATAATTGTGGTTGTGTTAGTCTGGGTAGACTATAGCAACAAATCCACGGACACACATCTGTGTATAAGAAAGAGATTTATCTACAAGAGGAATTGGACATTGAAAAAAACATCCTAGCCCAGTCCAGATTAAGCCAATGAGTCCAATATTAGCCCATATGTCTGATACCAATCTATAAAGTTCTCTTCAGACTCACAAAACACATGCAATGACGCTGAATGTAGAAGATCACAGGCCAGTGGGTAGACAGTCTTTGGATCCAGTGGCACTGGAAACAACTCAGCGCTGGCAGGGGCTTCTGCATGGCTTCCCAGGGCCGCATCAGGGTGGATCCATGTGTCTTGTCCGCTGCTATGTCTCCGAGGGTGTCAGCAGAGAGTCTCCCACCTCTAAGGAGGAAACATCGGAAATTCTCAGAATCCTTAGGGGAAGGCTATGCCCACACAGAAGCCTCATTGACTATATCCTGATTGACAGGATAGACTCCACCCCGACATGCTTACTCCTTAAATTGACAATTATATAACTGCCACAGTGGTGAAGTGAAATTGCTTAATATAATTCTTTGGTCTGTAATCTACTCTTAAAAAATCATTTTATTAGGGGCTCATACAACTCTTTTTACAATCCGTAATACATTATTTGCATCTAGCACATTTGTACATATGTTGCCATCATCATTCTCAAAATACCTGCTTTCTACTTGAGCCCTTGGTATCAGCTCCTCATTTTCCCCTTTCCTCCCCACTCCCCCCTCCCCCTTGATAATTTATAAATAATTATTATTTTATCATATCTAAAACATCTGACGCCTTCCTCACCCAGTACTCCGCTGTCCGTCCTCCAGGAAGGAGGTTATATGTAGACCTTGTCATCTGTTTTCCCTTTCTCCCTCACCTTCCCTCCACCTTCCTGATATTGCCACTCTCACCATTGATCCTGAGGGGTTCATCTGTCCTGGATTCCCCGTATTTCCAGTTCCTATCCATGCCAGTGTACATCTCCCGGTCCAGCCTGTTATGTAAGGTAGAATTGGGATCATGATAGTGGGGGGGGGGGGGAGAGGAAGCATTCAAGAACCAGAGGAAAATTGTTTGTTTCATCATTGCTACACTGCACTCTGACTGGTTCATCACCTTCCCACAGCCCTTCTGCAAGGGGATGTCCAATTTCCCCCAGATGGGCGCTAGGTCCCCACTCTGCACTCCCCCTCATTCACAATGCTATGATTTTTTTTGTCTTTGATGCCTGATACCTGATCCCTTTGATGCCTTATCATTTCATAGGCTGGTATGCATTTTCCTTATGGGCTCTGTTGTTTTTCAGTTAGATGGCCCCTTGTTTATCTTCCAGTCTAGGGAACCCCAGATTCTCTATATTTTGGCAACTGGGCACCATCAGCTTTCTTCACCGCACTTGCCCATGCACCCGCTTTGTCTTCAGTGTTCCCGTCGGGGTAGGCTGGTGTGCTTCTTCCATGTGGGCTTTGTTGTTTCTTAGCTAGATGGCTGCCTGGTTGTCTTCAAGCCTTTAAGACCCCTGATGCTATATCATTTAATAGCCAGGCACCATCAGCTTTGGTTGCAACTTTTGCTTATGTACCCACTTTGTCCTCAGTGATCTAGTCAGGACAGGCCGGTGTGCTTCTTCCATGTGGGTTATGCTGTCTCTCAGCTAGATGGCTGCTTGTTTATCTTCAGGTCTTAAAGACTTCAGGTGCTATATCTTTTGGTAGCCGGGCACCATCAGCTTTCTTCACCACATTTGCCTGTGCACCCATTGTCATCAGCGATCGTGCCAGGCAGGTGAGCATCTCAGTCTGCCGAATTGTTATAACAAAGAGTTCTTGTGTTGAGGGAGTACTTGAGCAGGGGCCCACTGTCCATCTGTTTCCTTAATGATAAACCTATAAATATATGTACATAGATCTATTCCCCCTTCGTTGTATATAAATATATTTACATCTTTTTAAATCTCTATGACTACCCTTTGCCTCCTAGTTCTTTCCTCTGTTTCTTTGTACCTTCCTCTTGTCCCACTACCATGTTCTGCCTTCATTTGGGTTTTAGGAATTCCTCTTGGTTACATTGCACTGATCCAGCCCTGCCAGACCTCCCACACCCTCCTTGACACTGATGTTGGATCACTTGTTATTCCCTTGTTCCTGGGCTTGTTAACACCCTCTTCCTTTCACCCCTACCCCCAGGTCCCCCTGGAACTGTCATCCCATTGTTCTCTCTTCTGGCTTGTTTATTCCGCCTATCCCTTCCAGGTAGACATGCTCTGTACTATCACAAGATTGAGCACCACGAAGCAACAACAGAAAGTAGAACAATAGCTACAACAACAACAACAACAACAACACACACACACATACATACACACATAACGTATGAATAGTTCAGGGGTCTGTTTGTTTTCCTTCACAGGTGCTTTCCAGTCAAGTCTGATGGAGTGCCATGCCCTGGCACCGCCTCTATCCCTGGGGACTTCATTGCTCTGCTTCCCCTGCTAGAGCGGCATGTCCCCAGGGGCTAGCTTCGTCGTGGTGAGCTCATGGCGGGCACAATTTCCACTGTGTGTCTCTAATGTCCCCAATGGTGCTATGGGTCAATGAGGTACGCTGTGTCCCATGGTGGGGCCAGCCCTGTGATCATCTCTGTGCATTGCTGTTCTGAGCAGGAACATTGTCCTCAGGGCTTGATGAGCCAGGATGTGCGTCACTCTTTTCTTTTTTTTCCCCTATGCCCCCTTGTTGACTCCTGTGTGCTCTGACCAGACCAGTCCCTCTTCCCCTCTTCTTGAGCTGTAGCGTCAGTGCTGTCCTCTGAAGTGAATTCTTCTTGGGGGGAGGGTGGTGCAGTCCACTTAGATGGAAATGGGGCCAGCCCCTAGGCCTCTCTGTCGGTTCCCTGCTTCATGTCAGTGTGTTGCGTTCTTGTCTTGGAGCTCCAGGTTGAAGTCTTGTCTCTCTTTCCCTGTGGAAACACAATCAGTGTAATCTACTCTTATAAAGAGTTACAACCTGAGAAATCCACATGGGCAGTTCTACCCTGTCTTATAGAGTTGCTATGAGTTGGAATTGATCTATAATCTTTGTAATATCCCTCAAGTGCTTTTGTCTGAAGCACCTATTCAGACAAATGGGTGGGAACATTTAAGTAAGGTGTAGAGAACTCTACTTCACCCCGTGGTGGGTAAGTTTGGCCATTCTGCTAGGTAGAGCTGTGAACCATCTCAGAAGCAGGAACAGAGAGAATGCCATGACCATGACGAAAGAAGAGCTGCCCGAGGAATCATGCAAGATCCCTGGCTGCAGTGGCAAAGGTAGCAGAGGCGGTGGAAGCTGCAGCGCTGAGACCATGAGAGAGAACAGAGGAACTGTGTACTGAGACTGTGAGGCAGCGCTTTGGGCGGGCTTCCTGAATCATGGAAGCAGAAGTCAGGGAAGATAAAAGACTATGTGGGAGAGAGGTGGAGGATCAGAGAGACATGCTTGTGGTAGTTACATAATCTGGTGTCAATTTGAGAGAATTATGAGAAAAAGGGGTGGAGTCTGGTCTGTCAATCAAGATATCACCAATAAGGTTTCTGTGTGGGCATGACCTTCTCCTGAGAATTCTGGGAATTCCTGGATTTTCTCCTTGGAGGTGGGAGACAGACTTTCTCTCTCTCTGCTCACTTCCTTGGAGACTCTCTAATGACAAGATGCATGGCACTACGCTGATAGATCCTGTGCCCTGGGAACTGGAGAAGCCACATGGAGACCCCTGCCAGTGCTGAGATGTTTACATCACTGGATCCAAAGACTTTCTACCCACTGGTCTGTGATTATCTTGCATTCAGCGTCATTGCAGGTGTTTCATGAGTCTGAAGAGGATTTTATAGTTTGGTGTTAGGCATATAGGCTAATATCAGACTTATGGGCTTGGACTGGACTGTGTTGGGATGCTTTCTTAATGTATAATTACCCTTTATATAAAACTCTTCTCTTGTACACATATGAGTTTCTATGGATTTGTTTCTCTGGTCCACCTGGACTAACAAACATGCCAACTAGCATGGCTGAGAAGAGATGCTTCAGACAAAAGACCTTACCATTTCATCAGAAATTCGGGTTTATCAGAAAAGCCGGACGCTGTACATGATGCAACCCTTTTATGCACCTGTGGGGGTTGAGATGTCTGTCCACTCAGGCCACCGCCTCTGGACCTTCTCCAAGTGTGCAGTTTGATCTGCTGGTGTCCTTAATAAAACCCCGTCTTTGTTGAGTGTTGTCAGTGAGTTCTATGTGGCCACTGCAACAGATGATCAAAACCAACAGCGAAGTTGGGTGCCGAGGGAAGCCAGTTGGTGTCCGAGCAGGATAAAGGAAAGTTGTTGGAGGGCTGAGGTGTAGCCGACTCGGCCTCAGAGGAGTTATTGTTGGGCGGATACTGAGCTGGATTTTCCTTCACCTTATGTAGCCGGAGGAGGTCAGCTATGGCTCCCATGCTGTTGCCTTAATATTCCTGGTAGAAAACTTGGTGATCAATAGGATACTGTTTGGGTGGTTGTCCTTCAAGTCTTTCTTCAATGCCTACATCTATATGTATATGTGCACATATACCCACTTCATATTTACAAAAATGGAATCACATTCAAATTCTGTTTTGCTGAACAGACTTTACCTCCTGTAATAGTATAATATGTATAATTGTCTGCAGTAATACATTAGTCTCCAATATAACCACATAATGTTGAATAAACTCTTATTATTCTATTGATGGATATACCATAATTTATTTAACATACTCTCCTATTAGATATTCAGGTTGTTTTAAATTGTCCTTATTTAAAAAAATCTGAGATGAACATTAAAAAAATCATTTTATTGGGGGCTCATACAACTCTTATCACAATTGATACATATATCCATTGTGTCAAGCACATTTATACATTTGTTGCCATCACCATTCTCAAAACATTTGCTTTCTACTTGAGCCTTTGATATCAGCTCCTCATTTTTACCCCTCCCTCCCTAGCCCCCTCCCTCATGAACCCTTGATAATTTATAAATTATTATTATTTTGTCATGTCTTACACTATCTGAAGTCTCCCTTCACCTACTTTTCTGTTGTCCGTCCCCCAGGGAGGGGGTTATATGTAGATCCTTGTAATCAGTTCTCCCTTTCTACCCTACCTTCCCTCCACCCTCCCAGTATTGCCATTCTTACCACTGATCCTCGGGTTCATCTGTCCTGGATTCCCTGTCTTTCCAGTATATACCTGTAACAGTGTACGTCCTCTGGTCTAGCCAGATTTGTAAGTTAGAATTAGGATCATGATAGTGGTGGGGGAGGGGTGAGGAATTAAAGAACTAGAGGAAAATTGTGTGTTTCGTTGGTGCTAAACTGCTACCTGACTGGTTCATCTCCTCCCTGTGACCCTTCTGTAAGGGGATGTCCACTTGCCTACATATGGCTTTGGGTCTCCACTCTGCACTCCCCCTCATTCACAATGATACGATTTTTTTGTTCTTTGATGCCTGCTACCTGATCCCATTAACACCTTGTGGTCACACAGGCTGGTGTGCTTCTTCTATGTGGACTTTGTTGCTTCTCAGCTAGATTGCCACTTGTTTCTCTTCAAGCCTCTAAGATCTTTTGATAGCCGGGCACCATCAGCTGTCTTCACCACATTTGGTTGTGCACTGGCTTTTTCTTCAGTGATCATGTTGGGAAGGTGAACATCATGCAATGCCAGTTTAATAGAACAAAGTGTTCTTGCATTGAGGGAGTACTTGAGTGGAGGCCCAATGTCTTAGATGAACATTTTTTAATGAATTTTTTCAACAAACTTTTCTGAGTATTTACTTTGTGTCTGGTATGTAATAGCTACAAAACCAAACCAAACTCACTTCCATGGAGTAAATGCCAACTGTAACCCTATAGGATAAGGTTAGAACTGCCACTGTGAGTTCTGAGACTATAATTATTTTTTTTCAAACTATTTTATTGGGAGCTAATCCTGACATCATATTAGTCCATAGTTCAATCATATCAAGTAATGTTGTACAATTGCTACCAAAATCTATTTCAAGAGACTGCATCGCTTTATGGAAGTAGAAAACCCTGTCTTTCTTCCCTAATAGCTATAAGGTGAGTCTCAAGGGCACATCTATCTTTGTACGTGTCTTTTTTTTTTAAAGATCTATTATTGGGGGCTCTTACAACTCTTATATACAATCCACACATTAATTGTATCAAGCATTATTTGTACATATGTTTCCATCATTATTTTCTAAACATTTACTTTCTATTTGAGGCCTTGGTATCAGCTCTTTTTACCCTCCCTTCCCCCCTCACCCTTGTGATCCCTTGATAAATCATAAATTATTATTATCTTCATACCTCACACCAACTGCTGCCTCCCTTCCCATGCATTTTCTCACCTATTCCCTCCCCAACGCCCCTCTGTTCTCCTGGTCTCTCTACTTCTCACCTATTCCCTCCCCAACGCCCCTCTGTTCTCCTGGTCTCTCTACTCCCATTTCTGTTCTTGAGGGCTTTATCAGACTTGGAGTCTGTGTGTCTGAGCTCTTATGTGTACCTGCGTACATGTTTCGGCCTAGCCCGTAGTGAAAGGTAGGCTTGGGGTCATGATTGTGGGGGTGAGGAAACCTCAAGGAGCCAGAGCAGTATTGTGTGTTTCATTGGTGCTATTCTTTGCCCTGTTTGACTCGTCCCTTCCTTGCAACCCTTCTGTGAGGAGAGGTTCCATTGTCTACAGATGGGTTTTGGGTCTCTGCTCTGATCCCCCTCAGACTCAACACTATGCTTTTTTTTTGGTTTATTTGTTTTAGGTCTTCTGATACCTGTTAACAGATCCCATCGATACCCCATGATCACACAGGCTGGTGAGGTTCTTCCATGTGGACTTGTTGCTACTTTGCTAGATGGCCATTGTTTACTTTCAAGTCTTTAAAATCCCAGATGCTATATCTTTTGATAGCCAGGCACCATCTGCTTTCTTCCCCACATTTGCGTGTGCACCCGTTTTGTCTTCACCTATCATGCTGGGGGGTTGAGCATCACAGAATGGTAGGCTGTTACAACAAAGTGTTCTTGCATTGAGGGAGGGCTTAAGCAGAGGCCCACTATGTGTCTTTTTGGAATGCAACATTATCAACTAATCTTTTGGACTTCTTACATTTGCCTGCCTTTAGAATAAAGTTAAGTCATTGATCTACATCCACAAAGTGAAGGCTGGAAAATAACTTTGTTATCAGATTTTATGATTAGAGCCTTTCCCAGTTGCCTCTACCTGTAGAGTCACTGTAAGCTGAAGTGACACGCCTCATAGGCCTCGCTCCATACCTGCCGAGTCAGAGTCGACACTTGCATTTTAATGTGAGTCTTCAACACTTTCGAGTTGAGAGGCACCGATTTAGATCTTGGCACAGCCTGCTTTTGACCCTGTGTCTCCTCTCTGAACCACTGACATGAGGGAGCCTGACTAGCAGTAGGAACTTCTGTTCAGAGATGGGGGTCTGCACCGGAGGACCCACCTAAGACATGCCACCAAACACCCGCCAGCTTGGACAGGAAGTCAGCTACTAAAGATAGGCTACCCTTCGCGGAGGACACAAGGCAGCTCTGCGAGAGCGTTGGGCAGGGTGAGCTGAAGGGTGGAACAGGAAAGGGAGGAAAGCAAATTCCTGGATTCTGAAAACCACAGTTTGTTTAGGTGCTCCCTTCCCCTTAATTAGCACACAGCTTTGTTGTGGGACATCTGTTTGCAGACTTTATTCCTTTTGCCATTTTCCCTGTATTAAAATGGCACTGATCGCGGGCGTTTCTCCATAAATGAGAAAGTTTAAGTGGCTAGAGATGGAGTGTTTATTTCCGCTCCCGCCTCCCCCTCTTTTCTCCCCCCTCCCCCCACTGTCAAGTTTCAGCAGTTCCTTGCTTTTATGGTGTAGTCATGGTGAGACCTGAGTCATCTGGAGCTGGTGGTGTTGCCAAAGAACCCCGGGAAAGCTCTGCCGTCAAGCCAGGAGGGCCGAGGTTTGGCTCAGATACACCAGGCACCAGGAGTAACCAGGCCTTCATTGCACAGGGAGTTGCCGAACCCTAATGGTGTTCCTACACATTGCTGCAGCTTTATAGTTCTAGTGAGTAGTTTCTGTAGCAAAAGGCCCAGCAAAGAGCATAAAAGGAAGCGTCTCTCCAGACAATTGCCCCTCAGAGTGCCAAGAGGCAACACCTAGGTTTCTTTTTTTTTTTTTTTTTATGGCATGTGCTGGAATTGGTTTCTGAGAAACCACCCTAGCGCCAAAGTAAATATAGCTTAGATGTCGTTTTAAGGAAAAGTTTTTCTTCTGTCCCCATTCATATACATTTCAACGGTCCAGAACGCACCCTGTTTGGGGGCTGTGTATGTGAGTGGCGTTTGCCATTTCTCTAAAAATCTGACTCACAGTCCGGAGGCCAGTGACCGATTTTTTCCCCTCCCCACTTCACATAGCTGGTAGGAATTGCTCCCCACAAGGATGGGCCTGTTGATTGACTCCGGGCACCCCGGGGTGAACGCTGGAGCCAACACCCCGAGGAGGAGCCCGGTGCGGGTGCGCCGGGGAAGTGGGCGCCCTCTGCTCTCCGCGGGGAGGAGGAGGAGGGGCACCGGGGCCAGGTGGGGCGGACCCCATCGGGGGACCGCTTTCTGACACCCTGGGTTTGCGCTCCTTTTCCGGAGTCGGGAGAAGCGCCATTGCGAGGAGCGCGGGAGGGGTGGAGCCACGGAACCCTGCCTCGACTGAGCCTCTCTCTGCTTTCAGGCGCGCCCACTTCGGATCGCTGCGCTCGGGAGTGAAGAGAGACGTTGGGGAGGAGGTGGGAAGCCACACCCCGCCGGGCCCGCCACTTTGCCCCGCAGCCGTTCGTCGCTGGACCGACGCCGCCGCGATGCTGGGCCCGGCGCTGCGGCCCGCCGCCCTCCTGCTCGGCGTGTGCACCGCCGCTCTGGCCGCGGCCCCGGGGTAATAGCGGACGCGGCGCGACGCAGCCTCCGTCGGCGGGGCGCGGGCTCCGGGCGGCGGCTGGGGCAGTGCCGCCCGGGGTGGGCACCGGGCCGCCGCGCGCTGGCGGTCCCCAGCCCAGGCACTGGCCCGGAGCTGTGGCCACAGGTCGCCCCGGCGTGTTCTCCGGGGGACAGTGGCTTCTGCATCCCTGAAGTTGCTCACGCTTCTCTCTCGCCGACGTTTGGTCGCCTTGCCTCTCCTTTGGCTTCCCATCGTCGGGTCCACACGACCTGCGGCTTCTCCCTGGAATTTGGATCGTCGTCGTCTGTCGTTCTTTTTCTGAGCAGGGTGGTCCACTTTGGCAGCGGCCGGAGCGTGGGTTCAGGCTCAGGCATGGTAGGGTCGGAAGGTACTTTTGGAGCGCTGGGAAATGCAGGCAGGGCCCCGGGTTACTTAGGAACGGACACCCCAGAGGGACGGGCCACCCCCCTTGCAAGGCGTTGTTAAACCCTCGAGGTACAGGTAAGGGATGGGCAGACAAGTGGGCACTACTTCGCCGCGCGCCGCGAAGCCTTAGGACGCAGCTGAAGAGGTTTGCGTGTGTCTGCAAACATTGGAGTGCACAGAAAAGTGCGCTAGATGCTAAGGCAAACATTTGATAGCTGACATGAGATACCAGTTGCACCTAACTGTTCGGAGTAATGAACACGTTCGGCTTAAAGACAGATCTAGGAAGGGAGCTCATTCATCACCTGGGGACTTCTTGTAGTGAAAAGTACCTTACATTTAAGCGGGTTTTCAAGTTGAGCCCTAACCCTTAGCTTGGGAAGAGAAAGTTTCTGGTTTCGCGACTTTTCAAATGCTTTACTATACCTGGAAATTTCAGTGTACAGTTCCCATTCAGGTGGTATATTGTATTATTTTTTTCAGATGGTGTATTGGAATCACTGGTATTGGTTAGGTGACATTTCTGTGGGTGAATGCCCATGCATAAAGGATTGAATGAGAAAAAAGCAAAATCCTAGTTTTCCTTGTCCTCCCCCCGCCCTCCTTTTAAATTCAGAAAAACAGTTCACTGAGATGCAGTTGCCTTTTAAATAAAGGCTCTCTGGCCTTCTTCAACTTCGACTTCTGCAGGTCCGAGTGTCCACCTTTCCATGGTGGCTCATCCTATGCTATTTGTATATATTATAAGATGGAAATCACATAATATGATATGTCATACACTATATATAATATATAGTAATATAAAACGTTTATATTATAAAGTGGAAACAATTACATGGGCCTTCCCCAGAAGTAGTAGTGGTGTGTGAATTACTGGATGTCAATGGATCATGGGAATTATTGTGTTCCAATAGCATTGCAATGCAGCCGAGCAGTGGGGCAATGCTATCTGGAACAATTCCAGTGGGCACAGTGGAGGGAGTTTTAATCTAGGGCCATGTGAAGGTCAACATACTGGCGAGGTGAGGATAAGAATTTTTGCTTTTTCCTTGTTGGAAACTCTTTAGGCCGCGGTTTCTGGTGACAGCCCCCGGGATCATCAGGCCAGGAGGAAACGTGACCATTGGGGTGGAGCTTCTGGAACACAGCCCCTCGCAGGTCACCGTGAAAGCGGAGGTATTGAAGATGGTGTCCAACCTCACTATCCCCGTCCTGGAAGCAGAAGAAGTCTTTGAAAAAGGTAAGATTTTAAACAACATGCAGGCTTACCCTTCTGAAAGCTGGAATCTCTTAATATAGCCACGTGGTAGGTAGGGCATGTGCTTCCAACCTGTAGTGGCTTACATGCACTGTTAATCCTCACTCACAGAGAGTCCAAATGGTATTCTTCACATAAGTGGCATTTGAGAGAGCCAGTACCCTCCCTTTTTGTGGCTCCCTCAGCAGCAGCAGGTGGCTCCCTAGTTAGGAAGAGAAAGAGTGTCAAGTGTCTCATGTCAGAGGGTTTGATGGACCAGGGCTAGGGGTGGCTCATACAAAAAATAGCAAAGTCACTGACCTCCAGTCGATACCAACTCACAGCAACCCAGCAGGACAGGGTAGAACTGCCCCTGTGAGTTTCTGTAACTCTTTGGGGGAGTAGAAAGTGCCATCTTTCTCCTGAGGAGCAGCTGGTGGGTCCCAACTGCTGACCTCACAGTTAGCATCCCTATCTACAACCACTCTGCCACCAGGCCTCCTGACAAGAGAGGCACACATTGCTTCCCAAATGACTGCACCTTGTTCCTACAGAGGCTGGGGAGTGTAAGCCACCCTGTGCCTTAGAAGAGGAAACAGGAGTTGTTAACAGTTAGTCTCTGATTACAAAGCCATCTGTATTTCAGGCAGAAGACTTTACTGAGTAGGCCCAAGGTAAGGTAAAGCAAAACTGCGTAACAGGTAAAATTCAGCTTTATGGCGTGCTCCCATTGGTTCAGGCAAAAGGAAACAAAGAAAGGTAGTGTGAAAGTGGGAGGAGCCACTGGGCTCCTGCAGAGTTGTATGATTCAAGTTAGCATGCCAACCTGGAACGAAGGGCTTTGCTTTTGCACTCTCACCTGGGCTTGGAGTAAGTTGGGTCCATTCTGTATTTATTTTCAATATTGAGGAAAAATATATTTTTATGTATACTTGGTTTTCTTTTCATCAAAGTGAACATTCATATTTTGTCTTCTGATCATGAAAGTCATGCATGCTCAGGGCTCACAACTGAAAAAACACAAGAAGTAAGGGAAATCAGCCGAAGCCACCCCGATCCTACCCCCACCCCCGACATAAATGCTGGAACTAGATGCCTATAAATGTTCAATTAGAGGTTTGAAATGGACTCACACTCTGATAGTGTTAAGAGCGATCTTTTAAAAAAAAATCATAGAAGGGCTACTAATAAAGAGCATCTAAGACCCCACTGCAAGTTATGGCATAAATGTCCCTGCTGTACCAGCACAGAGCATCACCCTTATCTTGAAAACAAGATCAAATCAAAACCTATCCACTGCAGGGGCTCTTTCTCCAGGAGGACTGGACCGACTAGGTGCGTGACTTTGGGATGGCGATGTATTCAGAGACTCATGTTACGGGAGTGAGGAGCCTTACTCCCCGGAGAAGAAAAGTAGGCTGGTACTTAGGTCTAAGCTTGAGACCCGACACTTACTTTATACTGTAGTTGAGTGATCTTGGGGAGGCCGTTTAACCTCTCTGAGCTTGGATTTCCTCATTTCGTAAAGTTGTGATAATGAAATGTACTCCCCGCGATAGTCACACAGTTAATTTAGGTTATAACACCTGTGTCTGCCAGTATTGTGTGATCTGACATAATTGTCCTCTGTTTTGTGATGTGTTGTGAACCCAAGTGTTCGACTGTTTTGCATGTGATCGGATCAGGGTACGGTATGAGCAGGGGTCCTCAAACTACGGCCCGTGGACCACATGCGGCCTACCGAGGACATTTATCCAACCTGCCAGGTGTTTTTACCCCATTTTGTTTTTTACTTCAAAACAAGATAGGTGCAGTGTGCATAGGAATTTTTTTATTTTTAAACTATAGTCTGGCTCTCCAACGGGTCTGAGGGACAGTGAACTGGCCCCCTGTTTAAAGAGTCTGAGGACCCCTGGTATGGAGGCTGAGGTAGTGTTTGTCAGAGTAGGGTGGGAAGTATATCTTACTGAAGCCATCAGCGTTACTCAGGCCATAGCCCGGCAAGGGGAGCTTGCTGAGGGCTTATCAGCATCACCTGTTAGTTTTCAAGAGCTACCAGGGGAAAAGGGTGAGCCGAGAGATCAGGCGAAGGAGGAGCAGGGAATGGAGCACATCCTTGAGACCTCCCGGGCCCTGGGGAAGATTGATGTCAAGCCACTTGGAGGTCTCCCAGGAAAACCGGGCCCACAGATGCTGAAAGAAGCCAAGGACCTTCCCCCAGAGCTGACAGCAAGCCAAACGGCAACCCTGAATTTACACTTTAACTTCCTAACTTGATACATTTCAGGTTGTTAAAGCACCCATTTGAGGTTACTTCTGTTTTAGCAGTGCTAGATAACGAAGAGGCTCTCAATAAAGTGCACCTGTTCATATTCTTAGTAATAATTCCTAAGAAGAAGATGCAAGAAACATGACTACATGGATCCCAGTCTTTAGAAAGAAAATACCGTATATTGAGCCGAGTTTTTCAGCACATTTTAAACACAGTTTTTGTGGTAAAATTGGGTGCCTCGACTGATATTCGGGTCGGCTTATACTTGAGTATATACGGTAAGTACACCCACTCATCACTTAGCCACATGATTAGGTTCCAAAGAGCAGTCCTTGTGTGAGAATGGCGAGTGACCACCTCAGATCCCCACATGGGTGTGGCCACATCATTCTGTAAGTGCCAGCTCACCTCACCTCACCACTCCTCTCCTTACTTACTGTGTGGTGGGGCTTCCAAAGATGGTGGTTGTTATGTACAGTGTTCTGTGAGAGCTGGCAGTTGTGCTCTCTCTCCCACCTGGTGATTCACTACCTGTCCGGTGCCCCCAGTGTGTCTTGAGACCTGTATGGCACGGTGGGGCCCTCTTCCCCACCTTGCCTTCCCACCACTGCGGAGCCCATAGGGGCTGGTGGTGGTGGTGGTGGAGGGGGTTGGGTGTTCCCTGTTGTCTCCCATTGCCTTTGGTGGAGACTCCTCCTGCCTTCTGTTCACATGCTGGCCCCACAGTCCCGAGTGGCCTCCTTCCTTTTCCTCCCTTCCTGTCATCATCCCCACACCCCTTACCTCTCTGGTCCTTCAGAACTTGCCTGCCTTCCCCTTGCCCATGAACTACAGAAGTCAGAGTAAAACTGCCTTTGTGAATTTCCGAGGCTGTAAATCTTGACAGAAGCAAAACGCCTCATCTTTCTCCCTGGGAGTGGTTTCGAATGGTTGACCTTGTTTTTAGCATCTAAAGGCCCAAAGCACTATACCACCAGGGCTAGGTATATTAAATCACAGTAGACAATACTTTAGGCAGTTCCACCTTCATTATTTAGTCATTGAGGATTTCTAATTTTGGTGCTAGGCTTTGCTTGGGTGTTGACATTCTCTTATGCTGGGAAGTCTCCTGAAATGGTCTTTTCAGCAGTCTTTCCTACCAGTGCTTTCTCTGGTACAAGTTGCACCAGTTCTGGGACTGTGTATTATTATGGCTTGGTTTTTAACTTTATTCTTAGGTTTTTCTTTAGGAAGGGAAGTCCATCGTATGCCCTTAGGATGGTGTAAGTGCTCAAGACAGGGCTGACCAACTGTGTACTTGGAACGGAATGGGTCTTTGGAAGAGAACGGAGGAAAGTGCTGCTCCTTCCACTGGCCATTTTTTGACTCTGAAAGCGTGCACAGGGAGACCTTGTCCGAGACACCCAGCTTCATTAAAACGCAGTCTCCCTCCCTCAAAGGGCACCGCTGCTTTCTTATCAGAAGCTGTGAGTTATTGTTCTCAGAGCAGATGCTTCCTGTAACGCTAGGTCTTAAGGATCAAGACATTTCTCCTCCTTGTGTTCACATCCTTTGCTTTATCAGGCTCCTCCAGTTGTAACAATACGTAGATCGATGCAGACTTTTACATGGGAGCAGCCTGGATTATCACAGGGCTCGTGGTTTTTCTTTTCTTTTTTCTGCTACGTAAGCACACGCGTTAGCTTTGATTTTTCATCCATGTCTCATGAGGGCCTCCAAGAAACGCTGCGTCTAAGAAAGATGTATTTTCTACTAGGGCTGGTTAAGGAGAAGCCCTGTTCCAGAGTGGCTTGTTTGCAGCCTTCTAAGGCTTGTCCCTAGAAATCACTGGGCGGGGTATGTTTCTGCCTTAATTTGTGTCGGAGGTAGTCATAGCTAAAGTTTTCCAGCTGCAGTTCGATGGTTCAAGTCCACTAACCATTCCTCAGGAGAACAACATGCAATCTGCTTCCAGAAAGATTATAGCCTTAGAAACTCTATGGAGCCAGAGAGATTTACTCTGGACTCTAGAAGCCTTGGTGGTGTCTTGACAAGTTGGACTGCTGACCACAAAGTCAGCAGTTCGAAACCACCTGTCACTCTAAGGGAGAAAGTGAGGCTTTCTACTCCTGGAAAGCCACAGGGACAGTTATTTCTACTCCGTCTTATAGGCCCACTATGAGTTGATGGCAGTGAATTTAATTTTGATTTTGAATGTTGAGTCACTATGAATTGGAATTTGACTTGATAGCAGTGGATTGCTCTTTTTTTTTTTTTTAAAGTTGTGGAGGATTTCATTTTACTTGGATCTATATTCAACACTCATGGAAGCAGGGTCAAGAAATCAAATGATGCATTGCATTGGGCAAATCTGCTGTAAAAGAGCTCTCTCTCTTTTTTTTCTTTTTATTACTTTTTTTTTTTACATTTTATTAGGGGCTCATACAATTCTTATCACAATCCATACATATACATACATCAATTGTATAAAGCATATCCATACATTCCCTGCCCCAATCATTCTCAAAGCATTTGCTCTCCACTTAAGCCCTTTGGAGCTCTCTGTTTTTTTAACTGCCCTTCCCCTAAAAATAATTTTACTGGGGGCTCTTACTAATCTTAGAATAACCCATCCCATGGATTGCTCTTGAGACCAGCAGTATTAATTGCATTACAGTTAATCCGTTCTTTCTTTTTCTACATCAAGTCTACATTTATTGGAGATGAAGTTTTTGATAAACAATAACCTTTTAGAAAAAGTGTTTATGCTAAATGTTGTGGTGCTTTGTAAAGGCAAGCAGTAAGATTCCAATACTCAAATGGACTGTCAGGATCAGCATCATTACCACCGCCATAATCACAGTCATCCCTTTTTTTCTTTCTTTATTTATTGACAGCCACTTTGATTATTTCTTATCTCCAATCTTTTAATGGACTTAAAAAATAATTTTATTGGGGGCTCATATATCACAATCCATACATCCATCCATTGTGTGAAGCACATTTGTAAATTTGTTGCCATCATCATTCTCAAAACATTTGCTTTCTACTTGAGCCCTTGGTATCAGCTCCTCATTTCCCCCCTCTTTCCCCCTTGCCCGCCCTCATTAACCCTTGATAATTTATAAAGTATTATTATTTTGTCATATCTCACACTGTCTGACATATCCCTTCACTCACTTTTCTGTTGTCCATTCCCCAGGGAGGGGGTTATATGTAGATCCTTGTAATCGGTTCCCCCTTTCTACCCCACTTTTGCTCCATCCTCCCTGTATTGCCACTCTCACCACTGGTCCTGAAGAGCTCATCCATCTCGGATTCCCTGTGTTTCCAGTTCCTATCTGTACCACTGTACATCCTCTGGTCTAGCCAGATTTGTAAGGTAGAATTGAGATCATGATAATTGGGGGGTGAGGGGGCGGGGGAGGAAGCATTTTAGGAACATTTCATATTTTTATTGATGTGTTTCCAGTATTTTTTTGGAGCAAGATTTGTTTCAGATAATGAGCACACTCCTTAATGTGTTCATTGTTCCCAATTCCATGTAAATCAGGTTTAAGATATACTCTAAACAGAAGCGCTAGCTGAAAAGACTAGGGTGGGCTGTTTGGGTACGCCACACCCATTTCCGCTTTCTGCGGAGGGGTTGGATGAGATGCAGGTGAAAGTATTTCTACACTTTACTAGTTTGTTGTTTTCTTTTTGCCCCAAACATTTGGAGATCTAATAGGATGATTGCCTTCTTCATCCTCCTCCTCCCCCTGCTCCTCCCCTCTTCCTCCTCCTCCTCCTCCTCCTCCCCCTCGGAGAAAGATGTGCAGAGTTTCGGTCTAGAAACCCCACGAGCAGCTCTCCCTGCCCTACAGGGTGGCTGTGAGCTGGAATCAACTCGATGGCAGTGAGTCTACCTTTTTCGTTTTTCTAAGAATTAAAGATGTTTTGTCTTTCCTATCTTCCTCACACTGGCTCTGTGGGGGTACGATGCTTTCATCTTGATTCTCTCAATAGCATGAACTTGTGTTTCTTAAATTTGAGATGTTAAAAAAAGGTCTTAATTCTGTTGGGATGGCTGGCTTTCTGGTGGGAACAAAGCTCCTGAACATAAAGTTCCAGAATTTGTAGGTCAGAATTAGTCCCATGGTGTTTAGGACAGTAGATTTAATTAGTGCATCGTGGGTGTAGATCTTCCTGTGCAGGTTTTCACAGGCAACGTTGCCAGCAGAACTCTGCCTGAACCTGTAGTTACACGAGAATGGCTTCTCAAGGGCGTGGGCTCACCATTCACATTATCCTTGCTAGTGTGTGCGATGTAACTGTAAGCGGGAACGCGGTGCTTGCAGATAAAGGGCGTACTGTGATCGTGGTGTTTAGCTTCTGAGGCTGCTTTCTGGATGTCAGGGCTCAATACCCAACCTTTTCATAGTGGCTGTATGCCTGTGGGACGTCCTGATCTCTCTAGTCTTACATTTTACCATCTGCAGAATGGTGGTTTCTGTCTCATCCAATTATATGGTTGCTATGAGATCGCATGTTTTTAAATGCATAATACATAGAAATTATTCAAGAAAAAGGTAACTCTTGTTATTAGAACATAGTAGTAACAATTATTTTAAAAATACTTTTATTGGGGGCTTTTACAGCTCTTATCACAATCCATACATCCATCCATTGTGTCAAGCACATTTGTTGCCATCATCATTTTAAAAACATTTTCTTTAGTAGTAACAATTCCTGTTAAAGGCAATTATTAACCACCTAATGGGATGATCTTTAACTGGGAACTATCTGAGAGGAACCACATCGGGAGAGGGAGGAAGTTGACAGAAGGAAACAGGAAGGGGCTTTAAAATTTTTAGTTAAAAATTCTTTAAAAATAACTTTATTCGAATATATGGACTACATTGGACTTAATCCATGTAGAGACTCTACAAATGGATTTTGGGCTTCCACTGTTGTCTAGTCTTCTACAAACTGGGGGTTCAGCATCTAAGCTCTGATACCATACCCTTCTTCAGAGTTGGACTTTATTATTTACAATTGTTGGATCACATGGGCTGGTGTTTTCTTCCATGTGGACTTAGTTGATGTCTCACTCAGATGACTACTTGTTTGAAGATAAGCCTTTAAGACCCTAAATGCTATTCTTTATAATAGCCAGGCACCATCTGGCTTTTTCAAGGAAGGGACTTAACACGTTAAATAATTGATTTTTCTCATGGCACTGGGAAAATATGTAGTTACTTAATTTAAGCAACACTGTGAAGTAGGCACTACTATTTTCATTTTATGGGTGAGGAAACAGGGTATGAGGACACAGTTGTTCTGACTTAACATCGTTAGTAAATGATGAAGGCTGATTCTGTAGTTGTAGTTCAGAGACCACAGGTTTTCTACTACCTGGAAGAGAATGAAATACTTTTTTCTTATTTGCTTCATTTTGGGATATTGATGCAGTGTTGTATTGGTTATTTTCCTCTAAAGTAATTTTCACATTTGTTTGCCACAGTTTAGTCTAGAATCTAGTGACATCTAACCTGGATCCAAAGCATGGAAAGATGTAATGCTGTATGCCTGTTAATTTATATTGTGTGTCACAGGGTTTTAGGACTGGAAGGGACCTCAGAGGAAAGTCAATTCAGTCATCTCATTTTATGGCTGAGGAGGCCTGAGACTTGGTGTGTGACAATTTGCTCAGTAGATGCTTGGTGGCAGAATTGGAAATAATGCTGGTCTTTAAAGTTGCAGTCCAATTCTATCTCCATTATTCTGGGACATGTTCCTAGTATGTGGAGAACTGTGTGGAAAACCTAGCACGCACCTGCAAATGTTGATTCATCTGATAAAGCAGGAAAATAAGGCTAACGAAGCAACCTTAAAGTGCTTGCTTGCAGATTTGTGCAAGTTTCTTATTTCAGTCCAAGGTAGAGTTGATCTCCATGGACCAGTGATTCTGAGTGGGTGTGGGGCCCAAGGCGAGAACCTCAGGGACCTTGTGAAAATGACATTTTATTACAGTGTCTCTTAAACTATGAATTGTGCTTATCAACAAGTGCAGGCTCAAGGTTTCCCTTAAGATGTGAGTAAGGCCCAGGCGTCTAAACTTTATTCTAAATAATTACCTGAAATGAAGCCAACTCACATGAAAATCCGAGAATGACTGTTCCTTTAGGATCTGCCACATCAGACAGGACCAAGTGCGGCAAAGCCTGAGAAGGAGTGGCATGTCCTTGCAGGCCCGGTGGTGACTCAGGGCAGCTGAGAGGAGGGCCCCTCTTGGACTTCCATATTTGCATTTCAAGCACCCGAAACCCTCAGAATTGGTGTTAATTTTAAGCAGTGGAAAAGCATGTCTTGGAGTTTGATTATGAATCAGTGATTGGAAGAGTTTGAAAGCGAATATACTCCAAGATAACCATGTGCTGCTCATTTTTGGACACCATGAGTCACTGTCCTAGTGAATCACTGTAGGGCTGTGGTCTAAGTAGGAATCGGATTCTGTAAGCGCTTGGGCTGCTGTTTGTTCAGCCCTTTATGTCTGTTGAGAAGACTTGACAGTGGCCAGACTAGTTATTTTCCAGTGGCATTTCTCCCCTTCGAGTTGGTGATTCGCTGTATGTGAAATGTTAGAGGGTGACGGGTGGGGAACAGGAACGAGGAAAGCATAGAGGAGCCTCTCAATCCTAGAGGGTAACATCAAATGTTAAAATGTCAGGGAAGTTTTGATTTCTTCTTTTTATGTAAGAAGTTCAATGTAGATTGTAAATATGAGGGAGTTTCAAAATATTTGTGGGGAAATGATCTTTTAATTCCATTTTCCATTCATGAATGTTTCGAAGCATCCTCTTAGCAACCCTGTGCCTTTTATTTCCAGAGTGTCACAAATGTCCATTCACAAGTGCACTGCTGGGAATAGCTACGTCACGTGCCAGAGGAAGGAGCTGAAAGCTGGGAGTGGCAGTCATGAGCATGAGAGAGAGCTTGTGTGCTTGCTCTCTGAAAAGATGCTAAAGTCTGTTCTGGACTTGAGTTTTGGGAGCTGTCCAGGTGGAGATACCCAGCCAGTGTTGAAGTATTAGCCAGCGGGAGAGTTTAAGGCATTATTTTTCATAGGCAATATTTGAAATCCTGGGAATTCAGGAGACACATCAGAGAAACAGAAACACACACACAGTTACACATATGTAAAGAACAAGATTGATGACAGATGCTTGGGAGGAGGAAAATAAACCAATGTAATGAATAGACGATGACCAGTCAGAGACAGAAATAGATTGAGGATGATGAAATAGCTCGGAAACAAAGGGAAGGAAGACTTTCAAGAAGGAAGGATTTCAAAGTGCCAAGCACCCCAGAAAGTCAGAGAAGCTGAGCAAAGGTAAAAGACTGTTGGTACCCCTCAAACGGGCACTATTTTAAATCTAGGATTGGTAGCAAAAATCCAAGCAGAAGTGGGAAGTAAAAAAGGTAGATTACTCTTTCTGGAAGTTTGATGGTTGACAGAAGAGAGATTGGATGATGGTCTCTTCAAAGACCCAGTATCTCTCACCACCGTTGAGTGGATTCCAACTCATAGTGACCCAGTAGGCCAGGGTAGAACTGCCCTGGTGGGTTCCTGAGACTGTGACTCTTTATGCACCGGAGTAGAAAGTCTCATCTTTCTAACTCAGAGTGATGGTTTCAAACTGCTGACCTTGTGGCTAGCAGCCCCTGTACCACGAGGATGCTTTGTCGTGTGCCCAGGGCCCAGGAGAGAGGTAAAAAGTGCTCCAGGCAAAGGGGAGGGTGAGTGCTTCCTGGCACGACGTGGTAGGAGCAGGAGCACAGGTCAGTAGATTGTCCCTAAAAAACCTATAGTTTTTATTCTGATGCACGAGGGGCCCAGAAGAGGATGGATAAGGAAAGCAGTATTTTGAGTTGTAAGATTAAGATGAAGAAGCAAAGGCAAATACAATTTTAGGAGGAAAAAAAATAAACTGCCATATTTTCCTAAACCAAAAAATCCCCAAACTTGCTGATGTGCAGTTGATTACAGCCAACAGTGACCTCATTGAATAGAGTACCAAGCAAGCAAACAAGCAAAACCTCCAAGCTCACTGCTCTCAAGTCAATGTTGAGTCCCAGTGACCCCCTGGGTGTTTTCCAGACTCTCTCGACAGTGTCTGAGCCTTTCTCTCGAGGACTTGCTGGCGGCTTCAACATGCAACCACCACACCACCAGCGGGGCCCCTTGAGGTCTCCTCACTGCCATTGAGTCCATGCCGACTCACAGCTACCTTCTAGGGCAGAGTGGAACTGCCCTGTGGGTTTCCAAACGGAAACTCTGCACAGGGGTAGAAAGTCCTGTCTTTCTGGGTGGCTGGTGGTTTTGCATAAGTACAGTACCACCAGGGCTCCATCATTCCTGGGCTGTGGTTTCTGTGGAACCACCACGTCGCTCTCCTACATGGAGTAGCTGGGGGGTGCACACCACTGGCCTTTCACTTAGCAGCTGAGTGATAACCAACTGAGCCACCGTCATTACCGCCACACCAAACAAGCTCACTGCCACCGCATTGATTCTGCTGCGCAGCAGTGACCCTCTAGCGCAGGGTAGCGCTGTCCCTGTGGGTTTGCAAGGCTGCCGCTCTTTACGGGAGTAGATGGCTATCTCTGTCTTAGACATAGGTAAAATGTTACGGTAGTGGAACCTTGGGAGGAGAAACATGGCGTTGGCGCTATTCCCTGGTGTGCTTTTAAAGTGGATCACTCTGGATTATTACCAGACGTTGGAATGCAAGGTCTCACATTGTCTTGGAGGTGAGGCGCAGCGCACAGGGCACAGAGAGGAGGAGGAAGGCTTGTACACGATGGTCAGCGGAGTCACGCTAAGCATGAAGCGGATACGGCAGAGTGGTTTTATTGCTGCTATATGGCCATTTTCGGTAAGAAATAGAATTGAAAGTCACCACTTTTTCTGGGCGGGAGTGACGATCGTGGGAAAGAGTCAGTGATAAAATTTGAGGAGGAGCGTTCTCATCTCTCTCCGTGGTCTCTCTTGCACTTACTCCTCTCTGGAAGGTTCCGTCACTTGACATCCTTTCCTTGCAGGAGTCCGCGTGAAAGGGGACAAACAGGATTGGTGAGGGGATAGGAGTAAGTCAGTAACGGGCTCTGAAGAAATGATTCATCTGAAGTGACCTCCAATCTGCAATTAGAGTATTAACGAGCTTGGAACTGAATGAGCTTTCTTTTGACAGGACAATGCTGAGAATGTACGTTTATAAAAGTGTAGCTGGCAGAAATGATTTAGTATCAGTAACTTAAACATCCCTGTCATGTGTTAAATTCTTACTCAAAATGTAGTTAGGACAGTGTACTTATTTATTGAGAACATTCCAAGCATGTATTGGGTATGAAATGACACCTGGCATAGCATCGAGCTGGGTGGTATACAGATTTGGTGATCACACAAACTTTGGGTCCCTGGGCGCCTCTCGGGGAAGGAGAGAAGGTTTCATTTCTCGTGCCAAGTTGAGTTGCTTTTGGATAACTGCTGCCTGGGGGGCTGTGCTGATGGTTTCAGCACTGGATCTGGGCTATTGGGTGAGCTCTGTCCACCATGAGCTCGGGAAAGGGAAGCCCGGGCAGGCAGGCAGATGAGGGAGAGTCACCTCTGGGGTCTGATGCGACTACCCAAGGCACTCACGGATGGTGTGAAGGAGTACTACAGATAAGGGAGAACACATGGACGGTGTGTGTATGTAAATACTAATGTTAGAGTGGAATGCGTCCCAGAGGAGGGTCAGGGAGATGCTGGACTGCTGTCGTGGAGGGAGTAACCCAGAGGCCCACGGAGCGAGAGGAACAGTCCCGCTGCGCACTGGCAGCACTAAAGGAGCACTGTAACACTTTCCCCCAAGCAGGGCAGACGTTAGGGAGTTTTGTGGCCGAGAAATCCAGAACCAAAGACCCTGCTGGCATGTCTGAGAAAAGGCCCTTTGAACCCCAAACTAGTAATCTCAACATTTCTAATCCTGAATTGCAGTCTGTTAACTTCCCTAATAAACCCGCGAGTATGGTCTATTACTTCTGTGTGGCCATTGCAGCAGATTATTGAACCCAGCAGAGAAGCAGAGTGACCTTAGATCCCTCAGAATGGGGCGATCTTAGAACACGGTACAGAGAAGTGGAAAGAAGAGGCATACCTGACTTCTGCGTCATCAAAGTGGGCCCGGGAAGGACAGGGATTGGATTCTCCTACAGGCCAGTCTTGCCAGCTGGCTGTCTTTAACTGCCACCGAGTCAACTCTGCCTCACAGCAACCCCGTAGGACACAATGTAACTGCCCTGTGAGTTTCTGAGACTGTAACTTCGTACGGGAGTTGAAAGCCATGGAGTGGCTGGTGGTTTCGAACTGCTGACCTTGGGGCTAACAGCCTAACTCCAAACATTCTGTGGAAAAATTCCATTATTATTCATTCCATTTGTCCATGAACATTTTGAAGTCTCTTTGTGTGTGTAAGCCAAAAAAGCTATAAAATCCTTGAAACCTTTATTAAACAGAAACATAAAAATGTGAAGTTCTGCCCTCCATCGAGGTCTAGACACTGCTGAAGGTGGTGCTTGCATCCCACTAACCTTCCCTGAAGAATGCTGAGCTCTTCGATTAGCCCCAGGCTGCTTTTGATATCTCTGAGGGATTCAAGGTGTGTCCTTTTCATGTTCTCTGAGTTTTAGAAGCAAAAATAAACCAGAAGGGCAAGATCAGAGTTTTGGTGGATGGAGTAATGCTTCCCAATGAAATTCTCATAAGTCAGCACTTGCTACCCTGGTAGAATGAGCCGGTGAGTTGTGATGGGAAAAAAAATCTCTTAGCAAATTTCCTGATCTTTTCCTCACCTACACAGTTTCCAGTTTTCATAAACCTTTGTTCATAATGAGCCCCTGTGATCACCTTGTGTCCGTCGAGAAAATTTATCATCAAGCGCATCCCTCTGGAATCCCCATAGTCACCTCTCTGCCTTGAGTGTTAGTGGCCCAGCAGATTTCCCCGTGGAAATCACTTTTGAATCGAACTTTTTCTTTTGACACCCAAATGGGACTAAGACAAGTGTATTCCTGAGGGAACTTGTCTGTAGTCGCCCACTGATTGCAGAGATATAGTCAAGCAGATTTTGTTCTTAACAAACTTGTGCACGTATGAACTGGAACCCCAGTAGCAATACTTTCTGACTTATCCTCATATATACACAGACATTTCAAATCTATAAGAAGATGAATTGTCTTTTATATTTAAAATAATCATTTTTATATATGGTGTTGAGCATTCACAGCAGCTGCTGTTTTTGTTAGGTGCCATTGAGCCAGGTCCAACCCATTGTGACCTTATGCACAACACAACAAAACACTGCCTGGACGTGTGCCATCCTCACAGTGGTTCCTGTGTCTGAGCCCATTGTTGCAGCCATGGTGTCTGTCAGTCCATCTCCTTGTGGGCCTGCCTCTTTTCCACTGCCCTCCACTTAACCAGACATGATGTCCTTCTCCAGGAACTGATCTCTCCTGACAAACTATCCAAAGTATGTAACACGAAGTCTTGCCAGCCTTGCCTCGAAGGAGCACTCTGGCTGGGGTTCTTCCAAGACAGATCACATTGTCCTTTTAGCAGTCCATGGTGTTTTCAACCATTTTCTCCGCACCACAATGCAAATACCTGATTCTACTATGATCTTCCTTATTCAATGTCTAACTTTCGCATGATTGGAGGCAATTGAAAATACCATGGCTTGGGTCAGGCACACCTTAGCCCTCAAAGTAACATCACCACTTTGCTGTATAACACTCTAAAGAGAACCTGTGCAGCAGAGTCAGCTTATGCACTTGTCTTTTGATCTCCTAACTGATGCTTCCATGAGCCTTGATTGTGGATCCAAGCAAGACAAAATCCTTGACAACTCCAGTTAATATTGTGTTACCGATCGATCCAGTTGTGAGGATTTTGGTCTTCTTTACTTTGAGTTGCAATCTATATTGAATGCTTCAAGTCCTCCTTTCAGCTAGCAAGGTTGTGTCATCTGCATATTGCAGGCTGTTCATCAGTCTTCTTCTAAGCCTTATGGCACAGACTCCTTATGATCAAGCTTCTCTGATTATTTGCTCAGCAAACGGTCTGAATAAGTATGGTCAGAGGATACATTCCTGATGCACACTTTTCCTGATTTTTAAAATCGTTTTATTAGGGGCTCATACAACTCTTAGCAAATCCATACATACATCAATTGTGTAAAGCACATTTGTACATTCATTGCCCTCATCATTCTCAAAACATTTCCTCTCCACTTAAGCCCCTGGCATCAGGTCCTCATTTTTTCCCCTCCCTCTCCTTCCCCCCTCCCTCATGAACCCTTGATAATTTATAAATTATTATTTTTGTCATATATTTCCCTGTCCGACGTCTCTCTTCACCCACTTTTCTGTTGTCTGTCCCCCATAGAGGAGGTCAAATGTAGATCCTTGCAATCAGTTTCCCCTTTCCCACCTACCCTCCTTCTACCCTCCCAGTATTGCCACTCACACCACTGGCCCTGAAGGGATCATCCACTCTGGATTCCCTGTGTGTCCAGCTCCCATCTGTACCAGTGTACATCCTCTGGTCTAGCCAGACTTGTAAGGTAGAATTGGGATCAGGATGGGGGGGGCGAGGGGAAGCATTTATGAACTAGAGGAAAGTTGTATTTTTCATCGTTGCTACATTGCACCCTGACTGGCTCATCTCATCCCTGAGACCCTTCTGTAAGGGGGTGTCCAGTGGCCTACAAATAAGCGTTGGGGTCACTACTCTGCACTCCCCCCATCCCCCATTCACTGTGGTAAGAGTTTTTGTTCTGATGCCTGCCTGTTACCTGATCCCTTTGACACCTCATGATCGCACTGGCTGGTGTGCTTCTTCCATGTGGGCTTTGTTGCTTCTGAGCTAGATGGCCGCTTGTTTATCTTCAAGCCTTTAAGACCCCAGATGCTATATCTTTTGATAGCCGGGCACCATCAGCTTTCTTTGCCACATTTGTTTATGCACCCATTTGTCTTCAGCGATTGTATCATGGAGGTGAGCACACAGTGATATGCGTTTTTGTTCTTTGATGCCTGATAACTGATCCCTTCGGCACCTCGTGATCACACAGGCTAGTGTGCTTCTTTCATGTGCGCTTTGTTGCTTCTGAGCTAGATGGCCGCTTGTTTACCTTCAAGCCTTTAAGATCCCAGACACTATATCTTTTGATAACCGGGCACCATCAGCTTTCCTCACCGCATTTGCTTATTCACCTGCTTTGTCTTTAGGGGTTGTGTCGAGAAGGTGAGCATCATAGAATGCCAATTTAATAGAAAAAAGTACTCTTGCGTTGAGGGAATACTTGAGTGGAGGCCCAATGCCCTTCTGCTACCTTAATACTAAACCTATAACTATATGCACCTAAATCTATTTCCCCATCCTCACATATAATTATATTTACATATATACATACCTTTATTTAGAGCCCTATAAATGCCCTTTGCCTCCCAGCTCTTTCCTCTCTTTCCTTTGACTTTCCTCCTGTCCCACTATCATGCTCAGTCCCCACCTGGGTTTCAGCAATTCCTCTTGGTTACATTACCCTTGATCATGCCCTACCAGACCTCCCACATCCTCCTCACCACGGATTTGGGTCACTTGTTGTTCCCTGTCCCTGGGTTTATTAACACCACTACCTTTCCCCCCATCTACCCTTCTCCCATGTCCCCCCGGAACTGTTGGTCCCATTGTTTTCTCCTCCAGATTGCTTATCCAGCCTATCTTATTTAGACAGGCCTGTGGAGATAATAACATGCACAAAAACAAGACAGAGTAAAACCAAGCAATAATATACAACAAAACAACAACAACAAACCAATATAAAACAAAACACAACAATAAAGAAAAGCTTGTAGGTAGTTCAAGGGCTGTTGGCCTTTAGGAGTGTTTTCCAGTCCAGTCTGTTGGGGCACCACGCCCTGGCCCAAAGTCCACCTTCAGCATTCCCTGGGGACCTCGCAGCTCCATTCCCTTGCTGTTCTTTCTGTTGCACCCCCTTAGTGTTTTGCCTTGGTTAGGCTGGATCAGATCAGGTACTTTTCCTGATCTTAAGCAAGCAACATTCCCTTGTTTCTTTCTGACAACTCTATCTTGATCCCCGTACAAGTTTCACGTGAGTACAACAAAGTGTTCTGGAGTTCCCATTGTTCTCAAGGTTATCCATAGTTTGTTATAATCGACACAGTCAAATGCCTTGGCATAATCAATAAAACACAAGTAAACATTTTTATGGTATTCTCTGCTTTCAGCCAAGATACATCTGACATCAGCAATTATATCCCTTGTTCCACGTCCTTTTCTGAATCCAGCCTGAACCTCTCGCAGTTCCTTGTCAATGTATTGCTGCAACTGGTTTTAGATGATCTTCAACAAAATTTTAGTTATATGTGATATCAATAATATTGTTCTATAACTTGAGCATTCTGTGAAATCACTGTTCTTTGGAATGGGAACAAATGTGGATCTCCTCCAGTCAGTTGACCAAGAAGCTGTCTTCCATATTTCCTGGTAGAGACGAGTGAGTGCATCCATTGCCTCCTCAGCTTGTTGACAGAAACTGTAGTGCTGAAGGAGGAAGCTCAAGCTGCCCTGAAAGCTTTAGCAAAAAACAAGGCTCCAAGAATTGATGCCCACTGAGATATTTCAACTTGTCTATGCCATAACATTTGGAAGACAGCTACTTGACCCAGCAGAATGTACAGCGATTCAGCAATTCCTCCTTGTGCCAGTCAGTGACACCGATGACCTTCTTCCAGCAGTGCTCCCTGTCTCAGGTCCCTTTGTTGAATTATTTCTCCCCCATTAAGATTCACTTGCTGCGCCCGAAGCTTCCTCCCAATTTGCTATTGTCAGTCTAATCTCAGGTCGATGTAGACACGACTTTAAAATAATGCAATGAATGCTCAAAGCAGACATTTAAAAAAATTAAGCTAGACTTTTGTGTGGTTTAAAGAAGTCTTGAGGGGATTTTTTAGTTTTGGGTTTTAAAGATTATCTCATGCCAATAGTTTGGGGGAGTTTATGTAGCAATATAATCAATCATTGGACTGCTCACTTCAAGGACTGCTGATCTCGTCTAATCAGCTCCCTCAAGGGAGAAGGTTGAGACCATCTGCTCCCGTGAAGGTTTACAGCCTTGGAGCTCCTACCCAGGGGCACTTGCTGGCAGTGGGTATCCAGCAATAGCAACACAGCACACTTAGTATTTCTAATATCAAAGTTTCAATACTACCTTCTCCCTCCCAAATATAAGCCTTTGGTGGCATAAGCCCAGGTTTCTATCTTTTTAAAAATAATTAATTTTATTGGGGACTCATAACAATTCTTACAGCAATTATATCCATCATATTTATACATTTGTTGCCATCATCATTTTAAAAACATTTTCTATTTGAGTCCTTTATATCAGCTCCTCTTTTTTCCTCCCTCCCCCTCTCCCCTGTGATCCCTTGATAAATTATAAATTATTGTTTTCATATTTTATACCATTCGCTACCTCCCTGTACCCATGTTTCTGTTGTTCATCCCCCACTGGGGGTGGGGGGGAGGTTTATGTGTCAATCATTGTGATCATTTCCCCCTCTCTCCTCCTTCCCCCACTTTCTTCTTCTCCTTACCCTCCTGGTATCGCTGCTCCCATTACTGTTCCTGTGGGGTTTATTTGTCCTGGATTCCGTGTGTTGAGAGCTCTTTTATTTTGCCGTGTATGTGCTCTGGTCCAGCCAGATTTGTAAGATAGAACTGGGGTCATGATGGTGGGGAGTAGGAAGCATGAAAGAACTAGAGGAATGCTACATGTTTCATCGGTGCTGTACTGCATGCTGGCTGTCTCGTCCCTTCCTCGTGCCCTTCTGTGAGGGGAGGTCCAATTGTCAACAGGTGGAACCTAGTTTCTGTGATGGTTGGTTTTCACTCAGATAAGCGTTTGATCTTAGTCATGATCCATTGAAGAAGTGTTCCTAAAAAGATCACAAAAACGAAGGGGGTGGTAGACGTTTGGTGTAAAGGGCCTGGTAAGTTAGTAGAAACAGGCTTTGCCTGCCTGTGGTTTCTGTTGCAGCGACTCACTCTGTTTGTAGAGCCTGAGCATAAAAGCGCACGTGGCGGGGCACCAGCAGGACTTTTTATTTAGGGATGCTGAAATCTGGAGCTCATGTGCTTTTCCCAGTCCTTGCCCACGCCCCAACCCCCCAACCATGTAAAAATGTAAAGCCATTCTTAGTTCATTGACTGTACAAACATAAGAATGTACAGACACCGGACTGAGTGGGCTGTAGTCTGCAGTCCCTGTTGTATTAAATGTTTTGTATATTTAGTAGCTAAGAGCCTTGCTTACCCTTGGCTTTGCCTCTGTATTTAACATATTTTTAGCATTTAATAAAAAATACTATTTTATTTATTTTACATTCAGGATTTTGTTTGACTTATTTTAGTAACACTGGTCTGAATGCAATTTTTTTTTTTTTGTTTCTAGTTGCTCCTGAAAAAAAATTGCTTTTAAATCATTTTATTGGGGGCTCATACAGCTCTTATCACAATCCATCCATGGTGTCTAGCACATTTGTACATTTGTTGCCATCATCATTTTTGAAACATTTTCTTTCTACTTGAGCCCTTGGTATCAGGTCCTCATTTTCCCCCTCCCACCCCCATACTCCCTCCCTCATGAACCCTTGATAATTTCTTTTTCGTGTCTTACACTGACTGATGTCTCCCTTCATCTACTTTTCTGTTGTCTGTCCCCCTGGGAGGGGGTTATAGGTAGATCATTGTGATCGGTTCTCCCTGTTCCCCCCAACCTTCCCCTTCCCCTCCTGGTATGGCTACTCTCAATATTGGTCCTGAGGGGTTTATCTGTCCTGGATTCCCTGTGTTTCCAGCTCTGATCTGTACCCATGTACATGCTCTGGGCTAGCCGGATTTGGGGTCATGATAGCCGGGGGAGGAAGCATTAAAGAACTAGAGGGAAAAAAAAAAAAGAACTAGAGGAAAGTTGCATGTTTCATTGGTGCTCTACTGCACCCTGACTGGCTCGTCTCTTCCTTGTGACCCTTGTCTACAGATGGGCTTTGCGTGAATGCAACTTTTTACATGAAACTCACATTTATTGAGAAATTTAGAAGCAAGCCAGGTGGGGGAGAAGAAAGAAAAGAAGTATGTAAGGGACCAAAGGATATTTTTTTGTTTGAAATACTCATGGTTTCTATACAGATTGAATTCACTGGATTGGCTTAGCTTTAAAGAGCCATTAAAGTCTAAAGTGGAGGCAGGCATTTTGAAGAATTGTTGATGGGACATCTTACTTCTCACCTTGTCCATCTGCAAATCATGGGAAAAAGCTTGTCACAAAAATGACAGAATGAATCAAATAAATTGGTGAAGATAGCAAAATTGACAGCTTAAAGGGTGATATGCAGGTATGTGCCCCTTCATGTCTTTTGGGAAACTACCTGATTGCCCCTAGGCTGTGGTCCCCTAAAGTGTTCTGTTTTACAGAAAGGGAAAGCAACGTTCCTTTGGTTTATTCTTTTTCTCGATTGGTTTTCAAGAACCCAAGCTCCCAGAGGGAAGGAGCAGTAGGGTTCCAGCACCTCACTTGTGCAGGGTCTGCTCTACCCGCCTTGCCATCCTCTTCACCTGCCCGTGTCCCCTTGAACCCCAGCACAGGGCTGCACCTGCTTCCCAGCTGTGAGCCCCAAGTGCTGGTGGCACCAGGGAGCTATGGGCTCCCCCTCAGGGTGGTGGTAGCTGCACGTGATCAGGAAACCACTGCGCGAAGATGCCAACTGCGTGAGGTGCCCGTACCCCTCATCTCTTTCCCGCCTGGCTCCCTGTGACCACTCTCCACACTTCAGCTTTGGCACTCCGGCTTTTTTGCCCACCTGTGGCCCAAATCTTGACCCCACTTGAAACCAGGCAAGGCCAGCCTACGATAGCCAGTGGAACCAGGTCTCAATTCTCGGACTTTGTTGTGTGAGCTCCTACAAGGCTTTAATATTATAGGCTATGATGGGGATTTAAGTACGGATTGTACGGTACAGTCTGTTTGTAATAAAATGTTCACACAATGTCTTCATGCTTAGCGTCCTGTTTCATAAACTCTTGTGGATGTTAAGCAGGGCATACCTACACTTAAGTTTACTACTGCACATTAAGGAAGAAAACTGCCAAACAAACATTATCAAACAGTCAATACCAATTTGGGCTGATAGGTAGTGAAGCATCTAGTTTTTAAAAATAGAGACTATGTCTGGAACTCACTGCATTTCCAATTATACATTTCTCTGTCCTCGTGATGGTTAACCCACGGCCCTATTTGGTGAGTACAGAGGTCCGGAGAGGCAGCACATGGTATTACAGAGTGTGTTTCAGAAGTTAAGGAAAGGTTAGTTTTTGTGTATGCTTATTACACAATTTAAAAATAGCTTCGACTCTATTTGTGAATCAAAGGGCCAGTTTCAGGTCTGTGCCAAGTGTGAAACCTCAAACAAGGTTCCTTTTGAGCTGCTGGGCGGCCTGGAGAAGGAGAAAGCCCCTAAAGTGTTCTCAAACGGGTTTCTCTGTTTGCACATAAAGATGATGCAAATTTTACCAAATAATTCACTCTGACGTTACCACCTTAGAGCATATTTGAGTGAGGTACAAGAATCCCTGCAGTCTTTCAGTGGTGGAGACTGTTTCCTGGGCAAGAGTGAAATCCTGCCAGAAGGGAAAAGATGGACACAACACTTTGCAAATGCTGTTTCACCTCGAACCCAGCCTAGCAACAGCAGACTGCGATGCCTCTGCCACGTCAGCACGCCCGTCCTCCCTCCCCACCTCGGTTTTATACTTGGGTGGTGTACATTTTTGGCAGTGTCTCAGGACTGTTAGGTAAACCGAGTCATTGCCTAGGATGTTCCCAGCGCTATTTGCCAATTTAAAGGGAATTCACAAAGCTGGAACAATGTCAAGTGCTTCAAGTTGGACTTTTTATAAGGACGCTTGAGACCAGTGAGTAGGCCTCGCTACTTCCTCCGAGTCATTCCCTGAATCCAGCAAGGACTAGGATGGATGGGGCCTCTCTGCTGACCCCCACGCCCTCCCGTCATTTTGGGGTGGAGCTTCCCATATGTCTGGTGGGTAGGAGCTAGACATGCTTCTCCTGCTCCTCCACCCCCACTCTTGCCAACGTCTGTCTACTGGGAAAACCCCTGCGAGGTTCAATTCGATTAGAAACTACATTAAGAAAAACATTCCACTGTGAAAGGAAATGTCCGCCCGTCCGATCTGAGTAGCTTGTTTTGGTATGGCCAACATGCTTGCCTGGAAATGAATGAAGTGCCGGAGAATTATGTGGATTGTAAACCCTCGGCCGTTTGCTCCTTTACCCCTAGCATGGTGTCACGTAGATAAAAATAAACTGCTCCCCCACCCGCCCGGCCCACGGCAAGTCTTTGTAAATTTGTCCCTGTGGGAGGTAGACTGTCAGTCAGTGATAGAGAGGAAACACGTGTTTCCTCCAGTCACTGGGCTGACAAAAAGCTTGCGGTGATTTTTTCCCCTAAAGTCATGAAAACCAAACGCCTCTCAATCACTAAGGTTCTGTTTTGCTGGGCCCAGCTCGCTGCTGTGGATAGTTTTCCTGGAAGAGATGGCGCACTTGCTCCCTAACCGCTGGGGTGGCGCTGCCATTGGCCTCCTGGCCCATTGGGTCACTGCCACATCCCTTCTAGGAATGGCCTACGTCCTGTGATTGACACTGGGTGGAAACGCCCAGCTCCCCTGGCCCTCACTGGGACCACTCTAAAAGATCATTGCAGCGTCCCTGGATGGGCTGATGTCCCTCTTGAGCCTGCCTTTGCAGGGCCACGTCTCCCTTCTCCCTCCCCGTCCTCTCTTCTTTCCTATCTGGAGGTAGGGAGGTAAAAAAGCCAAGCCTCAAACCCACTGCTGTGGGGTCCATTCTGACTCAGAATGACTGGATGGGAGAGAGCGGAGGTGCTCTTGGGTCTCCTGGATGATAACTCTTCCCTGGAGCAGATAAGCTCGCCCTTTCCTGCGGCCTTGACCTGCCCACCTTATGGTTGGCAGCACAAAAAAAATCACCCACTGCCCTAAAATCTCTTGCACTTCCATTACTGCCCCAATCTGCCTTCCAGGCAACGAAATCTGCAATGGATTGGTTCTTACTGAACGGACTGCTGAAGATTTTGGAATTAGCCTCAAACACATCAGAACCATGTGGTGTGAAGAACAGACATGAGAGTTGGAGGGAATTTATTTTAAACTTTCAATATTCTCTGCTTTCTGTTAGAGGCAGGTGTCTATGGGCTGTGTACCGGCATCGCGGATGGGTCCTTGCTTGGCGTCTGCCCTCGTCTTCGCTAGTTAGCTGTATAGGGAAACCGGGATTGAAGGAAAGTCAGTGGGATAGATGGTTGGTTATGTGGATATGGAAGGAGAGGGAGGGGGAGGTAGTGTCTCAACATCAGTGTGCAAAAGAAGGGGAGGAACGTAACAAAGTTGATTGTGACGATGATGGCATAGTCCTTTTATCTGATTAAAATATGAACTGTATAATATATTTATAATTAAATTTTTTAAAAAGTTGGAGAGTTTCTAGTTTTTATATCCTTCTCAGGACATAAGTCATGGAGATACTTTTAATCTCTACACGGGAGCAAGATGTGTCGGTCTGCTTCTGTCGAGACGCCCCGCCTTGGCACCCTCGTGGGGCAGTGCTACTGTCCGAGGGCGGCGAGGGTTGGAATGGGGCTCACGGACACGGCCGTGCTCTCTCGCACTGTAAAGTGGAAGAGACCCGCTATGGGAGAGCCATCCATAGGATCCAGAGCCGGATCACAATGGAATTGAGGGAGAAAGGAGTCGAGGACGACTGAGGCTGTGACTCTTTGTGATAGAAGACATGGACCTATCAACCAACCACTGGAGGTCGGTCCCACTGTGGAGCGCTGCAATCATCAGATGCGTGTACGGAAAGAGCACAGGGTCGCAGGTGGTCCTGGTTCTGGACAGAGCCAGAGAGCCAGGCTGCCTGAGTTAGAATCATGCCTCCAGAGCAGTTTCTGTTCTCAGGGATCCTTTGTTTTCATTTATAAAAGAAAGATAATGATATTTCATAGGATTGCCGTAGTAAGTGAGTTTATATGTACACATATTTACACTTCTCTTTTATGATATTCAGTAGTTTTTCTATTATTTGGAGAAAAACAGGGTTCGTAGGAGTTGGAATTGACTCTATGGGTTGGGTTTTTAATGCTAAATACTATCATTTAAACATGTACATAGTGTAAAACAGATTATTGTGATATTTTCTTTTCTTTATAGTCTTGAAGTCTTACAAATCTGAGTTGTATTTTGTAATTTTGGCCCAGCTCAATTTAGACTAGTTACATTTCAATAACCAAATGTAGTTAGGATTATACAAGATAGCTTCAGAGCTGCTGGTTCGTCTTTTTCATTTCAGATGTGTTTGTTAACTATTGTTGTGAAATAAACTACACACTTGACAGCTTAAAAGAGCAATTCTTTATCATTCTCATTCTTCTTAACCGGTTTTTAAAACAGTTTTGTTAGCACTTTATCCACATATCATACAATTCAGTATTCAATCATATCAGGGAGGGCTGCACAGTTGTCACCATACTCAATTCTAGAACATTTTCTTTTCCCTTGAAGTCACTGTTATTCATGTAATTATTAGTTCTTAGCCAGTTTTTATCATGCATTGATGATTATTCCCCGAATCACTTAATACCATGATGATTGTCAAAATTTCCAATTCTGTGCTTTCTTCAACTTTTATTAGTTGAAGAATTGTAATTCTATTGTAAACAAGAAACCCCCCCCCCCATCCTTACCTATTATCACAGCATGATTTACAGAATCTTATTTCAGTAGGTCATAATACTTTACTGGCATTTTTACTTAATTTAATCAGTTTATATTTACATATCAATAAAATGCTTATTGTGAATTAGGGGAAAGTATACAGAGCAGACCATAGTTTTACATTCAACAATTAATTCACATATATTTTGAATAAATCTATCATTGTAATCCCCACAATGGACCATCACCTATCTCTTTTCCTCTCAGTGTTTCTGCTTTCCATTCCTCTCTCTTTCCTAATCCCTGGAACTGGGACCTTTGGTAGTGCTGCCTTTTTGATCTTGAATGTTATTATTCTAATGCAGAGGTGAGTTTAGTAACAGGCCCCAAGACTAAGCCCACAAGGCCATAGTCTTTGGGGGTCCCGCTAGTCTGATCTGACCAGTAATTCTGGTCTCTTTTTTGGTTCTGAGTTCTGTTCTACACTTTTCTCCCACTCTATCCAGGACCTTCTAGTGTAATTCTTTTCAGAGCAAGTGGCAGTGGTAGCTGGGCACCATCTAGTTCTTCTGGTCTCAGGTTGTGGAGACTGATGTTTGCGTGGTCCATTTGTCCATCAGACTCATTCCCATATGTCTTTCAATTTTTCTCACTTTTCTTTCCCCTGGATGGGGAGAGGCTAATAGTTGCATCTTAGATGGCTACGAATGGGGATCCCAAACCCAAACCAAATCCTTGTCAGCGAATTTATGTCAACTCAGAGTGACCCTACAGGACAGAGTCCAATGGCTCTGCAGAATTTCCAAGGCTGTACACTTTTGTAGAAAGAGACTGGTATTTCTTCCTCATTTAGAAAGATTGGTTTAGTGTCTGAGTGCATAAGCACTGTGCCACCGAAGTTCCCACCAGGGCCTCAGCTTCCTGCTATTTAACAGTCCTGGTGTTTGCTAAGCATGGTGACACTCAGTTATTGTGGATGACTCAAAATAGCATTATGGTGACCCTGTGTATGTCGGAATAGAACTGTGCTCCAGTGAATTTTCAGTGAGTGATCTTTCTGAAGTAGGTTGCCAAACCTTTCTGCCCAGGTGCCTCTAGGTGGTGGACTTAAATGCCCAGCCTTTTGCCTGGCAGTTGAGCAAGTGAACTACTGCATCAGGTGACCATTTTTGGATAAACGAATCTGTGCTACGTGATACTTGATGTCCTGCTTATCTGCTTCTTGGAACATATTTGTATTGCATTGAAGCCTGCCGTGGGCAAGACCATTTATAAGGATATTGGTTGAAATTTACTTTCTATTATTTTTACTAAGTAATACTAAGAAATGATCCTTTTCTAATATGTAATCATTGTGAAAAATATTTGTACCTCACATTATAAATCTAATTTTCCATTGGTAATGAGTATCCAATATTTTTATTGATGCATGTTTGCTGGCACTATAATGTCTAATCATTATCCAGGGTGACCTGAGATGCCAGGCACTGTTCTATACATGTGGCAGCTACTAACCCACTTAGCCCTCACAACTGTGAGCCGGTGTGATTATTAGCATCCCAACTGTAAGGAGGACAAGGCTGCGCCTGGAGGAGGAGAATCCGATAACTTGTCCAAAGACAGAGATGAATCTGTATAGAATTAGCGTGGTCTGGCTTTAGTGGGCCAGTCTTTGAACCCTGCCAGAACTGTACGTGATGCTCCAGTGCCACTCTGCATCCACCTGGTTGACCACGTGAGCCCCAGAAGAAGGACCATATCCATCCAGTTCAATTTGATAATCTTAAAATGTCTTATTTTTCAAAATGATTTGGTGTTAGTGTACCCAGGAGATCATAGTAAGCCCGACATCTCTGCATGCACATCTAGTGGCACCGAGCACATTCTTCCAGCTGGGCTTTCGTTCTCCCCTTCATTGTTGAACTGTTCCTCCATGACCATAAACTCACTGCACCTACAGCTCCTAGCTAAACCTTGAAGTAGCTCCTGTCACTGTGATTTCTGGTGGATAGTTCTTCAAACAAACAAACAAACAAACAAACAAACAAACAAACAAACAAACAAACACAATGCTTAAAGGCAAGCGTTCTTTACTAATTAAGCTAAACTTGTTTGATTTAAAAGAAAACGTTAGGGGATGTTTTCAACTTACCATTTAGAGATTATATCAGGACAGCCATTTCGGGGGTTCACCCAGATTCCGTGCTTCAGAAAGTCAGGATTCCATGAACATCCCTTAATATTTCCTAAATGAAGAAGGGGCATATCAGTGCCTCTGATTTCATATCACTTAGGTGGAAACTTTGCATAAATATGGGTTTATTTTTAGCCAGTGCCCATTTCCCCCTCTAGAAATATAAATATAAATATAAATGAGAACTCAGCATGCGTTAAATCAGCAGGCCTGTTCATAAATTTTGCATTAAAAAGATATTCATCATCCAGATCTGAGTCCCAGTGTACCCCCGGGCGTGACTAATGCCTTCCTTTTCTTCCTTTCTCACAAGAATATGAGCACGCCGGAAGGACGTCCCAGCTTCCCCGTGCACTGTCTGCAGGGAAACCTCAGAGCAGCAGCGCCAGCTGCAACCGCCATGACCCTAGAGGAGATTGGGGGGAATTGAGAGAAGTAGAATGCACTAAATATTTTGTGGGCTCAACTCTTCCTCTCCTTTTAAGCCTGGGTCAGATTTCTAATTTCTGCGATGCACAGATATGTGATAATCTCTTGCGTGTACTGGGCCTTACTGAAATGATTTTGGTTTGACCAGATAAGTCTACCGTTTTATCTGCATCTAAAGCGTATCCTCAGAGATGTGTGTGCAGAGCGTTTCTTCGACTCCCGTGTTGAAATGATGACCCTCCTCTTTGTTTTTCAGGCTCTTTCAAGACGCTTGTTCTCCCATCTGTAAGTATCTGTTTTCAAAATTTTGGTTTCAGAAATATGAATTCTACTAATGAGCTAAGCACATGAATAAATCGGTCAATTCACATTTCTTCCTGAGCTGGGCTTGAGGCTAGCGCAGCCTTCAGATTAAGTGTCAGGCAGTCTGGTTATTGTTCGCTGCCGTTGGGTCCGTTCTGACTCGGGGACCCCAGGTGTGCAGAGCAGAACTACTCATGAGGGCTCTCCCAGAGGGGCCTTTGGAACCACAGGTGGAGCTGCCAAGGCATCCGTGGGTGGTTGACACCATCAACCTTTTCAGCTACTTAACTTGTGGTGCCACTGATTGTCCCATTGTCAAAGTAGAGAATTTCCTTGAGGGAACCTGGTCCCGGACTCGTAGCATGGAAACCTGGTGGGTCCTGCTTCCGCTTTCATGAGCCTAACAGTTTTGATTGGCTAATTATTATTCAATTGTTCAGTTTCTTTGTCCCTGAAGAGGGCAGCACCCTACTGAGCTATTTGCAGCCTGAGGTAAAAGAATCAGTAATATTGATCCTGTGTTATGAAAAAATGATGTTTTGTTTATAGCAAATTTTATTAGTTTTGACATATGAAAATAGTGTATGAAAGTGGCATGTGTCTGGACTACCCAGCTCGTTGGCATCTCCCTTCCTCTGGAATTTGCACCCTAGAAGCTGTTTCACTCATCTCCCCCGGTTCTGCCCTTGCAAAGAGGATAAAGATTCAGCTCTGCTTCCTAGGGGGACGCAGGACGTGAAATGAGACTTGGAAAGGCTGTAAAGTCTGCTGTAGGAGTGGACAGGCGTTGTTATTTTGTTGAGAGAGTCCGAATCTCTGATTATGAAACATCACTGTGAACTGCTCCTGCTTCCCACTTTGCTTTGGAAGTCTGTGCCTTTCTTACTCTGTTTTATTTAAAAAACAATTATAGTTCACGAGGAAGGAAAATGTTTTGAAAATGATGGTGGCAGCAATTGTACAATCATGCTCGATCTAATTGAAGGATCCAGTTATAATATCTGTAAGAGCTCCCAATAAAATGATTAAAAAAAGAAAACATTTACTATTAATTGGAGTTAATGCCAATTCATTCCATAGTTCAATCACATCAAGTATAATTGTACAATTGCTACCACAATCAGTTTCCAGATATTCTTTTTCCACATGGGCTCCTTGTCATGTCTCCCTTTTACTCTCCCCCCCCAATGTATCACGCTCCCCCGAAATCCTTGTTCTACTTGCTGTTCCTATGGGTTCATCAATCCGGGGTTTCATATACTGAAAAGCAGAGAAACATATCACACAACTTCAAGAGGGTGACCTCCAATGACATAACACCTCTGACATAGACTCTAACACGAACAAACAAAAACCAAACCAAGCAATACAAACCAAAAATACAGACAATTCTGAAAACCACATCATGTCTAGCCTACATCAAAGGTTTTAACTGCTCAAGTCAGATTGATGCCTTTGATCTTCTTACTCTGTTCTATAAGGTACAATAGAGTAGACCACGGCACTACCTAGTGGTGCATTCTGAGAAAAGATGACTAATTACTTTGGCCCGGACACATTCTAGACTTAAATTGGATTACTACTATTACCTGATGAGCCTGGTTTCTTCTGGAAGGTTACTTTTCAAGCACACTAGAAAAGACGTTTATTTTGGGTAGTTCTTAAAGGTGTTTATTGCTCTCAAACAGTGCTTTATGAATAAAAGTTACTTGTATTCCATAATGCATATTTCTTACCTATTATGTCGGTCCTTTCCTTAGCAATGCATGGCTGCTAACAATGCAAAGTGGGAATTAGAAAAGGCCTAAGTAGGGGAAATTAGGGGAAAAGCCATAAGCTCAGTGATTGACGGTACACCACGAGGTGCTGGCCAGCAGTGCTTAACTCTGGCAAGGAGTGTTCCAATAGTTCATTTGAAATAGTTCCAGTGTCAGGTGGAAGGAGGCCTGGCTGCTGACTTCAAGGTTAGCAGGTGGGACTCACCAATGACCCCGCAGGAGAAGGAAGAGGCTGCTTCTATAAAGATTTACAGTCCAGGAAACCCAAAGGGGGAAGTTCTGCTTTACCACATAGGGTCGCGGTAAGTCAGAATTGCCTCGATGGCAGCAGATTGGGTTTTGATTTATGTAAGCCATTTGTCCTGTATTTGGAGCAGGGAGGGGTGGTAAGTCTGTGAATCACAGCCTACAGCACAGTAGCTGTCTGGACTCCCTAGCAGTCTGTAGTCACAGAGTGGCCGCAAGTGTATTCAAGCCTGAAAGGAGGAGGCATGTAGGCAGGACTCGGCCCCCGGCTCTGCGCAGTAATAATCCTACAAACAGCAGTTGCCCCATCATTAATGAGAAATTAGGTTATCATAATTGTTTCAAGTCTTAAATATAGGAAAGAATAACTTCCACACCCTATGTTTGTCTTGGATGACTTACTGTTATTTATTGCATGTTGTTAGGTACCATTGAGTCTGATAGAGCAATTATGCACTGAAAGCTATACTGGAGATTATATTTAGGAATATATCAATTGTCAGTAAATCAGATTTTAGAAAACATAGTCTTCAAAGGGTCCTAGGGCAAATTTGATAATTCTTGGCACAAGTAGAAGATTATGTATTTTTTCAACTTAAATAGACCTGACTTTCAAAGTACACTTGCATTCTAATGTTTACAAACTTACTAGTTTTAAATATTTTTAAGGTGCTGATGACTTTTTTTGTGCTAAAATATGGGTATTTTTAAGGCTGCATTAAAAAGAAGTTTTCATATCTGATTTGTACATTAAAAATCATTTTATTAGGGGCTCATACAACTCTTATCACAATCTATACATACATCGATTGTGCAAAGCACATTTGTACATTCATTGGCCTCATCATTCTCAAAACATTTGCCGTCCACCCAAGCCCCTGGCATCTGCTCCTCATTTTTCCCTTCCCTCTCCGCTCCCCCCTCCCTCATATCGTACATTGTTTCTACTTTTGACACACTGGTATCAGCCTTCAATAACAAATAAAGACAAGTACTGTTGGCAGTATATAAAAATTATATTATTGTGCAAAAGGTGCTAGAAAGCGTTTCTCTTACTCTCTTTGAAGTGAACCCAGCTTAAAGCAAGCGGATTGTCTTTTCCTCTCTCGCCCAGCAGTTTTTGCACCTTCTAGTTCATGACGGTGACTGCAGGTTTCCAGTTGCGTAACCATTCTGCCCTCCTCCTCCGAGACGCTCCTCCTCCTTGGCCATCACATCACTGCCCCCAAGGTTCTTGTCGGATCTTTCTAGCTGCTGCTGCTGTGGCTTTGATCTCACATAGCTAGTTCGTAATAGAGCTTGATGCTCAAGGAAGACTTTTCTTGGGAGGGTTTTAGTTTACGAAGGTAAAAGTTCACAAAGCCAATTGATTTCCCAGTCAGCGATGTATCCCTGGTTTCCTCACATTGGCTGCAATCTCTTCAATGTGTTCGCATTTTCCTACTTTCGCCCTGCTTCCTGGTTTCCTTTGTCCGGCTTTCCTGCCCATGCTTTTGGACAAATCCTTCCCTCTGGCTGGTGAATTATCCCGAGGAGCATGCTTCTCACAGGTATGACTGTGCATCTCCGAGACCCGTCCATTGTTTGGCTGTAAGGTGGTCTCTAGTTGTGGGTTAGTTCTGCATTTGAAGAGCCTTAAGGGATCCACCATCTCTGTCTGATCAGTCTGTCTGCCGTTTCTTAGGAACGTGAGTTTTGTTCTGCATTTTTCCTCTCACCCTGTCTTCTGCTGGGATCCTGGTCAGAGCTGTTGGGAGTGGAAGCTGGGCACCATCTAGTTCTCTATTGACTTGGGGCTTGTAGTCCATGAGTTCCTTGGATCAACTGTTTCATTGGGTCTTTGATTTTCTTCACTCTTCTTTACTCTGGATGGGAAGAGACCAGGAATTGCAGCCTGAGTTTTTAAAGCTCCATTCACCACTCACCATAGTAGAATGAGGAACTTCGGCTTTATGGCCGATTTCATAGTGCTGACTTTGTTTTACTAGTTAGCTAAACAGTTGTTTGGTTTGAAGACTTGAGGAAATATTTTTGGTTAACGATTTAACTTAGGGCAGTAGTTTCAAGAGCTCATTCAACCTTCATAGTTCAAGGAAGTCTGGATGGCAGGAGAATTTGGAATTCTGCACTACATTTATTTCCGTTTATCAGGACTCTTCTGTGGCATCAGATCAAAATGTTTGGTAAGGCTAGTCGGGCACCACCCAGTTCTGGTCTCTTGGCAAAGGAGACAGTTATTCAGAGAGCCGATTAGTCACACACTCCACATCCTCCTCCTGTGCCTGACTCACCTCTGTTCTTGTTCCAGTTGAATAGAGACCCCTTGTTGTGCCTTGGATGGTCACTTACACATTAAAAAATGATCATATGTATTTGTTTATTTATACATACTCACAAGGGGACCTCAAAAAGTTCATAGAAAACTGGGGTTCAAGATAATGGAAGTTCCCTCGTGTACACACACACACACAATTAACTGATGATAATTTCTAGAGAGGAAAATAAGTCCGGAAAAGGAATCAGAATAACGCACACAGTTTTGAGTTGTACACAAGCAGCCCCGTGGCTACTCTTGTAGTTGTTTTGTTGTTACTGTATCTACCACATAACTTTTGCCAGTTCAACTTTATATAGGTGGACAACTTATCGACAGCAAAGAAATGCTCAGTTGTGCAACTCTGCCCTAAATCACTGCAACATTTCTGTCACTGTGAATCCCCCACCTTTCCCTCTCGTGCCCCGATGACCTCTGCAAACTTGATTGTGTACATTCCTTTTCTTTTAATTTTATATAAATTTGTCCTTGGGTGATTGACTTAGGCCTCTCAGCATGATGGCTTTCAGTCCCTTCCCTACGGGAGCATCCATCAAGACTTCCTTTCTTGTGCGACTGTGTGGTCGTCCATTGGATGTATGCGTGAGCCACGTTTCCTTGATCCACCACTCTGCGGCTGCACATGGCTGTCGTGAACACTGGGGTGCAGGCCTCTGCATTTTTGTTCTATGCTTAGAAGTGGAACTGCTAGGTCGTATGTTGTTGGTTTTAAGTGTTTGAGGGACCACCACACTGTTTCCCACAGAGGTTGTACCATGTTCTCTCCCATCAGCAGCGGATAAAGTGGCCAGTTTCCCTAGACCCCCAACATCTGCGACTTTGCTCTCCCTAGCTGTTTGTGTAATCTTAGCCATCCTAAACCCAACCCAACCCAACTCAACCCAACCCGAACTCATTGCCCCTGACGCCGCACCTCCCAGGGTTTGGATGCGTCTTCCCCTGGCTGCTGCGGTGCTGAGCATTCGTCCGGTTTTGGTCGCCTTTTGAAGTCCTCTCTGGTAACATGTCTGTTCTCAGGAGCTTGCAAAGGCTTTTGATGAACAAAAGTTTTTAACTTTTGTGTGGTCCCATTTGTTTTGTCTTTTTCTGTTTGTTCTTTTGCCATTATCTGCGGGTTCTCAAAGACTTTGTGGAGCAAATCCCACTATCTTTTAGCTCAATTTTCCACAAGCTTTTTGAAGCCCCCTTGTGTTGGAAAAATCTCTTCCTAAAACAACATGGCCTGGCCATGTTGTCACTACTTTTGCTTCTCAAAATTTAATGCATTTAGTTTGCATAAGAGTGGTTTTGTGGAAATAGAAATGCCTTTGAAGTTTATGTACAATATCTCATGTGTCTGTAGTAGAGGCCATCGTTTGAATTTTGTTTTGAACTTTTGTCTGTTATTTTCTGTAACTCGAATGATGAACCAGTTAAATTAGGATAGATACTACCCAGTTGCTTCAGTTTCTTTAGACAACTTACCAGTAAGGGCCTTCTGGAGTGCTCCTTCCTGGGGCACACATAGAATAGCTATTCACTACGCCTGAGAAATAGCAATGTCCAACTGAGCGGAGGGATCATGGTTCCTTGATCAAAGCCCCGTGATGGTGGTGAGTCGGGACCCGTCCTGCTGCCAGGCCAGCTGCTCTGCCGTCTTTGGAACACAGGAGGGGTAGAGAACTTGCGGACACATTTTAAAGCTACCATGTCAGGGCTTTTATTTGCGCAGTGTGGTTCGTCTTGGGCTTGGATCTCAGCTCGTGAGCCGGAATGGCTTCTTTCACTCCTCTGAGCCCATCTCTCCTTATCTCGAGATTGGTGTTAATAAGAGCACCCACGTGAAGGAGTACGGTAGGGTAAAGAGATAAAGCACCTGCAACTTCTCTAGTCCCCTTAAAACTATTCACACTTCTCAGCCTATTAACACGAGCGGGAAGGCAGTGTATTATTAATAGCAGTAATAGAAATAGCAACACCATTTTGCCAAAACTAGACATGGCTAGGGGAGCTGCAGGAAGGGAACGAGCATCTTAGTGAGATTAGACATGGAGGAGTGTGGGAAGAAGACACAGCTTTGCCCGCTTGGCTGACTCAGACAAGAGCAAGCAGGGAAGAGAACTATCTGCTTACGGACTGGCCCACAGGAACTGTTTGCGAGGACGACTTTGCCCTTGCAATGGGTCGTGGCAAGGAGACAGCTGCTGACTAAGAGCTGTGGGGTGTGGGCCCTGCACTCCAGGAACCTTCATGTTCAGTCATTAAATGGGAAAAAACAAATTGTTAAAATTTGGAATTACCTAGGAGTAGCCAATTTTTCAACACTGTAATTACTGTTGATGATACTACGTTTTCAAGTCTAACATATAACTAAAATGTTTTTGAAGTAAAAGAATGAGACTTTGCTATATCTGATTTTCTTCTTTCTTTTCCCCCCCTCCCTCAGCTACCTCTGAACAGTGTAAATGAGATATATGAGCTTCATGTCACTGGTCGCGCCGAGGATGAGATTCTATTCTCTAACAGGACGCTCCTGTCATTCGAGACCAAGAGAATGTCTGTCTTCATCCAAACAGACAAGCCCCTGTACAAGCCAAAGCAAGAAGTGAAGTTCCGTGTTGTTACTCTCTTCTCAGATTTCCGGCCTTACAAAACTGCTTTAAACATTGTAATCAAGGTAAGTTCCAGACAGGTATCAAACTAGGAGCTCTCGTAGATACTCCCGTATATGATTGCTACTGAAGGGTCTGAGAACATAGGCTAAGTCAGCTTCCATTCCCAGACGAGAGTCCTCTGTAGAGGGTGGGGAGGTGGAGCGGCGTGGTTAAGGGCTTGGCCTCCTAAGGCGGCCTGTTGGAGTTCCAATTCCGAAGTCTCCTTTGACTTATTAATTTGTGAACTATTTACTGGATTTCTGTGCTCCAGGCACCGGGGATGGGTGTGAACAGAACAGATTAAGTTCCTGCTCACAGCACGCTGTATTTCAGTGAGGAGCGGGGAGAAAATGAACGCACAAAAAGAGCATATATATATATGAGGGGGAGTCATAAAGTTCGTGGAAAATTCCATTTTTTAATAACTCACTTTATTGGGGCTCATACAACTCTTACACAATCCATACATACATCAATTGAGTAAAGCACCCTTATACATTCATTGTCCAATATCTTTTAATCCCATATTCATGAACTTTTTGAAAACCCCTCTATAGATATCATATATGTATATATATCATTTGTATGCACAGATATAATTAATATGAAGAAGAAACTAAAGTGAAGTAAAGGTATATGTGCATATGCCTTTGTGTATGTATATGTGATAGAATTTGGTTTTGGCTTAAACACATACACAAGAGCTGTATGAGCCCACAATAAAATGATTAAAAAAACAAAACAAAAGCACACACACAACACGAAATTTCATTATCTTGAGACTGGTACATAAAAAATAGCATTCCATTCTATAGACGGCAGGAAGTTCAGATACAGAGGTGAACTTCTAGGCAGGTGTAAAGCCTTTAAGAGGCGGACAGCATAAGTGTTCATGGTCTTTTAGAAGTACAGCCTTTCCTTACTTGACAATCTCCATCAACAGTTCTTGTACTAGGAAGTGAGACAAGAGAAGGAGTAAAACTGACCATATTCATGTTTACAACGGAAAATTAAAGAGATCTTAATGTTTGACTTTGTTAAGTGGTCAAAACATGGATAGTTTTGAATTACAGATCACAGTAACTTTAAACATGATTGGGATACAGGTATTAACAACATTGAAGAGGCTCTTGGAAATATACTTAAAGATAAAGGTGAATCCTTCTTTTTGAAGCTTCTCCTTGTAGGGCGCTGAAGGACCTGCTGTCCATGTTCCACTAGCACTGTTGCCAGGGTAGCTATCCCTTGAGTAGATGACAAGGTCGCAGGCGTCCCAGTTTTCCAGTAGTCTTCCAGTCTCTGCCGGACATCTTGTTAAGCCAAGATGTTAACACATTTTGTGTTCTAAGTTGAGGATCTTGGTTATTATTTCCTATCGATATAGTTAGTATCAGTGGGATCCTTTATTGGCAGTTTGTCTTGGCCATGCCTTCTGCTTGCAAAACTACCATTGACAGTGGATCCGAAAGCTATTTCCGCCAATTCAAGGAAAGTCATCTGAATCAATAGCCAAGTCAAAGGTACAGGAGTTTCTGGGCTTTCTTGAAAATAGACATACCACTCCTGAGATTTCTGAGCAGCGACTTTCCTATTCTCTTCTCTCCTGAGAAAACAAACAAAAGAGCACGTTTGTCACTGGTACAGAACTATTCTGAGTGAACCCACACATCAGGGAATGCTGGGTCTCTCCTTAAGTGCTTTCTTCCTCTCCAACTGCATTTACCTACTCTCTGTCAGTAATCTCATCACAGCTGAGGGTTCTCTGGGCAGACAATTGACAGACAAAGTGGAAGAGGTCTTCAATAAAAGCTAACGAACAAAAAGGACCTTTCTTACCAGGCGCTCAAACCCAGTAGGGTGGTTTCTTTTGCTCTGGATGTTTTTAAGAAACATCTTGTTGGCTTCTTGAAGAGCTTCTGATCCTCTGTAGCCTGTAACACTGAGCAGCTCTTCTTCCAGAGAGCCAGAGCTGTCCTCTCAGACACTGCATTCCTTGCTCTTACCTGGGGCTGTGATCTGACATGGCTGTTCCACACGGCAGGGCTCATCCATGAGGTCTCCCTGCCTCACTGTTGGTCTCATTTTCCTCTGCTGGGTTTCCCTTCCCGAGCTGTGTGGGATCTGGTACAGGAGAGGCTTGCGGATGGCTTCTGGATCATACTGTCGACCTCTATCTGCAGAAGGCCATTTTTGCCAGGCCTATGTTCATTTGTAGGTCATTGCTCTCCTAATACAGTTTAGACAGTTCAGACACTTCAGACATGGCTCAATATGCTTTCAAAACATTTTCAGAGAGATGGGAGATCAGAATGTTTGCTTTTTTCTATAGCAGGAAGATCTTTGTGTTAGTCTGGGTAGATTAGAGAAACAAATCCAGAGACATTCATGTGTAAGAGAGAACTTTATATCAAAGTGCAATTGTACATTAAGAAAAAAATCCCAGCCCAGTCCAGATCAAGCCCATAAGTTCGATGTTACCCAATGTGTCAATATTAGTCCATAAATTCCTCATTAGACTCATGCAGGCATGCAATGATGCTGAATGCAGGAAGATCACAGGCCAGTGGGTGGAAAGTCTTGAGGACCCAGCGGTGGAGGAAGCATCTCAGCACTGATGTGGCTCCTCCTGTTCCAGGGCTTTGGCTGCATCAGTGTAGCGCCACGTGGCTTGTCAGCAGGAAGATGAAGCGGAGAGAGTCTCCTGTCTTCAGGGAGGAACACAAAGGTTCCCAGAATCCTCAGGAGAAAGCCATGACCACATGGAGGCCTCATTGGATATGGCCTGATTGACAGGATAAACCCCACCCTGTCACAAGTTGACAAGAGATTCTGTAACTACCATAATCTCTGTGTCCAGGGGAGATCTGTCTGAGCAGAGACTGAAAGGAAATAAAAGAGTCCATATATACAGAGAAAACAGTGTGTGCAAAGGCTCTGAGATGGGAGCTTGTTTGGTGCATTGAAGAACCTTGGGCTAGTCAGTGTGCGGAAGCCCAGGGGGGTCAGGGGACAAGGATGGGCAGTCCAGGGAGGTTGTTGGAGAGGTAGTCTGTATAGGGCTCTATCGCTTATCTTCCAGGACTCGGGACATCACTCTGTGTGAAATGACGAGTCTCTGAAGAATTCTGAGGAGAGGCATAACATGACCTGACTTAATATTGGAGAAAGATTCCCTCTGTCTGCTCAGAGAATAGATTGTAACTGTATGGCCTTGGGCAAACTTACCTTCCAAGCCATAGTTTCCTTACCTGTAAATGTGTGTTAATAATCGTGCCCCCCCCTCTCCAGAGGAACCAGTAACAGAGTGGCAGGTGATCAGATACATGGGACGGTGTAAGATACGGGGGCGGGGGAAGGAATAGTGATATTAATAATATTTAATATAACAAAAAGGGTTCTTGGTGGGTAGGGTGGGATGAACGGGAGCTGGTACCAAAGAGTGCCAGAAGAAAAGGATGGTGGTGGTAATGATTGTACAATCATGCTTGATCTAATTGAACTATGGATTGCTATAATATCTGCAAGAGCTCTCAATAAAATGGAAAAAATAAGATAAAATAAAATTAACTTGCTTGTAACTAATAATAATACTTCCTACATATAACCTCCTCCCTGGGGGACAGACAATAGAAAAGTGGGTAAAGGGAGACGTCAGACAGTGCAAGGCATGACAAAATAATAATTATAAATTGTCAAGGATTTGTAGGGTAGGGGAGGGAGGGAAAAATGAGCTGATATTAAGGGTTCAAGTAGAAAGCAAATGTTTTGAGAATGATGATGGCAACAAATGCACAAATGTGCTTGTACAATGGATGGATGTGTGGATTGTGATAAGAGTTGTACGAGCCCCCAATAAAATGATTTAAAAGAAGAAAGATTATTTTTAAAAATATGCTGAAATACTCGGCTTATAGACGAGTATATATGGAACTTTCCTTTGAAAATCAAGTTTAAGATCACCGAGATATAGCTGTGTCTGTTTTTTTTTGTATTTAAGCCTAGGTAAATTCTAGAGCTGGGTGACCAACTTTTCCCAGTTTGACTCCTCTGGCTTTAAAATGGAAAGTTTTGTGTTCTGGTAAATCCTTTAGTCCCAAGAGAGTCAGTCACTCCAAATCTGGTGGGGAACGAGCAGCCCTTGGTGTGAGGCCCGAGAAATCACCAATAGCAGCTCACATCACCCGGCTCGCCAGAGAAGCAGTTCTGGCCATCACTTTGGGGATGCCGTGATGAAACGTCAGACTAGCATCGCCTACGAATGAGGTTAGAAATGTCTAAATGGGCTTTGGCCAAAAAAAATTCCCACCCCTGCACTCAGTGTTCCTATAATGTGGACGTTAAGTCAGGCGTTTGTGTTCACTATTTCCCTGTAGTTTTTAGGTTCTTTGTTGTGATAAATTAACCAGAGAGCCAAGCAAACATGTAGCTTGTTTAGCATGGTGTGCAGTAAAAATTACTTGAACTAGTATTTTTTTCAGTTTTCAGCTCTGTGATTTTCTGTTTTTGCTATGTGTTGAAATGTTTATAAAGTAGTTGGCATAGTGCATATGATTTCTAAATTCATAATATTCTCTGAGCACATATTTTACCCACATATCCGACCACTTGCTCTATGCCGGACGCTGTGCATGAAACAGGATTTTGCAGTGAGTGTCTGGCCTTTGCCATTCAACCTGCCCCTTTCGACCTCAGGCACGTTAGAGTCCTCAGTGGATAAATTGCTGGCTCCGGGCATTAACTCAAAACCCACCCTGCGGATACTGGAGCGCGGGTTTGTTCACGCTTTACTTGTTTCTCATTCTGCTATAGTTCACTTGAAACTTTGATTTATAGATTCATTGGCCCTTCACTCCAACTTTGGACGTAGTTTGCCCCAACCAGAGACTCAGGTTCCCCGAGAAGCTCAGAGAGACCCTCCTCTGGGCCAGGAGAGGGGAATTTAGATGTTCCATCAGGAACCCAATGAGTTTGGGAACAATGCGGTCTGGGCAGCCAGATTCCACTCTCAGCACCTAGGCCCTGAGGCTCCGAAAAGACCCAGCTGGCTTCTGCATCGCTGACACTCCTTCATGTGAAAGGGTTCACTAGGCCTCGATATTTTCTGCATCTTGCAGTGTGGAATAATTTCTTGCAATTATTCTTCCCAGTAAAAAAGTGAGGTGTGGGTTAACAAGTGTCCCAGGCTGGGATTAAGTTGAATGCCAGGGTGTAGCACCACCTGCAGGCGAATATGAGGCATTACGCATGAGCGCTCCAAAGCTCACTTTTTGGGACCATCCAGCTGAGGGTAGCTAAGACACTGACCATTGTGTTCCGGGATGTTCATTGCTTCTTGAGGGTATCATTGGGCATCATGCATTTTGCACGCCCCATTAACTGACCTTCTTAGGAAGGACTGGGGTTTCAGAAGCCTCCCAGCAGGGCCTGTCTTTGCTAGCCTAATTCTGGTCTTGCCCAGCCAGTGGGATCGAACTCTGGAAAGAAGAGCCTCTGACGTCATGATGGCAGCTAGCGCGGCTGGCTTCTTTAAGAAATATTTCCTGTGATATCTTCTGGACCAGGGGTGTGAGTGGCGATACTGGGAGGATAGAGGGAGAGTGGGTTGGAAAGAGGGAACTGATTATAAGGATCTACATGTGACCTCCTCCCTGGGGGACAGACAACAGAAAAGGGGGTGAAGGGGGACGTCGGACAGGGAAAGATATGACAAAATAATAACTTATAAATTATCAAGGGCTCATGAGGGAGTGGGGAGCGGGAAGGGAGGGGCAAAAAAAGAGGAGCTGATGCAAAGGGCTTAAGTGGAGAGCAAATGTTTTGAAAATGATGAGGGCAAAGAATGTACAGATGTGCTTTACACAATTGATGTATGTATGGATTGTGATAAGAGTTGTATGAGCTGCTAAAAGAATGTTTTAAAAAAAAGAAGAAGAAATATTTCCTGGTAGAGAAGACCAACCTTGTATGGGAACAGGGTGTACCTGGCCCAGCGTGTCCAGTGTTTGTGTCCTAACTGGAGCAGCAAGGGGAAACCAGACCCTCACTTTTCTTAGGTGATTGGACTTCTCTGAATCTACTTGCTGACCAGACATTTCGCACAAACTCCAGGCCTCTGGAGCGTTCCAGAAGTACTTGCAGACAAGTCTTCAAGCCTTTTACACTGTGTGCTGTGTGGAGGCACTGGATAGAGACTCAGTGCCATCCTGAGGTGACCCAGAGGGCAGCAGGGGCCACAATCCCAGTGTCTTGTGCTTGTACATCTGTAACATTTTACCCTGCTGTACCCTGGGCATCCCAGCAAGAGGTGCCCGCCCGACCTTGCGGGACTCTGCTGGGATGCTCTGTGTGCCTTCAAACCCTGCGCCTGTACCTCCGCCAAGACTCCTGGTGTTTCTGCTTGCTGTATGGCCTCTCACTGGGGGTGCTCAGGCTTGGGCTCAAGACAGGGTTGGGAAACCAGAGGATTACATCACTGCCCCAGACCCTCCAAGGGCAAAGTCGTTAAAGGCTTCTTGTGGGCTTCTGGTGTTCTTCGTGTCAAGATACCATCTTGACAAAGGCATCCCCAAACAGTGTAGCAGCAGAGCATTGCTTCCCTTACACTTTGAGTAATACCAGGAAATATTGTTGTTCTCTTAAGAACTGTCATATTGCAATGCGAGTGAGGGGGAGGGCAACGTGGAGACCCAAAGCCCATCTGCAGACAGATGGACATCCCCTTACAGAAGAGTCACAAGGAAGAGACCAGCCAGTCAGTGTGCAGTATAGCGCTGATGAAACATACAACTTTCCTCTAGTTCTTTAATGCTGCCTCCCCCACCTCCACTATCATGACCCCTATTCTACTTTACAAACCCAGCTAGACCAGAGCATGTACACTGGTACCGATAAGAGCTGGAAACACAGGGAATCCAGGACCAATAATGAGAATAGTGATTCCAAGAGGGTAAGGGGGAACTAATCATAATGATCTACATATAACCCCTTCCCAGGGGAAGGACAACAGAAAAGTGGGCGAAGGGAAACATCGGTCAGTGTAAGACATGAGAAAATAATAACAATTTATAAATTATCAAGGGTTCATGAGGGAGGGAGAGGAAAAATGAGAAGCTGATATTACGGGCTCAAGTAGAAAGAAAATGTTTTGAGAATGATGATGGCAACAAATATACAAATGTGTTTGACACAATGGATGTATGTGTGGATTGTGATAAGAGTTGTATGAGCCCCCAATAAAATGATTTAAAGAAAACCCCTGTCATTCTGAGAGAAGAAAAATGGAATTTCATTGTCTTAATTTGTACTTTGTGAATTATTACACAGGCTAAACATTTTATAAACTTCTTAGCTATTTGTATTTCTCTGCTCCCACCTCTCAACTCCATATCCTCCCACGCATTCTGTGGTGGCAGGTGCCCCAGAGCCCATGCCGAGGTTCCAGTGGCCACCGTGGGAGTTGGCTAACAGGAACCCGCTCATTCTTGAGTTGATGGTGGCCTTTGCTGTGATGATTAGTTTCTGGCTTACTGGTCTACTGCTGTGTTGTGCTCTCTCAGCCCTCACTTTCACTCTCTTGCCCACTCTGGGAAGGCTTTCTCCTGCCTTCTAAGAGCTGGGACAACTCACTACCTCTGCCTAACATACGCAAAATAAGAGCAAGAGAAAGGATCTGATCTCTGCTCTCAGGAGTCCACATTCTCCTGGGAACTGAACCCACATAGCCAGTGAGTGCTCACATGCTTCTTTGATGGGTGCTCACGGGAGCCTCGCTCCAGTTATGCCAGAGACTCCCCAGAAGATTAGTCAACTCTGCCTGTGTAGACAGGACATGTGCAGAAGGCAAGGAGTTGGAACTTAGTTCACTGGTTGGATAAGGAAGGAGGACATTGCGTGCAGCCGTTGCAGAAACCTATGTCCATGGGCATTACGGGGGTGGACTGCAGACAAGTGTGTGCGCCTGGAGGAAAATGCGCTAGAAATGTAAATGGAGCTGGACTAGTAAGGACCAAGTAACCCCTGAACAGGAGGGTAGACTTTATTCTATAAGCAAACCCAACCCAACAATATCTACTGGTCTTGTATAACGATCATAACCAGTGTTTACGTGCTCTCATTCGTAACAGACTGTGCTGGCTGGGTGACACTGCCCTCCTCTAGAGGGGAGGTGCTCTAGAGGACCGGAGGCTGGAGGAGGGAGTTAGTAGCAGTAGCTCCAAGAGAAGAGAGGGTGGTGGTGAGGATGGACGTTTGGGAGGCAGATTGGGGAGCTCTTGGAGAGAGTCGACAGAGCTGGATTGTGAGAGGGATGTGGGGCACTGTAGGGAAACTGAAATGTATTTCTTGTGATGGTTAAATGTCTCTCTGATGGGTTGGCATCCTGAAGTCTATTATGCCTTCGTGTTGTAATATTGAGCGATGTCCAACACGTCGCTGAGTGCTTACCTTGCTCCCCAGGCCTCAGTCTTCTCAACTACACAAAATTTCTCACTGCCACGGAGGCGTTGCCGACTCACAGCAGCCCTGTAGGACAGGGTAGCACTGCCCCTGTGGGGTTCTGAGACGGTCACTCTTTACGAGAGTAGGACGTCTTGCCTTTCTTTCGAGGAGTAGCTGGTGGTTCAAACGCCTGACCTTGCAGTTAGCAGCCCAATGTGTGACTACACCACCAGGGTTCCTCTTTCTTAACTCTGTAGGGGGGATATCTGACTCTGCAGGGGAAGTGCAAGGATCAGAGGTAAGTGAGAGTGCTGGCCACATAGTGTGGCCTTTCATAGATGAGGCCCGGTCTCCTGACAGTGGACATTTCTTCTTAGATAGTAACAGTAGTACTGATGTTTCACGTAGTAGAAAATACGGTGCCAGGAAGTATAAGGTGGAGCAGAACCAAATGTTGCTAAGAAGAAGTCGAGAACAGATCTTGAGAGCCAACATTTTCTACAACTGTGTCATATTTTCGGGAAAGTTCTAGATGTGCCTGGGAGTGGACCCAGGCATCAGTTATCTATGTCCTTGGGCAGCCTTTGCATAATTGGTGTGTCTGTTTTTCATTTCAGGACCCCAAGTCAAATTTGATCCAACAGTGGCTCTCAGAAGAGAATAATCTTGGTGTTGTTTCCAAAACTTTTCAACTGTCTTCCCACCCAATATTTGGTGACTGGTCCATTCAAGTGCAAGTGAATGTGAGTATCAGTATATTTTTGAAGGGATAATTTTAAAATGACTTCAGTAATTCAAGTGGGGACATATCTACAGAGTCATCTATTTAATGAATAGGAAAAATTAAAATGAACATCTAGATAATTTAAGTGATTTATTTTCAATTTACTATAGGGTTAACTTTCATTATGATATAATAGTTTTAATTATGATCTTTTTATAATATAATGGTTGAAAGTTAATCCATTTTGTCATTAATTATTTTTTTAAAGAAACAGAAGCATATTGCACATTTTGAGTCATGAATCTGTAATGATTACTTGGTTTTCCAGGATAATGACTCTTTTAAAAATACATTTTATTAGAATGTCATTCACATATCATATGATCTAATAGCTCAGTCATCTTGAGAAATGTGCGATCATCACCACCATCACTCTCAGAACCTTGTCTTGTACTGGTTGTTGCCAGCTACACATCCCCCCCCGCCCCGCCTTCTCCTGTCATGCCCTAGGTACTTAACAATCCAGTTATGCTCTCACTAGATCTGTCCCAGATTCCATAAACAAGAAACAAGTGCAACAATATCACAGCAAAGCAGAGAAAAAAACCCCTCAATTGAAAAGAAAGCAGAAAATATTAAAAAACTGAAACAACTTAGAAATGGGAAATGGGTCTCTCTGCCTGGGGAGCAAAGTTATGCACATCCCTCCAATTGGCTACAGGGAATTCACCAGAGACTTCATCTGTGTCGGGGCTCCCACTGCTACCCAGAGCTTTTTAAGTTTGCATACTGTTTCCTCCTTCAGCTTTGGATTTTATTATTTACAATCCTTGGGTCACACAGGCTGGTATGCTTCGTCCATGTGGACTTAGTTGAAGGATAATGACTCTTGATAAGAAATAGGACTAACATGATTTATTTATTGAAAATGAAGTTTTTCAGTGTGAATCAGGTGGGGGGGGTGTTCATATTTCAGGTAATAAACACTGCATTCACTAGTTCATGCCACTTATCCTGCTCCTTGAGACTAACATATTTTAATCTGTTGGTTTCAATAAACAGTGACTTTACCAGTCACATGGTCTTTTGATTTCCAATCTTTTCTCCCCAACTCCGCCACCTCCTCCCCTTATTTGCATGTAAGTCTGAGGTCTAATAGAGGAGGATGTAAATGCCATATTTTCCTTTGAGCCTCAAGTTTTCTTCTGTGTACCTCATTTTCTTTGGAACTTATAAAGATGAATATAATTCACGAATAAGAACTTTAAAGTGGAGTTCTATTATAACAAGTCTTCTGACTGTTACTATTTTGGGCTGAATAATTCTTTGTCACGGGTCTGTGCTGTGCAGTGTAGGGTGTCTAGGAACATCCTTCACTTTGGACTCTATCCGTTGATGTGGGTATATCCACTCCCTCCACCCTAACTGTAAGAACCTGAAATGTCCCTAGACGTGGCCAAATGTCCCCCGGGGGAAAATAGCGTCGTCTCTTTGGTTGAAAACCAAGTATTAGTATTAGATGGACTAACTTGTGAGCTTAAGTCCCCGGGAAGGTACACGTGTCATATTTGTGAGCCTTGCATTTTCCCCTTGGGTAGTCACAACAGTCCTGAAAAATGGGTTTATTACTATCAATTCCTGGATGAGAACCGTGAGGGGAGAGAGAGAGAGAGAGAGAGAGAGAGAGAGAGAGACAGAGAGAGAGAGACCAGAACCAGCACCAGAGGAGAAAGGTGATAGGACAGTTGAGATGCGCAGAAGATGGGACATTGGATTGGAAAGATTCATGGCATCTCTCATGTAGGGATTTGTGCACACGTCTCATATTGCTTTAGTAAGAAGAAAAAATAAGATTGCAGTCAGGAAAAAAGTAGGATTGCTTTTAAGAATATAGGTGCTTAAAATGTCCAGTGCTACCCTTACCCTTGATCTTCATGCTTTAGACACATTAGATATTCTCACAGTTTCTCACACTCACCACTCTTATTCCAGAGCCTTCTCCCTGCTGTCTTCTCTGCCGGGAATGTTGTTCTGCCTACTGTTAATCCAGCTAATTGTCTTCTTCTTCCAAAATGTCCCCACGGCACTCTGTCCTTCCCTCGATGTACTCGAGGCGCTCCTGGTGGTCCTTCACAGGCTGCAGTGTTTTTTATGGAGACGGGGCTGACCGTTTCGCTGTGTTCGTCCCGGGATCCCCAGGGCATTTCATGGCGCTTTGCAGACTGGCAGAAGTCCGCATTTATTAAATGAATGTGTGAAAGATGCACACCTGTTATGTGTCTTTAACTCATATACTTTTACCCCTTGCCACATTCTGTAACACATCTTTATCTTTTAGAGAGAGAGAGAAAAAAGGAGTATCCCGACCACTTTAGGCATTCCTGGAGAGATAAAGGGCCTTGGTGGTGCTGTGGGCTAAGTGCTGGCTGTGAACTGCAACATGAGGCTGTCAGTTCTCATAAGGAATTACCTTCCCAGAAATCTTAAGGTTCAGTTCTATTCTGCTCAAGGTCGCGTTGAGTAGGAATTGACTCGATGACAACAGGTTTCATTTGAAATGTTAATCTGGGTAGCTGGGAAAGCCATTTTACATTAAGGAAACATGGATCCTTCATGGTCCACCAGGGGTCAGTATAATCAAAGAAATGCTCTAAGAGGCAACCCTGGCCCAGACTCTTGTCTCTGGGTTTTGTCTTCCCTTGACTCCTGCACGGCATTAACAGGCCAGCAATGGTTTATTGTTAAACTGCTGCTCTTGCCTCGGGGAAACTGGGCGGGAGGGAAAGGTGTTTATTCTTCAAACAGTCTGCCACTGCACTCGGTCTTTTTGTTTTCCTAAGGTAGTAACCATTCTTTGTGTAAACCTCTACTTTCAGAAGGCTGTTCTGAAACATCCTGTTTCTCTCTAGAAAGAATGTGAAATCAATCTTGGTATCTGTGAGAGGCAGTTAAAAATGCAACGCCTGTCAGTGCTTTGAGTGGTAGTTCCCCCTTCTCCCCCCCCCCCTCCCCGCAGTGGCATTCGTTAGTGACCCATGACCCTCCCTGCCAGGTCAGGGAAGACCATTCCGTTACATCATGCTGGCCGCGCTCCAGGCCATCTCAGCACCTGTAACGTGTTTGTGTGTAAAAGAAGAAATAAATGAGCCAGCTGGTATCCTTTCCGGATCAATTGCATTGCTTCTGGGCTTCATGCATTACTTTCACCATCAGAAGTTTTAAAATGATACTTTGTGAGCAACTAATTGGATCTAGTGAAATGTCTCTGTTATTCTTAGTTCTCTCTGTTTCATTGTGCAGGACAGAGTGAGGGGCCAGAGGCAGTCGAATGGTAGTTTAATGTGATTGCAGGGCAGCTCTTTATGATGACAGTTTTACAGGACCTGTTAAAATGAGCAAACTTTGATGAGACCACTGACGTGATTTTTTGGGTGACACGTCTGTATCCAGTCACGTGCATCAAAGGTGGATGCCGTTGGATGCTTCGAGGCTTGCTTGCACGTCCTCTCTTGAGAAGCAGCCCCGGAGCACTCTCTCCCACACTTGGCCCACCTCCTGTCCACCGCGTCTTTCTTAGCTTGCTGGAGCACCAAGCCGTCTCCACACAGGCTGCAGGCTCCTTCTCAGTGTCAGGGCTCTCCACAAGGCTGTTACATTTCCCAGCCATCGTGGGCCCAGCGGAGAAGCTCCCCTTCTACTGCCAATCAACTTGCCAACAAACCCAGAGGGGAGAGCTTGTTTCGAAAGGAAACATGCCTTGGGTTTTCAGTTTGGAGCCAGTCTTTCTCTAGGTACCTTAGGTGTCGATTTCTTGACGGATAGTAACGATCATTCCCCAATGGTTGCCGGTGCTTTCTGCACCTGTGATTTTAAAAGTGTCACCCAGGCTATGGGAAGGCAGCTTTAGAGGTTCCTCTAAAGAACGCTAAGGGTGGCTTCTGAGAAGCGGGCTGCTGCCAACCAGGAGGCGTCTGGCTCCTCGGCCCTACCCTGCCCTTCTCAGTGTGGGCAGCTGTGTCCCAGAGGCTCAGGCTACCCACGTGTTAGGGCTCAGCTCTCTCCCAGAACCCACAAAGATTCTGACTCCTGAGAGAGAGGCTCCTGTTCACTCAACAATCGCAACCCTGTGCGCTCTTCCCCGTCAGGTGGAAGCCGCTCACAGCAGCTCGGTTTCCCACAGGAAAGTCCCTGCAGGCTCTGGTGCCGGCTGCGCTCCAGCAGCTCCCCAACACCGGTGCTCAAAGAGCTTTTGGTAGTCCAAGCCCCACCGGGAGAAATGCAGTTATTCTGACGGGGCCCAGGCATTTGCATTTTACATGAGCAGTGTGGAACTTGTGTTTGTTCTTTTGGATGGTGTGCTGAGTTGCACTGATAGACGCCCGTAGTCAGGCGGTGTGAACGGTTTTGTTCTAAGGAGATGCACTGTTGGCCTGTGGAGAGCCACCTGATTTATTTTCTCAACTCTCCGGCAGTGCCTTTGAACTCCCAGGCTATTGATGTCATCTCTCTAGGTGACTAGCTCGTTGGAACTCTTTGTATCTGTCTTGGAAGTACTAAACACATGGACCGACTTGCTAGCATTTGGAGGACAGTCTGTTTTTTTGCAGCTGGTTCTCTGGGGATTCAGATGTACAGCCAGACTGGGAGCCACTAACTTGGATCATGTCCGTCGTCTGTTCTCGCTCAAACAGACCACAGTGTCTCTGGCCGGGTCTCAGTCTTCAGCCAAGGGACAAGAAACTGAATGTAGAAAATCCCACATGCTTAAAGCTTGAAGCCACTGTATTTTGGAGCCTGTACCATATAGGGTGGGTGTCAAATTACTATGTAATTCAGCCGCCATCTGCGGTCCCTTGGTTGTATGAGTTACTTCTACCTTCTCTTGAGTTCGCTGTTCTAGAAAGGTTAGGGAAGGGTGGTCGGGACCTCCCTGCGTTTTACAGTCTAGCGGAATCATCTTTATCTGTTTTTGTCTCGCTGCCCTACTGACTCCTGGGTCAGCTTCCTTCCACTGTCAGGTTTGTCCTTTGCAAGAGAGCACGTCTGTGCGTGGACAGCTCTTGTCCCTGAAGGACTTCACAAATAGCATCTGGGCAGCAGGCCGCCTGGCTTGTGATGACAGCTTCACAGAAAGCATGGGGCAAGTCGTGACAGGTCACAACGCAGTGGCATCCTCTTGGGATGCGGATGTGGCTTCCGGAACCCTTTTGTTAGCCTCTGCTTCCAAGGAGATTGCTTTTTTTTTTTTTTTCCCTTTTCCTTCCTTTCTTTTTTTTTTTCAGGGGAGAGCACGATTGCTCTTTTTGGTGAAAGACCCCATGTTCTCAGCTCCACGAGGCACAAGGAAAGGAAGGAGGAGTACCGGTTAGAAGTTTGAGTCTTCAGAGGGCCAACTGACAGAGATCAGCATTTCATTCGCCATTCTTCCCTGAGACCTTATACACACCTCTACCATGACACTTACTCTAGAGCAGTGGAGTGTTTTACAGTATTTTTAATATGATTACCTCAATTATTAGATGAACTCCTTGAAGACAGGGCCTAGCTCTTATGAATTTTTGTACTTTTTGCTGTCTAATCTACATTTCATATCGGACCTGTTAGAAGAACTCATTCATGGCTGTGCGATGAAAGCGAGTGAAAGGAGGGAGTGAACATTTTCCCCTGGGTTGTTCCTATTGGTTACTTCCCTGTTCTTCATGATGCCTTTTCCTTTGGAGTCAAGTTCATCTATGTGATATGCTATAAGAATAGGCTTATAAAGCAACAAAACCCACATGGAAGAAGCACACTAGCCTGTGTGATCACGAGGTGTCGATGGGATCAGGTATCAAAGAACAAAAAATATCATTGTGAATGAGGGGAGTGTGGAGTGGGGACCCAAAGCCCATCTCCAGGCAATTGGACATCCCTTACAGAAGAGTCTTAGGGAGGAGACGAGCCAGTCAGGGTACAGGGTAGTACTGAGGAAACATACAACTTTCCTCTAGTTCGTTAATGCTTCCTCCCCCAAAATATCATGATCCCAATTCTCCTTACAAATCTGGCTAGACTAGAGAATGTACACTGGTACAAATAGGAACTGGAAACACAGGGAATCCAGGACAGATAAACCCCTCAGGACCAGTGGTGAGAGTGGTGATACCGGGAGGGTAAGGGGGAAGGTGGGGTAAAAGGGGGAACCGATCACAAAGATCTATATATACCCCCCTCTCTGGGGGACAGACAACAGAAAAGTCAGTGAGGGGAGACGTTAGACAGGGTAAGACATGACAAAATAATAATAATTTATAAATTGTCAAGGGTTTGTAGGGTAGGGGGAGGGAGGAGAAAAATGAGCTGATACCAAGGGCTCAAGTAGAAAGAAAATATTTTGAAAATGATGATGGCAACAGTGTCAGTCTGGGTACATTAGAGAAACAAATCCATAGAAATGCATATGTATAAGAGAGAGTTTTATATAAAGGGTAAGTGCACATCAAGAAAACATCCCAACTCAGTGCTGCCCAAGCCCACAAGTCCAACATTAACCCATATGTCCAACACCAATCCACTAAGTCCTCCTCCATCTCACAAAACAGGCGCAATGATGCCGCTGCAGGAGAAAGCCGAGTCAGTGAAGGTGTAAGCATCTCAGCGCTGGCAGGGGTCTCCGCACGGCTGCTCCAGCACCCAGGGCTGCCCCCAGGGTGCTCACTGACCACCACTACCGCACCAGACACGTGTGAAAGGCAGCCAGCACCATGCATCCTGCCTCCGTGCTAGCCTGCGTCTGGATAGAGTGCAGAGGCACGAGGCGCTGCTGTTCACATGATTCACAGCTAGTGCCCCGTGGCGAGCAGGCTCTTCTCTTCTGTGCCCACTGCGACTCCACTGCCACACACTCTACAGCTACCCCACAACTCTGCCTTCCCCTCGTCCCACGATTGATTGATATTACATTTTGTTAGTGATGTCTTAAAAATAATTTTATTGGGAGCTCTTACAGATATCACAATATCCCATAGTTCAATGACATCAAGCAATATCGTACCATTGCTACTGCAATCAGTTTCAAAACATTTTCTTTCTTCTTGAGCCCCTTGGTATCAGCTCTCCTCTATCCCTTCCCCCCCTTATTTATTTATTTATTGCTGCATCTTACACCATCCAGTATATCATTTACATACAATTCTGTTGCTTGCTGCCCTCTTGTGGGGTATACCATCATCATATGCTGTCAACCCCCATCCCTCACTCCCCCCCAATTCCCCTCCCTCAGGGAATATTACTGCTGTTACTGTTTCTGAAGGGTTACCTGTCTTGGCTTTCATGTGTCAAACAATCTTAATTATAGAAATGAACATATGCAACTCTAACATGACTAATGAGGTAAAACAAATAATAACTAACAGGAAAGGGAGGAAATATTAAAGAACTAGAGGATAGTTATGTATTTCCTCAATACCTTTCTGCACCCTGGATTTATCATCCCTTCTGTGTGGCCTGTCAGAGAGGGGCTGTCCAGGTGGGTTTTGGGTCTCTACTTCATCCCCACCCCTTCACATCAAACTTGGTTGATTGTTTTTGAACTTCTGATACTTTTTCCAGTTGACACCTCATGATCACACAGTCTGGCATGCTTCTTCCATGTGGGCTTTGTTGCTTCCCTGTGAGACGCTCTCAATTCTTGTTGGCTTAAATTCCTGTAGTATAATGTACTATTTATATAGTTTTCTTGTGAAACTCTAGTTTTGTGGGTTTTTTGCTTTGTTTTTCTCTGTTATAGAATACATCAGAGAGCTGCTCCCTGTGTTTTACACATTGTACTACCACAGAGGCTGAAGTTAGTTTAGCGTATGATTTTGACTTGATTTTCAATATTTTATGTTTGGAAGTGGTAAATCACTTTGGTCCATCTAAAGAACCCAAACCCTTTGCACTTAGATAGTTATAATAGAGGTTGTTAAAATGAAGATTTACTGTTCCTTTCTTATTTGCTGGTACAACTAAAGTTTGTTTTAGTTGCACATTTGTACATAAACCCAATGTTTTCAAGTGCCTTAGTTGTTTCAAATCTCTGGCTTGGAATATTTTGAGGTGAAGGAGTTTGTCTTACATTTTTGTGTTTCCATTAGTAGTAATACCCTAGGTAGCTCTTCTTCTTTTTAATGGTGCCATGCCTGTTACTTATTAGAGTGATAAGAAGATTTATTTGAGAATATACAGAATTTCTAGTCTCTAGGGTTAAAAAAATAGCCACAATGGTATAATTGTCATTGACCTGGATATAGGAATATTTTGCCATACATTCATGTCAACACACAGAGAAAATTTCATGACGCTGTAGCTTTAGATTAGATTTTCCAGATCTAACGAACACCTCTTACATAAGAACTCACAGCCTTTTTGAATTATTTCACTCTTTTCTTTATCAATTTAATAATACTTTGAAATTAAAATATTTTTGTTTTTACCCCAGAAGGTACATAGAAACCTTTTGAAATTTTTTAGCTGACTTGTTCACGAAGGTACAGTTTTTCTTTATGGATGTTTGTTGCATCACAGGCAGACACTGCTTTATTTAGAAACTTCTATTTTAATTTGTTCAGAACTGTAAAACGAACGTGTATCATGATTTAAAATAGATTTACATATTTATTAATTAAAAAAAGAAAATCATGCAAAAAAAATCTCAATAATGATCACAAAATAAAACACAGGAGAAACCTCAATCCAAGAGAAAGTAGAAGATACTAGGCAGGAGAACCAATTAAAAATAGGTCTAAAGGGAAAACATGATAACACGTTAAATTTTAACCTGAATATAGCTACAGCAGTCCACTTTCCAATGCAACTCTATCTGAGGACAAGACTATTCCCATCCGTAGGCAATTTTCTGAGGAAGTTTAGTGGCGGCTTAATTGGAGTGGGGACTCCAAAAACGGTTTGGGCGTTCACCGTTATCCATGACCTTCTGCAAATTGTGTGCTCAGAATGTAAGCTCTACTCCAGTTTCCTCCTTTCATCTCAGATTTTATTTTTCACAATCATTGGATCACACAGGCAGCTCGGCTCCTTCCATGTGGGCTTCCTGGACCATCTCACTTAAATGGCAGCTTGTTTTAAGATATGCCTAATTTAAGACCCCAGGCACTATTCTTTCTGATAGCCAGAGATCATCTGATTTCCTTATCACTCTTTGATATAGCACCCATATTGTCAGTGAGCCGGACTACATTTTAAGAAGGAATTGCCCTTAGATTAGGGCTTATAATTAGGTGTGAGCTCAAAGTCCATTCGTGTGCACATAGTTTTAGTCCTGGACATTCTACATAGGGGCACTAGGTGTCAGAATCAACTCTACAGCAGTGGGCTTGGCTTAGCTTTGGTGTGATGTGTGTGTAAGTATTGTAAGGCTCCATGGCAGTGGGGAGTGGGCAAGTCAGAAACAAAACAGATTTTAAAAACATGGTGCTGTTAGTAAATCTTGAAATAGAAATTAAACCCAGACACTGAGGTCAGTGGTGAGGCAAACTTTGAAATGATCATAAAAAACACACAATTATCCATCCAAATCTGTACTTCTGTGTCTGGAATCTCCTTTTATTCCAGGAGCAAGAGTGGAAAGAATTAGACCCGAATTAAGAAAAAAACAACGTATTTTTAAAATGACCTCGTAGTGTGCCATAGTCCTTCCAATTTGTTTAAAATAGAAACCCTCTCAAGAGTTGGATCGACTTATGGTTAAACAGGCAAACTCTGCCACTGGACTAGATGGTTTTAGTAACTCACATGTCTTCAATTTGCACTCGAGTCACAGCATATTCTTTGAAAATGTAGTGAAAGCACCACATGTTCCTCTTTTCTTTGACTGATTTCCATAGCACACACTCACATTGAGCTGCTGATGTGGGGGAAAGGCTGACGAAGTACGGAGAAGGCTCAGAATAGCTTCTTTATAATCTCTGCCGTCGAGGTGGTCCACAAAGTCTTACTGAGGGAGGCTTACCTCAGATACAAGTAGGATTGAATGCAGGTGCCTCAGAGCAAAATTTCTAAGGGCTGGCTTTCCCCGTAGAACGATGTCCGTACTGGGGAAAGGAGAGGTGGGCGAATGTACTTGCATTACCTTTACTGAAAAGATGTTTGCTTAGAAAATATGCTGCCCAGATATTTAAGACTTCGGGCCACCCTTCCTTTCCAACGTTTGGCAACTGTCGTGTTAAATGAACAAAAATAATTTTTCATGTACTAGAAGGAAATCTCTCCTTTTGAAGAAGCACAACCTTCTTTGGAATGAAAGTAAAATCGCTTAGTAAATGGAACTTATACCTTCTACAAAAGCCTTATAGCAAACAATTGATCTCCCCGCCCCCTTATGTCCAGTTATGTGTAGTTTACTTTAGTTCAAATAGAAGGGTCAGCAAGCTCTGACCTAAAGGACAAATTGGGCCTGACATCTGTTTTTGTAAATAAACTTTGATTGGAACCCAGCAATGTTGACTTGTTTGCATATTATCTATAGTTGATTTTGCTCTGCAGTGACAATTGAATAGTGGTGACAGAGACCATCTGACCCTTCAAGGCTAAAATATTTGCTCTCTGACCCTACAGAAGAATTCTATGGACAAGGGCACCCGATAGTGTAGTGGCAGCTAGCTGGGCTGCTGATTACAAGGTCAGCATTTCCAAACCCACTACTTGTTCTGAGAGAGGAAGACTTAAAGCTTTGGAAGCCCAAAGGGACATTTTTACTCGGCCCTATAGAGCCACTACGAGTAAGAATGGACTCAGTTGTAGTGGATTTTTATTTTTACAAATGAAAGTTCTTAATATCAGTGTTTCTATACTCATGTGGCATTAGGTAGGACCAGTTCTTTTTTTTTTCAGTTCTTTTTAAAAATCGTTTTATTAGGGGCTCATACATATTTTATCACAATCCATACACACTTGTGTAAACACATTTGTATATTCATTGTCCTCATCATTCTCAAAACATTGCTCTCCACTTAATGTTTGCTCCCCTGGCATCAGCTCCTCATTTTCCCCTCCCCCTCCCTCATGAACCCCTGATAATTTATAAATGATTATTTTGTCATATCTTGCCCTGTCGGACATCTCCCTTCACCCGCTTTTCTGTTGTCCATCCCCCAGGGAGGAGGTCACATGTAGATCCTTGAAATCGAGTCCCTCTTTCCAACCCACCCTCCCTCTACGTTCCCAGTATCGCCACTCACAGCACTGGTCCTGAAGGGATCATCCGCTCTGGATTCCCTGTGTTTCCAGTTCCTATCTGTACCAGTGTACTTCCTCTAGTCTAGCCAGACTTGCAAGGTAGAATTGGGGAGGAAGCATTTAGGAACCAGAGGAAAGTTGTATTTTGCATCGTTGCTACGTCACACCCTGACTGGCTCGTCTCCTCCCCAAGACCCTTCTGTAAGGGGATGTCCAGTGGCCTACAAATGGGCTTTGGGTCTCCGCTCTGCATTCCCCTCTCATTCACTAGGATACGATTTTTTGTTCTGATGATGCCTGATGCCTGATCCCTTTGACAGCTTGTGGTTGCACAAGCTGATGTGCTTCTTCCATGTGGGCTTTGCTGCTTCTGAGCTAGATGGCCACTTATTTACCTTCAAGCCTTTAAGACCCCAGATGTTATATCTTTTGATAGCTGGGCACCATCAGCTTTCTTCGCCACATTAGCCTATGCACCCATTTGTCTTCAGCGATTGTATCATGGAGGTGAGCACACAATGATATGATTTTTTTGTTCTTTGATGCCAGATAACTGATCCCTTTGGCACCTTGTGATCACACAGGCTGGTGTGCTTCTTCCATGTGGGCTTTGTTGTTTCTGAGCTAGATGACTGCTTGTTAACCTTCAAGCCTTTAAGACCCCAGACGCCATATCTTTTGATAGCCGGGCACTATCAGCTTTCTTCACCACATTTGCTTATTCACCCACTTTGTCTTTAGCGGTTTTGTCGGGAAGGTGAGTGTCATAGAATGCCAATTTAATAGAAGAAAGTATTCTTGCATTGAGGAAGTACTTGAGTGGAGGCCCAATGTCCTTCTGCCACCTTAATACTAAACCTATAAATATATGCACATAGATCTATCTCCCCATCCTCATATAGGAATATATTTGCATATGTACATGTCTTTATCTAGACCTCTATAAATGCCCTTTTCCTCCTAGCTCTTTCCTCTATTTCCTTTGATTTTCCTCCTGTCCCACTATCATGCTCAGTCCCCACCAGGGTTTCAGCAATTCCTCTTGGTTACATTACCCTTGATCATGCCCTACCAGACCTCCCACACCCTCCTCACCACGGATTTGGGTCACTTGTTGTTCCCTTGTCCCTGGGTTTGCCAACATCACTACCTTTCCCCCCAACTCCCCCTCTCCCATGTCCCCTTGGAACTGTCAGTTCCGTTGTTTTCTCCTCCAGATTGTTCATCCAGCCTATTTTATTTAGACACACCTGCGGAGATAACAACACGCACAAAAACAAGCCAGAGCAAAACCAAGCAACAATATACAACAAAACAACAACAACAACAAACCAATGACAAAAAGCAATACAAAACACAACAAGAAAGAAAAGTTTGTAGTTAGTTCAAGGATTGTTTGTTGGCCTTTCAGAGTGTTTTCCAGTCTAGTCTGTTGGGGCACCATGCCCTGGCCCCAAAGTCCACCTTCAGCTTTCAGTGGGGACCTCACTGCTCCATTCCCTTGCTGTTCTGTTGCACCCCCTTAGTGTTTTGCCTCAGTATGGTGGGATCAGATTAGTGTAATTCCCACAGTATGTCTCTGGTGTTGTCCCCTGCAGAGCTACGGGTCAGTGAGGGGTGCCATGTCTCATAGTGGGGAAGGCCATGTGGAAGTAGGACCAGTTCTCTGAATTTTTTTGGAATTGATGTATCTTCTCCTATTCTTGATTACACATTTTATAAAATGTATCATAAATATCGCTAAACTGTAAAAATGGTTATGGGCAGATTCCTTAATGGGCAATATGTTGAAATTGCAACAGTCATTTCTGCTTTTCAGTAAAATAATTTATTTCTTGATTTGCATTTCACTACTTATAAACACCCTGGGAAGGCATTGTGTAGTACAAAACACATTGTCATCATTCAGTTACAAAGGATTTCTTGGAACAACTTAAAATGGCAGTGAAAAGAAGCACTCTCATTCCTTATTTATTTTCTCTAGTTCCCCACGCTGGTGGCCTTTTCCCATTCCTTGGCATTTACATTCCTTCCAAATAAAGTGCAGAGAGTTAAGGTTACTCTATGGGTCAATTGACAGATGGCTGTGCCTCTTTAGGTTGTAGGAGCCTCTGGAGGAGAAGATTACTTTAATGTCATGCAGCAGGTCACCCAGGCTAATCTGACAGGCACTGTAACAGCCAGCCTGGAGAAGCGCACCCATTGATTCATGTATACATACATTCATTCATTCAAGGAACATTGGAGGCCCGGAGAAGCAGCTAGTGTGACACCAAGGATTTCGTAGTGTCTTACAGGAGATGGATGCAAAGCGGATAATTTTATATGTAAAGGTAAAGGATTGAGTTATATACAGGGAGCATCTAACCCAACTCGGGGACAGGTACTTGGAAGGGTTAAGTTCCTCAGGAGAAGTAGGATGTAGCTGGGAGGGGAAGGTACTCTGTGTAAGAGAAGACACTAGTTTGAACAGACAGAGGCAGAGAGGTGAGCAATTGCATCATGTGAACAGGTAACCATAATGAGTTCAGTGTTGTTGGGACACCACGTCCAAGCGTGAGACCAAGCAGGAGCCAAGTGTGCGCCACCTTGAGTATCACTTTTCAGAAATTCAGATTTTTGTCCTTGATAAAATGGCCTCATAGGTCAATTTCTTAGAGACAACATATATTTGGGCCTTGGTTTTTTAATTCAATCTGACAGTGATCTTTTTTTTATTAAATCATTTTACTGGAGGCTTGTACAACTCTTATCAAATCCATATATACACCCATTGTGTCAGGCACATTTGTACATTTGTTGCCATCATTCTCAAACCATTTTCTTTCTACTTGAGTCGTTGGTATCAGCTCCTCATTTTCCCTTCCCTTCCTCATGAACCCTTGATAATTTATAAATTATTATTATTTTTGTCATGTCTTACACTGTTTGATGTCTCCCTCCACTGACTTTTGTTGTCCTTCCCCGTGGGAAGGGGTTATATGTAGATCATTGTGATCGGTTCCCCCTTTGTACGTCACCTTCCTCCACCCTCCTAGTATCACCACTTTCACCACTGGTCCTGGGTAGTTAATCTGTCCTGGATTTTGTGTGCTTCCAGTTCCTATCTGTGCCAGTATACGTCCTCTGGTCTAGTCGGACTTGTAAGGTAGAATTGGGATCATGATAGTGGGGTGGGAAGGAAACATTAAATAACTAGAGGGAAGTTGTATGTTTCATCGTTGCTGCCCTGCATCCTGACTGGCTTGTCTCCTCCCCGTGACCCTTCTGTAAGGGGGTGTCCAGTTGCCTACAAATGGGCTGTGGGTCCCCACTCTGCACTCTCCCTCATTCAAAATGATAATGATTTTTTGTTCTTTGATGCCTGATACCTGATCCCATCATTACCTTGTGATCACACAGGTTGGTGTGCTTCTTCCATGTGGGCTTTGTTGCTTCTCAGCTAGATGGCCGCTTGTTTATCTTCAAGCCTTTCAGACACCACACACTATCCTTTGATAGCTGGGCACCATTAGCTTTCTTCACCACATTTGCTTATGCACCCGCTTTGCCTTCAGCGATCATGTCCGGAAGGTGAGCATCATGGAATGCCAGTTTAATAGAACAAAATGTTCTTGCATTAAGGGAGTACTTGCATAGAGGTCCATTGTCCCATCTCTTACCTTAATACTAAACCTATAAATATATGCATAATGGTCTATTTCCCATCATCATATATAAATATATTTACATATATACATGCTTGTATTTAGACCTATATAAATACCCTTTGCCTCCTAGTTCTTTCCTCTATTTCCTTTTTATTTCCTCTAGTCCCACTATCATGCTCAGCCTTCATTTTGGTTTCAGTTATTCCTCTCGGTTACATTGCCCTTGATCTAGCCCTACCAGACCTCTTGCACCCTCCTTGCCACCACTTTTGAATCACTTGTTGTTCCCTTGTCCCTGGGTTTGTTAACATCCACTTCCTTTCCTTCACCTCCCCCTTTTCCATGCCCCCCCCGAACCATTAGTCCCATTGTTTTCTCCTCCAGATTGTTTATCCCATTTGTCTTATCTAGATAGACCTGCAGAGATAATAATATGCACAAAAAAGAAGACAGAGCAAAACAAGACAACCAAAGAAAAGAAAACAACATAAAAAATTCAATGACCAAAAAAGAGAAAAGCCTGTAGTTAGTTCAAGGACTGTTTGTTGGCCCTTAGGAGTGTTTTCCAGTCAGGTCTGATGGGGTGCCAGCTCTGGCCCCAAAGTCTATTTTTGGTATTCCCTGAGGACTTTATTGCTCTGTTTTCCTTGTTGTTCTGTTGCACGCCCTTAGTCTTTTGCCTCGGTGTGTTGGGGTCAGATTGGGTGCCAATCCCACATTGTATCTCCAGTGTTGTCCCCTGTGGGGCTATGGGTCAATGAGGGATGTTGTGTCTCATAGTGGGGTCAACCATATGGTCTTCTCTGTGGATTGGCTGCTCTGAGCAGGCATATCATCCTCAAGGATTGGTGGGCCAGGATGTACTCCACTCTCTCTTCCTCCCCCTTCATTTGTTCTTGTGTTCTCTGATCAGGCATGAACCTTTCCCTGAGTTGCAACTTCAGAACTGTCCTCTGAAGTGAATTCTTCTGGGGGGAAGGGCGGCTGTCCACGTAGTTGGGATTGAGGCACCATCAGCTTTCTTCACCACATTTGTTTATGCATCCGTTTGTCTTCGGCTATTGTATCGTGGAGGTGTGCAGCCAATGATATGATTTTTTTTTCTTTGATGCCTGATAACTGATCCCTTCGGAACCACGTGGTCGCACCGGCTGGTGTGTTCTTCCATGCGGGCCCTGTTGCTTCTGAGCTAGATGGCCGCTTGTTTATCTTCAAGTCTTTAAGACCCCAGACACTATCTCTTTTGATAGCCGGGCACCATCAGCTTTCTTCACCACATTTACTTGTTCACCCTCTTTGGCTTCAGTGGTTGTGTCGGGAGGGTGAGCATCACAGAATGCCAATTTAATAGAAGAAAGTATTCATGCGTTCAGGGAGTGCTTGAGTAGAGACCCAGTGTCCTTCCGCCACCTTAATACTAAACTTATAAATATAGGCACATAGATCTATTTCCCCATCTTCATATATATATTTGCATATGTACATGTCTTTGTCTAGACCTCCATAAATGCCCATAGGCCAATTTTAAACATAGTTGTGAGTGCTTGCTTTCTCTCCTTCAGCACTGATTTCAGCTGGGTTTGATAATTCATTGCAATTACCACATAGAACTTAGATCATGCTCATGATAATAAGGCTTATTAGGGAAGTTAACAGGTTACAATTTAGATGAGAAATACTTAGGATACAGTTGGTCAGACAGTTTCTTCTCTGCTGTATCCACAGGCAGGACTCTTGGCTCTCAGCTTCCTAGTCTGGCTTCTGTCCTGCTCAAACAGAATTTCAAAACTCTTTTAGGGTTGCCAATAAGTGCCCAAATGGCATGCTACTCTGCTGTAAGCCTCCACCCGAAGGCACTCAGCTCCAACTCTGTGCATCAGCAAAACCCAGTCTCCTACAACCGAGTGCCCAGAAACACCCTACTTCACAACTAGCTTCCCGCCCCAAAGCACTCAGCTTTACTTGCTCTGTGGGCTGGAAGTCCAATCTCTGTCTCTGTGTTGTGCTCTGGTTCCTGGTTGTTCTGCTGCTGCTTTTCTACCATTCCTCTGATGTCTAAAGCTGTAAGGAATTAATTTAAAAATAATTTATTTTCTTTTATCTTTTCCCTTTCTTTTAATAGGACCAGACGTATTACCAGTCATTTCAGGTTTCAGAATATGGTAAGATTTCCTCAATGTCTTTTGACCAATAACATTTTCATATGGGTAAGGGAAATCAAGAGCTACTTATTTAAAGTGAAAATCCCCATGGAGGTCTAATTGTGGTATTGTGTATTCCAAACAAACACTGGCATCACGTCAACCCCGAAGTGTAGCGGCCCCATTGGGCAGTAGAGCTGCCCCTTTGCGTGTCTGAGACTGTCGATGCGAAGGGAGCAGCAGAAGCTCTTGTTTTCTTTTGTGGGACAGTTGGGGCGTTCCAGCTGCTGACCCTGCCGTTAGCAGCCCAACTCGAAATACCAGGGCTCCTTGGTATTCCTCGTAGGTCTAAATACATTTTTGTGTATGTGAAAATGACACTCATTATAAAGAAAAAAGGACAATTGCTCACATTCCCATTATATTACTCTTTTTTTATGCACGGTTTTCTTTTTCTACTTTGTTGTGATCATAGCATATTTGCAAGTCTATCCTGCACCCTTTCTCTACCTCTCTGTTGAGAACCTTATCAAGTACATTCTACTCTGACATACATGGAATCACCGTGAGCTAGCGTTGACTGGACGGCAATCCTTAGTGTAGTCTTCCATCCAGGGCTTCAAACTGGTTCAAACCCGTTCAGCCATGGTTGATGCAATAAAACTGCTCAGATCAGAATTTTAAAAATGTAGATTTACTGGCATGAGAAACAGAACAAGAAAAATTACCAGTTAAAGCCCTAAAATGGGAGAGTTGGAAGAGGCACTGTAAGCGCTTTCAGAAGTCTGACGTTGTAGATGGGTTATTTCTAGAACTGCGAAGAGTGACTCTCATTCAGTGCAGTGCACGATTGAGCCAGGCAGCCTTATTTCCCACTTTGCTCCTTTAGAGAGTTGGTTGCTGTTCAGCAGCCTCACTATCATGCTTTCTTTCCCCCTAAGTTTCATTTGTTTTCTTCTTGTTGAGAAAACACAAAGCAATTCAACGATATCCATCTCTACAGTCTAGTGACATGGATCACGTTCTGAGGTGGCCACCATTATCGTTCTCCTTATCTGGGTTGTTTCTCCCTTGTTAAGACAAACTTACTGCCCAGAGGGAGGGTCCTATATAATCTTTAAAGTTCCTGCTGTCAATTTGATCCTATAGAGAGAATTATTAAAAGAGCATAATGCTCAAAGCAGAGCTTTTTTAATAAACCAAACTATTTTTTGCCTTTTCTTTTAGCTAAGTAGTACTTTTAATATATATTTTTAATTCTAATCATTGATAAAGCAGTCTATTTAAAGCAGTAAATCCTCTTTTTGCACTGCCACACAGTAATATCATGAGTGAGAACACAGAGATGAAAGTTCCACGAACCAGCCACTTTGTTGGTTAATAGAGACAGAGGAAAGATGCAAATTGAATACTTAGAGCCACAGGATTGGTTTCTAACTTAACAAGCCAGTTTGAGGAACTAGAGGAGTGCTTCCGTTTGGTTTGTGCTACTCTGGGGGCTTGCATTTCATTCGAGCATAAAAATTCTGTGAAGTGGCTTGCTTGCATCTTTGTGATCGGGCTCCCAGGCTGCACCCCACAGGGTTGGATTGACGCCTCATGCATGTGTAGAGCTGGGATCACCAGATAGGGTTTTCTACAAAGACCTAGATAGTGCGTATGGTAGGCTGCGTGGGCCATCTCTCTCTCTCTTAAGTGTTTGACTTTGTAGCATGAAAGCAACCGGAGACAATATGTGAGTGGCTGTGATCTATTCCAGTTTTACTTATGGACCATCAAATTTGAATTTTGTACAACCACGAAATATTCTTCATTTGATTTGTTTTTGAGTCTTAAAAAATGCAAAAAGCATTCTTAGCTCATACAGGCCATGGTTTGCTGACTCCTAATCTTGAATTGTAGGCCACTCCCACCTTGTAAAGGAGCTGAGCTCTCTGGTGGGTGACATAGTGGGTTAAGCATTGTATTACTAACCACAAGGCCAGCAGTTCAAATCCCTCAGCTGCTTCATGGTGGAAAGCTGACACTGTCTGCTCTTGTGAAGATGACAGTCTTGTGACCCCGCAGGGGCGAGGACTCTGTCCTATCAGGTGTCTGGGAGTCAGAGTCCACATGATGTGGTGAGTTTTCAACCACTTGTAAAATAGACACAGTCTTCCACAAGAGCTCATCCAAGAAAGGAGTAAATAAACAATGATTTTTGTAGTGATTACTTGTTAAACTGAAAATATTTTGTGAAAATTAATTTTACTATCTTTTCAAAATGTGACTACTGGAAAGTTAAAATTGCATGTCTGATTCACATCATGTTTTTGGCAGTGTTAATATAAAAGAATGAGTCAAAGAAGGCCAGTGTTTTTATAAGATGTGCTGATCTCATGTAGTGGTGGTATTGGGTTGTGGAACAGGCAGTGGTGATGGGGACTTGATGACCGTCCTTCAAAGTTCCAGGAGCAGACCTTTGAATTTCCTTGTGCTGCTTGTTGCCCTCTGGCCCTAGTTCCTCTTCTGTTGGATGACCTTGGAGGAGAGTGATAGTTGGCCCATGTGACTTTTATGCCCCTCCTGTCCTCTACTGGGCTAGAGTTCAGATGTCTCTTGGGTCACTGATGGCCTTCAGTGGTTGGACCTAGAGCTCTGTCCTATATTGTTGACCCACTGGCCTTCTTGATACTTATTTTAGGTTCATCGAATGGTTAGATACCTTGTTATGAGAATTTTTCATGATTTCTTTCTTTGGTCAGTAAAGTTAGTTGAGAAATATTTTTTTTTTCAGCTTTCAGAGTGCATTTACTTTTAATTTTGTACAAACAAACACACAAAAACTTCAACTAGTTCAAGTCAATCAATTTCTTTACTTAATCACAATCATAGGAAGATCATATACATTCTATTTTTCTCTTTGATGTGAAAATGTAACACATTAGGTGTTGTTACAGCATTACATAGTGAATTACCATGCTGGAGAAATATTTTTAAAGGCTGGAAGATGAAAAATTTAAATCTGTAGACAGCTTTATAGCAAATAATAGTAATCATTAAGAAATATTTTCTAACTATGATAATCTGATCAAAGTAGGGACTTCTAATTTTGAGCTGAAAGAACAGACTATCTTATGTGTTAACATATATACACATATATATGATTATGAATCTAAGCTCAAATAGTACTAATTTTCAACTCCTTTAGTATAACTATGTTACCTAACTTGGTAAGGTGAAGATAATAATAAAATCAGCTTGTTAAAATATTTTTCACTGCTCTTATTTTCTAGTATTACCACAATTTGAAGTTATTTTGCAGACACCATTGTACTGTTCCTTGAATTCTAAAAGTTTAAATGGTACCGTCATGGCAAAGTAAGTATTGTTTTTCTATGTGATTGTAAATTGATTTTAAGTTACATAGTTTAGAACCCATTATATAATCTAGACTATTGGCACAATGTTTTTTTTTAAAACATTTTATTAGGGGCTCATACAACTCTTATCACAATCCATACATATACATGCATCAATTATATAAAGCACATCTGTACATTCTTTTTTTTTAAGTTCTTTTTTTTTAACAATTTATTGGGGCTCATACAATTCTTATCACAGTTCATACATATTCATACATCAATTGTATAAAGCACATCTGTACAGTCTTTGCCCTAATCATTTTTTTCTCCTCTTTTCTTTTTTTACATTTTATTAGGGACTCATACAACTCTTATCACAATCCATACATATACATACATCAATTGTATAAAGCACATCCATACATTCCCTGCCCCAATCATTCTCAAGGCATTTGCTCTCCACTTAAGCCCCTTGCATCAGGTCCTCTTTTTTTTTCCCCTCCCTCCCCTTTCCCCCCTCCCTCATGTGCCCTTGGTAATTTATACATAATTATTTTGTCATATCTTGCCCTATCCGGAGTCTCCCTTCCCACCTTCTCTGCTGTCTCCCAGGGAAGAGGTCACATGTGGATCCTTGTAATCAGTTCCCCCTTTCCAACCCACTCACCCTCCACTCTCCCAGCATCGTCCCTCACACCCTTGGTCCTGAAGGTATCATCCACCCTGGATTCCCTGTACCTCCAGTCCTCATATGTACCAGTGTACAGCCTCTGTCCTATCCAGCCCTGCAAGGTAGAATTCGGATCATGGTAGTTGGGGGGAGGAAGCATCCAGGATCTGGGGGAAAGCTGTGTTCTTCATCTGTACTACCTCGCACCCTTATTAACCCATCTCCTCTCCTAAACCCCTCTATGAGGGGATCTCCATTGGCCGACACTTGGGCCTTGGGTCTCCACTCTGCACTTCCCCCTTCATTTAATATGGTATATATATACATATATACACATACATATATACATATACACACATATACACATACATACACACACTTATATCTCTTTTTTTTTTGCATGATGCCTTATACCTGGTCCCTTGGCACCTCGTGATCGCACTGGCCGGTGTGCTTCTTCCATGTGGGCTTTTTTGCTTCTGAGCTAGATGGCCGCTTGTTCACCTTCAAGCCTTTAAGACCCCAGACACTATCTCTTTTGATAGCCGGGCACCATCAGCTTTCTTCACCACATTTGCTTATGCACCCATTTGTCTTCAGCGATCCTATCATGGAGGTGTGCAGTCAATGATATGATTTTTTTGTTCTTTGATGCCTGGTAACTGATCCCACATCTGTACATTTTTTCCCTAATCATTTTCAAAGCATTTGCTCTCCACTTAAGCCCTTTGCATCAGGTCCTCTTTTTTTTTTCTAGCACAATGTTTTGCTTACGTAAGTGACTTAGCAGTATGGAAATGTCTATAATGAATATTTAAATGTGGAACAGATTTCTCCTGGCCTTTGCATTCATCTCTCTGCTCAGTCCCAAACCTCTCCCACAGACTAGCATCTTTTCCAAACTTTGATTTGCGCAGAAGTTTCATTTTGAAAACTTCTTCATGTAGCTAAAGTGGAGTTGAGGTCACTACCCCTTCTTAAATTATATATAAATATACATCCATATTACATATAACTTATATATATATTTGTATATGTAATACAAATTTATGTATCTGATATAAATATATATTTGTATAAACATATGTACACATCATGTGTCTTATTGGAATTAGCATATAAGTAAATTGTTTCCTTTCTTTTTTTATTCATCATATTATTGGTGGGCTCTTATAAATCTTATAACAACCATCATTCAATTGTATTAAGCACACTTGTATATATGTTACCATCAACATTTCCAAAACATTTTCTTTCTACTTGAGCCCTTGGTATCAGCTCATTTACCGCCTCCCTCCCCCACCTTCCCACCCCTGTGAATCCTTGATCAATTAAATATTATTATTGTTATTACATAGCTTACACTGTCCCTTGTCTCCCTTCACCCATATTTCTGTTGTTCTTACCCCAGGATGGAGGGGGCTTGTCTCCTTTCATCCATTATGTGGAATCTAAAACTACAAAAACCCTTTTTAGTGTGAATTGGGTAAATGTTGACAGAACAAATCCATTTGCCATTAAAAAATTCATAAATATTTTGTTTCATGTCATTGATTGCAATGCCTGCAACATACCATCACTCATCCTACTTTCTCCGTGTGTTTCCGGTTTCCCTCCTGTTTTTATCCCGACCCTCTGAACTTCATGCTTGGGTCAGTGCAGGCCTTTTAATCTCAGATGGTTGATCTGTGTTTGCCTCCCTTGTGTTAGTGATACCCTTAGAGACTTGTCTTCCTGTCAGATTGAAATTGAGCCATTGGGGTGAGTTCAATATCAGATGTGAAGGGTGACTAAGGGCTCTAGTTTTAGGGGTTCCACCAGTCTCTATCAGATTGGTAGCCATCATTTTGTTTAATGAGTTTTAAGTTTATTCCACATTTTTTTCTTCCCTGTCCAAGACCTTTTAATGTGATCCCTTTTGGAGTGGTTGGTAGCAGTAGTCAGGCACCATCTAGTTCTTCTGGTCCCAGGATTGTGAAGGCTGAGGTTCATGTGGTCTATTTATCCTTTTGACTAAAATCCTTTCAATTTTCTTCACTTGACTTTCCTCTGGACAGGGAAAGACTAACAGTTGGACTTTATATGACTGCATACAAGCTTTTAAGATTGAAGTTGCTATTCACCAAAGGAGGTTGTAGAACCTTGTCTTTTTGCCAGTTGACCTTGGTGTCTCCTGAGACTGTGGTTCTGAATCTCTAGGCCCAAGGACTCTTTCATTCAACGTGTTTGTTTCTGGCTAAGAAGTTTTTTTTTTTTTTTTATAACTTTGCCCCATGTATTCCTATATTCCTGGATATATTTGTAGCATATTTAGATACTTTACAAAATATCCTATGTCAAATGTGTATGCACTTGTGGATATTCTTCAATCTTTTAAAAATTCTTAAGATATTCAAAGCTCCATCTTTGAGTCTCTTTTCTTCTTCACACACTTAGAGTTTTCTTCTCCTTGGCTAAGGCTTCTTTTGCTATTTATGATATGATAACACCCATATCTGCTTCTGCAGTCCACATTTTTATCCGGGAATCCACGTTCTTATGTCTAGATGCTCATTAGGCATCTCCCTCTGGGCATCCTACAGCGTTGTAAAGCTAATATAGTATGCTCTCTGTCAAACCCGATGGCTTCCTTGTGTACTTATCTTGGTGGGTTGCTTCCCTCCCCATTCAAGTGCATGAGTCAGCTGAAGTCTCTTCACTTCCCCTTAATTGCAGCATTGAATCAACACCCATATTACATTCTCTCTCCATAATAATCTCCCTTCAATCTGCCAACTTTCACTCCTGTGACTGAGTTAGACCACCGTTATTTCTCTTCTCAACTATCACCATTGTAGTAGTTGCCTAAGTGATCTGCCTAATTCCAGTTTTGTTCCTTTTAGTCATTTCCCTCTCCCCCTTGTCTGTCAGTTTGTTGTATTGTGTGGCTGTGGTGCCGGAAGCGATGTCACTGGTCTTTCAAATACCAGCCAGAGTGAACAGGCTTCAGCAGAGCCTCCAGACTTAAGACGGACTGTGAAGTAGGAATAGACTCTCCACTTCTAAGGAATTAGCTCCTGAACACCACATGCCTAGCATCCAAACATTGACAACCCGAGGACGTGAAGCAGAGCATTGTCAGATACGATGCCAGAATGAGCCCCTCGGGTCGGAAAGTAAGCAACATGTAATTGGAAAGAACTGTCTTCTTAAAGCAGAGTCGGGTGAAGTGTGAGGGAGTAAAGCTTTCAGGACCTTCACTTGCTGATGGGGTATGACTCAAAATGAGAGGAAACAGCTGCAAATATCAGCTGTTAATCAGAGCTTGGAATGCACAAAGTGTGCATCTGTGAAAAATGAAATAGAACAGATGAGCATCGATATTCTAGGCATTAGTGAGTTGAAATGACCTGGTATTGGCCATTTTGAATCAGAAAATCATATGCTTCACTCTGCTGGGAATGCCAGACTCAAGAGGAATGGCATTTCATTACTGTCAAAGGGACATTTCTAGATCTTTCTTGAAGTCCAATGCTCTCTGTGAGAGGATGATATCTATTGTCTTTCAAGGAAATCAATCAATATAACTATCATGCAAATTTTCTCATCAGCCATATAAGCTAATAATGCAGAAATTGAAGAATTCTACGACCATCTTCAGTCGGAACTTGATCAAACGTGTAATCTAGATACATTGCTATTATTGATGATTAGTATGCAAAAGTTGGGAACAAAAAGAAGAGAGTAGTTGGAAAATATCGTCTTTTAGACAGAAATGAAGCTAGGGATCATATGATAGCAATTTTGCAAGGTCCATGACTTCTTTACCATAAATACCTTATTTTTCAACAACATAAGAGGCATGTATACATGCGAACTTCTAACACACAGAAATGAAATTGACTCCATCTGTGGGAAGACACGACGGAGAAGTTATCAGGAGAGACACGTCCCTGGAGAAGGATATCATCTTGGTAAAGTGAAGGGGCATCGACAAAGAGAAGACCCTCGACAAGACTGATTGACCAGCGGCTACAACAATGGTTCAAACGTAACAATGGTTGGGAGGAGGACCCGGCAGGCCAGTGTCTCCTTCTGCTGCCCAACAGCCTGGATGGCGCCCAACAAAAGCAACAGATCTTCTCGCTGTCTTTATCCAGAGGGGCCCTTCCCCGCAAAAGAAAATCTAAATTGATTCTTTTTTCTTAAAATTATTCAAATAAAAATTTCACACGATGAGGGTGAATTTCCAGTTCTCCAGTCCTAGTTTCATGTCTTTGAAACCTTCTTTTCAGCGCCTTCTTTAGCTTCTCAGTCTTGAGTCTCACACGTTCCTTTCCTATCTGGAACAGAACATGTTTCTGTAGGATTTACATAGGCAATTTAATGAAAGGCTCGACTACTTGCCCCGATACTGTTTTCAGACCTCTGTAATCACACGTGTTGTTGCTTGCGCTTGTTCACCTATTTGAAAACAGTTCTCTGTGTTGTTTCCTGCTGCATCTTCGTGTCTAGTAGTGTGGTTCTAGCCAGGGCACAAGCATCCAAAAACCGCTCGCTGAAAGAACAAAGGTTAAACAATAGGAGGATCTCAGCTGTAAGCTTTATGTAGTATAGCGGAGTCTTCAAATCCAATCCAACACCCGCCCCTTTGGAGTGAACCAAATTGGTTTTATGGGCAATGTAGTTTTGCTTCACCACGAAAAGGGTAGAGACTAGAGACTGAAATCAAGTTGTTTCTTGGTTGTATTTTTAAATGGGATTCTGTTGACGTACTTGGATGCCTGTTACTAGTTACAGAGATGGTTTTGTAATCATTTATTTCATAATTATTATAGTCATCCCTCTGAGTGGATGCCAAACAATTTAGGGTACTTGTTTCCTTGTAGCCACAGGCTATTAGGTGCATAACATGGCTCGAAGCTTCCCAGAGAAGAAGGTTAACAGCTTCTTTTGATTTTGAAATCTTTAAGTAAGGTGAATAAAGATCAGCAGTAACATTTGCTTTGTTTTGCACATGTGTTCATTATTCCCACTCACTAACATAAGTGATAGGTCTTCCCCACCAAGCATAGCAGATTCAGTAAACTGTAAAGGCAATATAACCTAGATCTAGTTTACTTCTTTAACACTTGGGCAAGTAGAATTAAAATATCACCTAACCTAAGTTTTATTATTATTTGACAAGTCGAACCATTTGTAACCTGGGAATGACATTGGAGGGAAAAGCTGGAGAGGAAAATCAATTGTATTAATTTTCAGGTATTCTTTTATAGACCCTTTGTGCTATATTTTCAGGAAAAAATGGTCCATGTTTTGGTAATAAAGTTGTCAAAGAATATCTTTGTTTTTTTTCAAACACTCTTAAACTATTACTTTCTGAATAATTAGTTTATTCTAGTTGCTTTCATTTCAGTGCCAGAATACCTTTTTAAATAAATGTATTTCCAGCTTATTGTGAAATGTTGAGCCAAGCAAGTGAGTCCATTTTGCCTTACATTTTGTAAATCGTAATAGTGAACTCCTGCTTCCCGATTCTTTTAATTGAACTCATAAGCAGCTCCTCATCGGGGCAATGAAAGAAAAAGTATATTTCCAATGAAGTAAAAAAAAAAAAAAAGCAAATTCATCTTCAGTTGTACCACCCTTCCTAAAGAAAACAAGGTTAATACAATAAAATTAATGAGAAAAATTATTTGCAATTTGGCATCAAATTCACTCTTTGAAAGAGTCCCCCAAATTGCTTATATCTTACTGATTATGAAGTTAAAGCATAAGTGGAATGCCAGAATATAGTAATTTTAAGTAGACTTTCAACATTTGATAGTACAGGGAGGTTTAAAATCCAGACATAATTTAAAATATTTTTAGACACAAATATCTTCAATTTTGATTTAAATGTGAAATTGAAGGAGCTCTCCAAGCAACCAACTGGTTATAATAACTGTGAAACATGCATAGTGGGGGTTATTATCCTAAATAGAATCTGGAAGCATTCAGCAGTTTCTTTCTTTTTTCACATTTTTATTGTGAGCGGAGTGAAGGTTTGCAGAGCAGATGATCACTTTGATGTTCAGCAGTTTGTACACATTTTGTTATGACTCGTCCATCGCCATCCCTGCCGAGGACCACCCTTCATCCCAGTTCCTCACTGAGGAGAAATGGCTTATAGCTCATGATACTGCATATTTCTTCATGAGCTTAATTGCTACCTGTAAATCCTCTTCAATAAAATATGTAGTGCCTTTTGGGCTGTGTATTTTCAGTTTGAAGTTTTTGGGAAAAACAATCCTATTTAAAGTTTCCCAGGTTGATGACGTGGAACCAGGTTTTGATAGCCATGATAACATTTGGGCATCTGAATCTATGATCTAATAAGCTCTCCTGGCGAATGATGGAACATGCTGTAATAGGTCATGGCAAAAGAAATTTCAGCTAACATTTAAAAAATCTTCCAAAGCTGGGATGTCTCCTGGACCCATAATTAGTGGGCCCGTTCAGATTTGCAGAAGTAAATGATTTGAACAGTCTTGAAAGGCTTTGGGCAGGAAACTGTCACTTCTAATTATGATACTCTTTTCTCTGGGGTACCTCAGCAGATCAGAGGTTGAGCAAAGAGTGCATTACAAGCCATTTTGAGGTATTGCCTATAAAGGCCCTCCCATTTAAAAATCTTAATTTAAGAATCACCATTTATTAGGGGATATTCCTGACTGTGTTTATTCTGGAAAATTCATAGGGTAGGTATGTCTTTAATATCATTCTTTTATGTTGAATTGCCAGTCTAGCCATCTGCAAGACTATTTTAAAAAAATCATATTACTTTGATACTATCAGGTTGAGAATGTCACAAAAGACTGTTGTTTTTCAGGTACACCTATGGAAAGCCAGTGAAAGGAGATGTAACACTTACTTTCTTACCTTTATCCTTTTGGGGAGTGAAGAAAAATATTACAAAACATTTTCAGGTAACTTTAAAAGATTTCTGTAATTTATAAATAGGAAAAACTATGTATTTTTTCTAGAAATAAGATTTTGTTTTGAATTATAAAACAGTAGCGGTTTAAGGACATCAAGAGCTGCTCAGCATACCAAAACTCCACTGCCGTTGAGTCGAGTTCTGACTCATAGTGGGCTCCCGGGGCTGAACGAAGGGCCGTGTGGGTCTCTGAGGCTGTGATCTTTATGGGAGTAGAAAGGCTTCTCTTTCTCATGAGGAATGCTGGTGTTTTTAACGGCTGACCCCAGCCCGTGCAGTTAATCCACCTACTTATTTAAAGCAATCCAGTCATGAGACCAAAGTACATCATATTGTTGTGACTACTCAGATGGAGTTCTTTTGTTCCTGAGGTTTGAATTGCTTTGAGAGAAATAAAATGTAACATTTTAATAAAACAGATAAAAGGATCTACAAACTTCTCTTTTAATGATGAAGAGATGAAAAAGGTCATGGATTTTTCGGATGGGCATTATGACCACATGGAACTTTCTTCCCCTGGGCCCGTCGAAATCTTAGCCACGGTGACGGACTCACTCACAGGTTGGTAGATTTCGAAGTCAGGGTTGGTTATTTATGTCGTATTCGTTCTGTCCCCTTTCTGAGACCGATGCCTTCTTCTGGAACCAGATTGCCTTTTCAAAGATGTTACTGAATGTGGACATTTTCATGAGTCGCTCTAACTTTCAGAATGCTATCACGAGTGAAATTATTGTCTACAGAAGTCTCACTTCAACCACCTCTGACAGCTATTTGCATCCTTCTCCTCCCGATTTCTGCTCTTCAGACGTTTCCACCTGAGAACTACACGGAAAACCAAACCCTCACTGCCTTTGGGGCCCTCTGTGGAAAGGCCTTCATTTCCAGCAAACCGTCTTTTCTTCTATTGCTTAGAGGCCTTGGGTTCCTCTGCCTCCTGGAGTTTTCTCTTAAATGAGGAAACACAGGCTAATTCCTCAGGTGTTTCCGTTACTAGTCAGCAGCTTTCACCAAAAGGTGCTTCTTCCAGCGGCACCCATTTGCTGGTGCACATGCCGTTGGCACCACAGGGGCAGTGATGGTGTCCAGGAGGGGTCAGTAATCTGGGAAGGAGGATGCCTCTCCGGGCCCTGTTGGCGGTAGAAGCGCTTGGTAAGCTATTACCTGTACTTTCTCAATGATGCCATTTCCCAAACAGGTATCTCTAGGAATGCAAGCTCCAATGTGTTTTTCAAGCAGAACGATTACATGATTGAATTTTTTGATTATGCAACTGTCTTGAAGCCATCTCTCAACTTCACAGCCACTGTAAGTTTGTAAGCTTAATTCCGAGATTAAGCTGGTTTTAATACTGTTAATACTGGTATGTTTAATAATTAATTCCTTTCTAAAGCAATGAGCTCAATAGTGAAATACAATGGGGAATAGTGCTTTCAGAAAACCTTTATGCTCCACAGAAAAGGGATTCCGTACTTTTCCCCTTGAGATCAGGGATGGGGGACTTTTCTTCTGTCAAGAGGGATTTGGATATTTATAATGTCATTCATGGGCTATACTGCTCCCTTTCTGTGATGGCTAGAACTGCTTCTGCTTGGGGAGGCGTGTGATATTAACTGGTACTCATGATTTTGTGCCTTTGTACGCCCCTCAGGCGGGATGGCCAGCAACCCAGCTTTAGATATATAAGACATTATTGTTTTAAAATGAATTTTGTCTTCTTTTCCAAAGAAGAAGTTTCCAACAAGAAAATATTTTTGAGAGTTCAATTTCATGGAAATAGCAGAAGTGGAAACTACATTAAGATTAAAATTAAATCCATTGTCTCTCTTACTAACTGTTTTAAAAATGCTGTGTTTTGAATATTAGGTAAAGATAATTCGTTCTGATGGCCATCAGTTGACTCTTGAAGAAAGAAGAAATAATGTGATTATAACAGTGACACAAAGAAATCAAACCTACTTCAGGAGCAGATGGAATACCAGAAACCAGGAAGGAGTTGTCGAGATCATGAATTTCACTCTTCCCTCAAATGGAGTCTGTAAGATTGAATTCCCAGTCCTGGCTGATTCCATGGAGCTGCAATTGAAGGTAACACCATTTCCCAGGATTTTGTTATTGGGCAGAAACATCATGAGGAGGGCAATCTTGTGGTGGACCTGCAAACTGCTGGAGGCCAAAATGCACAGGAAATGGGTACAGTTTCTGTTTTGAAAACATGGGCCATGGTAGGGCTTGATCAAGGGCAATGTAACTTAGAACAATTGCTGAAACCCAAATGAAGGCTAAGCATGATAGCGAGACAAGACGACAGTAAAAGAAAATAGAGGAAAGAACTTGGAGGCAAAGGGCATTTATAGAGGTCTAAATACAGGCAGATATATGTAAATATATTTATATACAATGATGGGGAAACAGATTTATGTACATATATTTAAGTATTAAGGTTGCAGATGGACATTGGGTCTCTATTCAAGCACTCCCTCAATTCAAGAACAATTTGTTCTATTAACCTGGCATTCCATAATGCTCACCTTCCCCACACAATCGCTGAAGACAAAGCAGGTACATAATCAATTATGGTGAAGAAAGCTGATGGTGCCCAGCTATCAAAAGCAAGAATGTCTGGGACGTTAATGGCTTGAAGGTAAACAAGTGGCCATCTAGCTCAGAAGCAACAAAGCCCACATGGAGGAAGCACACCAGCCTGTGTGATCACGAGGTATCGATGGGATCAGGTATCAGGCATCAAATAACAAAAAAATCATATTGTGAATGAGGGGGAGTGCGGAGTAGGGACCTAAAGCCCTTCTGCAGGCAACTGGACATCCTCTTATAGAAGGGTCTTGGGGAGGAGACGAGGCAGTCAGGGTGAAGTGTAGCAATGATGAACCATACAACTTTCCTCTAGTTCTTTAATGCTTCCTCCCCCTACTATTATGATCCCAATTCTTCCTTACAAATCTGGCTAGACCAGAGGATGTATACTGGTACAGATAGGAATTGGAAACACAGGGAAATCAGGATAGATGATCCCTCCAGGACCAGTGGTGAGAGTGGTGATACCGGGAGGGTGGAGGGAAAGTGGGGTAGAAAGGGAGAAGCGATCACAAGGATCTACATATAACAGCCCCCTCCCCTGCGTGGGGACAGACAACAGAAAAGTGGGTGAGGGGAGATGTCGGACAGTGTAAGATATGACAAAATTATAATACTTTATAATTTATCAAGGGTTCGTGAGGGAGGGTAGGTAGGTAGTGAGGGGACAAAATGAGCTGATAACAAGGGCTCAAGTAGAAAGCAAATGTTTGGGAATGATGATGGCAACAAATGTACAAATGTGCTTGACACAATGGATGGATGCATGGATTGTGATAAGAGTTGTATGAGCCCCCAATAAAATGATTATAAACAAAACAAAACAAAACAGAAAATATGGGCCAGAGTGTTAAAAGTAATCTAAGGACAGCGGTGGTGGAGTGTTAGACTGTTAGTGCTTCCTTTTAAGTTCAAATTGAAGAGTGTAGAAAATGTAGACTATGAAGATTGTGTTAGTTCTAGGTACATTAGAGAAACAAATCCACAGAAACTCATATGTGTAAGAGAGAGTTTTATATAAAGGGTAAGAAAACATCCCAACCCAGTGTTGTCAAAGCCCACAAGTCCAACATTAGTCTATATGTCCGACACCAATCCACAAAGTCCTCCTCTATCTCACAAAACACACACAACGATGCCGACTGCAGGAGGAAAGCCGAATCAGGGAACGTGTAAGCATCTCAGTGGTGGCAGGGATCTCCACACGGCTGCTTCAGCACCCAGGGCTGCATCAGGGTAGGTTCATGTGGCTTCTCCTCAGCGATGTCTCACAGGAAGTCAGCTTTGTCAGCTGAAACAGGGAACTGGCTAACGCAGGTGCATCCTGGCCCGACCTTCAAAAAGCAAGAGACCCAAGAACTAGAAAGGAGATACTCAGCCATTTAATTCTCTGCCCTTCAATTAACCCCACATGTGTTTGTCGGCCAGGTTGGCACAATAAACTTTAACTATCTCAGAGATACAATGGAGAAGCTTGTTAATTCCCCAACTTAGGTCGACTTTTCAGTCATTTCAAATTCCATTTTGGCAGGAGCTGAAATATAAGAGGAATATGTGTGTATGTGTATGTATAAGTATACATAATCACATATATACACACACTCAGGGAATAAGAGCTTAGTAAAGGTATATATATAGATATACACACACACGAGCTTGGTGAAGGTGATTAAGTTAACATGTATAAGTATGTATACACACGAGGTTGGTAAAGGTATATAAGTTAATGTGTGTAAGTATATGTATACACATACATATGCGTGTACACCTTTATCAACCTCTTATTCCCAGAGTGGCTAGCTAAGAATCCTTAGCCATCTGGCTGCTGCTTTTTTTTTTTTTGTGAAGATATTTTCGAAGTTTTAAAGCTATCAGCTTCTTTATAGTATTACCCATAGTGTGATGAAGATCTAATATCTAGTGAATTCATTTTTTTTCTGCATGGAAAAAAGAGTATTTGGATTTTAGTAATTGTTCAGCATCTTTTATCAAGTACTGTTAAAGATGAAAATCAGTAACTCCCTTTTCTTCTGTTTTAGGCCCATTTTCTTGATACTGTAAATAGCATGGAAGTTCATGGTATGTTTAAGTCTCCTAGTAATACATACATCCAGCTAAAAATAAAAAATGAAAATATAAAGGTAATGCTTATAATTCACTTGTAATTGCAGATAATTTGGGCTGTCTTATTGTGAATATGTATATGCTGATGAAGATTTTTTTTCTAGGTGGGATCGCCATTTGAGTTGGTGGTTAATAGCAACAAGCCATTGAAGGAGCTAAGCTATATGGTAATCTCCTGCAGAGTGTAAATTTATAATCTAGTATAGAATCCTCTTAAATGGTCCTTATCATATGTCTAGACTAAACTGGATTTTATGTAGGCCGTCCTCTTTCTAGTACACTAAAATATCTTTTCCATCAGATGTCTTTTAATTCCCAACTTATGAGCAATAATTAAATCTTGCATTATGCTTTAAAAATTTAAGCGATGATGAAACAACATTTAGAGAAATCACAGAATATAAGACCACAAAAAGAGAAATGAAGTCAATATGAGTGCCTTGTAAATTCGCTCAGCCCTCTCTCCTGTGGTGCTCTCTTCATTCTGACCAAGAGGAGGGTCTTGACTGTGGAACTGTGCCCAGGCCATGTGGCCGTAGCTAATAGTTATTTCTGTTTCCCAATGCATGTCGGGGACGAAAAAGACTCGATATTTGAGTTCCCTTGTTCCATGTACTCTTTTGAAGCCCTCTGGCATCTGCTGTGCTTGTCAGAGAGGCGTCCTTGTACTCAGAAGGGTTTTGAAGCTGGTTTACATGAAAAGTGTGTGTGCTTAAAATTGTGATAAATGTAGTTGCACTGGAGACTCTCAGCTTTCTTTTAATATTAAAATTGTTTACTCTTGCTTTCAGGTAGTATCCAGAGGACAGTTAGTATCTGTAGGCAAACAAAATTCAGCAACCTTCTCTTTAACACCAGAACATTCTTGGGCTCCAAGAGCCTGTATTATTGTGTATTATATTGAAGATGATGGGGAAATTGTAAACGATGTTCTAAAAGTTCCTGTTCAGCTTGTGTTTAAAAATAAGGTAAGAATTAAGTGTAACGCTTCTTTTCAAAACAAACTATCTTGAAGACAAACTGATTAGAAATGTACCTTATTTATTTCTAGGTGATGGTTAAGCCTCTTCTTATTTAGCTGCTCTTTATGCCATTTCCTGTGTGGATTTATTGAGCACTCTGGATCTTATTTGTAAGATATGATTCTTGGCTTTAAGACTTGAATGCAAATCCATTCAGGATGTAGCTCAGTCATTTCAGGATGTCTCAAAAGGTTGAGACAGCATTGCTCTGGGAAGGAATGCCAGTGCTACTATAGAAGTTTCCTTTCTTGGTCATTTAAAATTGGTGTGATGTTGATATTGGTGTGAAAATGAAATGAAGAATGTGGGAGAGAATGACACCGTCTGAGACAATAATCTTGTAGCCACGTCTTCATTTTGTCTCTTTTTCAGTGTGTCAAAGGAAACCACACTCCCTGCTGTCGAGTCTGTTTTGACTCATAGCAACCCTACAGAACAGAGGAGAACTGCTTCTTAGGATTTGTGAGGTTGTTGATCAGAAAGCCTCATCTTTCTCCCTTGGAGCGGCTGGTGGTTGTGAACCTCTGACCTTGTGGTTGGCAACCAATGCTGAACTCACTGTCCCACACAGGCTCCTTATTGTAGGATTTAGGTGGAGAAAAGTAAACTACAAAGGGTGGTCTGACAGGTAGGGCAAAATCGCTGGTGCAGTGGAATGTTGCTATAGAGCTGGTCAAGGAAAATTGATTGCTAGTAGGAAGAGCCTTCAGGACAAAGCTGTTTGTTTCAGCAGTGATGAGATGAATGGTACTCTTAATGAACACCCAGTAGGAACGTCCTGTGAGGAACGAAGTGAGTATTCTGTGGTTAGACACATGCTGTGAGACACAGAGCACGATGGCTAGTTACTGTTTAGTCCGATTATACCTTTCCCCACTGCCCCAAGCCCAAGTCCTTCTGTGAATTCCCAGAGAAGTCTGATTTGTTCTCAATTCAAAGTCTAGGTTGAGAACTTGTAGGCATCTGTTGTTTCTTTCCACTTTGCTGTCTTCCTCCTGGTTACTAGCCTGCCCAGGTGTGCTGGACATTGCTGCTTTCTACTCACCATTGACTGGAAGGTTGTAGCTAGAGGCTGGAAAAAAGTAGGAAGAAAGGTAGAAAAGAGAAGGATAATTTATGTATTCAGATGATTTCTCTCTGCAAAATTCCATGATTGGCAAACACTTTGGGAGTAAAGTTTTCTTATTTCTTATATATGGTTTTAGAATTGTCCTTAAACCAAGGCAAATAGAGAATCTTTACCAAAGTTTGCGTGATTCTTAACAGTTGGTAGGACACAAGCAATGCATTAAAAAGTGAAACATGTCAATCCTGTTCTTTCCCCTTTTAGATAAACCTCTTTTGGAGTAAACGGAATGCCGAGCCATCTGAGACAGTCTCTCTTAGGATCTCTGTGACACAGCCTCATTCGCTAGTCGGGATTGTAGCTGTTGATAAAAGTGTGAATCTCATGAATGCCTCAAATGATATTACTATGGAAAATGTAAGTTGGATTATTTTTAATAGAAAAAATACATGTTAAAAGAGAAAAATAAAATTTAATATATCATTTCAAATGTCTGGAAGACAGTTTAAAAATGTAAATCAGTTATCATTATATATTCCAAATACAAAAAGAATCTGCACCTCAATGTAATGTTAGAAAGGCTTATACAATTGTGTCTTTGTTGTCTTACTGACAGGTTTCACCAATTACTCAAGAAAGTACTAGGAAATTCACTGACACAATTCTTGATAACTTTGGCGAAGTATTAGATAACTTTGAAATATTTTGGCTATAAGTTTTGTTCTTAAATAATTACAGGGATCTGCAATATGTTGGGGGACTAAAATTACTTTTATTAATCTACTATAGACAATTTATGAACTAGGAAGCATATAAACAGATTGTATATTAACTAAGCCTGCTTTCATTAGTCATTTTATTTTTAATCCTGATATATCCTGTGTGCAAGTCTCAGTTGTAACCTAGATCTATGACTTATGTCCACTGATTGATGAGCGCAGTGATTAACAGTATACCAGGGAAAATGCTTATGGCGCTCTGGTCATTATCTTGTAAAGCTAATGTACATCTCTCTTAAGTCTACAAAGCTCATTTTTCTCAAAATTTTTCTTGTTTTTAGAAAAATTATTTTATTATTTTTCCCCTCTTTGACCTTTCCTAAATTGACATTATTCATAAAAGTCTATCAATCCATTGCTGACCAATCAACTCTGACTGATAGTGAGTGACCTTGTAGGACAGAGTAGAACTGGCCCGTCGGATTTCTAAGGCTGTATTCTTTATGGAAGAATACTGCCACATCTTTCTCCCATGCAGCATCTGGTGGATTTGAACCGCTGACTTTTTGGTTAGCAGCTGAGTGGGTTAACAAAAGCATCCTTGGGCTCTTAGAACTTTCTAAATATCTTTGTAAGTATTTGTTTTATTTTTTTTCTTCCCAATAGCTTGTGAATTATGGAGGCTTGTTACCAATTTACTGGTGGAAGGTGTGAAATGCAGCAAGGTTAAATCGCTCGCCTGAGATCACAGAGCTGGGAAATAATAGAACTGGAGTTCGAATACAAGTCTTGACTTACAGTTCAGGTTTTATCTCACTGCGTCCTGATGGAAGGGTGACTGACCCTGGGGGTACAGTGGTTATAAATTGGGCTGTGATCTGCATGCTCAGTAGGTCAAAACCACCAGCTAATCCTTTGGAAACAGATTGGGCTTTCTAGTCCCACCAACTGTTACAGCGTCAGAAACCCACAGGGGGCTACCATGAGTCAGCATTGACTAGATGGCGGTGAGATTTTTTTGTTTTTTAAAAAATTTTCTCCATGTCTTGAAAATTGTCCTTTGAGAACATTGTGGCCAGAGAGGCACATAGAAGAACTCCGTTTGCAATGCTCAGATTCTGGGCGAGGAGGACTTGTGAAGTAGCTCCTGCTGCCTCTGGACCTGAACAACCCTTTGTCTCTGTTAAGCAAGGGTCTCGGACTGTCCCTGCCTGACGACTCCCACTCACCCCAAAGTGAGCAGAGGAGGGCCTCCCTAGGGGCGCATTGGGTTTGGCACCTAATGTTACCATTAAGTATAATGTGGATTGAAGATTTTTACTTTTTCCACCTCCCTACTGAGGATTTTTAGTATAAAAAAGTTACCACTGAAGTTATTTTTTTGATCCTAGAGTTTTATGATAATGATAAAATACACTTTAAACTATTTTTTATGTACAATGGAAGATAACTGTATCATTTTCCCTCTTTAGCTTATTAATAATGGTAGATTATATTAGTCAGCCTTCTGATAATTTTGATTCCTGAATATACCTGACTTTATCCAATGTATCTTTTTCCTCCAATGTATCTTTTAATGCACTCTTCAATTTGAGTTGTTAATATTTAATTTAGAATTTTTTTGTGCCTACATTCAAAAGTGAAACGAGCCTGCATTTCTATTTTCTTATCCAGTTTTGGACTCCAGATTACCGTGGTCTCACGAGCGATCTGGGTAGATTTCTTCTTTTCCTGGCTTTACGAACAGCTGTGTCAAATAGCAACAAACAAGTTCTTGTTTGTTTGAATTCATCTGGTAAATTCTTCTAGGTCAGGGATGTATTTGAAGAGAAATCTTTGCCCACCATTGCAGTTTTTAAAATAAAAATTTTGGGATCTATTTAATTTCTCTATTTCTTCTTATATCATTTTGGGAATGATATTTATACATGTGTATGCGTAGCACATATTTCAAATTTATTAGCCTCTAATTGTTACCTTGAGTGTGTGTGTGTGTGTGTGTGTGTATACGCCTCTTCTCCTCCTCCCCCTCCTCCCTTCCTTTCTCCTTGTTGATCTCGCTCTTCATTAATCTGGCCAGAGAGCTATCTTATTGATCATTTAAAAAGAGATGACTTTTGAGTTATTAATCTTCTTAATTTTTGTTTTCTTCTTTTCTTACCTAATTTAGTTATTTCTATTTTTATTATTTCCTTTGTTGTTCTTTTATAAAATTCTGGGTTAAATGCTTAACTTCTGTATTTTGCTGGTTTCTGGTGAAAGCTGCATTGTTTTCTTGCATTAGGATTTATTTTTAACATTTGCATCACTTTTTAAAATTTCTTTTTATTCTATACTGTAATACTAATCCCAGGGATCAGAGAACTACTCCTGTTATCTGCTTCTTATTTTTTAAACTCTTGGAGAAAAGGAACATGCGGAAGAGACTCTCTCCCTAGGTTCTGCTGCACCAGCCCTGGGGGTTTGGAATGAGAGAGGGGGGTGAATGTTTGAGGGCCGTGTGTCCACATATGTCATGTTGTCCGTCCTTTTTCACACCAGCAGGGCAGAGGTGTAGCCTTGTGTTATTCTAGGAACACCTGTGGGAGTAGTCTGGACTGCGGCTTCTGGTGCTGATTTTGGCAGTGAAGTTGCAGGGAATGATTGCCCCTGGCTGCCCCCTGGAGAGAAGAAAGGGCAGAACTTAAACACTGTCGCTTTCACTGGTCCCCAACAGCTGTCTCTAGGTGTTTTCTGCCCCAGGCAGAAGTCACCCACTTCCGCCCATATTGCAAATTTAGGATAGCTTTCATTCTTCCCAAGGTTTTCCCACCCAGCTCAGCTCCCTGGAGTTTGCTGCCTGCCTTTACGGTTTCTTCAAAATTTGTTCTGTAGGATGAAATTAGGAGCCTGTGATTCTAGACCGTTTTGGCTTCTCTTTTTTGCTTGCTAAATTTATGTGTGCTGCTGAGAGGCACTTGCATTTCTTGGAATTGTTTAAGTGTACTAAATTTTCCAAGAATAAATTTCAGACAGCAGCCTTCCTCTTTCTCATTAGGGTGTGCTGCAGTTTTGTCAGCGCCTTGTAAAGGAAATGGAGCCAGTGAAAAACGGGCAGATTCCTTTTGCGATAGATGCATCCTCCTGAATATTTCCATCAAGCAGACGCAGCTCTGCCTGGGTTTGTTGATTGACTGTGGCAGGTTTGTTGACTGTGGCAGGTTTGTTGACTGTGGCAAGTTTGTTGACTGTGGCAAGTTTGTTGACTGGGGTAGGCTTGTTGACTGTGGTAGGCTTGTTGATTGTGGCAGCGGCTGGAACCCAGGCTCTCCCCGCCTGGCTTATGATGCCTGGCTAGGCCTGTAGTCTACAGTTGGCCTAACTCTTTTTGGCAGTTTGTTGAGAGCATTATGAAATTTTCTCTTATTCTGTTTCTCGTCTTCTTCGTGCCTGTTTTGGCATTCGGCTTGCTCACCTGGTGTAGCAGGAGTTGTGAACGTGCGGGAAACTGTGGTTGCGGGTGGTTTTGTTTTTTTCAGACAGTTCTTAGAGCCTTTCATGGTTTTAAATCCCGAATTTTCACAATTTGTCTGGCAGTTATCGCTCATGTAAATGAGGAAGAAGTGCCAAACTAGTTACCAAAAAATGACTGCCATATCCTTATGTTATTAAATATCATTCAGAAAACAATTACTGAGATGCAGCCAGGTTTTTTTAATAAACAGTTTCATTGGGTCATAATCGAAATACCCAGTTCAGCAGTTCAATCATATCCGGAAGTGTTGTGCCATCGTTATCTACCACCATCGGTTTCATAACTTTTTTGTTATTAGCTCCCCATTTACCTCCAAACCCCCCCCACCGCACCCCCAGGGAACCCATAATCCAGTTACTGTCTCTATGGATTCAACCATTCTGGATTTCCTATATCGATAAACACACAAGACAAAGAGTCAAAAGAGCTAACAACAATAGCAAAAATTAGCCAGGTGTTTTTAAGAATTACTGTTGATATTCTCTTTTTTCATTAGTTAGCCTTTTATGATTGGTTTGTTCACATTTTGACTTTAAAAATGGTTTGCTGCGTGCCTCGAAGTTTATTCTTGTATCAGTCAAATACATGTGACCCCCCCCCCCCCCGTGTAAAGTGGACAACCACGAGTCACTGGACACAGTCGCTGAGGCGGTGTCTTCTATGGGTGGGTCCTCCCTGTGAGGTGGTTCAGACTTGCGCCCAGTAAGAACCTTCTCTGGTAATGTGGTGATGGAGCACCTGCTTCTTTCAGCCACTCTGGTATTTATGGAAGTCCTTTGTGGGGCAGCAGCTGCGGGGCACGGGAGGCACAGAGACATTTCAGTTCTTCCAGAGAGGCAGAGCCCCGTCTTTTGATGTGTGCATATTTTATTCAGCTGCTGGTGAATGAAACATAGTGTGCTGATCTGTATTCCAGAACTCTCCTCTTCGTGTGGTACGAATCTTGTTTTTCTTCTACCAGACAAGACAACTCTTTTCTCACCTGTCCATGTCAGAGATCTGCAGCCCTTTGACGGCTTTTCAAGACTTCTCCAGCTGATTATAGGTAGATAGAATGGCTGAGTTCCAGTTTGACACACATTTTAAAAATGTCAAAGGTGAAGCAGCTAGACGCTAGGTCGAGTTTTGTCCATATAGTTTGCAGCACGATGGTTAGGGGCTTAGATGCTAGCTGCCAGGCTGGCGATTTGCATCCCTCCGCTGCTCTAGTAGAAAAGACCTGGCGGTGTGCTCTTGTAGCACGTCCAGGCCGGGGGCAGCTCTGCTCTGTCATCTAGCCTCTGTGGGTCAGAATGGGGTGACAGCACACAGCTTGGACATCTGCCAACCAAGAGAGAAAACAGCTGCATCGGATCCTACTTGGCACGATGTGTTTTGAAGCATTTGGGCTCGAATCCTGATCTCCAATTTTCACTGAAAAGCCACAATATTTTTTGGCCCCTGTTATGCTCTATCTGAATTTTCCAGTGTCACTTTGTTTCTTCTCCTTCTCCCCCTCCGCCATCTCCCCCAGCTCCCGTCTCCCCTCCGACAGACCCTGCAGGTCCCAGTAGGAAGAGCAGAACTGCCCGAGGGATTCTGAGAACGTCAATCTTGAGCGGCAGGAAGCGTCCTCTTTCTCTTGAGGAGCAGCTGGTCGGTTTTGAACTGCTGGCCTTGCCGTTAGAATCCCCACCTGTAATCCCGAACACCACCACGGCTCCAGTAGGAACACTAATACTGAAAAGGGTTGTGATGGTTTTGCACATTAAAAAAAATTCGTTGAAAGTATATTATATATCTTCTTTCTATTCAACCCATCATAGGAACTTCACGTTACTAACTCCGTTTTAGAAGCCTGTTTCACAGTCTAATAGCTAAAAAGGACAGAGAGTTTCCTAGGTGCCTGGCACTGTGTTAATAGGAGCCCACGTGGCGTAGTGATATGCGTTGGGCTGCGATCCTCCTGGATGGCAGTTCGAGACCACCAGCAGCTCTTTGGGAGAGAGACTGGGCTCTCTGACCCTCCACCCCCACGGTAAACAGTTACAGTTTTGGAAATTCAGAGGGTTACAATGAGTCAGCATTGACTCGATGGTAGTGAGGATTTTTATTTTTGGGCTTGGAGGCACTGTGCTAAGCACTTATAGAACCATAAACAACAACAACAAAAACAGTGTTATTGATAAAATTTACATACCCTACAATTCTATGGCCTTTACTATATTCATAGATATGTGCAGCCATCACAGAGTCAATTTCAGAACATTTCATTTCTCACAGAAAGAAACTCTGTGGTCTGTGGCCACTAAGGCTCCCCCTGCCCCAGTCCCCTTTCCCCCTCTTCTGCCAGTGACAGTCATGGGTCTTTTTTCTGTAGAAATTTGACTTTTCTGGGCTTACTCAGCTCCCTGCTGTGGAGTCCATTGTGCCTCGCTGCGATCCTAGAGGCCGGGGTTTCGGGGCCCTGTGGGTCACCGTTTCAGAGACTGTCACTCTTTCCCTTGGGAAACCACCAGGGGAAACCTTTACTTTGGTTGATGAAGGAAGGAGTAAGTCAGGATGAGAGGCACGGAAGGGAAGACCCTGAAAAAAGGGGAATTGCAATTTTCCGGGAGCTCTTTACAGGTGAATGAAGCCTCACCTTTCTTGCACAGAGTGGCCAGTGGTCTTGAACTGCTAACCCATGTATAACCACTGTGCCACCAGGACATTTCGGATAAGTACATGTTCGCATTATACTGTGTTGGTCATTTGTGGTTGGCTTGTTCCACGAAGCCCGTTTTCAAAGTTAACCTGTGCTACAGCAGGTACCCCTATTCCATTTCTTTCTCTGGCCCCAGATAATGTTCCCCTGCATGGATTTCCCTTACACATGCGTACGTCGATGGACATTTGGGGAGTTCCACGTTCCGGTGACTATTAATCCTGGTGCTGTGACAATCTGAGCGCACGGATTTTTTGGACGTTTCTTTTCACTTTCGCTGGGCATAGACCACGGAGTGGCGTTGCTGGATAGTACGGCAACTCTATGTCCAGCAGTTTGTGCTGCTGCCGGACGGACCCTTCTCCAAAGTGCCTGCAGTCGATTTCTCTTCCCGGCAGTTGAGGGGTTCCACTGTCTTTAGCTCTTGTCAAACCTGTATTCGTTCTGTCTTTTCAACTGTCACCTTCCCAGTAGATTTGACTAGCTCCTCATGGACTTGGTTTGCATTTCTCTTATGACTAATGAGGCTGCATACGTCTTCATGTGTTTATTGGATATTTGTGTATCTTTAAAGGAATGCTTATTTGTGAGTATTTTATATGGACATTTAATCTTTATAAAAATCTCATCATTGATTTTATGCCCAGTTTACAGAAGAAATATGTGTTTGCATAATCTGTCATGAGTCTTAATGCTTTTCTTAAAACAAATTATACCATAATGTGTTAGATGAAAATATCTTATTATGGAAAAATTATATGTCATTGATGTTATAATTTGCTTTATCAATTAGGGTGATTTTTTTTCTGTTTGTTAGTAATTTTCATTTTGTCTCTTGTAAATTGTCTATTCATTAAAAAGTAAGTAATTGGCATTTTACAGAACTTTTATTAATAATCTCTATGAAATTTACCGATTTATTTCTGCCAGAAATGTGAGTCACTTTTAGTGCTGGCCTCTGCATGTCGGGCTTGTTGGCCCGGAGGCACTTAGCGTCCTCCTGGGTAAAGCTCAGGTCTATGCTTCTTAGGGACTCTCAATTGCTGAGCAGAATAATGAGTTCTCTTCTTAAGTAAGACATCTAATTTGGTGCATTGCCTCATGAACAGGTGCTCATATATCTACTGCTTCTCAATAGTGCCCTCTTCAGGCATGATAAGCATGTGGACTGTCTCTTCCCTCACATATATGGAGTCTTCCCTCACATATATGGAAACATGGAATAAAAAATAATGGAAGTTGTCCACGAACTCTTGGAAGCCCCTTGAATAAAACATGATGGTGTGGACAGAACAAGGCCACTAAACATCCATTTATTCTTGCATGTTTTCTCCCCTTAGGTGGCTCATGAATTGGAACTTTATAACACAGGATATTATTTAGGCATGTTCATGAATTCTTTTTCAGTATTTCAGGTATGTTTAATTTGCTATGTATTTTTAAAACATGGCAGTATCTTTTAGTACTGCAAACTTTTTTGAATTTAATAAATAATCACTATGAAATAACCTTTTATGACATATTTTGCTACTGGAGAATTGGTTACATTGGTAGAAATTGAAAAAGATGAATGTTTTTGGTTTTAAATGGCAGTAGAAAAATTCAGCACTAGAAAAGTGAATGGAGTTGTCATTAAAGAAATAACTTCCTTTATATTGCTTTTCTTGCCTTAAAAATGACATTATATGCATGAGAGAGAGAGAGAGAGATTTTGACTGACTGCACACATACTTGTACCCAGCTCTCAGAAATGAGCGTGAATGAATCTGGAATGGGGAAGACAAGTATACTAGGTTAGAGGGCCTTTAAATGCTTACCTAAAAGAAAAAAATATAATTATTCTTTCTAGGAATGTGGCCTCTGGGTATTGACAGATGCAAACCTGGCGAAAGATTACGTCGACGGTGTTTGTAAGTTAAACCTGGCAAAGTGATTGTCAAGTATTTAAGTCTTCCATCTCAGAAACTTACTAGTCCTTACTAAGTATGGATGTTTTCTGGCATCTATGGGTCTTCTGTTTTTCATTTTGAGTTGTCTTGCCTTAAGAATGTTTGGAGTTCAATGCACTTGGAAGTTGAAGTTGCCATCCAGGCCGTGATATCAGAATGTCTGCTGGGCTGCTACCTAGATCTTTAAATGAATGCTTTCCGCTTGGGCCCAGGGATTCTCTGAAGGGCCACAGTGGGGCTGCTATGCCATAAATGTGCTTTGTATTACAATTTGTGCTCCTATTTTGGAACAAGATAAAAGGAGCAACATCTGTGTTCTCCTTGATATTCACCTAGAAAATAACCCGCATGCAATGAAGTATGCTGGCCAATGTGTGTGTTGTGTGCTTATGTATCTGTGCACATGTATGTGCACACACGTTTGGTCAATCCCGGGAGAATTAAGTTTTTTCCCTGAACAGAATCACATTGGGGCACCCTTGGCTCCCTGAATTACTGAATGCAAATAAGAAGCAGTATGATTTTAGGAAGAAGTTATGAAATAATTTCGACTAAGGTAAATGCATACGTGAGAATGAATAACTCTTGAGTCGATATCCTTTCTTTTGATAAAATGATGACAGGATGCCATCTTGCAAGACTTCCTGAACTGTCTCTTGAATTCCCTCTTTCTATAGCAAGTCTTCTTGATTCCTCCATACTAAGACTCAGACTCTCTGGATTGGTGCTGGTTCTTGCTACCACGGTATACTGCCTCTGTCCTGAAGCTAGGACTTGTTTTCATTTCTAAAATCTTTTACATTCTGGTCTTTCTACTTCCCTGTCACATCCCATCTATTTAGCTTCTGCAGATGTTTGCATTTTTTGACCGACAATCTTCCTGGTGGTTCAGTTTTTATGCTTAGTCCAATCTGTGTCATCTGGTTTGCTGAAGCCTGTACTGGTTTTGACTAGGTTATTAGTGTTCACACCTGTCTTAGTCTTGAAAGCCACAGTCTCACGTCCCATTTCAATGAGGCTCATAACAGTTTTATTTTAGCTTTTGTCACCTGGTTTCTCTTACCTAAACACTGATCTGCTTCCTCAGGTGTCGTGGCGTGGTTGCTTTCTCCTCTGTGAATCTGGGACAGTGAAGCTGCAAGAGGGGTGCCCCTTGACCCCCCCCCCCACTTTATCACCAGTCAAGTCAACCTGTTTTTCTTTTCAACTGAAATTCAAGTTAATTTCATTGTCTTAGATCTAAGACATAAAATTTATTCGGTTCAGTTATTTATTGGGCATAAGCAAAGCCTTTAAATTATTTTTATTTTTTTAGCATGACTTAAAGGAATTCTTGATTATCAAGTTTTGGGAGCCATCACGGTAACAATAAGTATTTTGAAAGATAAAGGTATAGTCTTAAATTTTACGGAATCCTTTTGATCTTTACATATCAAAGACACATGATGCATTTAGCTTTTCTCATCTAATCTTCTGTCCTGGACAGCTTTCTGGGCCTCTTGTTTATCTTCTTCCGTCTTGTCATGTTGGTCACAAACTTTACCCATCTTGGTCCATGTGTACGCATCAGATCCTGTCTGATGCCACTGGAGCGCTGGAACGCTCATTCTGCATCTTTTATGCGACCTTTCCCAGGTTTTCAGCCAAACAGAAGCCTCGGGCTCTCATGAGCATATTGTGTTCTAAAGACCTCCTCCTTTGTCCCCTCTCTTCTGGATCAAGGTCCTTAGGTGTACAGATGTCAGTATTTTTCCTGGGTGCCTTCTGACTACCATTCCACAACACTTAGCCAAGACCCATTTATCCTTTGAACTATAATTGTTTCAGTTATCACTCGATCAGCATTCAGGCCACCCCCTTTTCCACTCTCTCCTGTTGTCATGCCAAGGAATGTGAATGTCCAGGGGGCCGAGCAATGGAACGGACACTGTCCCGTGATCAGAAGTACGGCGGCAAGAGCCACCCACGCCATAGGATCTTGTCGCTAGGACGTTGTTCCACTCCCAGCACGTTCACTAGCTGTAGTTCCAGTCCACTGCCTTACTTTTCCAAGTCTATCAGACATCTGTGTCCTGACTGACTCTTCAGTCTGTGTCCTTGTGGCTATTGGCTCCTTCTGGCTTCATGTCCCCCTGATATCTGGCCTGGAGCATATGACTAACCAATGTGGTACAATTCCTTCCTAGCCCCTTGCCCTTTCATCACATCATTCCCATTAAACCGAACTCTGGAACAACTCAGCTGTTTATTCTTATCCCTCCATTTCTCAATCTTGATGCTTCACAAATGCTTCAAACTCCACGTGTCATGAACTGAGCTAATAAACCATGGCCTAACCCTCACAACCTTTCTCTTTCTCCTCTAACTTTGCTCATGAATCATCATCTGCTCTGTCCAGATGTCCAGATCAGAAACCCAGATTCGTAATTCTGATACGTCCTTTTTTCAGAGGTGGAACTGTAGCACAGTTAGGAAAGGATTTTGCCATTGGACACTCCTGGCTTTGAACACTCACCTAATGATCCCGGGCAAAGTCATTAGTTTCTCGAAACTGCAAGTCTCCCCTGCAGAATAGGGCTAAAATAGTGCGGTCTCACGGGGGTGTTTCGGGGCTAAAGGAAAAGGCAGCTACGATGGCCAGCATGTGCTCGGCATTTAAAAAGCCTACCACAGCTTCTTCTCTTGTCACTCAGATCCAGTGTGTTAATTCGTCAGTTAATAGATTTTGTTGTTATTAGGTGCCATCAAGTCTGTGTTAGTCTGGGTAGACAAGAGAAACAAATCCACAGACACTCATGTTTATAAGAAAGAGCTTTGTGTACAAGAATGTTGAGAAATCATCCCAGCCCAGTCCAGATCAAGTCCATAAGTCTGATATTAGCGCATATGTCTGATACCAATGTATAAATTCCTCTTCAGACTCACGAAACACATGCAATGACGCCGAATGCAGGAAGATCACAGACCAGTGGGTGGAAATTCTTGTGGATCCAGAGGTGGTGTAAGCATCTCAGCACTGGCAGGGTCTCTATGTGGCTCCTGTAGCTCAGGGCTCTAGCATAGCTCCACGTGTCTTGTCGACTGCAAGGTCTCCAAGGTCTCCCAGGGAATGATCCTGCGTCCTGCCTCCAGCAAACTGTTTGATCTCTTAAGTGCCTCTAAATGAGATCATCAAGCTACAACCTGATTGACAGGCTAAACTCCACCCCTTCACTCTTAGTCCTCTCAAATGCCAAGAGATTATATAACTACCAAAAAATCAGTTCTAACTCATAATGACATTATGTGCAACAGAACAAAACACTTCCTGGTCCTGTGCCATCCTCACAATTGCTCTTATTTTTGAGCCAATTATTGCAGCAACTGTGTCAGTTCATCCTTTCCAGGGACTTTTTTTTTTTTTTTTTTGGCTGCCCCTCTACTTTTCCAAGCATGGTGTTCTTCACCAGTGACTGGTCTTTCCTGACAACATGTCCAAAGTATGTAAGATGATGTTCCATCTTCCTTGCCCCAAAAGAGAATTGTATTGTGCTTCTTCCAAGACAGATTTGTTTGTTCTTCCGGCAGTCTTGCTACTTTCAATATTCTTTGCCATCACCATAATTAAAGTGCATCAGTTCTTCTTCAGTCTTCATTCTCCAATGCCCAACTTTCACATGCATATGTGGCAATTGAAAGTGCCATGGCTTGGGTCAGGCACACCTTGGTCCTCAAAGTAACATCTTTGCTTTTCAACACTTTAAAGTCTTGTGCAATAGATTTACCCAAGTAGCCTCATTCTTTCTGGTGCCGTGACTCTGTGCGTTCTTCCCATCTTCTTGTGATGCTCCCTGCATCAGTCAATAGTTTTCCAATAGCTTCTTTCAATATTGCAACTTGAGGCTGGACTTTTTTGTTAGTTCATATCATTTTGTGATATGTGTTCATTTTATTATATTTTACTTTATCTTCTTGAGCTGCCTTTGGACATTTTCTGTTCAGCTCTTTGAGATCATCATTTCCTCCATTTGGCTTAGCTACTGTAAAATTAAGAACAAATTGCAGAGTTTTCTGACATCTACTTTGATGGTTTCTTTTATTCCTATCTTTTGCTTTCTTCATGGGGAATGCTCTTGATGCCATCCCACAACTCACCAGTTCTCCTGTCATTAGTGTTCAGTGCATCAAATCTGTTCTTATAATATAGGTGGAAAAGACTCAAGGTCACACTTTGGCTCTTTGGAATTGTTTTGATTTTCTTCAGCTTCAAGCCAAACTTACATAGGAGCAAGTGGGTGACCCAGGTGGAATTTGAAATACCAGTGACATCGCTTCCAGCATTACTCCAATACACAAGCTGCCACAGTATGTCACACTGACAGACAAGTGGTGGATTTGTTAGATAGTGATATTAATGATATACCTAGCATATGCCATGCCCACATTGTGTTCTGTTGTACATAGGGTCGCGATGATTCAGAACCGACTCGATGGTACCTGCCAACAAACAAAAAGTCTATACCGCGTAGTAGGAGTACCAGTTTGGTCTAGCGATGCAGGCCAGCATTCAGTTAGAAGAGTGAGCTAAGGCCTGTGGTGGCGTCCTCTCGAGGTCCATATCTGCCCAACGAAACCATCTCTTGAGACTCCTTTCCTTCCGCCTCCCTGGCTTCAGTCCCTCATTACTGTCTGTTCCTTGGCCACTGGAACAGCCTCCCAACTGTTTTTCCAGGCCTCAGCTTTTCACTAGCTCGAAGCCATTGCTCACACTGATGCCAGAGTTATTTTGATAAAACACGCGCTAGGTCATCTTCTAATTTATTTGAAAACCTTCACTGGGTTTAGAACCCTCAAAGGGGATGCTTGACTCGGAACACTCTGAGTCCAGCCGCACTTTTCTGTTCTCATTGAATGCTTCTCATTCTCATGTCCTGAACATGGCTTTGTACCTGCTTCCCTGTGGGATAAAGACTTCCCCGAGGGAAAGGAAGTGGGTGTTAACAAACCCAGCGACAAGGGAGCAACAGGTGATCTAAAATCGATGGCGAGGAGGGTGTAGGAGGCCTGGGAGGGCTTGATCAAGGGCAATGTAACCGAGAGGAATTACTGAAACCCAAATGAAGGCTGAGCATGGCTGTAGGACAAGAGGAAAGTAAAAGGAAATAGAGGAAAGAGCTGGGAGGTAAAAGGCATTTATAGAGGTCTAAATAAAGGCATGTACATATGTAAACATATTTATATATGAGGTTGTGGAAATAGATCTATATATATATTTAGTATTAAGGTAGCAGACGGACATTGGGCCTCCACTCAAGCACTCCCTCCATGTAAGAACACTTTGTCCTATTAACCTGGCATTCCATGATGCTCACCTTCCCGACACAATTACTGAAGATAAAGCGGGTGCATAAGCAAATGTGGTTAAGAAGGCTGATGGTGCCTGGCTATCAAAAGATAGGGCATCTGGGGTCTTAGAGGCTTGAAGATAAACAAGTGGTCATCTAGCTGAGAAGCAACAAAGCCCACATGGAAGAAGCACATCAGCCTGGGTTATCACGAGGTGTCAATGGGTTAGGTATCAGGCATCAAAGAACAAAAAAATCATACCATGGAGAATGAGGGGCAGTGCAGAGTAGAGACCCAAAACTGATCTGTAGGCAACTGGACCTCCCCTTACGGGGAGGAGATGAGCCAGTCAGGGTTTAGTATAGCAACAATGAAACATACAACTTTCCTCTAGTTCTTTAATGCTTCCCCCCTTCCCCCACTATCATGATCCCAATTCTACCTTACAAATCTGGCTAGACCAGAGGATGTACACTGGTGCAGATAGGAACTGGAAACACAGAGAATCCAGGACAGATAAACCCCCTCAGATAAACCAATAATGAGAGTAGCAATGCCAGGAGGGGAAGGGGAAGGTCAGGTAGAAAGGGGAAACTGATCAAAAGGATCTACATATAACCCCCTCCCTTGGGGGTGGACAACAGAAAAGTGGGTGAAGGGAGATGTTGGACAATGTAAGACATGACAAAATAATAATAATTTATAAATTATCAAGGGTTTGTGAGGGAAAGAGGGAGGGGAAAAATGAGGAGCTGATACCAAGGGCTCAAGTAGAAAGCAAATGTTTTGAGAATGATGATGGCAACACATGTACAAATGTGCTTGACACAATGAAAGTATGGATGCATTGTGATAAGAGTTGTACAAGCCCCCAATAAAATGATTTAAAAAGGGGTGGGGGGGAAGAAGTAATAGACCTTCCTGCATGGGATATTCTTTATCTGGAAACTGAACAGATGGTGCCAAACAGAATGTCTAGTCTGATTGTTTTCTCTTTGTCATTGAGAGTCTGTGCACAACCCACTGTTCTCTGGCTGGTATGCTATTATGCATGTCTGTCCTCACCCATGTCAGGTGTATTACCATTTTCTGTGTATCTGCCTCCTTCCTGGACTTCTCAGTGAAGGCACTGTATTCATCTTGGTAGCATTGATATTTATGACGATGCGCGTTATTTGTATTTTAATTTGAGAGACTTTTAGACTTTGAGGAAAGCTGAGGGAAAAAGGACGTGCACAAGTGTTTATGGCAGCGTCATTGTTTTCGGTGAGAAAAAGTTAATCAGCCGTGATGAGAATGTGTCAGCTGATGTAGCGAATTAGCAGCAGTCCCCGGAGCTAGAAAGAGAAGCAAAGGAGGCTTGTAGGCTCTTTAAAAACATGATTTGAATTTAAAGTTTCTTTTAGCGACTGAACTGTAAGTCATTTCCCAGTTATTCTTTGTTGGGAGAGAAGCATTTTTCCCTGGGTCTAGGGTTTCTCCTCTAAAATGAGGGGCCTGGACAAGGTGACCCAGAAGGCCGCTCAGCAGAGCGCACTGCGTTTCTATGGACACGTTTACGTTCTGCTTTCTTCAATGACTTCTTTTCTGCCAGCAACTGCCAATGTTTCCTTTCAGATGACAACCCTGAGGTTGCCGAGAGGTTTGTGGAGGAAAGTGACAGCTACGACGTCCTGGATTCTCAGGAACTTTCTTCCGAGAACAGTCCGCGTGTCAGAAAGCATTTTCCAGAGACTTGGATCTGGCTAGACGCCAACATGGGGTAAACATGTGCAGAGCTCCCTCTTCCCTGTGTTACTGTTTAGTGTGCTCTTTCTTTCACGTTAATGTGCAAATACAGTTTGCTCAAGACCTAAGTAGACAATGAAGGTTTGTTTTAATTCAGAAGGGTATTTGCCATATTTTGATGTATTATTGAACAGAGCCACATGCCAATTGTGGCGGAGGAGGTGTTGTCAATGGGGAAACGACATTAACTGCACCCATGGTCTCAGGCTCTGGTCTTTTTCCGATGAAAGGCGACTTTTCATTAAAGTCTCATGGTTTCTGAGGGAGAAAAAGGTCTACAGTTTATTTGTTGCCTTGTGTTGGAAAGCCCTCAGAATTACTTCCTGCTACCTGGTGGCAGTCCTTTTAAATGAATCTTGCTCCTCATCAGCCCCCTCCCCTTGAGCTGCAGGGAGAAGGGACATGGGTGGGCAGAAGAATTCAGCTGTGTGCTGCTTGCCCAGTGAATCACGACATGCACACAGTCCAGGCAGTGCCGGGCTCACGAATACCTGACTTAGATGCAGTCTGTAGTTACAAACCTGCCTCGCAAAGTTTCTTATGGTATTATGTTATATTACAGATTCAAGGTGCAGCCAGTGGTTTATAATAATAAACAGATGTTTTTTAATGAACACACCAAAATACTATTATTATTTGTTAAAGATGGTTCAGTGTACCGGCACCCTGCTATCGGGCAGCTGGGTGCTTCTGGGAACTCTCATGCAAACCAGAGTGGCATCAAATGAAGGAGGAATCACCCCTCATAGTTGTATGGGAAGCATTTTTGAGCATGCCCAGACCAAAAAAATCACCTGCCAAATCACGTCAAAATAGCACATAGGACTTAGGGTGTTCAGACACAGCGCAAAGTTAGGGTGCTTTGGTGCTGAGATGCTGGGTGTACTTGTCGAGGAAGGAGCTTGGTGGTGCTCTGGCTGCTCACGATGCGTGTGGCTTCCTTCAGGGCTCACTGCAAAACATGCTGACTGCTAGTTAGTTCCCACCTTTGTGTTTTTGAAAGGTGAATAATCTCTTCAGGTTACTTTCAGTTTGTGAAAACAGATAGGATACAGGTCTGATGTAAAAGGGAAGGGGCATAAAGCAAACCTTCAAAAAGCAGGGCATATCTGTATCTGCAGGTGGTTTCCCCCGTGGTTTGTATACGTAGAAAAGGACATGGTCTGCCACATGTTAAGACAGACTGATGTCAGATGAACTGTGCATTGCCATTCTGACCGATGTGCAGATTCAGTTTGAGGAAGAGAATGTGTTTCTAACCAGGGAACTGCCTGCATTTAAGAAAACAAACCAAAAGTCAAACCTGAAAAACCAAACCAAACAAACCTAATGACTCTGACAGGTACACCGCGGGGGAAGGACTTCTGTGAAGTCAGAGGAACCATTGGCATTCACTTTGACTGTAGGCCTTGACGTGGACTTTGTAAAAATGCTCATCCTGAAAATGTTAACTTGCCGCTGAAAGATTTTCTTGGGATATGATACAGTCTACAGTATTTTGACCTCAATTTCAAAACCTTGGGATCTACTGTTTCACACTTATTTATTTGTAATAGCTTTAAATTTAGATCTATAAATTGGTTAGAAAATTAAGATTCTCCCACAAAGGTTATAAGCGATGTTGATTTGTTTTGAAAAGCATTGGAGTTAGTTTTATCATTTATTTATTTAGTTTTTGGTTTATCTTGATTTCAGTTCCAAAATTTACCAGGAATTTGAAGTTACTGTACCTGATACTATCACTTCTTGGGTGGCCACAGCGTTTGTGATCTCGGAGGACCTCGGTCTTGGACTGACCAATGCTCCCGTGGAGGTAGTTGATTCAGGACTGTATGTAAACTTAAGAAAATGTCAACCCTTCCTTGGATTAAAAAGAAAAACGAGATTGCATAGAATGCTGACCACAGTTTGAGATTCTTTCATTTTGCCCTTCTGCATTAACCTACTGAGTGTACCCGTTTTATATTTGAATAGAAAAGTTTATTATCCAAGAACTTCCAAAGTCCCAAAGAGAAAGTGTGCTTTCAGCCAGCCCCCTCCAAGGAGGCATAGACCATCTTGAGATTTCTGCTTAGTAGAAATTCACCCACAGCTCTTTGGTTAAATTGTATTGCATATTGTCTCCTAAGCTGGTCAAACGAAATAGCTCCTGGTTTAGAGTGCCTTACATCGTGGCTCTCATCTCTGTCAGATTTGAAACTTTCTCTCTCTTTTCAAATTCTATTTTATTATTTTAAGTAACCTGATCCTAGCAGGGGTGGGATACAAACCCGAAACCCTCTTTCTGAAACAGATTGTCGTAGCAACAGTGAACTGTAGAAACTCCGCATAGCTTAGTAGCAAGAACCTTGGCCCGGCTCTTGACATATCAGCCGTGTGGCCTTACACACGTGACAGAGACCTCCGAGCTTCAGTTTTATTTTCTTTAAAATAGGAGCACAGACCTGGCCCACAGGCCTGCAACCATTAAATGAGATGATTCTATACGGTACCTTGTCTACAGTGGGCACATAATAAAATGTAGCCCTTATCATTACACTCAATTTATTATTATTTCGTTAGGACAAACTCCTCTTTTCTTTTTATAGGAAAGTGGGCATTTCTAGGTGAAGTAATGGGCTTCCCAGGTTTGGCGAGGATTATTTTTGACTGCATAAAAGGTGAAGCATTTTGACCTGCATGACACTGTCCTCTTGTGTTTTTCCAGCTGCAAGCCTTCCAACCATTTTTTATTTTTTTGAATCTCCCCTACTCGGTTATTCGAGGTGAAGCATTTGCTTTGGAAGTCACTATATTCAATTATTTGAAAGAAGCCATGGAGGTAATATATCGAAGCTTTTGTTAATAATTTATATTTTCTCATGTCAGGGTTAAGGAGCCCTGGTGGTGTAATGGTTAGTAATTGGGCTGTGATCTGCATGGTCGCCAGTTTGAAACCACCATTAGCTCTGGGGGAGAAAGTCTGGGTTTTCTACTCCCATAACAGTTACAGTTTTGGAAACCCACAGAGGGCTCTGAGGCAGCTTTGACTCAGTGGCAGTAAATTTGGTTTGGTTTTGGTTGTGTAGGGACTGAGCTGTGTAGTGGTTGGATGGATGGGCATGAAAGCATTTTATGCATTTCTGGGAGGTTGAAAATAGACTTGCTTTGTCAGTAATCTAACCAGTTCATTATGTCTACGGATATGATTGGCATGTCTAAGTTAATTCTCGTGTAATTGTCAGCCCTGGGTCTTCGTTTTTATTTATGTTACTCCCTTACCCTCTCCGGGGCGTGCATTTCTCTGTCCCGCCTCTGTGCACCTTCTCCCCTCACCCCCCAACTCGCATCATTGCAGCTTGATCACCGCCTGGGCACACTGCGGCCAGTGTCCAAATCTGTCCCCTGCAAGACCTGCGTCAGAAGATGGATTTCCAGGGGTTTCTCACCGGTTCTGTACTGCTGGTTGGCCCCAGGTTTATGTAGTATGTTATACTGTCAAAGATTTGTTGTTTGAGTCATATTCCTTTTGTCTTTGCTACAATCTATTTCCCTGGAAGTCAGGGGTCTGGCTGGTGCCCCTATCAGGGTTAACCAAATGCTTCCTTTGGTAGAGATCGGTAATTGATTCTATTAAATAAAAATGCCAGAATCTCTTTAAGCGCTATGCCGATAAAGTAAATTGTCTAATATTTTAGTTATTATTATTTAAATCAAACCCACACAGTACCATATAAAGAACAGTAACATGTAAAGTCAGAGAACCAGGATCTGGTTTTCAGCTCTACTACTGACCAGCAGAAATGTCATCTCCATTTCTCCAGCTGTGAAATGGGAGTCACAGTTATGATCGCTATAATATGTATTTGAGGACCATGTGAGAAAATTAAGATAGCTATTAAAATAATTCATAAAGTGTTAAATGTCTAGAGAAAGGCAATTATTGATGAGACTAGCAACCTTGTCCTAATTTATAAAAGTTCACAGCCAAGATACAGCTCAGGACTAATGTTTGAGTCATACTTTCTTAGGAATCATTTTAGCAGACCTTCTCAAGGAATGTAATAACATTTCAGCCTGTTTGTCTCTGGTTTTTCTAATGGGATCAGCATCTCAGGATGACAGAGTTAAATCAGGCTGTGGCAATAACAATATTTGAGATATCGTTGCTGTAATCATCCATAGGAGCCTGAGAGAAAATGTAATATTAGTGGAAAGGCTAGAAATGGAACCGAAGGGTTCCCTATCCCTAAATATTCCACAATGGAATATGAAAGACGTACTTTTCCCCCTTGGTAACCATTTTCCCCTCTCACTGGCTGCATCTCGTCTCGTTTTTTGCTACTCTTGGACCTCACAGTCTCAGTAGCATTCAAGTGGTGATCAGGCAACATTTTAGTGGAAGCACTTATTCTGTAAAACCTATGGTACCTTTTCTTCTTCTAGGTTAAAGTAGTCATCGAAGAAAGTGACAAATTTGAAATTCTAGTTTCTTCAAATGAAGTAAATGCCACACGGCTCCAGCAGACCACACTGGTTCCCCAAGAGGATGGAACAACTGTAATTTTCCCAATCAAACCAACACACCTGGGAGAAATTCCTATCACAGTCAAAGCAATCTCACCCACGACTTCTGATGCGATCACCCAGAAGATTTTAGTAAAGGTACATCTTTGAAATCTTAAATAAACCCAGTGAAATACATAATTGAACAAGGAAGCAAAAGGTGGTTTTCTTTTAGGTTAAATTTACTGAGAAGACCTAGTGGAGTGTCTCTCCCATCTTCTTGGTAATACATCATGGTTCTCTCATCTGTTTGCAGATACACGTCATCGAAGGGAGAGCTTCATAAAGGTTTTGGAACAATGGGATTAACAGATAAAAGAGTGAATCTACAGAGACAATAACTAGAATTAGGGTTCCTGGGGGGTTCAGCAGAGAAGGGAGGCGTGGTAGGGAGCCGAGACCAAGGAGTGCAAGGAGGGCGAGATGACTTTGACAAGGATTGGGACAGCCACTGCACAGCTCTGCTTCACATAAGTGCACTGCTGCATGATGGGCTGTCTGAATCTTGTCCTAATAAAATGATTTTGGGGAGCAAAATTCACTAGAACTTTCGGAACCTTTTGAAGTTCCCTTATCTGAAGGAGTTTTAGAAACAATTGACAAATTCCCTGCTAAATTTAATCAGAGTATGATTATAAAACAGATCTCTTTTCTAGTCCTTTACAAACAGCATTCATGGAATCTGACTACATTATGCTCACATTAATATGTAGAGTAAACATTTTGAGACTCCTCAGTGCAGGTAGAAGACACTTTTCAGGGCGTTCCAAAGAAGGCGTTTTGCGTAAAAGGTAGTTCAACATAATGGATGAAGATTTGGGTTTGGCAGCGAGCTAGCCCCTGGTTCGAATCCCAGCTCTGACAACTGCGATTTGGGGCAGGGCATTTCGTCCCTCTGGATAATAATGGAACCCACCCCAACACTCTTCTTCATCACTCTTTATCTTCCTCTCTGTCATTTGCACTGCTAGTTCATGAAAGGTTCTGTCTAACTAAAAAACAAATCAGCAAATTTGAATTAAGAATCAAGAAATGATAAGTTCCTTTCTAGCTACAGGAGAAAGACGGGACCTTTAAACTCCCATAAACAGTGACAGTCTCAGAAAGTCACAGGGACTGTTTTGCTCTGCCCAGTGAGTTGGCTCAGTGGCAGTGGGTTTTTTTTTTTAACCTATCTATACACCAAATTCAGGCACAGCTTGCTTGCTCTCAGAACTATAGATAGCTCTGTAACTAGGCTAGTAGAAACCAGGCTAATTGTTTTCCTTGTTTTTGACAGGCTGAAGGAATAGAAAAATCATATTCACAATCCATCTTATTAGACTTGACCGACAACAAACTGAAAAATACCCCGAAAACTTTGGGTTTCTCCTTCCCTCCGGAGACAGTGAGTGGTAGTGAAAGAGTTCAGGTCACTGCGATTGGTAAGAATAATGTGGTCACTCTGCAATTTTATTTGTTTACAGTAATATGCAATACGTAATTTTCATCCACTTGTACATGCATTTTCTTTTTCACTTTTTTTCTTTTTAAGTTCTAATGAGAAGAGTTAAAAAAAATCTTTCATTTATACCTGCTGATTGCAGGTATAAACTTTGATATAGCCTTTGATTGAAAGAGTATCAAAATATGAGGAGTTCCTGGATTAATTCTTCTCAGTCTTCAATGTGAAAATCTCATTAAAAAGCAGGTTCTGGCTCAGTAGGGCTGGGTGTGGGGGGCTGTCTTGGTATTCTGCTTTTATAATAAGTTCCCAGGTGATGCTTATGGTTCTGGTACTTGCTACACTTTGAGTAGCAAGGTCCAGACTATAATGTGGCAGGTAGGAGGGGCTCTCCCTCAGAGCAGAGCTTCTGGTTTCTGTTTCTCCATCGCCAGTGAGTACTCAGAATCTTCCATGGACCTTCGTGACAACACACACGCCTAGGTTCTACTTAAAACCCACTAAATCAGATGATTTATAAAAACGCCATTAAATCAGAATATCATGGCGGATAACTAGGGCATATACATAGAAAAACAAACGACCTCCACGAGTGGATCCGATAATTGCCTAACCCACTTCTGCACAGGACACGAGTGGACGTTGCTGGAGGAAGCGATCCACTACTTTCGTCACCCGTTCCTGGTCACCTTCAGGTGACCTAAAAGATCTATTGATCGACGAGTAAACATAACCCCCACACAGTTCCTTAGATAATCGTGCTTCACACATAACTGAAGGAAATGCTTTAATGATATCTAAATAGCATATCAGGTCCTTAGGTATCAGCATCTAGGCACCCCCCCTAAATTAATTTACATTTCATCTGCAGAGGTAATTATTTTTTGTATTGTAACCCTAAACATCCCAAGTCCCTGTATGGAGGACTTTATGTGGAACCTTAGGGTTAATTCTTAAAAAGAATGAAAGACGTTCTCTATGTAGGTGCATGCTTTCTGCCTAAGCACCTCCCTAGAGGCCAGAAGGTGAAGTCTTTAGTCACTTGACTGCTAACCCACACACGGCCAGTTCGCAGTGGCAGGCTGACTCTGTAGCCACGACAGCTTTGGCAGCGACAGCTATGCCATGCCCCTAGGGCCGCCGTCGCTCAGGAGCAACTGGATGATAATGGCGTTAGTTGGTTTTTTAAAGAAGTATTTTCCACAAAGTTGAGGTGCTGGGAGGTGCAGCACACACTGGCAGATGAAATACACACGGACACATGTGTCCACCCATGTACATGCGCCTGTGAACATGCACTGGGGGAGGAAGTCTGGAAGTGTAAAGGTATACAACAACCCTTTACATGAGAATGAGTCCATCTAGGGTCACTAAAAAACCTTGAGAACTTGATGTAAAGACATGATTTTCTAAGGCTGTGTTCACATGTTTATTTTATGCAAATCTATTGACTTGTAGCCCACAATGTATGGATAATAGATACTTTGAGTTTTTGAGAGTCTACTTTGAGTATTACAAACCTGCAGCAGTACTATTACAGCCTCGTTGATTTCTCTCTGCGAACATCTAACCGTACAGTCCCTATAAGTGAGTGTGGCTGAAACCTGCTCCTAGGAAACAGGGCTTCCTCTCCTGGGTACGCAGTGTGTGGATATTTTCATTAGGTATTTGGACTTGGGAGAGTGTGAGTTTTCAAAGTAAACTACAAAGTAGGACACTTCTTATGCTTGCAACTCAGCAGCAGCAAGGTCCAAATTAGAACTCAGCCCCTATATCCCTGGAGTTTTACTTAGTGTCTTAAGCCACCGTGTTAGAATATGGATAGGTATGAACTTTATGCAATTGTTCCAATTTATGTGTAGTTTGGACTTAAGATCAGTGCGACAGGAGGCTAGGGGAGAAGGTGTTCCAAAAGCCAGCAGAGGACGCTGCAGGCCAGAATGGACAACCATCACAAGCCGTTTGCAAAGGTGGATAGCTGACTGCCGCCAGTTATTGTTCTGAGTGTCTCAGTACAGATGCTCCCAGGTCTGAAATGGGAAAAGAATATGGACGTCTAAATGGCACTCATTCATCATCTAGGGCAGCGGTTCTCAACCTGTGGGTTGCAACCCCTTTGGGGGTCCTACGACCCTTTCACAGGGGTCACCCGATTCAGAACAGTAGCAAAATGGCAGTTATGAAGTAGCAATGAAAATAATGTTATGGTTGGGGTGTCACCACAGCAGGAGGAACTGTATGAAAGGGCCGCGGCATTAGGAAGGTTGCGAACCACTGATCTAGGGACTGCTTAGATTACAGGAACCTTTTGTACCCATTCATTTGGGATAAGTTGCTATTTCCTTGTCTTTTTGCCACTCGCAGGTAACAGTTAGTGGGATACTGACTGAATTAATTGAATGTCTTGTACTTTCAGGAGATATTCTTGGTTCTTCTATCAATGGCTTAGCTTCATTGATTAGGATGCCTTATGGTTGTGGGGAACAGAACATGATAAATTTTGCTCCAAATATTTATGTTTTGGATTATTTGACTAAAAAGAAACAACTGACGGAAAATTTGAGAGAAAAGGCCCTCTCATTTATGAGGCAAGGTAAGCATTTTAGAAACATAACTTAATTAAGCTTTCTCCTGTATGTGTTCAAGGAATGTTCTGTGGACTGCATTTCAAACAGACTTTGTCTCTGGCATGTGGTGGTGGGATGGAGGGTGCTGAGATGGGCTCGGAATGCAGCCGTGGGACCCTGTGACGCCAGCTCCGGGGTCTCTCTCTGTTTACTGCGGAGAGGCTGGCAGTAGTGGTGCCTGGCCCACGACTAGCTTTCTGCAGGGCTGCCAGTGTCTAAAGACCCCGAACCTTCCCACTCCTTAAAAGCGTAAAGCATGAAGTGTTCATTGATTCAGCAGACATTCTTGGGATGGTCTTTGTGCGCCAGGGCCAGTCCTGACAGGAAGCCTGAGCCTTTCCTCTCAAGAAAGTCACTGTTCAGCCAAGGGTCTTGACGGTGGCACCGAGCTCTACATGCAGACGCTGTTGAATTGGTGAATGTTTCGCTGTGTATATTTTCCCCAAAATGTCAAAAGAAAAAAAGATGACACGAATAACAATGAAGATGGGGGAAAGGGAAATGTTCTTAAATTGGTTGTGGTTTAGGTTGTATACCTCCTCTTGATATGGTTGAACCGTCGGGAAACAAACAAACAAAAAAGAAATGAATGGGGAAGACAATCCTGTACGTGAACCTTTACAAGTGTTGTGTGGGGCGGGCTGGGAGGAACGTGTGTGTGGGGAGAGTCTAGCAGCTCCTCAAACAATTCCACCCTGGTGATGTTTGGACTCTGACTCATGGGGCGGTAGATACCATGTTACAGACACTCACATGCTTTGTCTTCTGCAACTCGAGAACGGTGCTGCTAAGGAATCGGGCACTTCCCAGGTGCTAGGTATGCTCTAGGTACTTTCATCTAGTTTCTCCCTGAATAGCCACCATCAGTATTAGTTTCAGCCTCATTTTTACAGATGGGGAAATGAAGGCACAGTAAAGTCAACTCACCTGTCTCCAGTGACAGAGCAAGTGCGTGACAGGACTGAGATCTGGGCTCGGTCTCCAAGGCCACCTTCTTAGTATCCGTACCCAAGAGAAAATGAAATGTTCTGAGAAAATGTTGCTGATGTAACTTTTAGTTCCTGAAACATCCCCAAAACCAAACACCCAGAGTTATAGTTTCGGTTTTGTACTTCCTTATTAGGGGACCTTTAGGGAAAATAAACCCCCAAAGCTGTGTGCTCTTGAGCTTATTTGTTTACAGGCTTTGCGGACTGTATGCTCCTTGTGCAGTACCATTTAAGAAAAGTCTGGTTCAACATTTTCCAACTCCCAAGTTCTTTCTTCTCCTCTCTCCTTGCTTCTCCACCTCCCCCCGCCCTACCCTTCTTGTCCTTCTTTGTCCTCCCATCTTCCTAGATTCCTCCCAGGGACTAGGTTAGATGCAGGACTAGGTTAGATGCAAGATAGAGGCAGGTTACTGTGCTTTTCTGCTAACCTTCCCACCATTAACAGTGGAAGACTCGGTAAGTGTAAAATTGCCCTATGCCTCAGTTTCCTTATTGCAGAAAATTTAGGATAAGCAAGTCTACACAATGAAGAAAACTAGATGAAAGGATCACACCAAAATAGATGCTTTGCAATAATGCTAATAACTAAGCTCATTAAAATGCTTTACAATATAGTTATTAAATTCTTACAAATACCGGTATGAGATACGTGTACTGTTAGATTGCCATTTTATAATGAGGAAACTGAGGCATAGGGCAATTTTATTTTATTTTTTGAGATTGGTTAATTTATATACGCGAATTGGAAGACAGATGAACAATATGCTTAATACATTATGGCATATTTGAAAATATGCATTAAAACCCAACTTATTAAAAAGCTTATGTACATAGTAGTTATTTTTCTTGTACTAATACATGTATTTTTATTTAAAAAAGAAACTAAGCTCTATTTTGTGAAATTTTTTTACATATGTTGCCTTTATTCTTTTCTAGACAGTTACTTTTTTTAAAAACATTTTATTAGGGGCTCATACAACTCTTATCACAATCCATACTTACAACAATTGTGTAAAGCACATCTGTACATTCATTGCCCTCATCATTTCCAAAGCATTTGCTCTCCACTTAAGCCCTTGGCATCAGCTCCTCTTTTTTCCCCTCCCCCCCCACTCCCCCCTTCCTCATGAACCCTTGATAATTTATAAATTATTATTTTGTCATATCTTGCCCTATCCAACATCTCCCTTCACCCCCTTTTCTGTTGTCCATCCCTCTTTCCAACCCGCTCTCCCTCTACCCTCCCAGTATCGCCACTCACACCCCTGGTCCTGGAGGTATCATCCACCCTGGCTTCCCTGTGCCTCCAGCTCCTATTTGCACCAGTGTACAACCTCCACTCTATTCAGACTTGCAAGGTAGAATTTGGATCATGATAGTAGCGGGGTGAGGGGCGCGGGCGGGGAGGAAGCATTTAGGAACTAGAGGAAAGCTGTATTCTTTATTGGTGCTACATTGCACCCTGACTGACTCATCTCCTCCCTTAAACCCCTCTACAAGGGGCTCTCCAGTGGCCGACAAATGGACTTTGGGTCTCTACTCTGCACTTACCCCTTCATTCACTATAGTAAGAGTTTTTTGTTCTGATGATGCCTTATACTTGATCCCTTCAACACCTCATGATCACACAGGCTGGTGTGCTTCTTCCATGTGGGCTTTGTTGCTTCTGAACTAGATGGCTGCTTGTTTACCTTCAAGCCTTTAAGACCCAGGATGCTATCTCTTTTGATAGCTGGGCACTATCAGCTTCCTTCGCCACATTTGCTTATGCACCCATTTGTCCTCAGCGATTGTGTCATGGAGGTGTGCAGCCAGTGATATGATTTTTCGTTCTTTGATGCCTGATAACTGATCCCTTTGGCACCTTGTGATCACACAGGCTGGTATGTTCTTCCATGTGGGCTTTGTTGCTTCTGAGCTAGATGGCCGTTTGTTTATCTTCAAGCCTTTAAGACCCAGACACTATATCTTTTGATAGCCAGGCACAATCAGCTTTCTTCACCACATTTTCTTATTCACCCGCTTTGGCTTCAGTGGTTGTGTCGGGAGGGTGAGCATCATAGAATGCCAATTTAATAGAAGAAAGTATTCTTGCATTGAGGGAGTACTTGAGTGGAAGCCCAATGTCCTTCTGCCACCTTAATACTAAACCTATAAATATAGGCACATAGATCTATTTCCCCATCTTCATATATATTTGCATATGTACATGTCTTTGTCTAGACCTCTATAAATGCCCATAGGCCAATTTCAAATGTACCTGTGAGTGCTTGCTTTCTCTCCTTCAGCACTGATTTCAGCTGGGTTTGATAATTCATTGCAATTACCACATAGAACTTAGATCATGCTCATGATAATAAGGTTTATTAGGGAAGTTAACAGGTTACAATTTAGATGAGAAATACTTAGGATACAGTTGGTCAGACAGTTTCTTCTCTGCTGTATCCACAGACAGGACTCTTGGCTCTCAGCTTCCTAGTCTGGCTTCTGTCCTGCTCAAACAATTTCAAAGCTCTTTTAGGGTTGCCAATAAGTGCCCAAATGGCATGCTACTCCACTGTAAGCCTCCACCCGAAGGCACTCAGCTCCAAATCTGCGCATCAGCAAAACCCAGTCTCCTACAACTAAGTGCCCTGAAGCACTCTACTTCACAACTAGCCTCCTGCCCCAAAGCGCTGAGCTTTACTTGCTCTGTGGGCTGGAAGTCCATTCTCTGTCTCTGTGTCGTGCTCTGATTCCTGGTTCTACTGCTGCTGCTCTTCTACTGTTCTTCTGATGTCTAAAGTTGTCTCCTGGATCAAGGAGGTTTAATGTGCAAGGGTCTTGAGGTTCAAAGACTGTGCTTCACTCTTGTCTCCGTTCTCTTGATGGCAGTGAATTTCCCCCTTCTCTTTTATACCTAAAAGGATGGCAATCACAACAAACTCTTCTTAGTCATCATTCACAGCGGAATCGTATAATCCAATGAGTATCTTCCTCCGGTTTGTACCTTGATCCATCAGGAAAATGACGTCATGTGGTGGGAGTAACAAAAGCAATGGCTAGAAGAGCCAAAATAAATAATTCACTGTATTACAGTGCCTGATTAATAAGGAGCAAAACTGGGCTTTGGAACCAGGATGGTCTGACTTTGGAATCTACACCCTCCTTTGTTTTCTGGGTTGTTAGAGGCCATGCGATAGCATGGAAGAGGGCCAGAAAGCAGTCTAACTCACTGTGTTAGAGATAACTTGCAAGAGGTTTCAGTGGAACTTCCAATAAAACAGTAAGGAAAGAAATGGACTTCTACAGGAAGGGGAAAGATTAGAATCTGGAGTGTTGCGTTAGACCAGTGTGACTTTGTGATATAAAGTAAAATAAATTCGACAGTGCAGGACTCTTTGGATCAGACTGAATAAACATACTGCTCACAAATATGGACCCAGGCCTTTAGTACTTGTGTGTCAGTCAGGATGACAAGAGATGGAGTAGGGTTTTACAGGAGCTAGGTTCCCTCAAAAGGCTCCTGTCCAAGGGTGAAATGCTTAGTCACCACTGTGTCTTCTCTCAGTGCACTGTGGGCGAGAGAACACAGGGGTCAGGTCTGGGGATTTTAGAATAGAAATGGGAAGGGAATACTTGGGGTGTGGAAAAGGTGCGGTGTGGAAAAGGCAAAAGGAGGTAAAAGGAAGGTGCACCGAGTAGCCTGGTAATGCCTGTGTCACGTGCGCAAAGCATTGCCTTCCTGTGAGCAACGTATGTAAACAGAAAGAATGCCTCCCTACCCCTTGCTGCAAGATTAATTTAGCCAGCCTGCATTTAAAAAAAAATTAATGATACAGTAGGTTAGAAAAGCCAAGGGGTCAGTTCCCCAATCTCTGGGGCACCTTCTTCGATGTTACCATAGTCACCGAGATGGTGAGGTTGACCAGGTGCCCTGTGGGCCTGCAGGTGAGCAAGAGACAGGAAGGAGTGTTTTCTGACGAGGGGCTGGGAGAGAGCCACCCAGTTCCCAGCCTCCTTCTCAGAGAATGTTGCTGACCTCAGACCTCAGCTGCGGTGGCCCAGTCGGGACGGTGGAGGCAGCTCCCCCTCCACATCAAGCTGTCGGATGCGACATCCAAGTAGAAGAACCAGAGTCAGTGTCCAAAGGTCGTCACCAGGTAGGGTGGCAGGCACAGACTACGGTTAACCGCGGGAGAAAGACAAGGCGTGTGAGTCAGGAAGGACTTGTTGCAGGAGAAGACAGGGCTGGGTGGGAGCTGCCCTCTTGTGAGGAAGGAGCTGGGGCAGACCCACCCCTCCGCCGAATGCCTCGGAAAGCGCCGTCTCATTTGCTGCCTACCTGACCTTTGAAAGGTAGCGATGGAGCTGCTTGGGGGCTTGGTTTTCATTCGGAAGTCAGTCAGTGCCTCATCTCAGAGACGGTGTTTTCTCTTTAGCCATCACATTTGCCAAAGACCTGTAAGTGTGTTGTGGTTGTTTGTAATTTTTAAAGAAATTAAAGTTGCTTTGCCATGAGTCATGATTATATTATGTAAATGTCACTTATGAGCAGCGCATTGTTTTACTGAAATCATGGTTGGCCCAGGAGGACTGTAACCTAACCCGCTGTTTTTTGTTTGGTTTTGGTCAAAACGACAGCCAGATCGTGTGGTGCGGTGTCTTTCCATGTCGAAGAGGAAAATAGAACTGTAAAAGAGCAACTGTCTTTGATAACCATTGCAAAGCCTGCTCCTGCTCCTTGAGGACTTGTGTCACTTGATTCCGCCAGTATTCAAAGGGCGGTGCCCTTGGGCCCCCTATTGCGAGTGAGACGCAGACAAGTCCAGTGAAAAGCATTAACTGCAAACAGGGAGTAGTAATTTTCAGTATTGTGGCGTCGCATTTGGTCACCAGTGTGACTATAGCCGAAGTGAAGAAGCTAAAGAAAAAGAAGTCAGGTTCTCACTTTCCGTTTCATGTCCCAGGAAGTGAAGAAGCTGACAGATGATATCTTTTAATAGAGAGTATTTTTGCCCAAGAAAACCATTGACCTAGCCATAGGGAGCTGACCTTATTTTTAAAACGTACATGTGATATTGACACTGTAGGTCAACCAAGCCAATTGATGCTTAGAACTTGTCTCTGTGTTCTGTGAACAGTGTTTTGGTAGTTACTATGATAAATCGTGTAACTTAAAGTCAGGGGTATTTCAAGGAAGATTCCTGCCCCAGGCCAGTAGGGCTGTCGGCCCTTTCTGATGGCAGTTCCTTTGCTATTTCACCTTTCAGCAGCTCCTCTAATCCTGATTGTCCAGTTACTTTCTAACTCAAGCACTATTCGTGAAGCGATCTACTGAAAGGCGATACTCTTACTCCTTGTAAGTTTTTAGAGAAAACCATGTTTTTATCCTTCTTTCCCCTCCTGATAAAATCCTCCAATTTAGGCTACTCCCCCAGGACACTGAGCCGTGCGAACCGTCCCAGTACACGCTGCAGTAGCGTCCGCCATGTCCATGTCTTTTTCTGCATATGGAAAGGAAATCAGGCCTGCTATGTGGGTGGGGGTGGGGGATTGAGGAAGACTAACAGCAGAGGAAGCCTCCTCACCGGAGACTCCACAAGGAGAGTCATGGAAACTCTTTCCCAGCTTCTGATTTTCTCCTTTGTTTTGTGGTGGGAGCTGGGCTTGGGTTCTGTTAAATCTGAACTGGCTCAAGGAATTCCTCCCAGACTGGAGATTGCATGTGGGTAAACCTCCTCTTCTGGGCTGACTGCCCCTCCGCTGCTAGTTATTGATACTAATGGGGCGTGTTGGCCGTCAGCCACCGTAAGGTAATTTCCATAAGCCCTGATCTCAGCTCCATGATCTCATCCCCTGACCGGTCTAACAATAGCTCATGCTTGGAACGCAGCGGTGGATGGGATTGCAGGACCTTGAGACACGTGGCCCTCGCCTCAAAGTTTGTCCTCACAGAAGGTCCCTAAACTGTCTCTCTTTTTCTGTGTCCAATTGACTTCAGAACTGAACTTTGACTCTCCGTGGCTTCAGTCCTGAATTGGAAATTGAGGGAGAATGTTCTGATTCTTTGGCTCATTTTTCATTGTGAATGTTATAAAATTATTCTGCCTGTCTGTAATCCCTGCCTTCTTCTGAAAAGTGAAGAGATCACATGCTGCTTTCCCCCAGTTTTCTGAAAATTAAAATACTTTAAAGTGAATTAGAGCAGAATGAAAAATAATCCCATTTAACTTTTTTGCCTCATTTTTGTTAGTTTTATTTTTTTTAGTTTGTGGAACATTAGCATGCTTCCAAAGTCAAATTATTCTGAAAGTATACTCAGAGGGGTGTATCTCCTATTCCTACCCATTCTGTGTAACCACATTCATTAATTTCTAAATGATCACTTTCTGTGGCTTCTTTTCCTTTTTTGGGGGGGAGGGGATAAGTATACAAGTGGGTACCCCCCAAAAGAAATGAATGTGATCTGAGGGGGATTAGTATATTTGGAGTTCATTCTACCAGGTCAGATGGTTAATTAAGCATTCTATTTAGAAGTTCTGAAATGATAACATAACACTTTGGCACAAAAAGGGCTGATTTAGCACCAGAAGACCAAAACAAACAAGCAAACAAACATAAAACCATATTGTTGAGAACAACAGAAACCATGCATGGGGTTGGTGCAAGATATGAAAATAACAATAATTTATTATAATAAATAATTTATAATTTATCATGGCAGGGAGAGGAGCTGATATCAAGGGCTCAAATAGGAATGAGATGTTTTTAGATAATAATGATGGCAACATGTATAAATATGCGTGATGCATGGATTGTTATAAGAGCTGTTAAGAGCCCCCAATAAAATGATCTTTTAATTAAAACAAAAAAGACTTGATTTGTGGCAGACAGGGGACTGATTTGTCATCGTGATAATGTACCTGCTCACACAGCTATCTCAGTGCACCAGTTTTGAGCAAATAACAGCATGCCTCTCTTTCCCCCTGCACCTTACTCACCTGACCTTGCTCTGTGTGACCTTTTGTTTTCCCTGATAAAGAGGGACATGAAAGGACATAGAATTTGATGACATAGAAGAGGTAAAGAAAAAGAATGAGGGAGGCACCATTAACCATCCAAGCAGATGAGTTTGAAAAGTGTTTCTAAGAGTGGACTTGCAGATTTGACAAATGTATTAAATGTGATGGAGAGTACTTTGAAGGTGATAAGGTTGTTTTGTAAAAAAAGTTAAATAGATAGCTTTGTCCAAACATTTCGGGGTTTTTTGGGTACTCTCATATGTTTGTCTAGGTTCTCATTTCCCTGTTTTGTTTTTAAATATACAAAGGTTTCATTCTGTCAATGCTCTTTTAGGATTTGCTTTTTTTACTTAAGAGCATAACCTAATTACTACCCCTCTGTTCAGAGAAATCACCTTCAATGTTTTTCATAGCGGTATGACACTCCATTTGTTTCCATTGTTCTGTGTTCTATAATTTATTCAACCAGTATCTAATTTGGGGGTTGTTAGGCAGTTTCCAGTATTTCTTCATCATAAATAATCCTACAATTAGTCATCTTAGGCAGAGATATTTTGATGTTGTTGTGGGTGTAACTTCAGGGTAGATTTCTAACAGGAATTTTTAGACCAAACGATTAAAGACATTCTTTTATATAGGAGTTGAGCTATTTTGAATTCTTTTTTTTAGCAATAGATTCCTATTAGCTCACCAACAGAATAAGAAGCTAACCTTTGAATCTCTGCTGATTTGAAGGATTGGGCATTCTGGCATGGTTTTAGTTTGCATTTTGTGATTAAAGTTGGACTTTCCCCCATGTTAAAAGGGTCATTTTAAAAATAGACTTTTCTCCAAGGATCCCTTGTGGCACAGCGGGTTAGGCATTAGGTGGTAGTGAAAGAGTGGGCAGTTGGAACTCTGCAGCTGTGCCATGGGAGAGAGAAGAGGCTTCCTTTGCCCTGAGGGCAGCTCTCCTCTGTTCTACAGAGTGGCGCTGAATCAGAGTCCATTCGGTGGTAGTGGGCTGCCCTTCTTTTGTCTTTTATCCATTTTTAATACCCCCCCCCCCAACAATATGCTTCCATAGAGTCCGAACTGGCCCTATATTGGGTTTCCTAGACTGTGAATCTCTATGGGAGTAGACAGCCTCCTAGTTCTCCAGCAAAGCCCAACATCTAAAACATTCCCCATATACTAGGTGTAGGAGCTACTTAGCTCTCTTCGAGTTTGAAAATATTTTCTATTAATTTGTCTTCTGTCTTTTAACTTACAGTGTGTTTTTGCCTTGGAAACGGTGTGGGAAAATTTTTGTGATCAGAATTATTATTTTTTTCTTTGACTGCTGTGGATGATTAGTGAGCTTCTCCCCTTCACTCTGCTAGAGACTGATGTCTGTTGTGTATGGAGAGCTTGCCATCCTAAAGGAACTGTTTAGGATTTTTCGTATGTTGTAGTTAGGTGTTGTGCTGTCAGTGTTAAGGTCAGCAGTTCGAAACTACAGGCACTCTGTAGGATAAGGACGAGGCTCCCTGTCCCTCTAAAGAGTCACAGTGTTGGAAACCCACAGGCGCAGTTCTATTCTACCTTGTAGGCTTGCTATCGTCATAATTGACTCAGTGGCAGTGAAATTGAGTTTTTAAGATCATGTTTAATCACTGCAAGGCAGTTGACAGTTAATTTGGAGCCAGATAGACCTCGGGTAATTCCTAGCTTCACTAACAACCTTCTCTGCATCTTATGCTTGGCATTTTGACTCTCCGACTTCCAGTTTCATCAGCTGCAAAAAGAGGACACTGCTAGCACCTCCATTGCAGAGTTAGCACATTAACTGAGTTAACACCTGCAGGGGCTTTGAACAGTGCCTGAGCTTACTTGGTGGTGAATAAATGTTGACTCTTTCATTGCTGGAATATCTGTGTGATGCAAATAGCTACGTGTTCAACCACCAACAGAAAAGTTGTTAGTTTGAACCCCTTGTCCCCCTCCAGAGGCATCTCGGATGACAGGTTGGTTATCTACTCCAGAAAGGTCAAAGCTTTGAAAAGCCTGTAGGATAATTTTATTGTGCAACACGTGGACTTGCCCCCAGTGGAAATTAGCTCCAAAGCAACTGCAAGGACGAGCCATCCACAGTTGATTTCTAAAGCAGCTACATAGTGTTTACTCCTTCCTCAATGTACTTCTCTGGCAACGCTTCAGTACCACCACAGAATTCTCTGTGAAATGGATTTGGAATAGGAATAATGGGCAGACCAGTTGGACGTTTGGATTATGTCAGTTAAACAGGACCAACAAATTTAAGAGCTATTACTAACTTTAGAATAGAAAGCATTTTTGTCTTTTACTTTTGGCCTTCTCCCTATTATGCTCTAGATAGTATTTTTTAAAACATTTTTAGATAGTATTTTTTCCTTAAGTAGCAAACAGTCTTAGATGACTGAGCTGAGCTACCTCTGGAGAGCGATGTGGCTGTCTGCTCCTGTAAAGTTTTGAAGTCTCTGGGAAGCAAAAAAGAGGCAGTTCTTCTCTGCCGTATGGTGTCTCCGAGTCACCATTGATATTCAGCTATGACTCCATTGTGCTAACTGCTGGGTTACAGGACACTCTACCTTCACGTGTCTGCTTTTGAGTGGCTAAAAGTGCGGTCTTTGCTTTAGTGTTTCATTGAATTCTTTACCCAGTCCAACTCAGGGCGGTGGCAGTGCTGATATCTAAAGCAGGGGTCCTCAAACTTTTTTTAACAGGGGGCCAGTTCACTGTCCCCCAGACCATTGGAGGGCTGGACTATAGTTTTAAAAAAAACTATGAACAAATTCCTATGCACACTGGACGAGTTGGCTGTGAAGCATGACAGGCAGCTGCGGGGGCAAAAACACCCAGTGGGCCGGATAAATGTCCTTGGCGGGCTGCATGTGGCCCGCGGGCCATAGTTTGAGGACCCCTGATATAAATTCTACTGGGAAAGTACTGGTGTTTTAAATTTCTTATAGTACTTAGAAAATAAAATAGTCAATATTAGTTGTTGATTTGATGTTTCCTTTCTCTTTTCCGCTCTGATTTCTTCAGTATGCAATTATGAAGTAGTTTAAACTGCTGGATACAGAACTGGTGATCTGAAATGTACCCCCCCCCTAATTTACAATAAACTAATGTTAACAAATATACCGTGGTGATTAGTAGCTTTCACTCAGTACCAGTGGAGTGCTTGAATGCCCCTCTGTGTGTCCCCAGGTTACCAGCGAGAGCTTCTCTATCAGAGGGACGATGGCTCTTTCAGTGCTTTCGGGAACGACGACCCTTCTGGCAGTACTTGGTAAGTGTCTGTGCCAACGGGGCAAACTCATGCCACGTACAGGATGTCACTGGGCCCAAGTGACCATGGTATTGACAGACATGTGGACATTGACAGACATCGTCTTTAAAAGAGATTGTCAACGATCTGCCTTTGGGTCTTCAAGAAGTAGGTAATGCAATGCTCCTTAGTACAGATCAAGAACAGGGAGCAACCTTTGGCAGCTTCGCTCTCCTGGAGTGTCAGATTGTCCATCTGTGAAATTAGAAGGCCAGCGTAGTTGCTTTCTACGTTCCTTTCCACATCTGCTTTTGTATGAGCTCGCCTGAATTTCATGAGCTCCTTGAAGGCGGAATGACTCCGTCTCCTGGGAAGAGGGGTCCTGTCAGGTTTGGCTCTTTGCTGTCTTTCTTCCCCAGGTCCCTTCCTCCAGGTCTAGTCGAGCTTGGGGAAAGCCTGGCGGTGGGTTTGTACTTGCTCGGTGGCATTTGGAGGGCTTTCTGATGTACATCTTATGTGATTCCCTCTCCTTTCACCAAGGTTGTCAGCTTTTGTTTTAAGATGTTTCCTGGAAGCGGATTCTTACATAGACATTGATCAGAATGTGTTACAAAGAACCTACACGTGGCTCAAAGGACGGCAGCAATCGAATGGTGCATTTTGGGAGCCGGGAAGAGTGATCCATAGTGAGCTGCAAGGGGGCACGAAAAGCCCGCTCACACTTACCGCCTACATTGTGACGTCGCTCCTGGGGTACAAAAAGTATCAGGTACCTCCTCTTCAGACGACCCCACGCAGGACAAATAGGCTAAGACATCGTCGCGCTTTCATACGCCTATTAAATGTCGATACATATTTCACCACTAGAAAAGTACCTTTTTAGGGGGAAAGATAACTTTAGAATTGGAGAATATGTTCTTACAAGTTTAGGTAATGAAAGAAGATCTTTTTAAAACTTCAAAAATATCATGGGGTGATGACAATGTCTGGTAATTTAATACAAAGCACACTCACACTCCCATGCGGAGCCACGTCTGGGCACGCATGGAAAGTGATGCTACTAAGCTACTTTTGCGCGAGAGCTGCCGTGGTGATTGGTGCTCACTACTGCCAGTACTCAATGGTTGATAACAGCCGTTCTTTTTTATTCATCACACCCAAACCCACAGCCATCATGGCCACTCCCGGCCCACAGTGGCCCTCACTTTAGGGTGAATTTTCACCTTTGTCTACAGAGTGACTGATAGGTTTGAAGCAATCGCTGTGCTCCTGGGGCTCCTTTCTGTAAGGATTGTAGCCGGGGAGACCCTATGGGCTAGTTCTACTTTGTCCTCTGGGGCTGCTGTGACTCAGAGGTGACGCAGTGGCATGAGACATCTCCCTAGCTCGGCGTTAGACATGTAGAAGGCATACTTATTCTCTGCATTCAGAGCTTCACACTTACCAGCAGAAGACATATTTTTCTCAAGAGGTAGTTGTCAGCCCATTCGTGGTCATGACATCCACTTGAAGAAACAATGGTAGACACTCTGCTTAGTTCTTATGCCCTCTAAGGAATGGTGTGGCGTGACTTGCAAAGACTAAAATGCAATGTTAATTTCAGAATGCATGGTGGATCTTTAAATGTCAATGATTTCTGCTGATTCCTACTGCTTGAGACAAGGCCAGGTGCTTAATAAGACACAAATGATTTTTTTTAGTGAATCTGTGTACTTTTTAAAAAGATCATTTTATTGGGGGCTCTTACAGCTCTTAAAACAATCCATACATTCATTATATCAAGCATATTTGTACCTATGTTGCCATCCTATTTTCTAAATATATTCTATTTGAGCTCCTGGCTCTTTCTATGTATTTTTATCTAAATATGTGGTCATAGGTTCTTTTGAATAGTAAAATATGTTTCGATTTCCTTTCCAAGCCTAATGTTGATGTGCAACAGTCTATCCGCTTCTTGGAGACGGAGTTCAGGCACGGAATCTCAGACAATTACACTCTGGCCCTTGTGACGTACGCACTGTCAGCTGTGAGGAGTCCTTTAGCCCCGGAAGCTTTGGATATCCTAACTCAGAGAGCAGAGCAAGAAGGTAATGTGTGGAGCCACTAGGACCTGTCTGGGGGTCAGACTATTTCATGTCTTATAAATTGTAGAAATTACATGAGAACATTACGTGAGCACGGAATGCATCTTCTGAATGAGTTGAAAAAGGAAACATGAACTATGTTCTAGAGTCTAGATCAGCGGTTCTCAACCTGGGGGTTGAACGGCCCTTTCACAGAGGTCACCCAATTCATAACAGTAGCAAAATTACAGTTTTAAGTAGCAATGAAAATAGTTTTTTGGTTGGGGGGAGTCACCACAACATGAGGAACTGTACAAAAGGGTCATGGCATTAGGAAGGTTGTGAACCACTGCAGCTGAACCAGTTTAATCACCTCAAAAAGAAACCTGTCCTTTCTTCCTGCCTCCATCTCATCCCCTCCCAGTGCATCCTCAGCCATCACGAATCTCCATCTGTCCCTGGAGACTTCCTTGTAGCCTTTTGTAACTGGCTGCTTCTGATCAGCATGTTTCCAAGGTTTATCCACATTGTCAGCAATTCTTTCCTTTTCATAAACTTTCTTTTATTATAATAAACAGGACATTAGTCATTTTAGCCATTTTTAAGAGCACAATTCAGTGGCATTATGACATGAAGTAATGCAATTTATTGTTTTTATAGTGGAATATTGCATGATTCTACCACTTGAAAATTTTTAAAAATCCATTTACCACTTGATGACCATTTGGGAGTTTCTGTTTCCTCACTATTTTGAATCACGCTATTATGAACATTCATGTACAAGTATTGGTTGGATTCTTTTTTTTCCCCCTTGGATAGCTATCTAGCAGTGGGATCGCTGGGTCAGATGGTAATTTCATGTTGGATAATCTGGGATTCATGCTATACATATGATTTCTGAACCATGTGAGAGTCCATTGTAGATGACGCTCCTGAATAAGCTCAGAGATCCGATCCAGTAATGTCCTTTTTCATAACCCTACGACAATGATCAGACTCAGGACATTGAACAGCACCATGTTCACTAATGTGTGGCCTGGTTCCAAGTTCGCCAAGTATGTCTTTCATAGCCATTGGTTTTTGACCCATAGTCCCCTCCAGCTGGGGGCATGCATTGCCTGCATTCAGTTGTCCAGGCCACCAGTCTCCGTCCGTCTGGGCTCCTTCCTTCTCTTCTGGTTGCTTGGTAAAATGTCCTTCCATTTAGGCCAGAGATTCTCAACCTCTGGGTCCAGACCCCTTTGGGGGATGAACGACCCTTTCACAGGGGTTGCCTAATTCATAATAGTAGCAAAATTAGTTTTGAAGTAGCAATGAAATAGTTTTTTGGTTGGGGCATGGTCACCACAACATGAGGAACTGTACTAAAGGGTCGCCACATTAGGAAGGTTGAAAACCTCTGCTCTAGATGGATCTGGAGTGGCTATGCTGCTTCTAGTCTCCCTAAAAGTTTTCCAGGGCTTCTTCCTTTAGCTCTGGCCTGACTGCCTTCAGTCACTCCCCGAATTCCTTCACACCATTTTTGATGTGGGGGCCTTGAATGGTCTCTAAAACCGTGAGCTCTGGAGAGACTTAGTTTCCAATTCTGGTTCTGCAACTCACCTTAGGAGCTTCCGTTTCCCAGCAGGATCGTGTGAGTACCACTTATTTTAGGGTGGCGTGGTGGGTTATGCATTGGGGCTAGCTAACTACAAGGTCAGCAGTTAGAATCCACCAGCAGTATGTGTTTGCATGAGAGAGATAAGTTGGGAGGGGCAAGATCAGATCTGTAGGGTGGAAAGGGTAAAGGTTCCCAACAAATATTCTCCAAGGACAGACTCACTACCCTTGTAGAACGACAGGCGCCTTGCTGTGCAGGGAAGAAAGCCTCTGTGGCCCAGATTTCTAGGCCCTTTTCTCACCAATGCCATCTTCAGTTTTCTTAAAACTTCTTCATAATAAGCCACCACGATGGTCCCCTGTTTTCTGAGGAAATGTCTCAAGATTTCTGCTTGGGAACAAAGCAGTCGCTATAACCTTCTGAGCAGGCTTCTTTGTCCTGAATGTAACTGGCCCAGCAGATCCCTTGGAAGCTACCGTGTTGCTGGGATGTTTTGGAAGGCATTCTAACAAGACCAGGGCAAGTGTGCTATTTGTAGCCGCCTACTGAGTGACACCAAGGGTGATTTTTTGTAGCTGATTGAATGCTAACTCTCTAACAGGAGACATGCAGTTCTGGGCATCATCAGTGTCCAAACTCTCTGAATCTTGGCAGCCAAGGTCTCTGGATATCGAAGTTGCTGCCTATGCCTTACATTCACACTGCTTGCAGTTTCGGGTTCCTCAGGGAATCGCAATCATGAAGTGGCTAAGCAAGCAAAGAAATAGCTGGGGAGGTTTTGCATCTACACAGGTGAGAAATCTTAGTTTAAAGAAATGTGTGTGTGTGTATATATATAAATAAATATATATATATATATTTACTTGACCATTTAAGCATTTAATAATTCAACCCAAAGATTTACATTACTAATACAAATTTTTTATTAATGAGTGATATAAACTCACATCTGATATTTATTAGGAATAAATTAATTTCTTAACAATATTAGCTTTCTTCATCTGTCCTGGTAACTGACATGAATGTAGATGTACAGCTCAATTCAGCAAGTCTTTGCTGAGCTCTCCTGTGAACCAGGCCCAGGAGATTCAAAGATGAGCATGGAAGAGTGTCTTAGTTCTTAGTGTTGCTGTAACAAAAATACCACAGTGAATAACTTTGAAGAACAGATATCTATTTTCTCAGTGTCCAGGAAGAAGCTTGACATGTGAATTCAGGATGTGATTTTGTCAGTCCCTCCAGGAAGTCTCCGGCATTTCTTTCCCTTCCTGATGCTTGTCTTTGCCCCGATTCATGCTCCTGTGTATTTCCAGGCCTGTTGGGTTGTTTTATTGCTCAGAAATGATTAGGTTGAGGACCCACTCTACTCTGATATGACCTCATTAAATAAGAAAAATATCTCACAAAATCAGAAAACATTCTATTTTAATAGAGGCACATTTATAAGTACAGGGATTATACTTTCAATGTATATTATTTGGGGGAGGGACACAATTCAATCCATATTAGAGAGTTCCATCCTCAAGGAGGATGGATGATTGTGTAGTGGGTATCATAAACAGTACAAAATTTAGTCATTAGAAACATTGATACATGGGTCGTTCTCAATGTATGATGCATTTGAGTTAGGATGAACTGCTTAAAGAAATGGCATGGGGCAGGGGTGGGATAGGGGCCATGTTTCATCTTCTCTTCCTGCCCAAGGTGGAAGGAAGACTCCTTTGAGGGAGAGGACAGACATACCTCCACCCCAACGGGCTGACTTGCTTTGCACTGTTCTGACACCACCCATCCTTTCCACAACACTCAGTTTCTCTGATGGGCTTGATACTCTTTCACAATGGCCCCACAGCACTCACAGACTGCTCACAACTGTGAGCCTGTAGTAAGTGGCTCCTAAGACATTAAGGTTGTGGTTCTTTTGTCTGCAATGTTTCTTTTCAGCCATGCTATGGGGCATGTCTCTGGCCTTTGGCCTCTCAACTTTGCAGGTCCTTTGCCTCTCGGCTCCTCAGTCTGACCGTATTTGTAAGTCTGTCTGTAATATACCCAACCCCCAAAGACAAATGGAGCTCATATTTGTAGAGATACTACTAATAAACGACAATAACCATGAACACTAGAGGAAAGAAATGTATTTGGCTTATGACAGAACCAACTTACAATGGCGTTGTCAAAATAGAACTGTGTCATAAGTTGGGGGTGGCCTATGTACTTAGATGCACCAACATTGTACTTCCTCAACAGGACACCATTGTGGCCTTGAAAGCCCTTGCTGAAGTTGCCGCCTTAACAAGCACAGAATGGACAAACATCCAAGTGACAGCGATGGGGCCTAGTTCACCAAACCCTGTAAGGTTTCTGATTGACACACAGAAACGTTTTCTGCTTCAGTCAGCAGAGGTAGGCAACGCGGGGTGTGAACAAGGGGTGGGGATTTAAAATTTGGTGTGGATGATTCTTTGAGGTGGAATATGACTTTATTACCATTATGTGTATTTCTGCAAAGATTTCTTGTAGAAAGACAGGGAGGAAGAGGTGACCTCCTCTGGTTGAATTTGCTGAGTTGGGAAAGGCTGAAGGAGATAGGAACTTGGGAAAGATTTGTGGAACAGATGAACATTGTCTGATTGGGAAAGGGATTTCCATACACTGAATTCCTATTCACTGTAGGTACTATGCTAGACTTGTTTGAATTTTTTTCCCCCATTTAATTCTCAAACAACACTAGGAAATAGATCTCTTTTCCTCATTGGATGCACGATGAAATGAAAACTCAGAAAAGCTAAGCAGCTTCCTCGAGATTAGGTACCAGCAGGAGCAGAGCTAGGATTTGAACGCCAGGTGCAAAGGTCATGATTATTTCAGTTGTATTATGTGTTCGGGTAGGAGAATTGAATAGAATCAGTAGTAAAATTCTTATTTCCCAATGGAATAAAGAGCTATCCCAGTCCCTAACTTTATTGCCTTGGCTAGCCATGTGGGAAGCTAAGGGTAGCGGACAAAGATGATGATTTCCAGGCTAGGAAGTGAGGACCCAGAAGGAAGAAGGCGGAGGTTGTCAGGAATGCCCTGTCACTGCTCCCAGGAAGGCCAGAGGATTAAGAGGCTGGCTAAGGAAGCTCAGGGGAGAGCTGATGCTCATGTTTCTCAGCCCGGAGTAGAAGGCTGAGCTGTCAGGGCTCTTCCAGTGCCCTCCTGAAGGACCGAGATCCGCGTGTCCAGAGACTCGACACTCTTCTTTTTCACCTCATTGACTGGATTGGCCCTAGCTTTTGATCTGGAAGGCTATGTAAAGCTCATAATCTATTCCACAGAGTGCTTATATTTTCATGAGCGATAACACTAATTTTTTGTGCTACTTGAAACTACACAGATATAGAAAACTAGCCTCCCTCACTATTTCCTCCCTACTTTTATTCAGCTTCCTGTGGTGCAGCCAATTGCAATTAATATTTCTGCAGAAGGTTTTGGATTTGCTATTTGTCAGGTATGTAATAATACTTATTTTCACTTAGTAAAATGCAACTTTTCAGAACAATTCTCAGGTTTGAGACATTGCTAATCTTTAACTTAGCTAACTTGTATAAAATTCCTAGTGATTTATATCAGTGAGTTAGGCAGAATAAGTCATCCTCTTTAATAAAAAACATACTACAGATACTTCTAGCTAATGAGTAGACAGTAATGGAAAGGATTAATAATCTATTTGAAAACATCTCTTGGAGAGTATTTGCTTTTTTTGAAGCAAAGTTTAAAATTCTCTAATGTGATTCATGTAAATTGTTAGGGAATCCTCCACCTTTAAGAGTTTTATACAGTACAACTCAGAAATACAGAATGATGGCAGTTTATTACAAAACATTTACTGCTAACTTACTGTTATTTATTACAGCTCAACGTTATTTATAATGTGAAAAATTCAGAATCTTCTAGAAGACGAAGAGCTCTCCAGAATCAGGAAGCCTTTGATTTGGATGTTGCTGTGCACAATGATGAAGACGACACGAACCACTTGAATTTGAGTGTTTGCACAAGGTAGGCATTTGTATGGGTCCCTCCTTCTCCTGCTTCTCCTCTTACTCTTTTTTTTTTAGAAAAAAAGATTTAATTTCAGACACTAATGAATTACAATAATTATTACAGTGATTAATTATAATAATCAGGTACAATAAACAAAGGATTTAATTACAGGTAGTTATTTAACCATGGAACTACATATAGTGGTTTAACCATATCAGTAGAAGGGATTACAATTAACAAAGAGTTGAGTTACCCATTATATTATACTTTAGATTACAAACTTGAAACACTGCTACTTATGTTTAAACCTTTCTTAAACTTGTCTAAAAATTAAGTACAACTTTCCCAAATATATATCTATAAACACATTTGAGTAAAAAACACATACTAACAAGTTTCAGGTCTAGTTTAAGACAACTTTAAATTAACCAGCTATACTTAATATTCAAGAAATTGTTACTTCTTGTGATTAGCTTGTCTTTCATTGAAACAATGATTCCAGATTCACATTTAGCCTGTGACGTATTTATTCCCAAACTTGTATGAAATGCAAATAATATTTTAAGTGAATCTCTCAGTGGCATTTTATAAAAACGATTACCTGATTTTCAGGACTCTGTGCTCTCATCAGTAGGGCCCAAGACATTGCTTTCTCAGAGGGGTTTTCTGTGTGGCGTGATGGTATAACAAATTATTTTTCTGGCTGGTACAAAGACCAGGTCACCAAGGCACTTTTGAGGAAGTTTGGAAAGTCACCGACTATAAACAGATTGACTGTTTTTCTCCTCGGTCAATGTCACTCTGCTGCAAACACCTGTGGTTTCTATCCAGATGTTTTCAAAAGCATAAGCGCATCACCCAGCAGACGACTCCAGCTGCTTCATGTTGCTGAACCGGCTAACGTCAGCACTCGCAGTGTCTGGCTTTTCAACCAGTCATGTTTGGCAGGCAGCACATTGCTGCTCTAGAGAGCAAGGTTTTCTAACAGCCCCTCTTGCTTTTGCCATCTGAAATGACAGCAGAAGCGAGCGCAACAGCTTTCCATAACCCTGTTGAGCTTTTCCTCCTCCAAACAAAAACACGCCTGCCACCTATTCATTTTAGAAAAATATATTTATTTTCAAGGAGACAGAGTGTTGCTGGTGCTCAGATCCTTTGACTGGGTTCAGCAGGATGCGAGAACTGTGCAGGCTTGTCATCATCTCACGGTGGCCAGAGAAAGCACAGACAGCGCTCCTCGTTTACAGGAGAACAAAGGGATGGCCTCCCCACCGCTCCTCTCCTTTGAAGACCAGCTGAAGGCGCACTGTCCAAGGACTTGGCTGGCGTCGTCCCCTGAGTGCTCAAGAGCTGCCCCTTGTCAGTTCCCGACTTTCAGCTGCAGAGTTTAGTGCCATCCATGTGGGGGGAAGGTGAAAGTTGAAATTCAGTTTGGAATCGCCACTGGAAATCCACATTGTCTGTTGAAAGGGCATGCAGGTTATCCCGTCGTGGGCATAACCTATCGACCTATGCAGGTAATTTTCATATTACCTGTGAAATGATAGGTCATCGTGTCATCATGACTCATATGGCTGGAAGCTCTGAGCACATCGCATATTTAGTTATTGGGTAACCTGGTTTGAAATGTTCCCTGATTAAAATTTTTGGTATGATTTTGACTAGAATTCAAAGAATAAACTTAGCTGTTTGGATTTCTGTATGCATATCATCCACCACCGTCAATTTTAGGTTTTCCCGAAAGTGTCCTTACAGCCTTTCCTCTCCGGTTCAGGTTTTTAGGACCAGGTAGGAGTGGCATGGCCCTGATGGAAGTTCAGCTGCTCAGTGGTTTCGCTATGCCCTCGGATGGAATTCTCCTGAGTGAGACCATTAAGAAAGTGGAGCACGATCAGGGAAAACTCAACCTGTACTTAGATTCTGTAAGTAGAATTCCCCGTGGGTGACTACTGACAAAGCCGCCATTCACCGAGCTCGGGAACCTCGTTTGAGTTTGTTTGGTTTTAGTCATTTTCACATCTCTGTTTGTCTGTGTCCAGGAATGGTGTTAGCATGACAGCCGTTTGTTTGTGTCCAGTGAAAAAAATAAATAGCAATAAAATTAGTTTAAGGAGAATCATGTTTGATGATGATCCCATCGAGGGTCCAGCTAATTAAATTAGTATTTCCTGCAAGCTGTAAAAAATAAAGAAATTGCCATACTGTCATTTCAAAGCTTTAGTAGTCCACACTTTCTTCTGAGGACCCCTTCTTCAGCCAAGTGCTAGAAGTCTTTGTTTACGTAAAAGTCCGTGTTTGCGAGTGTTTCATGAAGCTCGCCACATAATCCAAAGGGCGCATAGTCCTGCTGGAAAAGTTAGGTGTTTCCATTAAAGAATATTCTGAGGTTTCATCTCGACACAGTATAAGTAACCGTCCTACGCTCTTTTCATTGCTATTGGAAAACTACCGTTCCCAGAATAAGGGACATAAAGGGTGCGGACTTTTTGTTCCTAAAGCCGTGTCAACAAAGAATCCCAGATTTCATTGTATTTGTTTTCAAAGAACTGGTGACTTATACTTTTATTCTCTTCTACGATGTGTGAGACACTCGTAGGTTGAATTGAAATGGAATTCTGAACATTCTGAGCATTTCGTGTTCAGTGGGGTGAGGGTCTGGGCTACATATGCTTCGTCTTTCAGCTTCGCTCAGGATGAATCACAAAGAGCCTGCTGGGTGTCTGCTTTTTGAATTCTAGTTTTGGAATTTTCTAAGGACTTCAGAAAGACTTTAGACTCCGGTTTAAATCCTGTGAAAACTTATTCAGTCTTTTTTGTCTTTTACTGTTCAGAAGTTTTTATCTATTGAATACTGCTTGGAATCCATGAGCCCAATTTGGAACTGACTTGGAAAAAACAAAGGTTTTTTTCGTGTAGTGTAGTGAAGCAGGTGTTCTTGTTAGTGGTCATCTTGCGTGTCCAGGACTTTTTGACGGAAGTACTTTGACCATTTACTGTTCTCGGTAATGGAATATATGAAAGAATCGACTAGTTTCAGATTCCTTAACTAGTGTCCTTTGCCAGATTTGCATACTTTACCCTTCTTAGCGGCTGCAGGCTACACCCTGGGCTCAGGAGTGCTTCTTGAGTCAAGTGGCTCTAATGAGCTCTTCAGAGGAGAGGCTGCAGTGCGTCACAAACAGTTGGCACGCAACCGGGGATGGGGATCCGCATAGTCAGTCACAAGTGCTGTGCTCTTGGAACTGCTTATGTCACCACCTAGTTCTTAGCTTCCCTTTCAGGACAATGGAAGTGAGAATAGCTCTCCTATAAGAGAGAATAGCTCTGGCTAATGCGGTCCATGAGATGCTTCGTAAAAAGTGCTTTGAGTGTATTACCTGGCATGTAGAAGTCCTCCCTGGGTGATGGCTTCTGTCTGGCTCCTAAAATGATTAAAAACATGCCAAAGAGACCCTTTTGTTTGATCATGAATGCATTATCTGCCACCCCCTCAAGAGTCTTTTGTATTTTAAGGTAAATGAAACCCAGTTTTGTGTTGATATTCCTGCTGTGAGAAACTACAAGGTTTCGAATACCCAAGATGCATCGGTCTCCATCGTGGATTACTATGAACCAAGTAAGTGTGTCCCGCAGTCCCAAATACCTTCATTTAGAAGTTAAATCAGGCATTCCTTTAATTGATAATATCCAAGTGGCCACTTCCCCTATTGGATGGCTTACAGGAGTGGAGAGGATTGGGAGACAGAAAGCAGGAGGTGTGCTTTCCACTTAAATGAAGAGAAGTGACCATTTACAGAAGTCCCACGATCCATCTATCATTGAGCCTGTGAATACCGTCAAGTGATGTATCATACTTAGAATGTCTTAAATTTTCAGTTCACAACTACCAAGTTTATCCAGAAAAACAGGGAGAGTCCAGTTATGTTTTGTTTCCAGAGTTTGCTTATATTCCAAGCACTTGTTCCCTCTGGGTCCGTTGTAAAACTGAGGGTCTTCGGCGGAAAGCAGCAGCAGCACCCTCAGAGCGACAGCCTCAGCTCTGTGGGGTTAGCAGTTTGTTTATTGAGGGTTTCTGTTGTTTTGTTAGAATATGCACATTGTCACAGGGTTTTGTTTGGTGTGTGTGTCAAGAGAAAAGGAGTCTGTTTGAAAAAGAAACTGCGCTGTTTGAATTTTACTATTAGTTTCTTACTTTACAAAGTGACGGAAATTGAGATGTGGATTTACCAATCTAGACTAGCCCCACGCAGGCTAATAAATCTGTGTTCAGTCACAGAGTGACGTTTTGTGAACACATGAACATTGTTATAAACATATTTAGCATTTGATAGAATACTTATTTAGACAATTTATCATGCTCTCACTTTAAGCCATTGAACCATTTCCTCTCATCTTTTTCTTCCTGTTGAATTGTTTTGTTTGGAGAAGAGCCTATGCTGAGGTTGTTATGGGGCATTTTGGGAAAATTATGTAGCCCCCGCTTTTTTTTCTAGGGGAGAGGTTTGATACGCTGTGGAGACCCAGCAATAGGACCTGGTTATCCAACTTTGTTAACATACAGTATATACTTGTGTATAAGCTGAGTTTTTCAGTACATTTTTAATGCAGTTTTTGTGGTAAAATTAGGTGCCTCGGCTGATATTCAGGCCGGTTTATACTCGGGTATATAAGGTGATTGCAAAATCTCCCCCCCCCCCCCCCGGTTGATATTTCTCAAGTGCACAGAGCAGGCTTTAAATATTTAAGGGGAAACACATACACATGTATAATTCTTATCACAATGCATACATCCATCCATTGTGTCAAGCACATATGTACATTTGTTGCCATCATCATTCTCAAAACATTTGCCTTCTACTTGAGCCCTTAATATCGGCTGCTCATTTTCCCCCTCCCTCCCCCCGCCCCCTCCCTCATGAACACTTCATAAATTATTATTTTGTCATATGTTACACTGTCTGAAGTTTCCCCCGCCCTCTTCTCTGCTGTCCATCCCCCAGGGAGGAGGCTATACGTAGATTCTTGTAGTCGGTTCCCCCTTTCTACTCCACATTCTCTCCACCCTCCAGGCATCGCCACTCTCACCATTGGTCCTAAAGGGACCATCTGTCCTGGATTCCTTGTGTTTCCAGTTGCTATCTGTACCTATGTACATCCTTTGGTCTAGCCAGAATTGCAAGGTAGAATTGGGATCATGATAGTGGGAGGGGAGGAATCATTTAAGAACTAGAGGAAAGTTATATGTTTCATTGTTGCTACCCTGCACCCTGACTGGCTCATCTCCTCCCCACAACCCTTCAGTAAGGGGGTGTCCAGTTGCTTACCAATGGGCTTTGAGTCTCTACTCTGCAATCACCCACATTTACAATGATATGATTTTTTGTTCTTTGATGCTTGATACCTGATCCCTTTGGCAGCTTGTGGTCACACAGGCTGGTGTGTTTCTTCCATGTGGGCTTTGTTGCTTCTGAGCTAGATGGCCACGTGTTTATCTTCGAGCCTTAAGACCCTAGATGCTATATCTTTTGATAGCCAGGCGCCATCAGCTTTCTTCACCACATTTGCTTATGCACACGTTTGTCTTCATTGATCGTATCAGGGAGGTGGGCACCCACTGATAAGGCTTTTAGCTCTTTGATGTCTGGTAACTGGTCCCTTCTACACCTCATAGTCAGACAGGCTGGTGTGCTTCTTCCATGTGGGCTTTGGTGCTTCTCAGCTAGATGGCCACTTGTTTATCTTCAAGCCTTTAAGACCCCAGATGCTATATCTTTTGATAGCTGGACACCATCAGCTTTCTTCACCACATTTGCTTATGCACACATTTTTCTTCAGCAATCATGTCAGGAAGGTATGTATCCTGGAATACCAATTTAATAGAACAACGTATTCTTGCATTGAGTAAGACTTGAGTGGAGGCCCAAGGTCCATCTGCTGACTTAATACTAAACCTATGAATATATGCACATAGATCCATTTCCCCACACTCTTACATAAATGTATTTACATATAGACCTCTATAAATACCCTTTGCCGCCTAGTTATATCCTCTATTTCCTTTTACTTTCCTCTTGTCCCACTACCATGCTCAGCCTTCATTTGGGTTTCAGTAATTTCTCTTGGTTACATTGCCCTTGCTGAATCCCTACCAGGCCTCTCACACCCTCCTTGCCACTGATTTTGAATCACTTGTTGCTCCCTTGTCCCAGGGTTGGTCAGCACCACTTCCTTACCCCCGCCTCCCCCTCTCCCGTGTCCCCCCGGAACCATTGGTCCCATTGTTTTCTCCTCCAGACTATTCGTCCAGTCTCTCTTATCTAGATAGATCTGTAGAGATAATAATATCCACCAAAAATCAAGCTATAGCAAGATAGGCAATGAATGAGAACACAGCAATGACAACAAAAAAGGAAACCAATGACCCATAGATGAATAAATTAATTAAAAGAAAAAAATTTTAAAAAGAAAGAAAAACATGTAAATAGATCAAGTTCTGATTTTTTATCTCTAGGCATGTTCTTCAGTCAGGTCCAATGGGGTACCATGCTCTATCCCCAGAGTCTGTCCTTTTTACTCCCTCAGGGGCTCCCTGCTCCCACGGTTGCTCTGCCGCATACGCTTTTAGTGGTTTGCCTTGGTGTCACAGGGTCAGTCTGGGCCAGTCCTGACACTGAGTCTCCAGTGTTGTCCCTCTTAGGGCCCTGGGCCAGCAAGGATGGCTTGTCTCATAATGGGATCTGCCATATTGTCCACTCTGCACATTGGCTGTTCAGAGCAGGGATATTGTCCTCCAAGCCTGGTGGGCTAGGATGTGCTCCACTCTCTCTACCTCCCCTTTCATTTGCTCCAATTTGCTCTAATCAGACATGTCCTTCTCCCCTAGGTGCAGCTTCAGTGCCGTCCTCTCAAGTAAATTCTTCTGGCAGTTGTCCATGTAGCTGGTATGGGGGCTGAGCCCTCAGGCCCCTTCACTGGTTCCCCACTACTTGGCAGCAGCTGCATTCATCTGGCACTGGCTTTAAATCTGGTCCATCTTTTCCTGTGGAGACACAAACAATACCCTCCCCTTGGGTCGGTCAGTGAATATGCAAGTGTTTTGCAGAAACCAATTTACTTTTGAATGGGCCACTGTAAAATGGAAATGTGGGAAGACTGAATAATGAAACCCTAACAATCCATTAAAAAACACCCTAAAATTAGAAAACACATGAAAAACAAACAAACAAAACCCTCTGAGATCTCATGGAGAAATTTGGAAACAGAATGTCCTTTTTAAAAAAATAATCACTTTTATTAGGGGCTCATACAACTCTTTTCACAATCAGTACATCCATCATTTGTGTCTAGCGCAGTCATATGTATGTTGCCATCATCATTCTCTAAACACCTGCTTTCTACTTGAACCTTTGGTGTTAACTCCTCATTTTCCCCCTCCATCCCTGCTCCCCCTCCCCCTTGATAATTTATAAATAATTATTATTTTATCATACCTTACGCCATCCAACATCTCCCTCACCCAGTTCTCCACTCTCCATCTTCCAGGGAGGAGGTTATATGTAGACCTTGTCATCTGTTCCCCCTTTCTCCCTTACCCTCCCTCCACCCTCCCGATATCACCACTCTCACCACTGATCCTGAGGGGTTCATCTGTCCTGGATTCCCTGTGTTTCCAGTTCCCATCTGTGCCAGTGTACATTCTCCAGTCCAGCCAGATATGTAAGGAAGAATTGGATCATGATAGTGGGGGTGGGGGGGTGGAGGGGAGGAAGCATTTAAGAACTAGAGGAAAATTGTATGTTTCATCATTGCTATGCTGCTCTCTGACTGGCTAATCACCTCCCCACAGCCCTTCTGCAAGGGGATGTCCAGTTTCCTCCAGATGGGCCCTGAGTCCCCACTCTGCACTCCCCCTCATTCACAATGCTATAAATTTTTTTGGTCTTTGATGCCTGATACCTGATCCCTTTGACGCCTTGTCATCTCACAGGCTGGTATGCATTTTCCATGTGGGCTTTCTTATTTCTCAGGTAGATGGCTCCTTGTTTATCTTCCAGCCGATGGGACCCCAGATTCTATGCATTTTGACAACTGGGTACCATCAGCTTTCTTCACATCATTTGCCTATACACCCACTTTGTCTTCAGAGTTCGTGTCAGGGTTGGCTGGTGTGCTTCTTCCATGTGGGCTTTGTTGTTTCTTAGCTAGATGGCCACCTGATTGTCTTCAAGCCTTTAAGACCCCAGATGCTATATCATTTGATAGTCGGACACCATCAGCTTTCTTCACAACTTTTCCTTATGCACCCACTTTGTCCTCAGCAATCGAGTCGGTACAGGCTGGTGTGCTTCTTCCATGTGGGTTATGCGGTCTCTCAGCTAGATGGCTGCTTATTTACCTTCAGGTCTTTAAGACTTCAGGTGCTATATCTTTTGGTAGCCGGGCACCATAAGCTTCTTCACCACATTTGCTTGTGCACCTATTGTCATCAGCAATCGTGCCAGGCAGGTGAGCATCTCAGCCTGTCGAATTGTTAGAACAAAGTGTTCTTGAGTTGAGGGAGTACTTGACCAGGGGCCTACTGTTCATCTGTTTCCTTAATGCTAAACCTATGATTATATGTACATAGATCTATTCCCCCTTCGTTGTATATAAATATATTTACATCTTTATATATCTGTATTTAAATCTATGACTACCCTTTGCCTCCTAGTTCTTTCCTCTGTTTTTTTTTTTTTTTGTACTTTCCTCTTGTCCCACTATCATGTTCTGCCTTCATTTGGGTTTTAGGAATTCCTCTTGGTTACATTCCCCTTGATCCAGCCCTTCCAGACCTTCCACACCCTCATTGACACTGATTTTTGATCCCTTGCTGTTCCCTTGTCCCTGGGCTTGTTAGCACCCTTTTCCCTTCCCCCACCTCCCCTACCCTTATTTCCCCCTGGAACTGTCATCCCGTTGTTCTCTCTTCTGGCTTGTTTATTCTGCCTATCCCTTCCCGGTAGACATGCTCTGTACTATCACGAGATTGAGTACCACGAAGCAACAACAGAAAGTAAAACAATAGCGACAACAACAACAACAACACACATACACATGCACACATAAACAGATGTTGTGAAAATTAAAAATCCTCTTAGTACAACAAGGAATACATTTGCTGTAATTTACTAGCTGCTTCATATGAATTTTTTATACAGAATTTTTATAATAGACAGTGCTCTCTCAATTTTACTCAGTTGACTAAGTAATATTTCAGTACTATTCCAATGCTGTTTGCTCAATGTTTCAACACATTCACAAAGGACATTGCCCAGGCAGACTTATCTTTCATGTGTATACTTATTTTTTTTAACAAAGCCAATTATAAAAATCTCTGTCATCAGTAGTGTGAATTACTAGGCATTTTATTTGGATGCTCAGGCAATGTTGTTCGAGAGAAGGCGGGACAATCCTCAGTCTGAAATCTTGCCTGTTGCAGTAGGAGACTGAAGTTGTGGAAGTGCACTGCATGTTCTCCCTTTGGATTCTGGCCGACTGCTGGCGGGAGATAGATTGGATTGGAAACATTGTTTCTCTCTTGGATTGGGTTAGCAGTTTGGACCCCTCTTGAACTGATGTAACATCTCAGTTGTTTCTTCTGAAGAACAATAAAATTATGTCAAGAGTGGAAAGCCCAGGAAAGTGTACTGAAGTGCTCTTAGGTTTTGGCAGAGTGAACATTTCTAAACAAGGGCGCTGTGTAAACTGATGTCTGTCCCTTTGAACAGGGAGACAAGCGGTGAGAAGTTACAACACCAAAACGAAGCTGTCCTCCTGCGACCTTTGTGGAGACGTCGACGGCTGCAGCCTCTGCAAGGATGGAGCTGCGGGCGCCCCCCGGCACTCGTGGGTCATTTTAGCCCTCTGTGTCACGCTTCCGTGCTCTTTGCAACCTTGGCTGTGATTCTTTCTTAAGGACTCGGCGTCACACTAACATTTCCAGAAATCACATGCCTTTGCTTTGTTTTTGTAATGAATATGGCTTCTATTTTGGAAAACACATTTCTCCGTTTTTTGTAGGGTTAGGGTGGGATGGATGATGTCCTGTGTAGATGTAGGCGCTAGTACATGTAGCTGCATACGTTTTTTCATCTGGCCTCTATCTGAAAGAAACGTCAAAATGATTGGTTTATATTTCTTTAACCCCCCTCCCGAAATGTTTCAGAATTTTTTTCTTTGTGTGTGTGTGTGGTTTGTTTTCTCCAGAATAAAAATGTTGAGTGAGATTATTCTTTTCATTTTCGAAAGGAGACGGGCCTGTGTTCTTAAGCATTAGGATGTGCCCGTGTTGGCGAATGCCGTGTTGAAGATGGAGGCCCTGGGAACTGCACTCAGCAACCAGCAGGGGGCGCTCGTTCCACTCCCTTCCCATTCCCAAGGGAACCTTGCCCCTGACCCCATTCCCAGTGGCCTTAGCGTGCATGTTTCCATTGAACATTTCTTCTTTTTCTCTAGAAGATGGGTGGTGAGTGTTTGGATATGTCAAGTGGTCTTTTTGCCCACTCCAATTCTGATCACATACCTCAGAGAAGGAGGAGAGAGGAAGTGTACTTCCTTGTGCTGTGCACACTGCTCAGTGTCCTGCAAGCTGCCCTCAAAGGTCCTTGGGACGCTGCTCTCGCGTCTCTATTTCAGGGAGGAGGGCCTGGGAGGCCACAACATGTGACATGCAGATTTAAACTGGAAAATCTCACATCAGGAGGCACGCTTTGTGAGTGACGGGGCACTGTAAGCCAGGGATACAGAGAAATACCGTATTCAACTCAGCAGACTAATCTGAATATCGACGGAGAAAGAAGGTGGGGTGTGGTGGGGCTCAGAAAGTCTAGGTGTGACTTCTGATGTGAAGTACTTTATAGCCTTGGAGGAGGATCCTGTAGAATAGGGGAGAGGAACCTACACCTGCCAAGGTTTTGTTTTTTTTAAATATTGAGAACCTCATTGTCAGGCCATTCTGGTAAAACTATTAACTCAATCCTCTGTTGCTCTTTGATGAAATGTGTGATGTTAGTTGGCATTGATGATTTCGTGGGCCTTTGCTTTTAGAAGCCCATGGACTGGATGGTCCTCACCCCTGCTGTAGAAGCCTATCCAGGCTCACGTGGGGAGTGTTCAGTGACTAGCTGCCTGGTGACATCCCATGCTGACACTGACCTGTAAGAAGTTCCTGAATTTTGAGCACATGGATCGTTGGTCATTCTGAATTCTAAGGGATAATTTGTATTACTCTGAAAAATTTGAAGAAAAATCCGTTACTTCTCTTTCTCTCCTCTCCCCCACCCTTCTTTTCCTCCTGTCTTCCTATTTTTATATCCCCATGATAATATTGACATATTTGAATGTACTGAAAAAATTGATGGCCTAGTTTTGCACATTATCTCTATGGCATGTCCCTTAACGGTTGTGAAAAAAACAAACACCAATTTTCACTGTCAGAATCTACACTATAATTTCTTTTGAACTGTTGAAAGAATACATTCTTTGAAAATAAAGTATGCAAACACAACTTTTGAAGTTAATTTTGAAATAAAGCGTTCCTATTGATGAGTTTAAGACGTTGTCGTGGAGTGTATGTTCATGTACTGCAGTTGAAGAGTGAGCAACATTCTGTTTCTGCACCTCGCAACCCTAGATGAAGAAACTAGGTACGGAGAGAACAACCTGTGGAGAGCGCAGCTGAACTTCAAAGAACGAACTTCTCTGCATTTATGTCCAGGTTTCAGGACTGGGGCACTGTTCAGAAACAGCGTGACCTAAAAAAGACACTTGTGGGTTCAGACCTTCCTGTGACAGTATTTTTTGGCCTTTGAATCTTAAAACATCCCCAAACAAAGATCCCAAACCAAACCAGAACTAGACAACCCACTACAATTGAATGGATTCTCAATGATAGTAACTCTCTATAGGGTTTCCTAGGCTGTACATCTTTATGGTATAAGATTGCCTCAATTTTCTCCTCATGAGTAACTGGCAGATTTGAACTGTTGACCTTGAGGTTAGTAGCCCAACACTTATCCGACAGGGTCACCAGGGCTCTTTCTTTATACCATTTATACACTTTAAAGATGAAATCATCTTGGTGTGTGTGTGTGTGTGTGTGTGTGTGTTTGGTTTCTGATGTCTTTACTGCTATGTCTTTTCTCCCTCCAAGCTTTCGGGTAGGTCTGAAATGCTGGCTGTTCAGTTAGCAGCCAAGTGCTTTAACCAGTGCTCCATCAGGACTCCTCGGAGATGAGATAATATCATAATGGAGTTGGGAGGGTGCCCTGTGAATCTTCAACTGATCATTAATTTCTATGACTCTAAATATTTTGTACTGACCTTCCCCTGTCATGTATTGGGAAACACACGTATGGAAAGGACAACAGGAGACAGAGTAGCTTTTTAAAGACATTTCCTCATTTAAACACTAGAATTCTGTGTATGAAGCACTTCACATTTTCAGGTGGAAAGTCACGTCGTAACTGATCTCTCTTCTATGTGCATTCAGAAGGAGGCGGAGAAGGAAGGAGACGAAGGTAGCCCTGTGTCGGCTGCGGTGGACGTAGGGCGAAGCCTTGCCATCTTGCCCTCATAACTAACGCGCAGAGAACTTGTTATGCTATGAGAGGCAGAGGGGTTAGAGAAATTAAAATGAAAAGTGGGTTTGGATCAAAATAAGAGTAAAAAGTGTGCTTGGATTAATATTAAAATTTGGATTATAATGATTGCTTGTGACACAGGTACAACCTCATGTTACCTGTAAATTGAAATTCTTCCATTCGTGATGCTATCAGTTTCATTTATTGATGTGAACTAATTGAAAGCCCTTTCTCTCCCACAGATTGGCAACCTTCTTTATACACCAGCATATATTATTTCCATTTTTGACCAGTTAGTGCAGTGGTTCTCAACCATACTAATACTGCAACCCTTTAATACAGTTCCCCCAACCATAAAATTATTTTCACTGCTACTTCATAACTGTAATTTTGCTACTGTTATGAATCAGGTAACCCCGGTGAAAGGGTCGTACGACCCTCAAAGGGGTCATGACCCACAGGTTGAAAACCGCTTTGGTTCCAGACTGAATGATGGGAACAAGGAACAGTAGACAATATTGGGTCAGAGCAGTGCTTTCCTATTGGTTTCACCATCCTCACACCTTCAATCATAATTTTAAGAAACTAGACCTATGGAAATAGACCACGTCGATGAAATGCTTGCTTATGTTCTCACACGTTTTGTTTGACCAAATATTCTGAAACATATATATTTTAATTCATATATTGGTTCGACGATCATTTGAGCATTGCGCACACACGGATTCAGCTATGCATCTATTTCCAGCAGTCTGTTTCTTAGAGATGCAGTACCACAGCCTGAATGCGGGAGTCTCCAGAACTGTAGGCATTGTAACTCTCTCCACCCAATTCTTTTGAGTTTGGGCATAGTTATTTTTAAAAAGTTAACTCGTGTTTGCCCTAATTTCTGTTTATGCTAGATAAAGTTATAAGTAAGCTGGCCTTATTTGGACCTAATTCATGCTACATTTCAGGATGTTGCTTGGCATTTAAAAACCATATATTTGAGCTCTGATTTTTTCTTGGTCATTTATTTTTGAGTCACGAGGGAAAAGAAGAGGGACTCAAGAGAGGGACAAACCTCCTGACTTCTCCACTCACTGCCAGGTTTTATTTCCACACCAAAGGCGACAGCTGACAAAAGTTCACACACAGGGACAAGACGAGGGCGCGGTGACTTCCAGCACACGATGCTTTCATGACTTATAATTAAGAAACATTCTCACACTAATAAACATTCTTGTATGATTAACAAATATTCTCATAGTTGAGCACTTTTGGGGGTTCTTTTAAAGATCATTTTTATTGGGGGATCTTACAGCTCTTATAACATTCCATACATCAGTTGTATCGAGCATATTTGTGCATATGTTGCCATCATCTCTTCGTCGTCTTTACAAGGTACCATTTTGTTAACCTGTCATATAGTCTGGTGTTCTTTGTCACAGCCCTGCCTTCTCCAGTTTGCTTATTGAACTTTAATTCGTATGAATATGTTGTGAATACTCTGGCAAGATTCCTTAATATAAAGACATAGCTTGAGCCCGCCAAGTGACTGCCATCATTCAAGGCATCCTTGTACATTCCTGGGGCATCATGTCCTTGTACCATAGGAAGCCGAGACGCTGGCAGTAAGAGAATTCTTGAGTAAGCTCCAGGACCTCCAGTGTTCGTAACAGAGACCTCTGTTGAGAGGCTGAGGACTGAACTTATTTTCCATGGTTTCTAGCACGCATAGTTCACTTTAAGAATGTATACATTTTCTATCTGTGCAAGGCGCTATTTTTGCTCATATGAACAGCTGAAACCGTATCGGAAGTAATCTGAGGGGCAGTTACTTGGATCACTACTTTGAGGCCCTTCATGTTGCTTTCTCAAGAATAAAAGTGATAAATGAGCATTTTAAATGAAGTATATGTCTCTGCGTGTACACTTGTTTTTAAAATGTTTTCAACTAGTGAGTTGCATTTCCAGGTGCCTCATCAAAGGACCGCATCGTGCCACATTGCATCATGCTCTGGAATAGGTTATTTTCATTTTGATCATGTCATGCATAGGAAAATGGATACTTTCTAGATAATGTCTGAGTTTCTAACTCCAAAAGACACTTATACATTGATGTGTTTGTGTCTACGTAACAGGGGAATATTGTTAGCTGGGTTGCTATGTATTTACGAATCATTCTTCTATGTCATATTGTCATGAGGCCATGATCTGCTCCTCTGCCGCCAGGTGGCGTGGTGGTTACATGTTGGGCTGCTAACTGCAAGATCAGCAGTTCAGAAGCACCAGCTGCTCTGCAGGAGAGAGATGGATCACCTGTCTCAGAAGCTCCCAGGGGTGTTCATTCTCCTATAGGCCTCCCCTTGAGGGCAGTGTGTTTGGGTTGTCTGCCAGCGGGATCAAACTGGCAGTAGGTCTTTATAGAGCTTTAAGATTGATCTTTGACAATGTTATGAGGCTGTGACTCTATTTTGGCCCTTCAAGCTTTTATGCTTTGGAATTTAGTAGATGGTAGTTGATGTAGTAGAGTAAAAACTGTTTCATACAAATAAAATCTAACTTTTAAATCTCCTATTTTGGGAAGATATTTTTCTTATAAGAAGAACATTATTAAAGGAAGACATTATTTTTCCAGAAATTAATGCTCGATGTATGAATTAAGGTGATTTGAAAGCGTTTAAATATTGCTAATTTTACATTATCATGTATCCAAAAGGCAATCATGGTGTATCGATAAAAATGAAACTTTTCATCGATTTATTTCCCATGTTCTTTTTACTTTAGCATCAACCCTGCCTCTCACACACCTCCCTGATTGATTGACACCTTGTTCATTGCGAGAAATGGGGCGCCAGAGGGTAACTTAGGATCCATGTCAATGGAATACCATTTTGAAAAGGGTGAGGCGAAAGAAACTTGATGGTTAGTCCTCTTTTTCCCCTTTGTGCTTTGCTTTAGGCCCTGGGCTGGGTTAATGAGGAGATATGTAAGGGGCAAATCCAAAAACAAATGATAATTGATAGAAATCTTATATAAATAAAGAAGGCATAGTTTATTTACAGTCTAGTACTTCAGGTGCAGATATTCTTGATTCCTACCCTGAATTCTTCAATGCTTTTCATACAAACCACAACGTTCTCAATTGGGGTGGCTTTTCTCCCCTCCGCTCCCCCAACCATCAACAGTGAACATCTGGCAATGTCTGGAGGCATTTTTGGTTTTCACACTGGCTGGGAGGAGGGCAATGCCACATCAATCTCGTGGGCAGAATCCAGGGTTTCTGTTAAACATCTCCAAATACAACAGCCACCCCCGTGCCCCTCCTATTCCCTAATAGCTCAAAATTTCCTTAGTGCTCAGTTTGAGAAACTAGCTAATTAATGATAACCCAGCACTGTCTATTAATTTCATATGATTCATTTAATACTAGCTTTAAGGAGCTCTGTTCCAGTGGGTATTGAGGAGAAAGATGAAGCTTTTTATTCTCCCCCCAAAAGTTATAGTCGTGCAAGCCCACAGGAGTGGTTCTACCTTCTCCTATAGGTTTGCTATGAGTCTGAATGAACTCAGAGGGAGTGCGTTTATTTGTTTCGGTTTTGGTGGGCATTGGAGTACTAACCACAAAGTTGATCTTAACCCACCAGCTGCTCCGAGAGAGATGGTTGAGGTCATCTGCCTTCGTAAAGATTTTCAGCTTCAAATGGTGCATAAGCAAATGTGGTGAAGAAAACTAATGGTGCCTGCCTATCAAAAGATACAGTGTCTGGGATCTTAAAGGCTTGAAGGTAAACAAGTGGACATCTAGCTCAGAAGCAACAAAGCCCACATGGAAGAAGCACACCAGCCTGTGTGATCACGAGGTGTCGAAGGGATCAGGCATCAGGCATCAAAGAACAAAAACTCCTATCATTGTGAATGAAGGAGCGTCCGGGGAGGGGACCCAAAGCCCATCTGTAGGCAATAACATCCTCTTACGGAAGGGTTTCAGGAAGAGACGAGCCAGTCAGGGTGCAGTGTAGCAACAATGAAACATACAACTTTCCTCTAGCTCCTAAATGCTTCTTCCCACCACTATCATGACCCTAATTCTACCTTAAAAGTCCAGCTAGACCAGAGGATGTACACTGGTACAGATAGGAACTGGAAATACAGGGAATCCAGGGTGGACGATCCCTTCAGGGACCAGTGGTGAGAGTGGCAATGTGGGGGTGGGGGGTAAAGGGAGGGGGGTGGAAAGGGGGAACCAATTACAGGGATCTACATATAACTGCCACCCCAGGGGATGGACAACAGAAAAGTGGGTGAAGGGAGATGTTGGGCAGTGTAAGATAAGACAAAATATAAATTATTAAGGGTTCATGAGGGAGCGAGGGGGAATAAGAGGAGCTGATGCCAAGGGCTTAAGTAGAGAGCAAATGTTTTGAGAATGATGAAGGCAATTAATGTACAAATGTGCTTGACACAATTGAAGTATGTATGGATTGTGATAAGAGTTGTATGAGCCCCCAGTAAAATGATTTAAAAAGATTTACAGCTTCAGAAGCGCTATCTGGGGCCACTGTGAGTGATAACTGACTGGATGAGAGGGGAGTTGGTTTTATAAATCACTGGAATTATTTGATAGTTATTCAAAACAACAAATTTATATGTGAACTCTGGAAAACTACTTGGAGATAGGGAAAAGACGGAGCAATCGTTTACTTAAAATGTCTCCCATCGAAAAGTGTAAGAGATGACAAAATAATAATAATTTAAAAATTACCAAGGGTTCATGAGGGAGTGGGGAGTGGGGAAGGAGCGGGAAAATGAGGACCTGTTACCAAGGACTCAAGTAGAAAGTAAATGTTTTGAGAATGATGATGGCAACAAGTGTACACATGTGCTTGACACAATGGATGTATGTATGGATTGTAGATAAGAGTTGTATGAGCCCCTAATAAAATGATTTTTAAAAAAATTTAAATAAAATGTCTCCAGTAGTAGTTTCCAAACCTTGGCTGGTCATCAGGTCATCAGACTCACTTATATAATTGGGTTTTAAAAAACAAAACAGACTTCACACTAGACATCCTAAGACTAGGTTTAGGACTGGAATTAGGCTTTGAATGTGAATTCTTAAGTTTTCCAATGTAATGATGATGACCATTTCAATCTAGGAATACAGGGATATTGAATTTCCCAGACCGATTCTGAGGATAATGAGAGATTGGCTAGCAATCGTGTGCTCCAGGCTAGTGGTGATGCTGGGTCTCCAGTGCCAGGCATGCGTCATGCTCTTGAATGGTGCTGAGGGCGGTCACACGGGGCCTGCTTCGTCCTCTCTCACTTATATGCCCCCCACCCCCTTGTAGCATCTCAAAGCACTCATCTCCCCTCTCAGCTCCTCTCTTCTTTCCGTGGCCCGGCATTGACCCCCAGCGGCGCTACATTGCCAGCTTTTGTCCACAGCTAGGTGGCGCATTGGACTAAACTGTATCAAGTGGATGTAAGCGGAAATAGTCATGTTCTTCCAAGGAGAAATATTCATAAATGGGAGGAGGCAGCTGCCCCACTTTGTCCTTTCCTTTAGCTTGCTAGCTGGAACGAGGCCCCTCAGGCCATCAGAAGGAACCCTTGGCCGTGGGATTGTGAGTCTGAACCCTGGAAGGCCTGGACTGCCTGCCTTTGGATTATTTTATGAGAGTAAATCTCTATCCTGTTTGAACCAGTGTGTCAGACAGGTGCCAGGGGGCCTCCATGATCCGCACCTGCCGATGCTCAAGCCCTTGCATGTCCAGCCCGCCGACTGTGCTTTTCACGAATAGATCCTGGGAGCTTGGCAGGAGGCACATAAAACTGGCTCTCTCACTGCACTCTGTCTGACTTTGAAGAAGCAAGCTGTCACATGTTCCCTGAAATCCTCATTGTGATGCTGAATTCCACACTGAAGTAGGGCCTTTGTCTCTCCCTAGCTCTGTGCTCAGGTGCTGCTGGGTAAGTGTTGAACTACTAACTCTAAAAGTCGGTGGTTCAAAACCACCAGTTGCTCCTTGGGAGAAAGGCTGCTTCCGTTAAGACTTACAGCGTTGGAAACTGTGCATGGTCATTCTGAGGCAAAGTTGACTTGGTGGCCGCGGGCTTGGGCTTTCTTTTTCAGTTTTAACTCTGCCTTATTTGGGGAGAGAGAGTAGGGGCGCTTGTGTGTCACTTCCCAGAGAGGTTTTAGGTCATTTACTTTGTTGTTGCTGAGACTGTACAGCAAAACATATACCAGTGAGACAGCCCCGCGTGGCTGGCTCAGTGACACGGAGCTCAATCTTTGAGTTCCCATGCTCCCTTGCTGAGTTGTCCCCATTAAACTCACGGCCCTTATTAAAGTTACTTTTGCCAATTCGATGCTCAAGGCAGACATTCTTTTCCAGCGAAGCTACATTATTGTTCCGTTTTATAGACTAAAGGGGACACTCTTGGTCGGTGGTTTAAAGATCATGGGCGCTCTCAGCAGTTTCAGTGCATGCTTTTCCCGTTCATGCCTGGTAAATGCTCCTGACGACTTAGACCGAAGGCCAGACAGACAGCCACAACTCACTACCATCGAGTCACTGCCGACCGGTAGTGACCCCACAGAACAGGCTAGAACTGTCCACTCTGGGTTTCTGAGACGGTAACACTTGGTGGGAGCAGCAGCCCCATCTTTCATCTGCAGAGCAGCTGGTGGTTTCGAACTCCTGACCTTGCAGTCAGCAACCCAACAGGAACCATGGTGCTACCAGGGCTCCCTTCTGTCTTTCAAGTTGCCTTATTTCTGACATAATCAACCTATCCCTGAGTCTCTTTGCCCTAATTAAAATAAGAATAAACATCTATATAGGAAATTAAATGCTAGTTATCTTAGGAATTTCCTAGATAGGTTCATATATAGATACCATGATGGTCTAAGACTGTGGGCTTTGGTACCAGGCAGGCCTGGGTCTGAGCTGTGACTCGTCTTATTAGAGGGAATAGTCTTTCCCCTGTGAAGTGGGATTTGCCCTGCATTCTTAGGTGCCCCCTGGCCCCCACCTCACTCTATTTCAAAGGGTGAAGGGTGGGGTTCTGGATTGTTAGGAAGGGTGAACTGGCCAACGTTGACTCATCTCTCTGTTTCTCCAGTTTGGCTCTGCACTGATCGACTCCTCAGCATCCCTGTGCTGATTTAGGTCTTGCCTGGTTCCGGCACTTCCAGGGACTGGTGTAGAAGTCTGGTCAGGAGTGGGGGTCAGTGAGTAGATCCATTTGATCATATACCAGTGTGTATCCTTTGCCTGTATTAGGAATAGAGGAAATATTCTGGTAACTAATGTCTGTTGAATTTTGCTCACCAGATGGGGATGAGTTGGACATCTTAGTTTACTCTTACATATAGTATGGTGTGGGATACATTTTGCATTATCTGGCATATATTAAGTGCATACTAAATTACGATTGTAACTATGCGTCGGTGTATGTCAGTAAATGTGGTTTGGGTTTAGTTGTATATGTCTGCTGTGAAGAATTGAATGGTGTCCCCTCAAATGTGTGTCAACTTGGTGATTTTATAATTTGACTTATTGATGATGTAATAATAAATAACTCATGATGTGATCTTACGTGAAGTCAGGAAATTAGGGTGGGAGGCAACACCTTTACACAGGTCAGCCAGTGCCCACTTGAGATATAAGGGGGACTCCCATGGGGTGTGGTGCACACCACCTTTCATCTTGCAAGAGAGCAAAGGAGGGGGAAGTGAGCAGGGAAGGAGGGACATCAGCACTATCAAGAAAGAGGAGCTGGGAGCAGCCCTGTGACTTTGGGAACTGAGCTCTCTGCACTGAGAACCTCCTAGATCCAAGAGCGATTGAGGCTGAGACACGTGGAGATCGCGCAAGGATACTGGGCCCACAGATGTTGAGCAGAGACAAGAACCTCCCCCCAGATCTGAGAGAGTCTCTCAGAAAGTCTCTCCCTAGAGTCGGCACCCTGAATTTGGACACATAACCTCCCACTTCTGGGAGAGGATGCCTTTCTGTTTGAAAACCCATCCACCGTGACATTGCTATCCAAGACGCATCCTTTGGGAGGGAGGAAGGGCACAGAGCTATTCTCCAGCGAGGCAGGGCTACGGCTGGCCTACTCTGAGGCCTCACAGCTGACGCTATTACTCCTGCTTGCTTTGAAGCAGAGGGGATGCTAGGTGTGTAGGTGTGTGGATCCTCTTCTCTTCCTCGAGCCTGTCATTGTCTGAGCTATCATCTCTGCTAGCACGAGTTCCTAAGAAAGACTTTTCAAAAATGTATTCAAGGTTACCAATGAGAATCCCAAATTCATATACGGGGAGTTGTGCCTGGTGGCTGTTGCATAAGCTCCTGTCAACTGGAACAAAGGGGTGGAGTCTAGCCTGTCAATCAGGTCATAGCCAATGAGCCCTCTGTGTGGGTGTGGCTTTCTCCTGAGGATTCTGGGAACTCCCATCTTCCTCTCTGGAGGCAGGACACACGCACTCTCTGCTACACATATCTGTTGACAAACTGCATGGAGCGATGCTGATGACTGAGCCCTGGAGCTGGAGAAGCCACGTGGAGACCTGCACCCGGGCTGAGGGGCTCTCACCACTACTGGATCCACCATTCGCCTGTGATCTTCCTGCATTTGTCATCACTGCATGTGCCGTGTGAGTCTAAGAGGAATTGATGGACTAGGATTGGACCTATGGGCTAATATTGGACTTATGGACTTGATCTGGACTAGCCTGGGATGTTTTCTCAGTATGCAGTTGATCTTTGATGCAGGCCTCTCTCTCACACACATATGTCACTGGATTTGTTTCTCTAGTCAATCCAGATGAACACAGTGATGTGGTCTATCAGGTTGTATAGAAGCATGAGACCCTGCTGCCCAGACTATTGCAATGTTCCCCCAAGGGCATTCCCTGCAAGACTTTTGTAGAGAAACTCGTGGGCCTCTCCCCTTTGCCTGGTGCTCCCAACAACCCTGACGTTGTTCATTCTGATGTCGCCAACTTCTCCATTCCTCCCCCCCCCCCCCGCCCTCAACTCAGCAGTCTCTAGTCTCCTCATTTGCCTTAACTTTACTCATCATGTCACATGAGCCGTGAGTCAGAGCCTCCTCTTTCCTGCCTGTTCTGCTGCTAGGTCATGTCCCGAGGGGAAGGGAGTGATGAAAGGACTTTGGAAGCGTCTCCTCTCTGATTGGCAGTTGGCTTTTATTCCTTTCTATGTGATCCCAATTGTAAAAGAAATCTGACAAGTGCATGAGTTCAGGATGAGGGAGACATATTAAATGCCAGCTGACATGAAAAGGCTTGATGGTCAAACTATGAGTCTGTGACAAGAGAGTACACGCCTCCAGTTTTTGAGCAAGGAGGGTATTAGTTCTGGTATGCCTGCCTCTGAATGTCGCAGTGTAAGAAAGTAGAGTGACAGGAGTCCATATGGGCCAAGTGGCCACAATGGTGTCAAGATGAGGATCAAAGACTGTGGGATGGTCAACGCAGCAGTGCATCGTCTTCACCTAGCTGAAAACCTGCGGTGTGCAAGCATGTGCCGCAGAATTATCACAGTGGCTTCGCATCAGGAGAATGGAAGTGGGAGGGTGGTGACGACATTTGTCCTTTCAACCACTTTCACATGTGCCCCTGAGTGACATTAACCTGCATTCACCGCGTTGTGACACTTTTTAGAGTGCTAGCTTAGAAATGATAGGGATTTGGAGGCTTTCTAGTTTGGCGCCCCGGTTTTGCTAAGACACAAGGGAATTAAGAGCCTTGAACAAGTGCTACAACTTCTTAAGAGCAAAATTGGGATGGGGTGGGGGCTGAACTAGAAAGCCTCCTTACTGACTTGTAGATAGTCAATAAATGGTTTGGGGAGGAGCAAACCCATTGCTTCACCTTGAATTTGAATTCCAGTTCACACAGCTTGTCCTGTGGACTCAGTGCTGATGGCTCAATGTCCTTCCTGCTCCATGTCTTTACTCACGAGTGGGAGGCCTGGACTTGCCATCCATTCAAGGATAACGTGCTCCTTATGTTGTTATGGATGATTATGGAAGCGACGGCAAATAGAGCTCCTCTTCAGTGCCAGCTGACATCAGTTGGCACATGGTTGCTGGAAGGGATTTTGCAGAGAATTTTGAGGTCCCTTCTGGGCACAATGGGGACAAGATCTGGAAAATGCCATGGGTGTCTGCATGGGGGACCAGGATGGGAGGTAGCCTGGTAATGGGGTGGTACTGGAATTGGGAATTGGCATTTTTGATTAGGGTCTCCAGTATACAATTTATTATTTAATTATACTGCTTTCTAATTTAAACTAATTGTTTTGCTGGTTTGGTCTTTATTCGCGTGCCAGAGTGTAAGCCTCACATAGAACATTTAACCCTGCGCTTTAGGCATGCAGGTATATGCACATACGCATATGAGGGGGCTTCAAAAAGTTTGTGAAAAAATGGAATGAAAAGATAATGGAATTTCTCCATGAAAATGTGTGTATGTGTGCATGAATAGGTATACATACATGTCTATACATACATAAGCACACACACAAATATATATCTACACAAGTAGAGGCTTCAAAACCTCACAAATCCCATGATCTTTCTATCCTTTCCTCATGAACCTTGAAAGCCCACTCCTCCATGTCTTATTGAAGAAGTAAGCAATTAGTGGACTTTACCTCCACTCAATGGCTCAGTTAATTTTTGTTGTTTGTAAGCAGTTTTATTGGGACAAAATTCAACTATCATACAATTCACTAGTTCAATCATGTCAAGAAGAGCTGTACAATCATTAGCACAATCAATTTTAGAACATTTTCATCTCTTGTACTCCTAGTTATGAGCTCCCCATGTCCCTCCAGGTCCCTGCCATACCCCTAATGAAACATTCATCCAGTTACTGTCCCCATAGACTTGGCTATCCCAGATTGCATATACTGGAAAACATACGGAAAAAATTAGAGTCAAAAAGGCTAGAAACAGCAACTAAATAGAGGCAAAATGCCAGCTGAAAAGAAATCAGAAAATATAAAAAGCTAGAATAAGTTTACAAAGGGTCAAAAGAGAGCAAATGCGAAGGTGTTAGATTTTAACCTAACTGCATCTGCCATCATCCCCTTTGCAATGCAGGCTGCATGAGAGCAGGCGAGTCACATCCCTGGTCTATCTCAATGGCTTACTTTAAAAACATGAATGCAAAGCTATGCATTAAAGGCTCTGTCCACTCAAACAAGTGAAAATAAACAATTGCCTTTTTTCCCCCTTCAAAGTCTTTGACTTTTTAGTTTTAATATTTTCTCTGATTTTTCTTTTTCCTTTTTTAAGGGCTTGGTTGACAGGTATTGAAGACCAGGAAAAGTTGTTTAGGAATATAAGCAAATTTGGTAAAATTTAGTGTTCTGTATCAAGGTTTTAGTCCTAGTCAGTCTTTAGATAATGATTTAACTGTAATTCCTAGGGCTGTGCAACACCTATACAGCATCCAGTAACGAGAGAGAAATCCCGCACACGCACACACGCATGCACACACACGCACACACGCACACACACACACGCATGTGTGCAGGATATATGTAGGAAGCTGTGTAGGAATCCTACACACATACATATATATGCACATATGTGTGCATGCACGTGTGTGTGTGTAGGACTCTTCTTTCATGATTGGATGCTATGTGGGTGTCCACAGGTGTAGGCATTATCACCCCTGAGCAGGGTTATGTGTGTGTCATCATGCCCGTGCTGTCGCTCACAGCACCCACACACTGATTTTTTTATACAGTAAGTGCTCAGAAATGTTCAGTAATAGAATTTGAGGTGCCAACAAAGAAGATTTTCACCATATGAAAAATGGTATGGGGTTTCAGATAGAGGAAATAATGGGGGGGGGGAAGGGTTGTGAAAATAGTGTGTGGGTGGTGTCTGATGTCACAAGGGGAGGGACAAGAATCACCATCAGCATCGGCCGCAGGCCAATCCCTATACCTCCAACCTGCTGCACCGATCTGAGACTCCTCCCCCTCCCACGGCTCTCCACTGCTCTGCCAGGCTGGAAAATCCATCGTGATGGCCACACAACTCGCACACAGTAGTCAGGGCAATGGATTTATTAGGGAAGTTAATAGGTTATAACTCAAGATCAGAAATGTGCTGGATACAATTCTTATAGCCACTAGTGAGCCTCTTCTTGGCCATGCCCTCAATGCTCGCTTCTCTTTGCTTCTTGGCCTTTCAGTGACCTGCTCTGTTAGCCTCTGCCATACTTGGACAAGTGTTACAGCGCTTCTTTAGTACCGCTGACGGCCAGCCCAAGGGCAGGCCCCGCTGTAATGAGGGCCCGAGGGCAGTCAGCTTTAGCTCCACGTGCCCACAGATCTAGCTTGCCAGGAGGTATCTCCCTCCACAAGCACTCCTCTTGTCTGAAGGCCCTCAGCTCCACTTGTTCCATGGCCTGGGAACCTGTCTCTCTACTCGTGCTTCTGGAATGGCTTGGATCATTGAGGCCGGAAGTTATAGCCTTCAAGTTAAATGTCCCCTGATGGAGAGACAGTACATTGAATTCTCCCTAACTGAGAAACAAATGATACATTTCATGGATTTCTGCTGGAACAAAGTGCCGTGGTACCACCAAGACCGCACTCACAGTTGTGGAGCGTTGGGATCTCAATGGTCTCTTTCTCTCAGGAGGCTTCGTCAGATAAGAGTCAGCACATCCTGGTGAGGAGGCTCTGAGTCCTTTAATGACTTCATCTTTCACTCTCCTGCCTCCTCGTAGACACCTATCAAGACAGAGAGCAGGATTTTAAAAAAACTCATTTTATTGGGAGCTCATACAATTCTTATCACAATCCATCCATCCATTGTGTCAAGCACATCTGTACATTTGTTGCCATCATCATTCTCAAAACAGTTTCTTTCTACTTGAGCCCTTGGGATCAGCTCCTCATTGCTCCCCCCCCTCCCAGCCTCCCTCCCTCATGAACCCTTGATAATTTATAAATTATTATTTTGTCATATCTTACACTGCCCAACATCTCTATTCACCCACTTTTCTGTTGTCCATCCCCTGGGGAGGCAGTTATATGTAGATCCCTGTAATTGGTTCCCCCTTTCCACCTCCCTCCCTCAACCCCCCACCCCACCCCACCCCCATATCGCCACTCTCACCACTGTTCCTGATAGGTTCATCTGTCCTGGATTTCCTGTGTTTCCAGTTCCCATCTGTACCAGTGTACATCCTCTGGTCTAGCCGGAATTGTAAGGTAGAATTGGGATCATGATAGTGAGGGAGTGGGGAATGAAGCATTTAAGAACTAGAGGAAACTTATATGTTTCATCAGTGCTATACTGCACCCTGACTGGATCATCTCCTCCCTGTGACCCTTCTGTAAGTGGATGTTCAGTTGTCTACAGATGGGCTTTGGGTCTCCACTCCTCACTGCCCCTCATTCTCAATGATACGATTTTTTTTGTGCTTTTGATGCCTGATCCCTTCGACACCTCTTGATCACACAGGCTGGTGTGCTTCTGCCGTGTGGGCTTTGATGCTTCTCAGCTAGATGACCATTTGTTTATCTTCAAGCCTTTAAGTCCCCAGATGCTATATCTTTTGATAGCCAGGCACCATCAGCTTTCTTTACCACATTTGCTTATGCACCTGCTTTGTCTTCAGCGATTGTGTCGGGAAGGTGAGGATCATGGAATGCCAGGTAATAGAACAAAGTGTTCTTGCATTGAGGGAGTACTTGAGTGGAGGCCCAAAGTCCATCTGCAAACTTAATACTAAACCTTTAAATATATGCACGTAAATCTGTTTCCCTATCATCATGTATAAATATATTTACATATGTACATGCCTGTAATTAGAGCTCTATAAATGCCCTTTGCCTCCCAGCTCTTTCCTCTATTTCCTTTTACTTACCTCTTGTCCCACTATCATGCTTAGCCTTCATTTGGGTTTTAGTAATTCCTCTTGGTTACATTGCCCTTGATCAAGCCCTACCAGGCCTCTTACACCCTCCTTGCCACTTATTTTGGATCACTTGTTGTTCCTTTGTCCCTGGGTTTGTTGACACCACTCCCTTTCCCCCACCTCCCCCTCTCTCATGTCCTCCTGCAACCATTGGTCCCATTGCTTTCTCCTCCAGATTGTTTATCCAGCCTATCTTATCTAGATAGACCTGCAGAGATAATAATATGTACAAAAACAAGAGAGTAAAACAAAACAAAACAAAACAACAGAAAACCAATGGAAATAAAAAGAGAAAAGTCTGTAAATACTTCAAGGTCTGCTTGTTGACCTTTAGGAGAGTTTTCTGGTCGAGCCTGATGGAGCACCATGCCGTGGCCTCAAAGTCTATTTTTGGTACTCCCTCAGGACTTCCTTGCTCTGCTCCCTTTGCTGTTCTGTTGCACGCCCTTAGTATTTAGCCTTGGTGTGGTGGGGTCAGATCAGTGCAATTCCCACACTATGTCTCCAGTGTTGTCCCCTGTAGGGTTATAGGTCAGTGAGGGATGTTGTGTCTCGTAGTGGGGCAGGCCATATGGTTCTCTCTGTGCTTTAGCTGCTCTGAGCAGGGATATAGTCCTCAAGGCTTGGTGGGCCAGGATGTGCTCCAAGAGAGAGTAGGATTTGATCATTACAGATGCACAAGCCGTTGAAGAAATAGTACAGAGACCTCCTGAATCACCCCCCTCCCCCCAGTAGTTATCTCTAGAACTACAGTGCAGTAGTGGAGCCAGGCAGGTTGCAGTGAACTGGACTGTAGGCTTCACTTGGCTTTGGTTGTCCTTTGGGGTGGTATCTTTTTCAAACATACGCTTATAAAACGGAGGCTATGCGGGACTAACAGACCATGTGGCAAAGGGAGACAGATCACAATGAAGCAAATTCTTAGTTATTCTCAGGAGAAGGCAAGGGGGCTGGGAACAACGGCCCCATGCTGCTACTTCCTAAGGTTTGTCTCTGATGGGAAGCCACCAGGTCTGAAGTGAAAAGCTTAAGAAGTTACCGACAAGTGTCATTATTGAAGTGTTTGGTTTTAATACGGGCTTCCTTATTCTGAGGCTGAGCGGAGGACATGATGTTTGGTGCTGGACAGCTTTTCAATCGCAGCATGAATGCCCTTCTCCCCAGACCCTCTCTCACTAGAAGTTTCCCAGAGAGACTACATTTTGGGTACTGTGGCTGCAGCTAATGTACAGTATGCAGTAGTAAAGTGATTGTGGAATTTTGTCATATATTCAATGTCGTCTACTAAATTGATTTCAAGGCTCTATCTACTGCCATCAGGCTGACGCTGAACTTGTAACTGGTGCGCAATGCAAGAAAGCTAGTTGAGTGGTGGCAACGACTTAGTGGACTAAGCATTGGGCTGTCTTCCGTAAGGTCTGCAGCCGGAAACCCTCCGTTGCTTCTCGGGAGAAAGACGAGGTTGCCTCCACCTGTCAAGGTTTACTGTGTCAGAAACCCACAGGGGCAGCTGTACTCCGTCCCATAGGGTTGCTCTCTCAGCATTGACTTGATGGCAGGAAGCTTTAACGGTGGAAAAGACCCGTGGATATTTCCAGGCCAGGTCTTATCTAGTATTACACAAGGTCATGATGCCACCAGGGGGCAGAGAAGGGCTAGAGAAGAGTCAGGCCTTTCCCCAATCTTCAAAATTCCTTTTGTGTTTTGAGAATAAGATGACATCTGACGGTGCCCCCCTTCCCCCAGCCTTTAATTTTGGGCATATAATAAAGTTATACATAGGGTTATTATGTATAAGCAGTCTGCTTACTCCTATCACCATATACACTTTAGGATGCATTGGGCTCGTACTGTAGGCAGAAACGTTCATTTTTCTTAGAGCTACAGAACAGGGCTGCTTTTTCCCTTTCTGAAATTAAACCTGATTTTCAAAACCTGAGAGAGAATTGTAGCCTTTGGCGGCTTTCGACAAGGCACTATTTCTGCATTTGAACATCCCCCTTGGACTTTGTTTTGATGAGGGGCTACTTGGTGACAAGGGAAGGTTGGCGGTAGAATTTGTGGAATTTTAATCCTTGAGGAAATCAAAGCATCTCCATTAATCATTGAGCATGTATTTATTACTATCTTTTTCCATCTGCTTTTTTTCTTTCCCCTTTTTGCATTGTTGGAATTTTTCTTTGACTCTTTCTTTCATAATTGTGGCGGGAGAAGAACAAGCGTAATGGAAAGGCGGCCACGTATGCTTTTTCGGGGGTTTGCAGCCTGAGGGGGGGGAGGGGCTGCAGCACAGGGCCTCCCACAGCTTCCTCTTCAGTGTAAAGGAGCTGCTCGATTTAAAGATGCTTTGGGGAGAGTCCAGGGAAACCCTCTCTCAGGCAGATTGTCTAGAATGGCTGTCACAGGAACGTGGCATTTGAGACGGGAACAATGCGACTTCTTGGCAGGGGCCACCTGCTGTCTTCTTTCCGTCCCTCAAGTGAAAGCTCCGCTTTGCGTTACCTGGTGAGATGAGGCTCTAGGACTCAGGTGCATCTTCCCACAGGAAGGTGAGGCTCTAGGACGCAGGTGCATCTTCCCACAGGAAGGTGAGGCTCTAGGACGCAGGTGCATCTTCCCACAGGAAGGTGAGGCTCTAGGACGCAGGTGCATCTTCCCACAGGAAGGTGAGGCTCTAGGACGCAGGTGCATTCATCCCTGCGGGCCAGCCTCCAGGGAAGTTGTGAGTCCACAGACAGGAACCTGGAAATCAGGAGAGAGGTTTTGCTTTCCTTTCTCTGGGTCAACCATTGGAACCCACTGGTCCTCCTCAGGATGATGAGGAGACTTCTACCCGGTGAAGAGGTAGGGTCTCAGCAAGCCACAGGAGGCTGCTTCGTCACCCCCAACAGGGTGCTATGAGGTGGAACGGGCAGTTTGGGTGGGCGCAAAAGGTTAACATGCTTGGCTGCCGCTGTCAGAAAGATGGGTGCCATGAGCCCATCCAAGGGCCTTGGAAGAAGCCCGGGTCACTTCTTCTGAGCACTCCATCACTGACGACCCAATGGAGCACGGGTCCACCCGCTCACTCTCTTACCACGAGGAGGGGTCCGTCAGTCCTGTTGCCACAGGTCTTAAAAAGCAAAACCCAAACCCAAATCCATGCAGACAAGGAGCTCGAGATGAGTGAATTGATCTTTCATTTTCTCTGTTTTCAACCCACACACGGTTCTTGAGCAGCGGTTCTTCAGCAGGCACTTTTGTAGGCCCTGAGGATGGAAGTGGGAAAGCCCTGCTCTTGCTCCGGAGGAGCTTGCTGGCTAGAGGAAAGTGTGTGCTGTATGATTTCACAAAGGATGGCTAAGCTCCTGCCCAAGGGACATTTTTTTAAGGATTTGAATTCTCGGTGGGGTTTTGAGACAAGCAGGAGGCTGAGGAGTGTGGGATAGGGATCCCGATGGCTCTAAGAAGCAAGCGTTGAGCCCTCAACCTTGAGGTCAGTGGATCAGACCCAGCAGTGGCTCCACAAGAGAACGTTGAGGCTGCCTGCTCTAGCAAAGACTCACAGCCTTGGGCACCTTAGCTCGGGCCACAGTGAACCAGAGTCACCCCAGCGGCAGTGGGTTTGGGGTGACAATGGGATAAAGGCACCGTCCAACATTGCTAAATGAACGGTAATTATACTCATCTGACTTGATTAATTACTGGGACATTCCCAGGTGAGGGTGTGAGAATTTTGCCTGGCCAACTAGATTACCTAGTTGCTCCTTTATTCTCCTTGGTATCGCGCAGATATTACTGATTTCTAAGTGTTTCTGCCTTATTTCTAATATACTGAGGGTGATCGAAGGGCTAGCATTGCTAGCTGAGAGCCACGTTTCACCATGAAGCAGTGTGAAGGAGGTTGCTTTAACTGATGAAACACTGAAGTAGACATTTGAAGGTCAAGTTCTTGTTAAAGTCAAGCTCACCAAGCCCAGCCCTCTCACGGTCCCCTTGAAGGATGATGGATCCTCTCAGATACCCAGAATAGAGGGCTTCTTCCAATGCAAAATGCTATGTCAAGACGCTCTCTAAATACCTCCCTTTACAGCATTCTTTCCATTCTCTTATGATGAGAAGACTGAGTGGGTGACTGATCTGTGTTTCCTCTCAGCTTAGAATGAACCTCCTTGTTTTTTTTTTTTTGAGGGAACTATAAACCTACTCAGAGAGGTTAAGTGATATTCCAATGGTCCCAGGGTCAAAGTCAGGTACGAGGGCTAGCGCTCAGGCTTCAGGAGTCCCCGTTGCTTTGACATGTCTCCTAAGAGGGATGTTTCCATTTTCTTACTTTGCCATAGGATCAAAATCTCTGGACATCAATAGACAAGGACCAGTCAAAAACCATTTCTACTGGTTCTTCATTTTTAACCGTAGACAGGGCTAAACAGTATTAGACATCATTTGTGCAGTCTCCAGACCAGCGCTGGAAGTGAGATTCAAGCCTTGTAGGCCCAGAGCCATGCTGGCGGGGCAGCCAAAGCAGAGGCTGAGGAGACTGAGAGATGTGGAGACATGCACATGTGTGTGGGTCTGAGTCCCTGGGTGCTACAGACAGTTAAAGTGCTTGTTCGCTAACCAGGAAGTGAGAGACTTGAGTCCACTCAGGTGCCTCAGAAGAAAGTTCTGGTGATCTGCTTCTGAACAATCATGCATTGAAAACCCTGTGGGACATGGTTCTACATGGACACACAGGGGCAGCTATGAGCTGGAGTCGTGGTGGCGGCCGTGGTTGAAGTGGTATGTATGATAGCTTGTATTGCCTGCTCGGGAAAGAAACTGAGCCAGGGTGACAATGAAGCCTCACCCTCATTCAGACCAAAGCCCTGTCTATTTTTAAAATTAGAAATGGAAAACAAAACAACACCAAGCCACCCACTCTTGAAAAGAGATTTGGAGCAGAAGAGCCTAGGGTGAGCCTAGAGCTCCTGGGAGAGGAGCGCCTTGATGCGGCCGCCAGTCACTCAAGAGGCACAGCCTATTGGCTCATGTGTCCCGGGGAGCAAGGCAAACTCATGGCATGGTTTTGTCAGAGGGTCTTCCATAACACGCACTCCGCCTCTCTCCAGGAGGCCAGCCCTCAAAGCTCACAGCTTGATTGCTTTCCTACCATGTGATGGGCGCTGTTTGAAATTCCTCACATGCTTTAGGCCAGTTCATTGTTCCATGTGCCGTAAGGCTAAGTGCAGTGTTATGGAAGAAGATACTGACCTCGTGAGGGGAAGTATCTAGAACATTATCATAAAGGAGAGTCTGGACTCAGTGTATCAGCTTGGACTCAGTGTATCAGCTCAGTGTATCAGCTTGGACTCAGTGTATCAGCTTGGACTCAGTGTATCAGCTCAGTGTATCAGTTTGGATTCTGGACTCCGTGTATCAGCTTGGACTCAGTGTATCAGCTCAGTGTATCAGCATGCACCTGTTCCTTACCTGTCAACAGGTGGCATTCGCCCTGCCTGCATGGAGCACCGAGGGCCTAGACTAAAGCTTGCCAACTTTACCCACAGTCCTGGCCCTGGTGAACATGGGATTTACACTTGTTGGGAGAAAACAATCCAGAGGAAATCTGGGATTGATGATAAAGTCACTCCAGCACTGACTCAAGACTAATGTGACATGGGATGTCATTCCTTATAGTTGATGCATTTATATTTATTTCTCAATAATTAAGAAATACTTATTGGAATACCGTATCCCCCAAACCTACTAACATCAAGCTGATTGCAATTCCTAGTGACCCTCTGTGGGATTTCTGAGACTGTAGCTCTTTACAGGACAATCTCATCTTTCTCTTGAAGAGCTGCTGGTGGTTTTGAACTTTGCCCGTAGCAGTCCAATGCCTAGCCCTCCGTGTCCGTATTACAGGGGTGCTCAATACGTCAATCGCGACCTGCTAGTCGATCGAAATGTAGCGTGGGTGGATGGCATGGCATTAAAAAAATAGACGTAAGCCTATTATCAATCCTGCCACTTAACTGATCTACAGCACAGCCAATCAGACGCAAGCTTAGGTGTCAAACCCACGCTCAAACAACTGCGCTAAGTGCAGCAAAACTGACAAGCTAAGTTATCGCCAATTTTTAGACCTTGTTTTTTTTTTCTCTTAAACGAAGAAAGGGTATTAAAATGAGTGGGGGAGGTGGACCATGTAAGAAGACAAAAACGTGTCACTTTCATATGGAATGGGAGATTTTGACACTACAAGCTGACATTCCGCTGAAGTCCAGAGTGCATGAGCAGTTCTGGAACTCACTCGCAGAGGGAAAGTACCCAAAACATGAGGAAATGTACTACCTCCTTGACTGCAGTATTCGGCTCTGCTTATTTATGTGAGTCAGCCTTTTCCCACATAAAGATCATGAAGTCCAAGGACCGTTCCACCATGACTGATGATCATTTGGAAGTGTGCTTGAGGCTGGCTGTCAGCAGCTACTGTCCGGCCTATGCATCCCTGGCTCATTCCATTCAGTGCCAGTCCTCAGGTAATGTCCACAAAGGTACATAGTTCATTGTGTTGTGTTGTGCAATATGGATTCATGGCTATGCAAGGTACGTAAACCTACATTGTACATATAAAGAATTCTCAGTACATTTATGAATAAATGTAATAAATAAAAATATATGTTTTGCATTTTTTTGGTTGGTAGATCATTTTATAAGTAGCTCGCATGCTGAAAAAGTGTGAGCACCCTGCCATATTATTTAATAACTAATTAAATGTAGAGCCATAAAAAACATTGCTATGGAGGTGATTTGGACTGAAAGTGAGCTTATGGGACCGAGTGGAACTTCCCCATAGATTTTCCCAGTCTGTATGCAATCTTTGTGTGTGTGTGTGTGTGTATCCATTATTTATTCATTGGCTGTAATTTTTATGGTGGCAGACTATCACATCCTTTTCCCCCATGGGGCAGTTAGTGGGCCGTCAGTGACCTTGTGGGTACCACTAAGCAATTTAATCATGGCACCATGAGGGCTTTTGGTGATAAATTATAGGTAGTCTTCAAGCCAGTGCTTTCTAGCTATTGTATCCCCATCTACGACGTGGCCATTAGGGACTATAATGGTGCACACACTCCCTGCATTTGGCTGTAAATGAAAAGGCTGGGGGTTCTAGACCCCCAAGAGGGATCTTGGAAGAAAATTCTGGTGATCTATTTATGAAAAAATAAAAGCCATTCTGGAGTTATGGTGAGGTCAGGTGTTACTCTGATTGGTGAGGTCAGGTGTTACATTGGCTTGACGGCAACTTAGAAAACATTCATTGTCCCTAGTTTAAAGGTGAGCTTGGGGCTGTTGAATAATTTTCCCTATGCGGCATAGCTTCTCCAAGGCAGAAGCGAGACTTAAATCAACCACGGCGACATCAATGTCATCATATTCTTTCTCACTGAGTTACATCAGAACATCAGCTGTCTTCATCATTGGAACAGATTTCCAATCAGCTTTTTTTTTTTTAAGGGGGAGAACTCTAGCCAGGATTCCTGTGTTCAGGATTTCTCTGTCTTGCTCTGTTCTGCTCTTGGGTCATCTGCGTGCCATTCTTTCTCTTTGTAGTTTGACTTTCATCATCTGGCTTTGATTTGCTCAAACTCTTTTCTCTATGCAATTTGCATTGTGCTCATTTCTTTTTCTATGGAAACCGAAATTTTTGTAGCTAATTTAATAATACATGCTTTGCCTCTTTGACATCTCATTTCACTATGAGGATGGAGCTTATATAGCATAATAATGGGTAAATTAAGTAAAATATTATATATAAATATATACCTGCATGCTTAAATTTATAAAGTTTCAGTCCCGTAATTATCCTTATGAATTATTCAGCCAACACTACAACATAACCAATTCCACCTGCCAATTCTAACCAAAAGGTTAGGGGTTTGAGCCCACCTAATGACTTGTGAGTAGACTGACGACCGACCGACCGACCGACTGACCGACCAACCGACCGACTGACCGACCAACCAACCAACCAACCAAACCAAGCAAGCAACCAAGCAAGCAACCAACCAAGCCACCAACTGACCAAGCAACCAACCGACCAATTCACTGCCATTGAGTCGATGCCGACTCAGAGTGCGCCTGTAGGACAGGTTCAAATGTAAATCTTTATGGGGGTAGAAAACCTCATCTTTTCCTCCAGGAGCTGCTGCTGTTTCCATGGCTGATCTTGCCGTTCACAGCCCAACACACAACCACTGCACCACCAGGCTTCCTTATGGGGAAAAAGACCTCACGAATCAGTTTTTATGATGATGACAATGAAGAAAATCCAGCGGGGGCTGTCCTGCTCTGTCACATGGGGTCACTGTGAATGGCAATCAGCATGGATATAATACCTTTGTTACAATAAATACTTAAAAATTGATAAATTGTTATTAAATAAAGTTTAAACATTATTCAGATTTCCTTAGTTTGTACTTAATATCCCTTTTCTGTTCCAGGACTGTGTGCAGGTTTCAAGGATCATACAGCCTTGGATCGTCACCTCTGCTTCGCTTCCTCGGGCTGTGAGAACGTTTCCGAGCTCCCTTGCTTTTGAAGAGCAGAGGCTCAGGGAGCACCAGGCAGGCACCCCAAGAACAGGTCAGGCGGTGGTTAGCATGATGCTCTCCTCACGACTACACCGGATGATGTGTGTTCACAGGATGGCCCTCCGAAGGAAAGTACCATTTCTATTCCATTATATCAAGAGGTATACAAGATGACTTTTGATTGTTGACATTCATCTTTATCATGTGGATGTCTCTACATTATAAAGCGTTTTTTTTCATGAAATACAGTCACCCAGTTTTAAGTGGACGTTGTGATGACTTCCCCTGCCCATTCTTCTTGGCAGCCATCAATCCTTTTTCCCTCAATACATGTGAATTTTTCAGATATTTCATAGAAGTGGATTGTAATGTGTTTCCTTCTGGGTTTGGCTTATTTCATTTAGCATAATATTTCCGAGGTGCATCAATGGGGTGGCACTTCCTTTTTCATCAGAGTTGAAAAATACTCTATTGTGCACATCTCAGCGCCCTGTGAACCTCAAGTCCCCTAAACTGTGAGAGAATAAATGTTTGTGGAAGTCATCCACTTGTGGTGTTTCTCTTGTAGCCGCACTAGATCACGAAAGTTTCTGCCTTCCATCCTGATGACCCCTCAGAGCATGGTGCGGATGAGTAATTCTGAGCCCCTGCCACCCCTTCTTTTTGGTTCATGAAGCATGCTTTCTCAAGGTGTTTACCAGCCCGGGAGAGCTGGCCTCTGACAGCCTTTTTGGAGCTCGCTAGAGATAAACTTCTTGTCTGGGCATCCTCCCACTCTCATGTGTATGTCTGGGGATTAGAAATGTCTCTAAATTGTATTAAACATGGAGCTTAACTTTCTGTTTCTCATTCTTTAGTTGTTTTTAATTTTTTTTTCTTGAAGCACAAAAGACTAGCCATATGGTTTCCCATAATGGATTTAGGAGGTAAGAGCTTTAGCTAATGGAAATAGCAATCACAGAGAGTTGACTTTAATGAGCAAGAAATGTGAAGAAAATGGATAATATCAGAATACAAAATAATTTCTTTATGGTAAATTCTAGCTAAGTAAAGACACCTGTGTGTCTGGGTCTTGCGCGATGATCTGCATGAGCGGCAACATCTGGAATGCAGAACTGATGTGAATGAACTGCTCTTCTCCCAAAGTCGTACCTTATAGGACCATGGGGATGGGTGCTTTCGGCTTCGATGTATGAGGGTAAGTGAGAAAGTACTGCTACGCAATCTCAGAAACCCTTTGCAAAACAAACATAGAAGCGTGAAGTTATTGTTTGCTGACATATACTCCAGTTAGGTCTGTCCAGTTTTGAAAATGGTCTTCTCATCTCTCTAACCGGGTCCAAAGGGCTCTGCTCCTTTCAGTTTCTAGCATATTACAATGGAAATTTTGGCAGTCTTGAGGGACTCAAATCATGTTCATTTTGCATGTTCTTCAGAAATCTGAAGGAGCAAGGTCAGAAGAGCAAGGTGGACAGGGTCAAGTTTCCCCGCAACACTTGCGAGGCAGCTCTCGGTACACCTGGAAAACGAGCAAGTCGTAATAGAAGCATTCGACAGTACAACTTTCCGGCCCCTTTATTCACCAAACAGGTTTCAATTTCCTTAAAACGTCTTTATAATTTGGCATTGTGATTGTATGGTGTCCTTGAGAAAGCTTTCAAGGTTACCCCTTTGGAGTTCCAAGACAACATTTAACACGAGCTGACCTCTCTGCCTTGACTCTAACACAGTAGAGTCCCTTGGAGGCCACTGGTTTGATGGGGCCTTTTATTTTATTTTTTTAATTGAAGGCCCTTTAACAAGCCTAAGAGAAATATTATATGACTGAAAGATCTTGTCTGTAGTCTGATCATAGAGAGAGACATGTTTAGACACAGTTCCCCCCAACTTCCCCCGCACGGTGGGCGTTACTAGAAAGTGAGCAGGTAACAGTTCTCCCAATGGACACAGCCTCTGCCCAGCCATGCCTGCAGCAGGACTCTCCTTGGTCCTGGGCTTCTCAGCTCCGCAGCCCCGCCCCACTCACGTAACAGTTTAAATACGTTTTACTTGGAATAAATGCTTGCATGTATCAATTGGATCTCTAGTAGGACTACTTTTTGACTTACCCTAATATTTATCAGGTTTTATTTTTGAATGTATATTGCTTTTGATGTACTACACTTGATCTTAGCCAAACGGCCGAGAAGCGATTTCCTTTTGATGGACTGATCTCTAGCCTACTTCATGTGATTGCCATCGTCTTCCCCATGTCCTTTATTTGGATTTGCTCTAAATAGTCTGCTGCTGCGACTGCTCTTCCTTCCTTCCACTCACTACCAGTCAACAAGTGTTACTTAGTCGGCTGGGTATCCAAGATCATGTGAATCTGTCGTTGAGGCTGCTGTAATTGGAATTATGGAGAGAAATAGAAATATGTGGTTCATTTGGTATCTGGAAGATTAGAATCATATAAGTAATCAAAAGTTATGCATTTAATGTAAAATTGGAAATGTTCAGAGAACCTTTGTATTCGGACAGCACGGCGTGGCAGTGGTCATCTCCAGGAGAATGTGGTGCAGAGGGGCTTGGCTGAAGGTCTGTTCCTTTGATAGTTGGCCCTTGTAGGGGCTTCCCTGGGGGACAGTCCTCACCCAATGCATGAACGAATACTACCCAAGTTGTGTGGTGAGGCAGAGAGCTGGGCAGAGGTTCTCTGAAGCAATGGGTTCTTCTGGGTGCTTCCATGCCCATGAAGCATTCTTTAAGTCAGTGAGGGCCACTTCCCCTCTCCCTCTATAACTGCACTTCTCTTACAAATGTTGGTTCCTTTTCCCTTGCATATCTCTCTTCGGTATTCACTTATCTCCGTGTCAATTTGGGAGGTGTGGCGGAGGGCTGTGGCTGCTGGAGCTCTCACACCTATGGTGATAGCATTGTCTTAAACCACCTCGATTGCTTAATATAGTGCAGAGGAGCACTGACGCGGTGTTTACCCAAGGTCATCAGATGAGACAGGTAAAATACTGGGGCTGGAAATAAAACACTTACTACTTGAACACTCCCTTTAGGCAGGAATATGTTGAAACATATTGCTTCCTGAAAGAACTACTCTGCCCCCTGGTTCCAGAGCTCAAGGCGAGAATAGAAGTGGCCAGGCTGTTACCAAGGCAAACGTAAACAAGTTCTTGCATTCCAAAGTCCATTTTAGTTACTTAAATTCTTCATAAAGATCAATCTTCAGAGTATATGTGTTAGTTTTTATATAGCATAAGGTACCAAACATTATGTACTTTTCAAATGAAAAAAAATCAGTTATACTAGAAAATTAGAGAAGAAATCATATACATGTTTCTTAAATAAAACAATATGTTGCCACATTCTTTTAGAGTGATCTAAAGTATACCATATGCTATATATATTGAATTGACCTCATTCCCCCCCAGCGTGTCTCTTTTTAATATAATACATATATACTGTTCCATGTTCCAAGAAAAGATTCTTTGTCAAATTTCTATTTGGCTCCCTTAGTGTCCAGACCTTCTGAGTGAAATCACAATGGGAAATATTGTGACTTACTCTAAAATTATTGGAACTTTGGGAATGAAATTAGTACTTAATATAAGTAAAACAAAGATTTTGCCTGGAGTGCTTTACATCTAATTTTATTACCCACCTAATTCATAAAGTTTCCCTAGTTTTTATATGGAAAAACCAAGGAATAGAATGGCTTCCCACATTTCAACTAAAAGGAAATCTGTAACAAAATATCTCAAAATTAAAAATATCTTCTACCTTTAGGGCAATTATATCCATGCACATTACACAGGATAAGGATAAGTACTACTCCCAATATGAGATATCTTTAAAAAACACCACATGCCACATTTAGCTGAATGATGAATCTAGAATGTAGAAGATAGATCTGTTTTCCAAAAGTTCAAGGTGCGATTAAATCTAGAACACGAATCAGCTCCGCTAGGAGTATGGGCTCAAACCAAGCAGCAAGTATGGGGATGGGGACTGATGAGGCAGTGCTGTGGTCTGCTGCGCCAGGACAGCTCTGAGCCAGAGCCAACTCCACCGCGGCCAACCACCCCCACCAGCGAGTTGTCTTCTCCCCACAGGGGAAATAGGATTCTTACGTCTTTTATTCCTATAGCACAGACTCTTGGAGTTGGCAGGGGTCTATTTTATACTTATAATTCTGAAAGGTTACTTTTCCCCAAGCTATTTAATAGGGAATGAAAGAATTAAGACATTCTTCCCTATTATTTAAAACAGACTGTTTTGGAGCTTGGTTCAGAAATTAGGAAACACTAATTGAACCAAGGGTTTCTAAACGATACCATCAAAGAACAAAGCCTTGTTTAAGAAGAGTCTGCAATTATGATTGGGTGCTAAGCTTGGGAAATGCATCCAGGCACATCATGCCCACTTACATTAAAATGTGGTTGATTCATCTTTAGGAAACACTGCCTCCAGCTTTATAGATGGATATGGTACTGTCCCAGCTTAAAAGCTGATCTTTTCAGTAAACATTTGTAGTGCAAGTAATATTATCGAAAGTCTGTCCTGCAACACACAGAGAAAAGGGCATACAACAAAATAGACTTTGTGTTAAGTACTATTAAGTATTTTGGAATCATTAGAAAATTCAACGAGTGATTACTGTGAAAAATTCCTGTGTATGGCTGTGTGTAACACACCCATTGTCTTAGCTTCCTCGTGCAGCTACAACAGAAAGAACACGAGTGAGTGGCTTTAGCAAGCAGGAACTTATTCTCTCACACAGTTTCCAAAAATCAAACTCACTGCCATCAAGTGGATTCCAACCCCGTAGGACAGGGTAGAACTGTGACTTTATGGGAGTAGAAAGCTGCATCTTTATCCCTCAGTCAAGCTGTTGGAATTGAACTGCTGACCTTACAGTACCAGCCCATCACGGAACCACTACGCCACCAGCACTCTCGCTGCACACAGTGTAGGAAGCTCAGAGTCTGAATTCAGGGTATCAGCACAACTCTTTATGCCAGCTCTGGGAGAAAGTGCTTTTCCTCTTACACGTTCCGCAGGCCTGGCTTCCCGCGGAGGTCTCCATGGAATCAGTATCCCCTGGGCCCTGGGTCCTAGGACACACTCTGCTCCCAGCTCCTCTTCGTGGTGCTCCTGAGGTGTCTCTCCCTCTGTGGGGCTCTCCCTCCTGTAAGATTACAGGTGATGCAGGGATGGAGACAGCCTAAACCTTAACACTTTATTATTTGTTCTCTCTTTAAATGTTGTCCTATTTTTAATATTTTATGCTTTCTTTACAATTGAAGTTTTTTAAATGTTTTATTTGTTATTGTTTTTGGCTTTTTTGGTAAAATTTTCTGTACATGCAATTCACCATAGGTGAATCTATAGAGACAGCAACTGGATTAATAATTTCCTAGGGTTATAGAAAGGGAGGTCAAGGGCAAACAGCATGTTAACAAGAATTAAAAGAAAGAAGAAAATGTTCTAAAATTGTGGTGATGATTGCACAAGTCTATTTAATGTGATTAAGCCATGCAATTGTATGATATGTAAATTGTATGTCAATACAACCATTAAAAAGAAAAAGGTGACGGGGAGGGGGGAGCGAGGAGGGAGGAGGAGGGGAAAAAAGGAAAATGAGCCGATTCTAGGAACCCAAGTGGAAGGTGGATTTTGAGAATGACGAGGGCAACGAATGTATAAGGGTGCTTAACTCAATTGATGTATGTACGAATTGTGATAAGAGTTGTATGAGCCCCAATAAAATGATTGATTAAATTAAAAGAAAAAGGTGATACCGGACACACCTCAGGGAAACTCACCTTAAGACAAACTAGGGGCTTAAACTCTGAATAAATGTGTAGCCAGCCTCCTTTAATCCCGCCTCAATACCATAATAAAAACATAATCTCCACGAACAAAGCCTAATCCTCCCTCATGGACACCTATTGTTGCTGTGAAGTGCCATTGAGTTGCTTCCACCAGAGTGACCCTACGCACACCAGAAGGAAACACTGCCTGATCCTGCACCACCTCACAATCGCGACGTCTGAGTCCATTGTTGCAGCCATGGGGTCAATCCATCTATCTCAGTGAGGACCTGCGTCTTCTGCTGCCCCTCCAATTTACCAAGCAGAAGGTCCTAATCGAGGGACTGGTCTCTCCTGACAACATGTCCAAAGTATGTGAGATGAAGTTTTGCCAACTTTGCCTCTAAGGAGACCTCTGGCCGTACTTCTTCCAAGGCAGATCCGTTTGTTCTTTTAGAAGTTCATGGTACTTTCAATGTTCTTCTCCAGCCCCAAAATTCAAGCGCATCAATTCTTCGTTGGCCTTCCTTATCCAATGCCCAAGTTTCACATACATTGGAGGCCATCAAAAATACCATGGCTTGGCTGAGGCTCACCTCAGTCCTCAAAATAATGTTCTTGCTTTTCAGGACTCTAAAGAGGCCCTGTGCAGGAGAGTCACCCACTGCAACTCATCTTTTGATCTTGTGACTGCTGCTTCCATAAGCATTGCTTGTGGATCTAAGCAACCAAAGCAAGACAAAATCCTCGACAGCTTCAACTTTTTCTCCATTTATCTTGATGTTGCCTATGTGTCCAGTTACGAGAATTTAGGTCTTCTTCATATGGAGTCTTAGTCCAGACTGAAGGCTGCAATTCTTGATCATCATCAGCAAGTGCTTCAAATCCTCCTCACTTTCAGCAAGCAAAGTTGTGTTATCTGCCTATTGATGGTTATTAATAAGCCTTCCTCCCATCCTGATGCCACATTCTTCTTCATGGAATTTAGCTTCTCTGAAGATTTGCTCAGCAGACAGGTTGAGCAAGTAAAGTCAGTTTTAACTCATAGCGAGTGCCTGACTCCTTGTACAGCGGAAGGAAACATGGCCAGGGTCTGAGCCTTCAAGAAGGATGATGTCACATTTGCCAGAAAGGATCTACCTGAATGAACCATGCTGTCTGGGCTAGGAGGGTATCTGTATGACGACGAGGAGGACCAGGTAATAAAACTACCATTCAGATTCCCGCAGCAAATTCCAGAGCCAGTGAAGAGGAAATGAAAGACTCACACTCACTCCTGTAGTCGGAAATTCACAGGCATAATAATGAGTGCCGTTTAGAATGTGCAACTTGCGAACAAAGAGGGAGGGTCAGCAGCTGGACCATAGGGCTGCGGTGAGGAAGCAAAGCTGGAGATTGACTGATAACATTTGGCAAGGCCAGCGACTTCTCCATTGCAAGTACCATTTTCAGCAACACATATAGCTACGAAACATTTGGACCTTGCCAGATGGAAAGCACAGGACACAAATTGATTCCACCTGCGTTAAGAGACAACGGAGAAGCTCGATATCATCAGCCAAAAGAAGGCCCAGGGCTGACTCTGGGCCACCAATTGTTCGTATATAAGTTCAGGTTGAAACTGAAGAAAATTAAAAGAAGTCTCTGAGAGCCATGGCTTTCCAATTTTTATCTGTAAGCATCCCGCATACCATAGCTCTGGAAGTGACCACTGGCGAATCTTCTGTCCCTATACATTCATTTGTATATGCAGACTTTATAGGAGTGAAATGAATCCGCATGCACTCATTCTTTATCTCCATTTCCAACACATTCTCCGGTGTTGAGCAAGTACTTTAGAAGTATTGTATAAAGAAAAAAAATTAAAAGTGGATATAACTTATTTAAAACAGGTAAGTTTAGTTGAGGATTCTGATAAAATATCTGGCACCCGGCTATTGAGAGATAAAGCATCCGGGGACTTAAAGGCTTGAAAGTAAACAAGCGGCCATCTAGCCCAGAAGCAACAAAACCCACATGGAAGCAGCACACCAACATGTGTGATCATGAAGGGCAGAGGGGACCAGGTCTCAAACAACAAAGGCAGGGGGGAAAAATCACACCACCGTGAATGAGGGGAGTGCGTGATGGGGACCCAACGCCCATCTGTAGATAGCCAGACATCCCTTGCAGAGGGGAAGTGGGGAGGAGATGAGTCACTCAGGGTTTAGTGTAGCAACAATGAAACGCAAAACCTTCCTCTAGTTCTTGAACGCTTCCTCCCCTTCCAATTATCATGACTCCAATTCTACCTTGCAGACCTGGTTAGACCAGAGGATGCACAGCGGTGCAGTAGGGATCTGAAACACAGGGAATCTAGGATGGATGAACCCCTCAGGACCAGTGGTGAGAGTGGTGACAGAACCGATCTTGGGGATCTATGTGTAACCTCCTCTCTGGGAGTTGGGCAATGGGAAAGTGGGTGAGGGGAGATGCCGGGCAGTGTAAGGAAAGATAAAATAATTGTTTATAAACTATTAAGGGTGCAGGGGGAAGGGGGGAAGCGGGGAGGTTGGGGGAGGGAAAAAAAGGGAAACGAGCTGATTCCAGGAACCCAAGTGGAAGGCGAATTTTGAGAATGACGAGGGCAAGGAATGTATAAGGGTGCTTTACTCAATTGATGCATGTATAGGTTATGATGAGAGTTGTATGAGCCCCAATAAAAAGATTTATTAAATTAAAAAATATCTGGCACCTAAATATTTGTCAATTTCTTAAAATAATAAATTATTGGAAACATGAATCTCATCTATTTTGCTGAGATCAGTGATAATTTTTTCTTCTGTAATTGTGTGCATATTTAGAAAAGACAACACGATTTAATATCTATACCTCTGACATAGCAAAGGAAAAATAAAATTTATTACCAGGTAATAAAACTATCACTGATGAGCATAAATTTGTTCTCACATTTCTCTATCAATCATTTTAAAGATAAATGTATCCACATTTCTTTTCCATGTATAGATATATTTCTGCACTGAAATATGAAATATCTAACTTTCTAAGAAATGGTTTCAAATATATAAGGTAATAGTTTAATAACTGACCACAGAAGCCAAAAATTACTGAAGGTGGTAAAAAGTGGTCATTTTGGGACCATCTGTGATTCACAGATTTTTGGATAGGTTCCAAAAATATAGGTTAGGCAGAATATTTGAACAGAGTTGGGCTTGGTTTGTGAAGAATTTTCTTACCATATTATGCAGCTACGTACTTAACATGCGATAGTCAAAGTAGCTTCAACACAAGGTAAAAATAAGACCCTCTAAGGTCCTTCTCTTTAAATAGCTAAACTTTTCAATTCATTATACAAATTAGTACCATGTTTGGGTTTTGGACTGAGGAGTTTGGAAGAAATTCTCTGTGAACCTTGAGGTCAGGCAGTTGAGGTGCAGAGTGAGAAATCTTTCACTAAAGCAACTTTTTATTAGGCCCGTTTAATCACTGGTTTATAAAAGCACTTGGCGTTCTAATGCTCTAGCCTCCAGCTCTTTGTGCCTTTTTAATAGATACTGATAGGCCTATGACTTCACTCTTTTGCAAGGCTTATTATTTCATATCAGAAAGCTTTGGCTGCTAGAGAATGGTCTGTATGGCTTTCACTCGTTTTTTCTGCTCCAACTCATGAGCCATACAGAAACATCTACTTCCTCTTCTATGCAACGATCTTTCAAGTATCAAAGACAATATGGTTTTATTTTCATCGACTGCAGTTTTCCTCAATGCATCCCAGGATCAGTGGCAATGCCAGGGGTGTGTGTGTGTGTGTGTGTGTGGCGGGGGGGAGACGGGGAGGTCAGGTACAGGACAGTGAAAAAGAAGGAAGCCTTCCGTGAACTAGATTGACACACTAGCTTCAATATGAACTCAAACAGAACAACAATTGTAAGGTTGGTTTAGGATTGGGCAGGATTTCTTCTGTCATACCTACGCTGTCAGTGAGTCAGAGGTTAGTTGACTGCACCAATAACAACTACACAATAGCAACCTTGTAGGCATTTAGGGGTAAGAATCATACACAATTTCATAACTTCAAATAGAAAAGAATACTGATAATCATCTTTCTCGTCAAAATAGAAGAGTGTAAGTGTGAAGGTCATTATGAGCTCGGGACGTTTTGAATTGACTTGAACATGGACTGCTCTAGATATATCTGAAATGCTCATTTTTTTTAATTTTAACAATTTATTAGGGGCTTATACAATTCTTATCACAGTTCATACATATACATACATCAATTGTATAAAGCACATCTGTACAGTCTGCCCTAATCATTTTTTTCTCCTCTTTTCTTTTTTTACATTTTATTAGGGACTCATACAACTCTTATCACCATCCATACATATACATACATCAATTGTATAAAGCACATCCATACATTCCCTGCCCTAATCATTCTCAAGGCATTTGCTCTCCACTTAAGCCCCTTGCATCAGGTCCTCTTTTTTTTTTCCCCTCCCTCCCCTTTCCCCCCTCCCTCATGTGCCCTTGGTAATTTATACATCGTTATTTTGTCATATCTTGCCCTATCCGGAGTCTCCCTTCCCCCCTTCTCTGCTGTCCCTCTCCCAGGGAAGAGGTCACATGTGGATCCTTGTAATCAGTTCCCCCTTTCCAACCCACTCACCCTCCACTCTCCCAGCATCGTCCCTCACACCCTTGGTCCTGAAGGTATCATCCACCCTGGATTCCCTGTACCTCCAACCCTCATATGTACCAGTGTACAGCCTCTGTCCTATCCAGCCCTGCAAGGTAGAATTCGGATCATGGTAGTTGGGGAAGGAAGCATCCAGGATCTGGGGGAAAGCTGTGTTCTTCATCGGTACTACCTCGCACCCTAAATGCTCATTTTTATAAAATCATGTAAAAGGTACTGTGTAAGACATTAAAAATTTAAAGAATACCTATATATGACACAGTAAATAAATCCAACAATATACAAATATATATATACATTATGACCAAGAATAGTTCAACATGCGAATAATCAGTGTCATGCATCTCATGAACGAAGGAAAAGAACCACGTGATCACATCAAAGTCTAGCACCCAATCCTGATAAACACACTCAAAATAGGATTAGAAGGGAATTCCTCAACTCATAAAGGGCACATGTATAACATTACATTTTGGATTATGGGAATATAATTTTGTTACATTACTTGCTAATGTCATTGGTGTGGAGCCAGTTCTACAAAGTTCTTGCTGACATGTTGGAACTGTTTAAAAGGAGGTTCTTCTGAGAATCGGTATCAGGGATCCAGAGGCCTTGGAGGAATGACCCCAGTTTTCATGACCAAGCCATGTGATCCGTGTGCCTATGAAGAGGCCAAGTCACCCTCAGGGAAATGAGAAATCTGACCGTAAATTCTTCACTTTCTCCATAGAAGCTTGTGAACAGCCTGATCATTCAGGAAGTGAAAACGAATACTTCCGGAGCCTCCGTCAGTCGAGGCACACCATCCCATCTTGCTGTGTTGTTTGCATCAGAAGAAACTACCACAACATGACTCTGGTCATATGGGCCAGTTGTCATCACTGACAGTAAAGAAGGTAAGCTTAATATTCATGGAGTGGCATAATGTGTTAAGTGAAAGACCAATGACTTACACTTTTACGTTGATTTTATGATAGTTAAATAGCAGGTGGTTGGCAACTATTTGAACAAAGGTGTAATCTCAGGGCTTGCCAGAGAGATTGCTTTCTTTAGAAAAGCCTCTGAAAGCCATTCTAATCTATCTTGCAGTCTCCACGAGTCAGCGTGGACTCAACTGTGAAGAACCTTAAAAGACGCTGTGCCTTCGAAGGCAAAGCGTGAAGCTGAATGCTCAGGAGGGAACCAAACCCAAACCGCAAAACCAAACTCACTGCCAATGAGCTGACTCCGACTCATAGCAACCCTGTAGGACAGGGTAGAACTGCCCCTGTGGGTTTCTGAGACTGTGATTTTTTTTGGAAGTACTCAACCTCAGTTGGAGGTTTTGAACGACTGATCTTGTGCTTAGCAGCCCAACACATACTCACTACACCACCGGGGCTCATCTCAGGGAGAAAGGGTACCTTGATTTCATTTATAAGCATTTCACTTTCTTAATGTTCTCATGATTTGCTCTCCACAGCAGGCACTGATGGTGCTGCCTGCCCAGCAGGACCCAGCGTTTGTTCCAGCTTCCACCCTCCTCCAGAAGACCATGTGCTTCCGGGGAGGCAGGCTACCAGATCCTGCTGGGTTCACACTATCGGGACCCTCAAAGTAGAGTCGTGCAATTCACAGCAGGTTAATTCTTTTGTTTCACGGGACAATTTCATGCATTGCAGGACATTTAGCATTCCTGGCTGTCATCCTCTAAACTTTCACGTATCCTTCATCACACTGACAACCAGATACTTCTAAATATTTCTAGATGTCCCATGTCAGCAGCAGATGGGCTGAGGTAGCTACAATCCACCAAGGAGCCAGGGTAACACAGTGGTGAAGCACTGAGCTGCCAACGGAAAAGTTAATGCTTTGGACCCGGCCAGCTACTGCCAGGGAGCAAGCACCAGCAATCTGCTCTCCTACAAGTGACAGTCAAGAAGAGTCAGAGGGGCAGCTCTTCTCTGACACATGGGGGTAATTATGAATCCAAATGGAGTTGGTGGAACTCATCAGCAACGGCAACAACAGCAAGCAGCAACAGTGGACTAATGCAGTTTGTTAGGTTTGGGCCATTACCCTCAAAGTATGTCTAGAAGCTGTTGCTGCCATTTACTTGAGGATGTAGTGAATTTCTGAAGACACCTGAGTCAAACAAAGGGGAAGAGAACCAGATTCTGAATGGTGTCCTTAGCTGCTAATCAATCAGCCCTGGGATTACCTTATGTTTTGTCTTATTACCATGTGACTAATTTATAAAAGGATAATACATTCCTTTTGATTGAGTCAACGGACCAAAACAATTTAGGTTACTGAGGTAAAAGTATATTCAATGACATGCCTTATCCTGTCATCCACCAATTCTTAAAGACCCACTTGTTGCTTCAAATCAGAATTAGAACTACAAAAATCAGAAGTAAATATCACTGCGCTATAGAAATACAGATCTGTATATGCATTCGACACTATTAATTTGTTAGCTGACCTTAAGCCCAAATAATTAAGGTTGTGCCTGAGTCACATTCTGATCCTGAAACCAGAGCTAGTGTAACTAAACACTATTCTTTAGAAAAAAATCTACTGGTTTAAAATTATATTCACATGACATCATGTCATGTCACCATATTCAGACACGGTGGCCTTTTTCTTTTATCTTTGCATTCTTAGTTGAATCATAACATGAAGTTTTGATGTTTATTCCATCTGGTGTTTCCCAATTTGACCATGGTTTTTGCCTGAAAATAAACACATGCTTGGAAACTAATCTGCAGGGCACTGTCTCATGAATGAATCTATTAGCGGTGGCCTTAAGTCTTATTTTAACAAGGTCTAGAGTTTTCCACAGAGCCATGGGATTTTCTAACTCGAGAGGACATCAAAGTTAATCTGGTGTGTACAGATTCTTTTTGAATTGTTAATTGGCAGTGGAAGATTGGATGGGAGAACATATTTTAAAGCTGGCACGAACTCTTTATGCGATAGCGTGTCATGGTGAAATAAAAGGCACAGGTGTTTGCTTACTCTGGTCTATTTCCAAGCTGGATGACACTGGACAAATTAGTAGCCTCAGTTTCTTCCTCTACAAAAGAGCTTAAAAATAGTAGCTTTCGTGCCCTGCAGGATTGTTGTGATGTGCTATCCAGATGGCAGATATACAGCAATGACGATGACAAAAACAAGAATAACAACATCTTGTTGGGTAAATCTATTTTAAAAATCATTACAGATAAACATTACAAAGAAAACAAAAACCCTATGTAATTGTTTGCTGGGACGACTTTGCCTCTTTTGCCACATACTTTACTCTGTCCAGCATCAGTCTCTTCTCAGACATCATTTCCCTTAAGAAGCTTCCCTGCTTCCACTCAAGCCCAGTCAAGAGCAGGTGCCTTTCCTTGTGCTTCTTTAAGCATCTTGTTGAAGCTTGTCTGTGTCTTCCTTTTCAGTAATGCGTCTCATCTCTAAGAACCACGCCGGGAAGGAACAACATAAGAGGTGACTGGCCCCACGCTCGGAGATTCTTAGTCAGTAAGTCTTGGTACTCAGGAACATGAAAGTTTCGCAAGCTGCTTCTGGTGACTGATGAACTTGTCTAGGACCACGTGTGAGATCTCACTCATCTCAAGAGTTTTCTGCACAGGAGTCACTTTCTTTGAATCCCTTCTCCCAGGTTTCTATATCACGTGCTCAATAACCAAATACAAGGTAAGTGTAAAGCTATGTTCTGACATTCAGTTCCTCTCACTCACTGCCATCGAGTCATTTCTGACTTACGGCAACCCTGTAGGAGAGGGTAGAACTGCCGCAGTAGATTGCCGAGTCTGTCAATCGCTATGGGAGTGGACAGCCTCATCTTTCTCCCAGGGAGAAGCTGGTGGGTTCGAACTGCTGATCCTGCTGTTAGCAGCCTACCACACAACACACCAGAAACATTTAATTCCTTGGACTTCTCCTGCACGAGTCCTGTTTATGGTTTTGTAAGGTGCCACTGAATTGCTTCCAACTCAGAGCAAACACGTGTACAATGTTGAACAGAACCAACACTGCTCAGTCCTGCGCCAGTCTAGCAATTGTTGTGTGAGGCCGTTGTTGCAGCCACTGTGCTAATCCATCTACTGGAGGCATTTCCTGTTTTTAATTTGACTCTTTATTTACCAAGCACCCCTTCCAGGGACTCGTCTCTCCCGATAACATGTTCAAAGTAAGTGAGGCCATGTCTCACCAACCTTGCGTCCAAGGAATATCCTTGCTATACTTCTTGCCATACACATTTGTCATTCCATGGCACTTACAACAGTTTCCCAACATTGTCAGAATTCAAGTGTGTGACTTCTCCTCGGGTCTTTCTTATCCATTGTCCGACTCTCCCTTATATATGAGGTGATAAAAAATACAGTGGTTTGGGTCAAGTATACCTTACTCCTCAAAGTAACATCCTTATTTTTCAACACTTTAAAGAGGTCTGTGCTACAGATTTACCCAGTGCAAAGTAGCATTGGATCTCTTGGTTGCTGCTTGTATGAGCATTGCTTGTGGATCCATGCAAAATAAGATTCTTGGCTACTGCAATCTCTTTTCCATGTATCACGATGTGGTCTATTGGGCCAGTTATAGGGATTTTGGTCTCTTTACATTGAGTTTTAATCCTTACTCTGGGCTACTGTCCTTCCTCTTCATTAACAAGTGCTTCAAGTCCTCTTCGTTTTCAGCAAGCAAGTTAGTGTCGTCTGTATCACGCAGGTTGTTAATAAGCTTTCCTCCAGTCCTGTTGCCACAGTCTTCTTCTTATAGTTCAGCTTTTTAGATTATTTGCTCAGGATACAGATTGAACAAGCATGGTAAAAAGATACAACACTGAGGCACATCCTTTCTGTTTAAAGTACATATTGCAAAATGCAATATACGTTGCCCTTCGTAATTCAAACATTCAAATTTCTGAAAATTTTTATTCTGATAAAATAGGAAGTAAACTTTAAACATTTTTCTAGGTAGCAGAGAATATATATTTAAAAATAATTTACCAAGTGTTTCCTTTATACATTCACTATGTTGTGAGCCATAAAAATGGGTGAATTGCAAAACAAATGTAAGACAGTGGTGCTCAGGGGCTGCTCATCCTGGGGAAATAAAATAGAGCCATGCAAAACAGCTCTGAATTATCATGAAGACTAGAAGAGAAATTAGATAGTATACAGAGGATGAGATTGTTTCACAAGAGATTTGTGGTATTGTTGAGCTTGGAGAATTTGGAAAATAAGAGAAAAACACTTCCAAAGGAAAGTAGAACCATGTGGTTAAAGACTTTAAATTAACAGAAATGCACATGGGTAGTGTTACCGGAGTAGCAGGGAGTCTAAATACATGGTGCCACTCTCTCTCTTTGGTCTTGAACAAATTCTGAAATAAGACAGCAAGCAACCAAGATATCACACTTATTTCCAATAAAGGCTAGACTTGAGATTCTAGCTTAGTGTGAGAGCGAAAGGGCCTGCTAACTGATCCCTGGAGGAGTTCAAATGGAGTCATGTCTGCAGGCAGCCGACTCCCTGGAGGAGGGAGAGGACTGATTTGGGCATGCTCTCCAAATTTGCTAAATCACATACAGTACTCTTATTCATTGGGTTTGACCGTTAAGCTCAAACTCAAAGTCAAGGTCAGCATCTCGGTCAACCCCCCTGGGTGAGGAGATCTGCTGTCTTTCAGGCCATTCCAGCTTCATCCTTCATGCACCCAATTCACGATCCCAAACACTGAATTGTTTTTGATCTATCATTTGGCGACCATGGGTAGCAATATAGATTTTGACCTAAAGTGACATAAATGGATTAGAACATATATTAAGTAAACTCAAAGTCTATGTCAGAGAGTGAAAATCTTTCCTCTCCTATTCTCTTACTAATTTATGTCCAGCCATGTAGTCTGATACCATATGTGTTAGTCTGGGTAGACTAGAGAGACAAATTCATAGACTCATGTGTGTATAAGAAAGAACTTTATATACAAAACAATTGAATATTGAGAAAACATCCCAGCCCATTCCAGATCAAGTCCATAAGTCTGAAATTAGCCCATATGTTTGATGCCAATGTATAAAGTCTTCTTCAGACTCATGAAACACATGCAATGACACTGAATGTAGGTAGATCAAGGGCCAGTGAGTGGAAAGTCGTGTAGATTCAGTGGCAGTGGAATCAGCTCAGTGCTCACATGGGTCTCCACATGGCTCCTCCAACTCCAGGGCTTTGGATGCCATCAGCATAGCTCCATGTGTCTTGTCATTACAGAGTCTCTCAGGGAGGGAGCTTGTGTCCCGCCTCCAGTGAGCTATTTATCTCCTTAGCGCCTCCAAATGAGGTCATCAAGCTTCTTGATAGGCTGAACTCTACCCCTTCACTCTTAAATCTCAAATTGACAACAGTTATGCAGCTGCCATTGAGGTTTAATGCGATGAAATGAGACTGTTAGATTAATCCAGTTACCAGAATTTATTGCATAGCTATAATAATATAATTGTGAGGCACCGGTGAGGGGACAGATACAGATTCGTGGAACAGGATAGAAAACTGAGGAACAGGCCTGCACTAATGTGCCCAGTTGACTTTCGACAAAGATGCAAAAACAATATAAATCAGCACAAAATTGTTTATTTTTAAAGCAAGCGTTAGCTTCCTTCTCTTTACAACAACATAGGGATGTCCCAATGCTGAATTAAAAATATAGAAGATACAAATAAAAAGAAATTAATGTCCAAATAAGATGAACTGGTCCCGTGAGTTGAAAGTATGAAGAATTTACAGTCAGATTTCTCATTTCCCTGAGGGTGACTTGGCCTCTTTGTAGGCACACGGATCACATGTCTTGGTCATGAAAACAGGGGTCATTGCTCCAAGGCCTCCGGATCCCTGATACCGATTCGCAGATGAACTTCCTTTTAAACAGTTCCAACAAGTCAGCAAGAACTTTGTAGAACTGGCCCACACCAATGATGTTAGCAAGTAATGTAACCAAATTATATTCCCAGAATCCAACATGCAGTCTTGCCAAAGGTCATGGCATAAGCTCAAGAGCATTTGATCAAGGCGAGTAGACAGAACAAAGACAACCAAAGTAAGAATGAACCAACCAAAAAACAGTCACAGCAACTTGCTATTAATTTCACTAGTTGTCCTGAAGCCACAATGAATAAATGAGAAGATTTTCAATGTCCATTTACTGTGCTGTAGGGGGAAATCCATCTTATGGACGCTTTAAAAACGTTGTATTAAAGACCTGGCTGTTTTCTTGCAACGATTAGCAATTTCAGTGTGGCAGCTCTGCCTTTACCCCACTCTCTTGTGTGCCGGTGTTTTTGGTCCTGTGCCACGAGGATTGTTTCTATTACTTCTTGCTGGACAGGTCTATCAAATCTGTCTCCTTGGATAGGTCTTTTCCTCATTTGTAATTCAATTTGGAGCCTACTTGATGCCCTGTGCCACTGAGCGATACCATGTTGTCCAACTGTCAGGTTGGTCCTGCCTCAGCTCCCTCCTTGGAAATTCAGCAGGAGATTCTGTTCAGCTTGTCTAGTGCGAAGGAGACTTGGCAACTCAGTAGTTAAATGCCCTGTTGCTAACCTGAGAGATTTATTGTTAATTAGATGAAGGTTTGCAGAGTATTCAATTTTATAGTCAATAATTCATACACAATTTGCTTCAACTCATCCACTGCACTTCCCTCAACATACCTTCACTTATCCCCCTGGCCCTGTGTTTCCTGTTTTGATGCTGTCTTCTTTCTGTGGGGTTTCCTTGGGTAAATGCTGCCAATTTGATCTTAAATGGTTGATTATCCTAACATAGAATGAGTCTAGTTGCAGACCTCAAGACTTAAGGGCCATTAATAGTCTTGGGGGTTTCACCAGTCTCTATCAGACCAGTGAGCCTGGTCACTTGAACAATTTCGAGTTTTGTTTCACAATTTTCCTCCAATCTTTCCAGAACCTTCTTATGGTATCCTTCTAAGAGTAGCAGTTAGTCATAGCAGGGCACCACCGAGTTCTTCTGGTTTCAGTCATGGAAGTGGATGCTTGCTTGTTCTACTAGTCCATTGGACTAATTGTTTCCATAGGTCTTTGGATTTTAATCATGCTTCTTTCATCTAGATAGGGAAAATAATACATTCAACTATTCTAGAAATCCAGCCCAAGGAGATGTTTGGTACAAAGGATAAAAAATGGAGACATTTTCCCAAGGCTTCCAAGCACCGGAAGGAATGGGTGACTGAGCTTGTAGAACAGTCCTGAGTGCAGACTGAGGTGTTATGCTTCCCACGCCCTTCTCCCTGCCCTTATGGCTTGGATAGGGAAGGGGATATGTCTCAAGAAGTCTAAGGGGAAACATTTTTTAAGAGGCATTGGATTGAACCATGGGAGAATATGATACTTGGTCAGTTGACCTCCCTCTTAACCTAACCTGAATTTTCCCTAGGCTCAAATATTTCTCACTTGTTTCATGACAGAAATTTCTTCTGTAGCTTTTTAAATATTATGGTGGACCTTTTCACCTTACTTTCAGTTTTTTATCTTTCTATTATTATTACCATTTTCTCATTTCTGTTTTCTCCCCCCAAAATGATTTTATTGGGAGCTAATACAGATCATTCCATAGTTCAATCACATTAAGTCATACTGTGCCGTTGCTACCACGGTCAGTTAAAAACATTCTCTGCCATCTTGACAGCAGCTTCCTGTTATCCCCGTCCCCCACCCCACCCATCACCCCACCTACTGCACCCTCCAGAAACCCTCCTTCTACTTACTGTCTCTATAGGGTCATCAATCTTGGTTGTTTTTGTGTTTTATTGCGTCTGTTACATTTCCCAGTTTATGAGGCACAGGAGGAGTGGATGCATAGAGACAGTAACTGACGCAATGGTTTATCAGGACAAGGGGATGTGGGGAGGGTGAGGAGAATTGGGGAATAATCAGTGAATGCAGGAGAGGGAAGGGAGTATTATAACTTATGGCGATGATGTATATGTTATGCTTTTAGAAAGAGATTTAACTTTGGAAGTATGAAAAAAAGGGGGGTATATTGGAACAGTAGTAACATGTGCCATGGATGATTCTTGGCATGGCTTGAGTTGTCCTGATGTACAGTATGGAAATGGGAGTCTGATTTCACCTCTCTGGTGGTTGGAAGATGCTTCCCTGGCCTGAGATATGATCCAGCTGGATGGTTCTGCACATCTGGTCCTGAGACGATGCTTTGACAAATGACTAACATTTTCAATAAAAATATCACCTCAGGGGGTTTCACTTCTTATGCAGAACCCAATGGCACTGAAGCCACCAGCTGTGTCATAGCTAAAACATTTGGGGGACTCCAGAGAACTGGCAAAAATGAAGAAAAATTAGCGATTTCTCCAGATTTCTAGTCCCTGCATTAAGAATCATTACTCTGACAGACTGATCTTCTTGTCTCCTGTGAAGAGAGCGACATTTTTTATCCAACGAATAATCTTCTATCCTATTATGCCCACCTGTTTTCTATAAGCACAGCTGTTTTCTTCATTCCAGGCAAGCTGGGCATGAAGTGTCTTACCCACTGTCAGCACTTGGCTTCTAGGACCTGCCCAGGCTCCCTCCAGATTGACATAGACTCAGCGATTTCCTAATGAAGCATACATCCCAACAATCCATAAGAGATGTAAAGTGTCCTGGCAGAAACTGGTCTCCAAGCAATTCACCCTGTGGAATGGGCATGGGAGGTTTTTGTCTCAGGGAAATTTCCCACTTCTATCCCCAAGGCCATTTGTAACCCATCACAGAGATATTTTAGTTAATAAAAGGTTTTACTAAACTCCTAGTTGATGGAAAACAACTGGAGGAAAACAAGAGTTGTGTTTGTATTCTTTAAAGGAAAACGCCACTCTTATTTTACCATGAAAGTGGGCCCAAGGAAGAAATAGCTCTGGGCAATGAAGAGAATAATTTTTATTAATAATGCCTATTGAATATTGCTCACAGAGAAGGCAGGTCTAATGCTGAGAAAGTTACAAACGTGGAGAAGATCCAGTCCCTGTTGACAGGGAGTTTGCGATAAAGGTAGGGTCTCCCTGTGGATCATTGTTTGAATCAAACCAGGGGCATTTGACAGGTTGTGCTTTCTCTCCATAGGCACCAGTGGAGACTCTTTGTGGTGGTTACATAATCTGTTGTCAACTCGAGACTATTAAGAGTGAAGGGGTGGAGTTTAGCCTGTCAGTTTGGTCGCAGCCTGATGACTGGGAAGCACAATGGAGGCCAGATTCATGCACTCCCTGTGAGATATTCCTGTTGACGAGACACATGGAGCTACTCGAGAGCCCTGGAGCTAGAGGAGCCACGTGGAGACCCCTGCCACTGGATCCACAAGACTTTCCACCCACTGGCCAGTGATCATCCTGCATTCGGCATCATTGCATGGCTGCGTGAATCTAAAGAGGAATTTTTTTCCCAGCACATTTCAAAAAATTCATTTTATTGGGGGTTCATACAACTCTTTTTTTTCAAGTGGAATTTTATTTATTTATTTAAAACAATTTATTAGGGGTTCATACAACTCTTATCACAGTCCATACATATACATACATCAATTGTATAAAGCACATCTGTACATTCTTTGCCCTAATCATTTTCTTTTTTTTTTCTCCTTCTAAAGAGGAATTTATGGACTAGTGTCAACATATGGGGTAATATGGACTTGATCTGGACTGAGCTGGGATGTTTTCTTAATGTATGATTGCTCTTTGATACAAAGTCCTCTCTCTCTTACATATGAGAGTCAGTCAGTGCAGACTGGCCCTCTTCATGCCACCACGTCCAGTCTCCCCCAATGACTGCACTCGCTGTTCATTTTGTAGCTTTCTTTATAGAAGGATCCAGGCAATATTAAAAAGAGATTTTCTTTTGAAAAACTTTTTGTTGTTATTCAGGTAAATGTTTACAGAGCAGATCACCACTTCTACATCGAAGAGTTCATGCACGTTTCATGTCAGCTCATCCCCTGAGGTCCTTCCACGCACTACCGCTCATCCCTCTTCCTCCTTGCATTTTATAGTTTCACAATTCCTTCTTTCCTAGCTTTCTGGAGTTTCCCCTTGGGTCAATGCTTCCCTTTTCCTTTTACATGGCTGATGATCCTAACATGAGATATTGGGGGTGAGAGCCATCCATAGTCTTGGGGATCCTCCTGTCTCTTTTTAAAAATTTAGTCTATTGTTTTATTTTATAACTCTAGCCTCTATCAGATCAGTAAGATTGGTCTTTTGAATGATTTTGATTTTCCCCCCAGATTTTTCCTCTAATGGAGACAGAGCCTTTCATCCGATCTCTTTTTAGAGCATTTGTGGTCATAGCAGGGCACCACCTCGTTCTTCTGGTCTTGGGGTTGAAGAGGTTGGCATTTGCATCTTTTGTTAGTTCATTGGACTAATTGTTTCCACATGCCTTCTGATGGTCATCATTCATCTTTCCTCTGGATAGGGACATAGCAGTAGACGCACCTCAGGTCATGATTTTTTAATACTCTAGTACCTCCTCTGGTGGGGTCGTGGTTACACTTTGGGCTGTGAGCTGAACGGTCAGCAGTCCAAATCCCCCAGCAGAAGCATGGGAGAAAGATGGCATTTCTACTCACGTCCATTCATTACAGGCTTAGAAATGGACTGGGCAGCTCTGTCGTGTGCTCTGGGATTACTGAATCTGCGTGGACATCCTGGCAGGGCATTGTAAGTAGCAGTGACTACTCACCAACGTAAGACCAAGAATATGACCCTGACCCCCAGGCTCCAGGACTCATTAAGGGGATTTTCTTTGTCAAGTAAAGTCGTCTCTGTTTTCAGAGGGAGGGTCTTAACTTAAGTCACATAATTTCCAATCTTACCAAGAAGTCAATGTAATTATTTTAATTTTTTGATTACTGATGAAACTAAGCATTTTCCCATACATTTATCTGCCCACTTGTATATATTTAGAAAATTGCTTGTTCATGTGTCTCCCCTTGTCTCTCTAGGGTAGTGGTTCTCAACCTTCTTAATGCTGTAACCCTTTAATGCAGTTCTTCATGTTGTGGTGACTCGCCCCAACCACGAAATTATTTTCATTGCTACCTCATAACTGTGATTCTGCTACTGTTATGAATCGGGTGGCCCCTGTGAAAGGGTCCTTCGACCCCCAAAGGGGTTGCGACCCATAGGTTGAGAACCGCTGCTCTAGAGGTACCATATTTTCTATACTGATTTATAAGTCTAAATATCAAATTTGATAATGAATGCCATCATGCCAAAGTAATGTGATCTTCCCTACTCCTGGATATAACTATTGTGTTTTGAAAAACTCATGCTAGATTATGTCTTTCTAATTCTAATTGTGGTGGAAAGTAATGTGATCTTCCCTACTCCTGAATGTAACTATTGTGTTTTGAAAAACTCATGCTAGATTATGTCTTTCTAATTCTAATTGTGGTGGAATATGTGTGTAATTTGAAGGAACAGATTAAGGCTCTAAATTGAATATGAATATGATACATTATTTACACTATTTTATCTTTGTAAAAAGACCTTTTACCTATATACAATCACAATTGAGATCAGGTGAGATGCTTTCTGAGTTGCAGATGAAATGGAATGAATTCACTTTATAGGTTTTATAATAATTTGAAATATATGGACTTATTGTTATTTATATTTCAAGGACCTTAGACTGCTTGGCACTGTGTCGCCTATGACAAATTGCTTTGATTCTACTCCTGGTTATTGTTAAGTCACAAAAGAGAAAATGGCCTGTTCTTTGGCTTTGACTCAGGATCCGATTGCGATTTGATGTTTCTCCACTGGAGGCACTGTTGCCATTTTGGAGTGGGACCATTCTTGGTTGTGTATTAGGCACTGGATAGTTGTAGAAACACACCTCACTGTGATAACCCACAGTGGGAGGATGATATTGCTCCTAGTTGAGGACTCAGTCTCTGGCTGGGTCTCTAACTAAAACCTCTAAACCATCTGAAGTTGATTATTTCAAAAGCAAATATGTATTTGAAATGTAAATAGGTTCTTTTCCCGAGCTCTGTAAACAGCCCCAGATGCCACTCCTTTAGACCTGAGAATGACAAGCCAAGTTTCATCCACGCCGTTTCCAAAGTTCAGTTCCTTTTTTTTTTTGCTAGTGAATGCTTCTCTCTCTTTTTTTTTTTTTTAAATTTTAACAATTTATTGGGGCTCATACACTTCTTTTCACAGTTCATATATATACATACATCAATTGTATAAAGCACATCTGTACAGTCTTTGCCCTAATCATTTTTTTCTCTTTTCTTCTTTTACATTTTATTAGGGACTCATACAACTCTTACCACAATCCATACATATACATACATCAATTGTATAAAGCACATCCATACATTCCCTGCCCCAATCATTCTCAAGGCATTTGCTCTCCACTTAAGCCCTTTGCATCAGGTCCTCTTTTTTTCCCCCTCCTCCCTCCCCATTCCCCCCTCCCTCATATGCCCTTGGTAATTTATACATCGTTGTTTTGTCATATCTTGCCCTATCCGGAGTCTCCCCTCCCCCCTTCTCTGCTGTCCCTCTCCCAGGGAAGAGGTCACATGTGGATCCTTGTAATCAGTTCCCCCTTTCCAACCCACTCACCCTCCACTCTCCCAGCATCGTCCCTCACACCCTTGGTCCTGAAGGTATCATCCACCCTGGATTCCCTGTACCTCCAACCCTCATATGCACCAGTGTACAGCCTCTGTCCTATCCAGCCCTGAAAGGTAGAATTCGGATCATGGTAGTTGGGGGGAGGAAGCATCCAGGATCTGGGGGAAAGCTGTGTTCTTCATCGGTACTACCTCACACCCTAATTAACCCATCTCCTCTCCTAAACCCCTCTATGAGGGGATCTCCATTGGTCGACACTTGGGCCCTGGGTCTCCACTCTGCACTTCCCCCTTCATTTAATATGATATATATATACATATATATACATACATATATACATATACACATATATACACATACATACACACACTTATATCTTTTTTTTTTTGCATGATGCCTTATACCTGGTCCCTTGGGCACCTCGTGATCGCACTGGCCGGTGTGCTTCTTCCATGTGGGCTTATTTGCTTCTGAGCTAGATGGCCGCTTGTTCACCTTCAAGCCTTTAAGACCCCAGACACTATCTCTTTTGATAGCCGGGCACCATCAGCTTTCTTCACCACATTTGCTTATGCATCCATTTGTCTTCAGCGATCCTATCATGGAGGTGTGCAGTCAATGATATGATTTTTTGTTCTTTGATGCCTGGTAACTGATCCCTTTGGGACCACTCGCTCACTCAGGCTGGTGTGTTCTTCCATGTGGACTTTGTTGCTTCTGAGCTAGATGGCCGCTTGTTTATCTTCAAGCCTTTAAGACCCCAGTCACTATCTCTTTTGATAGCCGGGCACCATCAGCTTTCTTCACCACATTTACTTGTTCACCCACTTTGGCTCCAGCCGTTGTGTCGGGAGAGTGAGCATCATAGAGTTCCAATTTAATAAAAGAAGGTATTCATGCATTGAGGGAGTGTTTGAGTGGAGGCCCAAGGTCCTTCCGCCACCTTAATACTTGACCTATAAATATAGACACATAGATCTATTTCCCCATCCTCCTATATATATTTGCATGTACATGTCTTTGTCTAGACCTCCATGAGTGCCCTTTGACTCCTAGCTCTTTCCTCCATCTCCCTTGACTTTCCTCCTGCCCTACTACCATGCTTCATCGCCACCTGGGCTAGAGTATACCTCTTCTCTAAGCAACCTTACCCTTGATCATTTCCCACCAAGCCTGCCACTCCCCCTTCTCTACCATTTGGGGTCCCATGTTTTTCCCTTGTCCCTGGGTTTGTTAACACCACTTCCTTACCCTCCCTACCCCCCCACCCCAAGTCCCCCCAAAACTGTCGGTCCCGTTGTTTTTCCTCCAGATAGTTCATCCAGCCTGTCCTATTCAGACAGACCTGTGGAGTCACTAACATGCACGAAAACTAGACAGAGGAAAACAAAGCAACAGTATACAACCAGACAACAAAACAACAAAAACAAACCACTGACAAAGAACAGAATAAAACAGTTCACAAGAGAAAAGCTTGTAGTTAGTTCAGGGATCGTTTGCTGGCCCTTAGGAGCGTTTTCCAGTCCAGTCTGTTGGGGCACCACGCCCTGGCCCTGAAGTCCACTTTCAGCATTCCCTGGGGACCTTGCCATTCCATTCCCTTGCTGTTCCGCTGCACTCCCCCAGTGATTTGCCTCGGTGTGGTGGGATCAGGTCAGGTGCAATTCCCACACTGTGTCTCCGGTGCTGTCCCCTGTATCGCCCTTAGTCACTGAGGGGCATCATGTCTCATAGTGGGGCCAGCCATGTTGTTCTCTCTGTGGACTGGCTGCTCTACTCAGGAACATCATCATCACGGCCTGGTGGGCCAGGCTGTGCTCCACTTTCTCCTCCTGCCCCTTCATCTGCTCCCGTGTGCTCTGATCAAATATGTCCATCTCCCAGAGCTGCAGAGTCAATGTCGTCCTTTGGAACAAATTCTTTTCGGGGGAGGGGCAGGAATCCACTTAATTTATGGTGCTGGGGCCAGCCTCCCAGACCTCTCCACCGGTTCCCTCCTCCACACCGGGATATTGCGTTCACACCTTGCGACACTGGGTTGAAGTCTGGTCCCACTTTCCCTGTGGAGATATAAACAATACCCTCCCCTTGGGTGGATTAATACCCTATGACCCCACTACCCTTTTCTTCCTTGTATTCATCCTTTTGTTTTCCTTTCCCCACCTCCTCCACCATTGTCTACCATGTACATCCCTGGTTTTGGTCTGGTCTCTTCCATACTACCCCGTCTTCACCCCTAAAGTGTTTGTATACAGTAGCTTTTTTCCCTGTGCCACTTTTGCATTTTTAAAAAAAAAAATTTTTTTTAAATTCTTACCTCAGCGGACTCATGTTGTACTTGTCCTTTTGTGCCTGACTTACTTCGCTTAGCATGATTTCCTCCAGTTCTTCCCATGCCGCTATGTGCCTCATACGTTCATCACTGCTCTTTAGTGATGCGTAGTATTCCATTGTATGTATATACCACAGTTTTTTAATCCAATCGTCAGTTGATGGAAATTTGGGTTGCTTCCAACTCCTTGCAATTGTGAACTGTGCCGCAATGAACATTGGAGCACAGATGTCTGGTCTTGGTTTGTTTCTTGCCTCTTCTGGGTATATGCCCAGTAGGGGGATTGCTGGGTCATATGGTAACTCTATTTCCATCTGTTTTAGGTATCGCCAGATTGATTTCCATAGTGGCTGTACGTACTTACAGTCCCACCAGCAGTGGATGAGAGTTCCTGTCTCCCCACAGCCCCTCCAACACTTGTTGCTTTCTGATTTTTTGAATTGGGCTACCTTTGAGGGTGTCAGGTGGTACCTCATTGTTGTTTTAATTTGCATTTCTCTTATGGCTAAAGATCGGGAACATTTTCTCATATGTTTGTTGGCCATTCGGATTTCTGCCCCTGTGAAACTTCTGTTTAAGTCCTTTGCCCACCTTTCAAGTGGGCTATTGGTTTTTTTCTTTTTGGAAGCTAGCAGAGTACTGTAGATTTTAGTAATAAGGCCTTTGTCTGATGTGTCATTGCTAAAGATGTTTTCCCAGTCTGTGGACTCTCTTATTACTCTCTTGGTGAATTCTTTAGATGTACACAAGTGTTTTATCTTCAGTATATCCCATTTGTCGATTTGTGCCTCCTCTGTGTTTGTGTCCTTCCCTATTTCTGATAGCCTGTGTATTCCCTGCGCCAAAGTTCTCAAGTTGGTCCCAATTCCCTCATTGATGGCCCTAATAGTTTGGGGTTTAACTTCAAGGTCTGTGATCCACCTTGAGTTTATTCTTGTGCATGGAGTGAGATAAGGGTCTTGCTTCATTTTTCTGCATGTTGATATCCATTTTTTCCAGCACCACTTGTTAAAGAGGGCATCTGCTTCCCATTTGATCTTTTTGGGGCCCTTGTCAAAGATCAGCTGAGTTCAGTTCCTTACCAGGCACTTGTAAACAAATTTAGATCCTTTGCTTGGAGTGTGCGGTTTGCACTGGAGCCATTAGAATCCAGAGTCCTTTATTTTCCCAGTAAGAATACACAGTCAGCTTCTCTTCCTCAATTTCCTCCCCAAACAACCACTTTTGGTAGTTCTACTTAATGTTCTTTGCATAAACTGTTTGTCACCATGTTTATTACTATTGCATTTTCCCCCACATATTTATTTTTGTAGAAATACCACAGATAGCTTAGAAATATTGTAACCAGTTAGTTTGCCTTAAGTTCCAGAGTGAAAGTTGGATTTGCAGCGAGTAATTTCCTTAGTAGAAATGAGTGCTTTCGATGTCTCTGGTCTTTCATGAGACACAAAGAAAGGATACTCTCAAGGGCTTTCCAGTTATTGCTAGACAAAGTCATCATGCAAGTATTGGCTAAAAGAGTGCATTGCATTCTAAAGGTAATACATGAATATCATGGAAATATGGCAAATAAGAAAACATGAAGAAAAGATTAAAAAGGAAGAGGGGGACTAAATCATCACATGTAACCTCACTGTCCACAGGCATGTATGGTTTACCTATTGGTCAATTGATTTGTTATATTTAATGAATTAAAAATATTTTCCACCTTACTTTTCAAACATTCAGCTGTGTTAAATTGTTTGATCATATGATTTGGAGCTAAAATGAAATTCATCAACGGACCATTCTATCTCCCTCATTTTATAATGGGATTCTCTAGAGAGAGTTTAGTGTTTTTGTTTTTTCTTTCTCTGGTGGCACACCACTTTCTGCAGCTTTATTTGGTAACTCTTTAATTGGTACTGTTGATAATTTCAATAGTACTTAAAGCAAGTTTGGAAAATGATAGAATTATCTAGGAAGCCCTTCTTCAGAGTGTTGTCTGTCACTCCTTGTGTCTCTGATTTTACTTCTGAAAGTTTATTTTATTTCATCTTGGTTAGGTTTCATTTCCCCATGAACCTGAGCAGGGACTTGGCTAAAGGACTATGGTCATGCAAGCACCTGCCATCCACAGGGTCTTTTTGAGTCTCCATTCTCTTTTCTGAAAAATGAGAATGATAATATTTTTTAATCCAGTATGCTCCCTAGAAGCAAGTACGGCAACCTTTATTTCATGTATGTTGGACATGTTAATAGGAGAGACCATTCCCTGGAAAAAAAGACATCCTCCTTGTCAAAGTATCAGGGCAGCAAAAAAGAGGAAGAACTTGGACAAGCTACATGGTCACTGTGGCTGCAATGATAGGTTCAAACCCAAGGCAATGATGAGGGTGGCGCAGGGCCTGGTACTGTGTCCTTCTGTTGTACATAATATGGTCCAAACAGGTTGAAACGGACTCAATGGCACCTCACATCAACACCAAGGACAGCAAGAGTTCCTGGAAGGATTAGCTAAAGTACTCTTTGGAGAGAACTTGGTCTATGGATGGTACAAAGCATCAAGTTGCTCAGCTGATAACGGAAAGGTTGGGGGTTGTAGTCCACCTAGAGACACTTGGAAGAGAGCCTGGTGATCTACTTCAGAAAAACCAGTGACTTAAAACCATTTGAAGTACAGCACCCTTCTGAAACATAGAATCATCGCGAGTCAGAATCAACTCACTGACGACTAGTTTTTACTTTGTATAAAATGCTAATGTGAATACATTATGACTTAGTACTCCTGCCCCTTATTTATTTTTTAATATCAAGTATGGCTTGATGTTAATCCGACGAAGCTATTGGATGACTTGCAATAATGTTGAATTAGGATCTTACTCCAAATTATTGTGTTCAGAGTATCCAGGATGCTTACAAAGCTGAGGAGCTTGAAGTTATAGAAATATTTAAAATGTAACTTATCTTGAAGGACAAAACTGAAAGAGATATGGTCCAGATAATGTATCCTGGTTAATACAGTTTACCCATGGCGGTTTCTTTTTCAGTAACTCTTGTCAGTGTGAATTAACCATATGGTTTATTTCTTTTGAATACTTAAAGTACATCTTCTTGAGGATTCTCTGATGGTTATTTGTGCATTGATTCTTCCTTTTCTGGAAAGCTTGATTTATATATATCTTATATCTTTCTTGTAGCATCCAGCGCAGAGATAGACACATGCTCACTGCTCTTAGCTCCATTCAGGGGGCCTTGGTGGCTCCATGGTTAAGTGCTTGGCTGTTAATGGCAAAGTCAACCATTTAAAGCAGTGGTTCTAAACTTTCCCAATGCACGACCCTTTAATACAGTTCCTCATGTTGTGGTGACCCCACCATAAAATTATTTTCATTGCTACTTCATAACTCATTTTGCTACTGTTATGAATCGTAATGGAAATATCTGATATTTATACAGAACTTCTCTCTACACATGTGTGACTGGTCTGCATAAGTACATAATGGTGTTAACTGTCACATATACCTGTATTTTATTTATTTATGTATGTATCCATATATACATCAATTGTGCAAAGCACACTTATACATGCGTTTCCCTCATCATTCTCAAAATTCACTTTCCACTTGGGTTCCTGGAATCAGCTCCTCATTTTTACACCTGTAATTTTACTGGGTATGTATGATGGGATTGGCTTGATGATGTCTTCATACTGGGTACTCACAAGTGGTTGTGTCTGCATGTGGGCAGAGCCCCCTGGAGACGGACAGAGGAGCGGTGTCTCAAGTACTAAGAGCATCAGAAATATGTATTTTCTGATGTGACCCCTGTGAAAGGGTCATTTGATTCCCAAAGGGGTCATGACCCATAGGTTGAGAACCACTGGTTTAAACACATCCAGTGGTTACTCAAGAGAAAGACTTATCAATCTGCTTTCACAGTGATAACTGATAATATTTCATAAAGATGTTCTAATCTCACACAAGATTTTTATGAATTGAACTTGACGTCATAGCACCTAACAGTAATATAGCTGTATTCATTGATTGATATTAGGCCAGTATATACTTACATCTCTGTTGTCTGCATTTTATGAAGACTGGTTGATGAGCAGGCAGAGATGTTTAGAGCAGGTACAATTGTTTACTTATGCAATATCCTTTGAAAAATATTGTGACTCTATTGCCTAATTTTTACTTCCTTTTTACTAAACTGGTCTAAAAATTTGTGGTTAAAGATTCATTAAAACCTTTCTGATCCTACTGATAAAATGTAGATGCCCATATAGAAGTTTCAAAATAGTTTGTTTTCATTTTTAGGTGGACAAACTTGTATTTGGGCTGTGTGTATATGAATAAAGTGGGGTAATACAGCAATTCTCCCCGAATTCTTAATTGTATTCACTTGTAAGTAATTAACAACATGAATGACGATATGTTACAGCATAGAATAACACGTGTGGATGGTATCATGTGTCTGCCTGCTGATGCTCGTTGGAAGCTCTATCGATTGTATTTGCATGGGTCTATGGCCCCATTCAGTGGGGTTTCTTAAGAGTAGTTTGAAAAAAAATTTAAAAATGAGTCGTTTGAGAAGCACTGAATCATGGTGTCTGTATTCAGGGTTAAAGAAATGGTAGAAAGAGGAAGGAGACAATGATAAATGATTTGGAGGTAAGCTTGCATCAAACGAAGGATGACATAGACCAAAGGGATGTGTAGAGCATATGAAATCTGAAGGGCATCATTTGCTCAGGGACAAACCTCTCAGACTGGTCTAAAATGTCAATAATTGTGAGAATGGTGCAGAACTCAGCAGTGCTCTACTCTATTGTACATGAGGCCATATGAGTCAGAATTGACTCTAGGGCACCCAACAACAACAACAACAAAACTCAGCAATTTGGGAGGGCTATGAAACAAGGACAAACACAACCTGTAAACACAGGAAGGAAATGTAGAGCATGCATTGGAATGTCATGAAATTGAAATTTATTTGTATAGATATTGAATATTCATGACTGTATGCATAGTGTATGAATATTGAGGGGGAAAAAAAGAATGGGTAAAAGAACTTTAAACTCCTAGGATAAATCTCACTTATATCCAAGAGGAAATAGCAAGAATTTACCTTGAGTCAGCCATTTGGAGAAGAGCTGACTGTAGCTATTTTTACCTGTCTATTTTTGCCCTGGTGGCATAGTGGGCTTCATTTAGGCTGCTAACTGCCAGGTCAGTAGTTTGAAATCACTAGCTACTCCAAGAGAGAAAGATGAGGCTTTCTACTCCTGTAAAAGTTAGTGTCTTGGAATCCCAAATGGGGCAGTTCTACTCTGTCCTACAGGGTCATTATGAGCCAGAGTCCATTTGATGGCAGAGGGGAAGGAGCCCCTGCAGTGCTCTTGGGTAAATATTGGATTGCTTATCACAAGGTCAATGGTTCAAACCAACTCTGCTGGAGAAAGAATAGGCTGTCTACTTCTATAACAGGAAACCTTCTATGGGCTCACTCTGAGTCAGAATTGATTTGATTTGATGACAGTGGGCTTGGTTTTGGGTTTTGCCTCGGTTAAAATGCTTGTCCTAAGAACATCTTGTCAGTCAACTTTGGACTTAAACGTTACTTTTCAGAAAGGAGTCCTGTTTTAGTCAATCTAAAGTCATCCGGACTTCTGTTTCCATGAAGCACTCACTCTCTGTTATGTTGCTGATTTATTTTAAAAAGGTTCTTATGACTAGTTGAAGTTATACTAATTCCATTTCTTATTGCTTATTTCCCTAGGTGATCATAAATTCTAAGATGTCAGGGGTCTGCTCTCTTGTTTGAAGCAGTGTTGCCAATTATGAGAATAGTACTGGGACCTCAAAAGTCATGCTTGAATAAACAAATGAAGTACCCAACCCACATACCTAAATGGAAACCAGTTACAAGAAGACATTCAATTACTTGTTGATATGATATTATTTCTGACTGCACCACTTGGACAAGGGTTGAGACTAATGAAGTCTAAGTTTTCTATAGTTAATGAAAACTTGGATTATTATTGTTATAGTTATTGCATTAGTCTGGGTAGACTAGAAAAACAAATTCATAGAAACTCATGTGTATAAGAGAGAGTTTTATATAAAGTCTAATTGTACATTAAGAAAGCATCCCAACCCAATCCAGTCCAAGCCCATAAGTCTGATGTTAGCCCCTATGTCACATACTGATCTATAAAGTCCTCTTCAGACTCATGAAACACATTTAATGACACCGAATGCAGGATGACCACAGGCCAGGGGGTAGAAAGTCATTGGATTCAGTGGTATTGTAAGCATCTCAGCGCTGGCAGGGGTCTCCATGTGGCTTCTCCAGTTCTCATAGTACAGGGTCTATCAATGTAGTGCTATATGTCTTACCAGTAGAGCGTCTCCAAGGGAGTGAGAATTGTCAGTAGAGAGTCTCCAATGGAGTAAACAGAGAGAGTCTTTCCTGCCTTCAAGGAAGAAATTCCAGAAATTCCCAAAATTCTCGGGAGAAGGTCATGCCTACACAGAGGCCTTATTGGCTATGATCTGATCAACAGACTAGACTCCACCCCTTCACTCTCAATCATCTCAAGTCCCAAATTGACACCAGATGATGTAACTACCACAGCTATTGTTATGCTGCCTCTGGAAGTTCACAAAATATGACTAGCCTTCAAAAAGTTTGTGGAAAGTTGTATTATCTGTTTTTAAAAAATTGTTATCCATAGCTTTCTGCAGATCATGTACTCAGAATTTAACCTCTAATACTGTTCCTCTGGAATAGAATTTTTAAATTTATTTATTTATTATTTGCAATATTTGGATCACTCAGACTGGCATGCTTGTTCTATGTAGAGTGAGATGACACGTCATTTAGATTGCTACTTGTTTTAGGACAGGACTTAGAGAACCCAGGCCCTATTATTTCGGACATCAGCTAGTTTAAAATTAGTTTTATTGGCATATTCTTCACATACCATATAATTTAATTGTTTAATCATATTAACATTTTCTTCTTGTGCTTATTGTTGTTAGGTCCTCAACTCCCCACACACTCCCCTGCCATGACCCTAGGCAATTATCCATCTGTCTAAATTTACCTATCCTGGATTTCATGTGCAGAAAATCATACAACATGCAAACAGGAAGTAAACAAACTAACAAAAAAACCCAGCAACCATGTCTAGACAAAAAATAGAAAACCCTTAAACACACACACACACACACACACACACAGAAAATGTTAAAAATTGATGCAACTTTAAAATGGATCAAATGGGAGACCAAATGATAAAATATTACATTTTAACCTAACTACATTTACTGCAATGTATTTTACATTGCTCTTAGAGCAAGGCTATGGTCAAAGGGTATTCTGCAAAGGCTTAATCCATGTGTGAACTCTGAAAATTGATTCTGGGTTTCCACAGTCATTTATAGCCTTCTGCAAACCAAATGTTCACAATTTAAGCAGATGCCATTCTCTCACTAGTACTTGGGTTTTATTATTTACAATCCTTCAATAACACAGGCTGGTGTGTTTCTTCCAGGTTAATTTAGTTAACACCTCACTTGCTGTTTGTTTGAAGACAAACCTTTACCATCCCAGACGCTATTCTTTCGATGACAGGGCACCACCATCTGGTTTCTCCATCATGTTTTACTGTAGCCCCATATCTTCAGTGATTTCTTCATGAAGTTGAGCATCAAGCAAAGAACTAAGTGTTGTTAGATTGGGGCTAGAATTAAGTGCAAGCCCCCAATCTATTCATATATCCATTGTTTATATATGTCTCTGGTTCACTTTAGAGACATCATTGTCATTTTATGATAGAAGACATTTTAAATAATCCTCCAGGGATATAAGGCTATTCTATAGGTAGTGTCATTAATTTAGCTAATGGTATAGAACTTAAAGCATTATTGAAAGAAGAAAATTATACATGTATAGGCTGACTTCAGACCACACAAAATGAAATTGTTGACTTGTGCAAATTTGACTCTAGTAACTGTACACTGATTACATACACAAATAATGGGAGTTAGTGGTGGGACACCATTTTCAATAACATTCACAAAAGCAGAACCGTATCTACCAGATGGTAAATATATGATAGTTACAGGCCACCATTCATTGGGCACCCTTAAAGCAAGAGATCCAAACCAAAGTCCAACAACCTCCAATTCCAGACCTTGGGGAAATGCTCATCTGCTGCTTCTCACACTAGGGCTTTCAGCCTTAAATCCACGGGAGTACATCAGTTTCTTAAATCTGTTACTGATAAGTCAGAGGTAAAGCCCAGTTCACTTAGTGGAGTTTCCACATCAAATCCTTCTGTGTGGCCTATGCGGGATGTTGTGTGCCCCTAAAGTACGAGTCTAAAATCCCAGTACTCCATAGGACATGACTGCGTCACCAAGGGATGGATAGAAACGTAGTCAAGTGTCCATTCAAGGGAGTACCCTCCCCAAACAGGAAAAGCTCCCCTGGGTGGAGCTTTTGTAGTATGCATTTCCCTGCTAGATGAACATCGAGCAACTCGCTCTGAGATAGGGCACCCAGTGGTGTCCTCTGGGAAGATTCTCTCTGGTCACAAGTGAATTTTTTCATAAAAGCAGTTTTGCTCGCACCTCGTTTTTTTTTTTTTTGTGATGGCTGATTTAAGAGAACAGTGAGCGACTGTAAAAGTTTGTTTCCTGCTTGGGAAAAATGCCGCAGAAACTGCTGTGATGTTGAACACAGCTTACAAGGACGGCACAAGGTGGTGTTCTCTTTTCAAGAATGGTGAAATGTTGATTGATGACATACCTCATTCTGGACGTCTGTCAACTTCCTGAACAGATGAAAATGTTGACCTTCTATATCTCTTCTTTTGTTATGAGTCTGTTCAAGTATTCTACATCAGTGTGTTAATTTTGGGAAATGATTATTTTTAGGCATTTGTCTATTTCTTCTAGATTGCAAACTTATTGGAGTACAATCTTTTATAATACTGAGTTATTATTCTTTTTATTTCGTTTGGATCTGTTGTGATAGCACCTTTCTCATCTCTAATTCTAGATATTTGAGACTTCTTTTTCCTTTCTTAAGCTTGCCACTGGTTTGTCAATTTTGTTATCCCTTTGAAAAAACAACCTTTTTGTCTTGTGGGTTTCCGCCTCATTGTTTCTCTGCTTCCCAGTTCATTTATGTCTGCTCTAATCTTCGTGATTTCTTTTCTTCTGTTGTTGGATGGTTTATTTTGCTGCCTTTGTCCTAGTTGTAGTGTAAGTGTTGTGTTAATGTGTTGATTTTGAATTTATCCTCTTTTCTCGTGTGTATGTATATTGCTATAAATTGTCCTGCAATAACTACTTTTACTGTGCACGTAAAGTTCTAGCTCTTTGTATGTAAAAGGTTCTAGTATGATGTATTATTATCATTGTTTGTTTCAAGAAATTTCTCAATTTAATTCATTATTTGATCTAGTCTTCAGTTCTTTAAAAGTAATATGTTGTTCAATCTTCATGTTCCAGTTTTTCTATCGTTGATTCCAAGTTTCCTAGCACTGCGGTCTGAGAAGATTGATTAGAGGTAGCTCAGTGCTTTTTGACTTTGTTAAGACTTGCCTTGTGGTGATCTGTCCTAGAGTATGCACTGTGTGCACTGGAGAAGAATGTGCATTGTGTTGTTGGGTGGTGTGCTGTGCATATATGTCTAGGAGGTTAAGCTGTTTGATTGCATCATTTAACTCTTTTGTTTCTTTATTGAGCATCTTTCCTGATGATCTGTCTTTCTTTCAGTGTGGTGTGCTGGGGTCTGCTACTGTCATTGTGGAGCTCTTTCTTTTCTAAAAAAAATCATTTTATTGGGGGCTCATACAACTCTTATCACAATCCATCCATCCATCCATTGTGTCAAGCACATTTGTACATTTGTTGCCATCATCATTCTCAAAACATTCGCTTTCTACTTGAGCCCTTGGCATCACCTCCTCATTTTCCCTTCCCTCTGCACTCCTCACTTGCTCATGAACCCTTGATAATTTATAAATTATTATTTTGTCATAGCTTACACTGTCCAATGTCCCCCCTTCACCCACCTTTCTGTTGTCCATCCCCCAGGGAAGAGGTTATATGTAGATCTTTGTCATCTGTTTCCCCTTTCTACCACACCTTCCCTCCACCCTCCCCGTGTGACCACGCTCAGCCTTTGTCTCCTAGTTCTTTCCCCTATGTCCTTTGACTTTCCTCTTGTCCCACTATCATGCTCAGTCTTCATCTGGGTTTCAGTCATTCCTCTCAATTACATTGCCCTTGATCAAGCCCTACCAGGCCTTTTACATGCTTCTTGCCACTGATTTTGGTTAACTTGTTTTTCCCTTGTCTCTGGGTGTGTTAATACCACTTCCTTTCCCCCACTTCCTCCTTTCCCATGTTCCCCCAGAGCCATTGGTCCTGTTGTTTTCTCCTCCAGATTGTTTATCCAGCCTATCTTATCTATATAGACCTGTGGAGATGATAATATGCACGAAAACAAGACAGAGCAAAACAAAGTAACAAATGAAAACAAAACAACAACAACAATCAATGACCAAAAAAAGCCTATAAATAGTTCAAGGTCTATTTGTTGACCTTTTGGAGCATTTTTTTTTGGTCGAGTCTGATGGGGTGCCACACCCTGGCCCCAAAGTCTATTTCTGGAATTCCCTTGGGATTTCATTGCTCTGTTCCCCTTGCTGTTCTGTTCCATGCCCTTAGTGTTTTGCCTTGGTGTGGTGGGGTCAGATCAGGCATAATTCACACACCGTGTCTCCAGTGTTGTCCCCCGTAGGGTTATGGGTTAATGAGAGACTGAGCTGTTTATTTCTGTTTTCATCTGTAAACATTTGATTGTCTTTAAAGGGTCTTTCATTGCTTACATATGTGCATATGTTTATTAAGGCTACAAGTTATTGATGTATTGTTTCTTTAATCATCATAGAATGTTCCTTCTCGTCTCTCATTACGGTAGTCACTTTGATGTCCTTTTGATCAGAGATTAGCATTGCCATCCCTGCCTTTCTATGGTTGCCATTGGCTTGATAGATTTTTTTTTTTTACCGTTGTTTGATTTTTTAGTCTGTTTTTGTCTTTGAGTTTAAGGTGTCTCTCTTCTAGTTAGCATAATATGGATCTTCTTTTATAATCTAGTCTGCTACTTGCTGTTTTTGATTGGTGCATTTAATCCATTGATTTTCAGTGTCATCGATGATATGCAGGTTTGTTGCTTTCATTTTGCTGTGTTTGGTTTCTTTTTCCTTTTTTAATGCTCTTGTTTGGTATCTTTGTTTCTCCTCTATTTCTGTTATTTTGAGTGCTGCTTTCATTATTCTGAATTCTGAGTAATTTTGTTCTGACACTCTCAGATTTACCTGCTATTGTTTTTAATTCTCTGTCTATGATGATCTGGTCCTCTTTTTGGTACTCTGGTCTTGTTTTAACAATTCTTTTAGCTTTTCCTTGTCTCAAAATACCTTTATTTCTCTGCTATATTTGAGGGATAATTTTGCTGTTTATAGGATTCTTGGCTGGACGTCTTTTGTCCATTGCAGAATTGTGTGTATGTCACCCTCTCGTCTGGCTTGCATTTTCTCTGCTGAGAAATCCGAGCTCATCCTTGCCAGTTTTCCTTTGTAGGCGACTGTTCTTTTCTATCTTGGATTTTCTCCTTTTCTTCAACATTGGGGAGTTTGAGTTTTATATAGTATGATTTGGGGGTGATAAGTCCATCCTAGTCTGAGTTCCTGCAGCTTCTTGAATAGTTACTTAATCCTCCTTTGTGATATTGGGGACATTTTCTTACATGATTTCTCATACTATTTTCTCTGTAGTTTTTTTTTTAAATTTCTTCTTGATCTGGGATCCCAATGAGACATAGGCACCTTCTCTGGATAGTGTCTCACATCATCTGCAGGCTTACGTCTGATTCCTTTGTTTTCTGGTTGTTTCTCTTGTCAATTGTAGCCAGAATTAATGTGTTTGAACTCACTGATTTGATTTTCTTAACCAGCCCCAATCTAGTCCTCAAGTCTTTTACTACGTTGCACACTTCTGTTGTCTCTCTGTTTTAGTCTTTCAGTTTGTTTTCTTGTTTCCATGAGACCCCACGTTTTTTTCCCTTTCAAATTCTTCTATTGTTTCCACGAGGACCTAAACATCATTCTTCTTAATCCTGTTTCTGGTAGTTCCAGGACCACTTCCTTTTGGTTTTCCTTTGAACTTGGGTGATTTTCAGTTGTTCCTGTTTCCCCCCATTGTTTGTTTGTTTGTTTGTTGTGGTTGACTGCTGTTTACTTGGCATTGTGGTACAGGTATTAGTGGCGTGTTAGCTCCTGGGTCATGTAGAGGCAGTTGGCTCTGTATAGAGATGTGGGAGAATGCTCATAGGAGATGGAAAACATATAGTGATGAAATGGAAATTAGGTGAGAGAGATATGTGTAAGTGGTGAAAGTAGGGTTAGGATGAGGAGAGATAATAAAATAAAGGAAATAATAATAATAGACTGGATAGTCCAGCATATTTGTAAAAATTATGGGAAATGTATTTTAAGAGGGATAATAAAAATAATAAGTTTCATGGAAATATAGTTCATGAGGTAAAAGAGAGAGTATGAAGAGAGAGATGGATTTGTAGGGGAAGGGAGGAATAACAGAGACTGAATACGTGGGTGTGGTTTGGATGTGAATGTTAGAGTTTTGTTGCTTTGGCAGCATGATTGTGGGCATGTGTGGACACTCAGAAACTCCACAACACAAAACTCACTGCCATTGAATCAATTCTGACTTATGGAGGCGCTATAGGGCAGGCTAGAACTGCCTCTGTGGGTTTCAGAGACTGGAACAGTTTATGGGAGTAGAAAGCCTATCTTTCTCTTGTCGAGTAGCTGGTGTTTCAAACTTTGTGCTTAGTAGCCCAATACATAACCACTATACAACCAGAGCTCCAAGGTGCACTTTCGAGTGGGAGAAGCCCTTATTTGGGTGTGTGCCAGCATCTACAGGCCTTTCTGATTTTGTTTGCAGGGAATGCGCATCTTTAGGGGATGGGGTTGCACCGGATGAGGACACCATAAGAAGTGGAGAGAACTAGAAAAAGTAATAAAGCTATTATATTAGAACAAATGTACAAAAACAGAAGAAAATTGTATCACTAGTTGAAATGACACCACTTCCTTTTTTAATGCATAGTTCCTCAGGAGATCATAAGTTCTAAAATGGCAGAGATCTTTTCGCTTGTTCGAACTAGTGTTGTCACCTCTTAGAACAGTGTCTGGGGCTTAAAAGTCATGCTTGAGTAAATAAACAAATAAGTTATCCAAACCAATACCTAAATACCGATCTGTTACAAGAAGTCACTCAATTATTTGTTGACTTGAGATTATTTGTGATTGTACATCCTGGGTCAGGGTTGGGATATTGAAGTGTAAGTTTTTTCTAGGTAATGAGAACTTGAATTATTATTATTACAGTACTAGTATGTTGCCTCCATAAGATCACAAAATATGAGGTTTCAAAAAGTTCATGGTAAATTCTATTATGTTTTATTTCCATCTTTCAAAACCCTTTTGAAACCCCTTAATGTAGTGGTAAATAATGAGAATGGGAAACTGGAATGAGCAATGATGGGTGTAAAGTCCTTTTTTTAAAAAAGAAGGTCATTTTATTGGGGGCTCTTACAGCTCTTATAATAATCAATGGTATCAAGCACATTTGTACATATGTTGTCATCATCTTTTCAAAATATTTTCTTCCTACTTGAGCCCTTGGTATCAGCTCACCTTTTTCCCCCTCTCTCCCTTACCCTCCCACTCTTGTGACCTCTTGATAAATTATTGTTATTTTCATATATTGGTTATAAAGTCCTTTTGATGTGTTTTCTCAACTGCTTGATGGCCGGGTTGGAGTCTATTTATCTCAGAGGCCTATGTAATTCTGTGAGATCGTTCTAACAGGAGCTGTGAGTGGAGAGCCCTTTTATGTGCATATGAATTGATTTATACTAAAACATTACTTTAGAAAAAAGGAAAACAGCCTTTTAAGCTGTTGTGAAGCATACAAATTGACTTAGGTCTTGTCGGAAGAGCTTAGTGGGAATATGAGGTAAGAAACAATTTCCAAACACTTTCATTGCAGAATAGACAGTTGTCCAGTCAATACAGGATTTTTCCTTTTATTTAGATCTTAGTTGATGACATAATTTGGCTTATCCAAGTATACTAGGAAATGTGTAGCCTAATTTGAAGATTTACTGTCTTATAATCATTTGCTTTAATCAGAGCTCACATATCTCACTGAAAGAGTAACCTGCCACTGCTCTCATTCCTAGCCACAGGCCATATCTCTTAGTTTTATTTTGGCACTGAGACTAGATTTGGCTCCACTGGACAAATTTGAACTAGAAAATAGTAGAAGGCAATTCTTCATTTATTGTTGTTGTTAAGGACTGTCTAGTTAGTTTCACCCCTCAGGGTTCCTATGTGCAACAGAACAAAATACTACTACAATGGCGGATGCTTCTCTCTTGTGAAATCCTCCATAAATGAAGACATAAAATTATGTCAATGCATAATGAATAGTAGATATAAAAAGGGTTTATTGTGGTTTGTGACATCAGCATGCCCCATGAACAAGTGATATTATTCTTAATTTAGATACAGGTGCCTGCATTGTATTATCTCCGCAGGTCTGTCTAAATAAGATAGGTTGGATGAACAATCTGGGGGATAAAAACAACGGGACTGACAGTTCTGGGGGGACATGGGAGAGGGGGAGGTGGGAGGAAAGTTAGTGGTGTTAACAAACCCAGGGACAAGGGAACAACAAGTGATCCAAATCGGTGGTGAGGAGGGTGTGGGGGGGTCTGGTGGGGCATGATCAAGGGTAATGGAACCAGGAGGAATTGTTGAGACCCTGGTGGGGACTGAGCATGATAGTGATTGCTCAGAAGCAACAAAGCCCACATGGGAGAAGCATACCAGCCTGTGTGATCACGAGATGTAGAAGGGATCAGGTATCAGGCATCATCAGAACAAAAAATCTTATCATAGTGAATGAGGGGGTGAGTGCAGAGTGGAGACTCAAAGCCCATTTTTAGGCCACTGGAGATCCCCTTACAGAAGGGTCTTGGGGAGGAGATGAGCCAGTCAGGGTGTGATGTAGCAACTATGAAAAATGCAACTTTTCTCTAGTTCCTAAATGTTTCCTCTAGTTCCTCCCTCCCACTATCATGATCCCAATTTTACCTTGCAAGTCTGGCTAAACCGGAGGATGTACACTGGTACCGATAGGAACTGGAAACACAGGGAATCCAGGGAGGATGATCCCTTCAGGACCAGTGGTGTGAGTTGTGATACTGGGAGGGTAGAGGGTGGGTGGGTTGGAAAGGGGGAACCAATTATAAGGATCTACATGTGACCTCCTCCCTGGGGGGATGGACAACAGAAAAGTGTGTGAAAGGAGACGTTGGACAGGGCAAGATATGTCAAAATAATAATTATCAAGGGTTCATGAGGGAGAGGGGAGCGGGGAGTGAGGGGAAAAATGAGAAGCTGACACCAGGGGCTTAAGTAGAGAGCATATGTTTTGAGAATGATGAGGGCAATGAATGTACAAATGTGCTTTACACAATTGATGTATGTATGAATTGTGATAAGAGTTGTATGAACCCCTAATAAAATGATTAAAAATGATTCAGTGTGGGGAGCCTTCTTACCCAATGAGGGCAGAGGTGAGTCCTCATAACAACAGTTGTCCTGGGTGGACACATTTGTCAACTCGAAGTAGTCTGTTTCTTGGGTTTTATCTAAAAAGACAGAAAGAAAAAGAAAATCCTGAGAGGTGGTCTGGCAGCTCCAACCTTGAAGCCTTCAGGTTACTGTGCTTTCTGCAACAGCCTTTTCGGTGTGTATGTGTGTGAGAGAGTGTATGTGTTTGTGAATGTGTGTGTGTGTGTGTGTGTTTGTAGGGTTGGAGGGATTTCCCCTTGCTTGCCTTGCACTATAGATTGCTCAGACCTCCTTTCTCAAAGAATTAACCTCATTCAGTTTAAGTGATGACTTTTTAAAAAAGACAGACAAAGCCCTTTACAAAGAGTCACCTTTGGGTGCCAGTGGTCAGCCATTATTCCACAAGGTGCATGTGACAGGATGTGGTCAGCGATTTAGTTTAAATACATACTCCACATTTTTCTGGCTGTGGTGAAGAGTCTTAAATGGCTTCTTTGTTATGGAATGGAATTCGAAAGTATTTTTCTTCTTTTTTTAATAGCTAGAATTACCCAGAGAGACTAGCACAAAACAAAACAAAAACCTGTAACTCACCTTTGGCATTTTGGCCTTTAAACCCTCATAGCCATTTTGATGTATTTAAATGAACAAACAAACAAATAAACAAACTCACTGTCATTGAGTCAATTTTGACTCACAGTGACCCTATAGATCGGTGTAGAACTGCCCCTCCGGGTTTCTGAGACTGAAAATATTTACAAGAGTAGAAAGTCTCATTTATTTTTTGCAAAGTGGCTGGTGGTTTTGAACTTTTGACCTTAAGGTTAGCAGTCCATTGCATAAACCACTACCCCAAATAAGCTCACCTTGGTGTACTTTAGATGGTGAATATTTCTGGGTTGTGAGTGGGACCAGCCTCCAGAAGTCGGGAGGCTTCTTGGAACAATTACAGGTCTGGTGACCATGCTGTGGAATTCAATATTGCTATAAACAAAATCTACTTTGCTGAGTTACTATCTCTTTAAACCCTTCCTTCCATTTTTAATTTTCTTGAATGTTGTCCCAATAGGTAATGAATCGTATTAAGGCAGTGGGTGAGTGTAATAAACTCACCTTTCCATTTGTATGTATTAGCTGTAAGTTGGCCTTGCAGGTAACATGTTTTATGTCAATTAATGCATATGTTCTGAATTTCACACAGGGTGGGGAGCTATTTCTTTTACTGATATAGGGTTATATTAATGCTCATCAAATAAAATCAGTATGCTATATGATTTTCTTATAGATATGAATGGCTATTACTATTTCATTAATGTGCTGATATTATACAGAATTTAACAGTCAAGAAAAAGCCTTTCTGGTTATTTTAAAATGTCCATTTAAAAAATTGTTTTAAGAACACCTGATGGTGCTCTGGCTTTGGTATAGGCCTAATAACTGCAAGGTCAGAGCTTCAAACCTCCCAGTCACAGGTTCACACCATCGGAGAAAGATGAGGTTGTCTGCTCCCATCTAGTCCCTATAGTTAGAATTCACTATTCAATATTCTTTTAAAATATTGTTTAGCTACTTTTGTTAGTCCTATTTATATTCATAAGTTATGTGAGCCTATGTTTTCCTTTCCTTGCACTGCCTTTACCTAGCTTTTCAGGAGGCAATTCTGATTTTATTGCCTTACATACGTTTCCTGTTTTCTGGAATGACATTCATTTATAATTTGATGATCCTTTAAAAGTTTGTTATAACTCACATACAAATTCATTTTATGAGTGTGTGTGTAGGGAGGAAATGTTTTTGACGACTTTTGGCGATATTTCAATATTCATTGGTTTATTTGCGTTTTCTATTTTTTCTTGTATGAATTTCATCATTAATTTTTTCTATCAATTTAGTTTTTTAATCTAGGCTTTCAAAAGTATGAATATATAATTGTTTATAAGATATTAAATCATTAAAAAATCATTTTATTGGGGGCTCATACAACTCTTATCACAATCCATCCATCCATCCATCCATCCATTGTGTCAAGCACATTTGTACATCTGTTGCCATAATTATTCTCAAAACATTTTCTTTCTACTTGAGCCCTTGGTATCAGCTCCGCATTTTCCCCTCTCACCCTGATCCACCTCCCTCATGAACCCTTGATAATTTATAAATTATTATTATTTTGTCATATCTAACACTGTCTGACATCTCACTTCACCCACTTTTCTGTTGTCCACCCCCCAGGGAGGAGGTTATACATAGATCTTTGTAATTGGTTGCCCCTTTCCACCCCAGCCTACCTCTACCCTCCTGGTATCGCCACTCTCTCCACTGGTCCTGAAGGGGTCATCTTTCCTGGATTCCCTGTGTTTCCAGTTCCTATTTGTATCATTGTATATGCTCTGGTCTAGTCAGATTTGTGAGGTAGATTTGGGATCATGATAGTAGTGGGGAGGAAGCATTTAGAAACTAGAGGAAAGTTGTATGTTTCATCTTTGCTACACTGGCTCATCTCCTCCCCTCGACGATATTAAATCATTTTTTAACATAAATCCAGGAATGGGTTTTAGGCTCACACTAAATCCTAGCTCTAATTTAAGAACAGTTAGTTTGAACATCATGGTCCTGCTCGATACTCGCCCTCAAGAACACAGAAGACATGGGTGCTATAGCAAAGTGTAGTAAAGAAATAAGGTGGTGCCTGGCTAACAGATGAAATAGCATCTTAAAGGTTTGTTTCCAAACAAGCAGCATCCAAGTGCGATGTCAACTACGTGCACATGGAAGAAGCCCACCAACACCAGGGACTGGAGGACTGTAAATCATATAATCTGAAACGGAAGGAGGAAATAAGTAGCATCAGAGCCTAAGTTGTGCGATTCTGGTGGGCAGGCTATGGATGAGAGTGGAAGCCCACAGGAAGTAAGCCTTCAGTGAGTTCCCTCTCTCCGTAGTAGAGGCACGGGAGAAACCAGTTACCATAAGAGTGCTTTGGGGTGATGACTGTAGGGATCAAATCGTTGAACCTGTCTTGAGTGGTTAAAACCTGCTCAGGCGATGCCTCCTCTGTCTGATACACGGTGGGCCTGATCTCATCGTCAACATTGTTTTTCATTTTGGGGTTTATCTCTGATGTATTCAAGGGGGCATAGCCTTCTTGAATGCTTGCAATGTTTTTTTTTTCTTCAGTATATGAATCCCAGGATTGATGGACCCATAGAGACAGCAAATAGAATAAGGGTTCCTGGGGGCGGGGTACAGTGGGGGAATGTGGGGGTAGAGAGGAGTTGATATCAAGGACTTCAAGAAGGAGCAGAATGTTTTGAAACTGATATGATAGCAAGTTGGTGTCATTGAACTATAGAATGGTTTTATATCTGTATTAGCTCCCAATAAAATGGTTTGGGGAAAAAAATCACTTTTTAATCTCTGTAGTGTCTATATTCCACATTTTCATTCTGGGTTTTATTTGCATCCTCTCTCTCTCTCTCTTGAGACTTATTAACTTTATTAATCTTTTCAAAGACGTAGTTTTGTATTTATTACTATTCTTACTATATAATATTTTTTCTCTGTTTACTGATTTATTTCACAGCATTGATTCTTTCTTCTTGTCCCTTCATGGAACACGTTTTGGCACACTGGTTAAAGGGCTTGATCGCTCACTGAAAGGCTAGCATTTCCAATCTACTGCCTGCTTTGTGTGAGGAAGATGTGGCAATGTGGTAGTCTGCTTTCTTCCAGGTTTATGACCTTGAAAACCCTATTTGGGGGGTGGGGGGGTTCTATAGGATCACTATGAGTCAGAATCTACTGGATGGCAGTGGGTTTGATGTCCCCCTCCACCCCACCTTCTCCCCGCCCAGGGTGGCAAAGTGGTTACATGTTGGGATGCCAACTACAAGGTCAGTAGTTCAAACCACCAGCTGCTTCAGGAGAGACGATGAAACTTTCTACTTCAGTCAGGATGCACAGTCTTGGACCCTCCCAGGGACACTTTGACCTTGTCCTGTAGGGTCACTGTGAGTCAGGATTTTCTTGATGACTGAGTTCTTTTGATCTGGAAGTTTACTATATGGCTCGTTTCTTGAGTTAAACAATTCAATGATTTTACCTTTAAGTTTTATTGTTTCTTTTTTTCATTTGAGTACTTCTAAAAAGGTGAGCCATATGAATGAGTGCCAATATTTCCAAGACCTTATATGACTGAAAATATTTAAAGTAGACTATGAATGCTGAATGAATATTGGTTCGTTTTGAAATTTCAGTTTCAAAATCTCTTACTTCAATGACTGAAGGAGTATTATTATTTTCTTGTAGTCTGTTCTTTTTGTCTGGTGTTAAAAGTTTTGTTACTTTTTGTATTCTTAACTTCACTTTAATATATTAAGAATAGTTTTCATTATCTCTTCTGATTGTATCTGGGGTGCTGAAGGGAACACCTTAGTCTGGGACTGTTACCCACAAGCCTTGCCCACAAACCTCTATGGGAGAAAGTCAAGGGCTGTGTGCACCCCCATAAAGGTTTGTAGCCCAGAACCCCTATCCAGGACCACTATACGTCAAAATTAATTTGATGACAGTGGGTGTTTTTTAATCTTCTGATTGGCCCTTTTACTCTGAGGGGTTTTATCTTTCTTCGATCATAAGATATTGAACTCTACGATTTCTTAATTAAAAAATTTTTTTCCTACTTTTGCGATTCAGCATGTACAAGTTTTTGTTCCAATTTGGCCTCCATATCTCTAATTTTTTTCTGCTTTTCTCTTTGCTTCCATCTGAGAGAGCTCATCAAACCAGTCTTCTTATTTAAAAAAAAAATCATTTCTGTGTTTTTCAGAATCAGGGGCTCTTCAGCTTTTATAACAATCCCCATCCATTGTGTCAAGCACATTTGTTGCTATCATCATTCTCAAAGCATTTTCTTTCTACTTGAGCTCTTGGTATCAGCTCCTCATATTTTCCCCTCCCTCCCTCATGAAACCTTGATAATTTATAAATTATTATTTTCATATCTTACACTGACCACCATCACCCTTCACACACATTTCTGTTGTTCACCCCCCTGGTGAGGTGGGTGGTGGTGGTGCGGTTATATGTCAATCATTGTGATCACTTCTTCCTTTCACCCCCAGCCCCCCCCTACCTGTATGGCATCACTGCTCTCATTATTATTCCTGAGTGGTTTATCTGTACATTACTAAACTAAATTGTTACTCATAATTATTGCTTTTATAACTTAAGCCACATTCGTGTCCAGCCAGAGAAACCTTTCTCATTTTTTGCTATTGTTTTATTCATATTTTTCAGTGTAAGCAAACAGATAGTATTATAAAAGAATATTCCATGGAGTAATATATCCAAGAAAAAACAACTTTAAAAATCAATAAAGATCTTATTGCTGTCAGGCTGTGTAACATATAATAGTAAGCGTTCTTAGGGTATATATTCCATTCTGCTTTGCTTATGGTGTACACACTGTAGGAAATACGTGAAATATCCAAGAGAGAGGGAAGAAGGAAATCAAGTTATCAACATCCATTGCTAACAATTTGAGTTATAAATTTACATTCTTTTTTCTCTCTGTGGATCTTACCTATTGAGATAGTTTATTGTGACAGCCTGGCCGATAAACACAAGTGGGATTAATTGAAGGGCGGAGAGATAAGTGGCTCGGAGTCTCGTATGTAGCTGCCTTGCTTGTTCTGTGCCTCAATTTAAAGGGCACACTCCCTGTGGGACGCCTAGCCTGTGGACTGTGTCGCTGTAAGTTGAGGTCCCTTGAGGACCACATGAATGAAATTTACATCTCTGGAGCTGAGGACTGACAGTTAGTGACCTGGCTGAAGGTTGGTGACCTGCCTTGCTGTTTGCTGCCTGTGCTGGGATAGCCTAGCTCTCTCTCTCTTTCTCTCTCTCTCTCTCCAGAGGATGACCTGGCGGCTCTCAAGACCTGAAGGACTGCCAGTGTCTTACAACTCTCTCATGGGAGTGAGTCACACGGAGTCATTTGTACTGCTTTATAATTTAACTGTTCATTTTTTGTATTATATATCTATCTATCTGTATATAATTTAACAGTTCATTTCTTGTTATAAATATTATATATATATTATCAGCAATCTGGTTTTCTCTCTCTAGAGAACCCTGTCTAACATACCTATCTTTAATTTTTTGGTATAGAAGTGGGGTCATATTACTTTATATTTAGGTCTTACTCTTACTATCTTTCCATCCCATAGTTCATTTTTCTATAATGAAAATTTATGTTGTGAGATACTCAGGAAGACTCCAGACCCAGTTAGGATGTCTTCAGTGGCAAGTGTCAAAAAGCCTCAATTTCTGGGGAGATCTCCAGTGACCTTAAAAACCTGAGAGCTGAGCACAGGGTTCCTTTCAGTAGAGCCACATGGAGGAGAAGTTGCATTTTTAAGGAGGAAGAAAAATAACCTGCGAGTAAGCTTCCAAAACTATTCCAACAGGCTTATTTTCAAGTAGCATCTTCCAGTACAGGTGGTGAAAGTGTAGCTGATCTAGGGCAAGATTGGGAGCCATTCTTGTGGCTGTGGTGGAGACGACATCTACTGAGGCATTCTGGAGAAGCTCCTCCTCGCTGAAAAGAGGATTTGGTGTGAGGAGAGAGCTGGTTGTCTACCTGGTCCCCTGCCTGCCTGGGAGGCTGGGTGCGTGAGGCGCAGAGTTGGTGCAGTCATCTGTGGTCACAAGTTGAGACACTGTGGCGCTGAGGATGTCAGCGAGGAGGGGTGGCAGGAGCCACAGCTGTAGTTGTCAACAGCGAATTGCTGAATCCACTTTGGGCTTCTTGTCACATAAATAGTAAGTACTCTTCTGCTTAAAAGCCCAGAGCTTCTTTGTGACCCCACACAGGTTAACTGAATGTGGGGATCACAGACAATTTGGCAAGGGTAAAAGTTTTCTGAAGGTCAAGGACCAAGCTCATAATGAATCAGGTATTTCTGCCAGCACTTGCTTGTGCTGAAAATCTGATAAGTTACTGTTAGCGATGCATTCTGTGACCTGAAGCCAACTCTATCCCAGATGAAACAAAGCCTAATAACTAAATGAAAGCATGTTTTTGTCAATCCATACCGTGATTTAATATGCTTAGCAAGTGTTTTTTTAAACCAGATTCGGCTTTGACTAGTCAGCATAAATCAAAGTATGTAGATCAATATTTTTAATATATTTTTCTTTTCTACATATCCTTTTGTGAAAATACACGTTGAATATTAAAAATTGGGCTGCTTTGTGGAAGAATATTTTGAGTAAGGGCTCTAAAACTTTGCTTTTGTCACATAGCAACTGCTGATGTAGATGAAGTATAACGTTCACACATATAACACATTTATTTATACCACTACCTTTGCAAAAAGAGGAAATATAGTTTTATCTGACCTATTTTCATACGTTTATGGTTAACTTCCCATAATTTTCCTCAGTCTGATATGAGGCAGATTTGCTTCAAACCCCACATGATAGGGCTTGATTAATTGTGAATCTCAGAAATGATAAAGTTCTGTTTTTCAGTATTTGTGGATGATGTATCCTGGATGTGAAAAGGGAGCTAGCATGTGGAAAACATAATTTTGATCTAGAAGAAGAAGAGGTCTATAGAATTGGGGACTTTGGTGGTGGGATTTCATGATACAATGGATTACACAGATGGTCACTATACATAGCAAATATTTATTCCTAGGTACAAGAAATTATTCCACACATGGGGTGTGTGTGTGTGTGATTCTATTGCTAGCACCCAAACTCCCAATATTGACCTCCTTATTTCTTAATTTTCTGATCTAACAGCAGTAGCACTGGGCAGGTGCCATCTGGGTGCCCTCTCCCCAGATGCCATCTTCCTGGAAGTCTCTAGTATGTTCTTAAGTATAGAAAATTCCAAAAGAGTGTGATAGAGATGGGGAGAAATTGTCAAGGCCTTTGAAAATTTGCATGTGCACACTTTTGATTTTCAAGAACATCCTATAGGGCCAGTGTTTACAAAAGCTATACTTTGGACCGTCCTGGCAGCATCTTAAGACTTTCAGACCTGAGATGCAGTTCAGATGGTCTTTCCAATCTTGTGATTGTCGTTATCTAAAGTCATACATAAAATGGCAAACTCGAGACTTAAAGATCAGATCGTTTGAAAGTGAACATAGCCACTATCAGTCTGTTTGCACAACGTACTTTAAAAAATAGAGCTTTAAAATTATGCACATTGATTGTGTCGAAATAAAGGTCTTCAGCCAATATTTTAAAGTGTAAATATAAAGCTGGTGTTCTAGATTTATTTCTGGTAGGTGAGTAATATGCTCCAAAATTGTTAGCATTTCCTTTTTTGATCAGAAATAGACTTGATTTTTGTAAGAGGAAAGTGTTGCTATTAGATTTTGGCATTGACTGCCACGCAGAAAGCAATTCAGAACCATATGGGGACCAGGAGGACTAATGATGGGAGGGTGGAGAGTGGGGGGTGGGGGGGTGGGGAGTGATTCAAATGAATGATGTTGGAACCGTGAAGGTACACCTGAGTTTCATTAAAGTTTCCAGTTTCTATCCTGAAACTTAGAAATGTTAACATCTGGCAGTTCCCCAGGGGTCGATACTTGCTTTTTCACATATTGAAGAGGGGATGGCCGGCAATCTGCTCCGTCTTCAGGCCCCGTGAACTCCCACAGCCCCACAGCCCCGACCCCATGTCTGGCAGCACGTGGGTAACTCCAAGAAGCTGACCTCATTGGGGCACTAGGGAAAAAGTGTGTATTCGACGACCGGGAAAGCCTTTGTCAGGTTGCTCTATTGGGAAACATCAGAGGTCACGACGGCGATCTCCAGTTATCATTCATCAATCTCATATTTCTTATCTGACCTGGAAAAACCCAAACGCGACAATTAAATGGATCCTTGGCGATCTCTTGGGTCTAGTCCAGAAATCCATACTCCTAAGTGCATGAACACTTGGAAAAATCATGGATGAGCTTGACAGGGCCCGAGAATCCCAGAAATGGTTACATAGAACTGGAATTGTGGGAAGAGTCCATAGCTTTCCTTACTTTCTCAACGAGTTGATGGACCACACGTGTTCCAAAGTCTCTGAGTCCGTCTCAGTCTCCTAGCGTGAAGATAGGAGACCGTAAGCTTCTGAACAGTTGAATGACTTTAAGAATAAAAACACCGTTTTCATTTGAAGTTAGCTTTTGGGCTTTTCTGATTCAGTTCAAGCTAACCACCTAGTATTTAACAAGTAACTTTTGTCCTATTTGTGTTTTATGTCACCATTTCTCTATATTTCAACATTAAAAAATGTAAGAGAATCTGGTGCACACGGAACTAGCTGTCCCAAGATCAGATTCTTAATAACTATTCAGGAGACACTTGCAAGTGGTTGGATAAAATCACACCTTCTGCTATCTTCTTGCTCTTATTTAAATTTTCTTCTCCTGCTCATTGTCAATTATTTTCTTGTTTATTTAAAAATAAACATACTGAGGGATAAAAATGTCAGTTCAGTCACACTTTGTGTTTGGGGTGGGTTCAGAAAAGGAATTGGCAGCAGGAGGTGAAAGAGCACAGCAGTTCCGGAAGCAGGAGATGGCGAGGCAATTCAGAAATTAGCAACAGCAGGCTACTTCTCCCTGCTTCATGCCAACAGGACAATGGGGAGAAGTCACATTCCAGATCCGTGAATGCAGGTCTCTCTGGAAGCATCTAGAGCCGTGGTGGGGACTGTCTAGTGGAGCTGGAGCGAGAGAAAAGAGAGTCCTTGCAGATGCCCCACCAAAAGCAGACAGAAGGAAAAGAGACATATTTTTGCCATAACTCATCTTTTTGAGTCTTCAGTGTTTGCTTCCTACTGGCCAAAGACAGAAGTTAAGATATCCTGGAAACTGTGGTTCTCTGAAATTCAAAACAATATAAGATGGGGGCAAGGTGGACACAACCACAAATAAGCAGGCACCTGGCACAGATTCAAAAGCTGGGCTGAAAAGCTAGGCTGTGTAGGGTGAACAGTATGCTTTAAAAGCCCCTAGGAAAGTATCACCCTGGGAAGCTCACACATCCTTATTAAGTCCAGCACAGCCAGTTTACCATGGAACAGGAAACTCTGGTTGAGGAATAGCTGACGCATTTTGATTTGCTCAAGAGTCATCTTGCATGTATAGTATTCTGATGTTAAATTTATTCAACTCAGAAACAATCTCATGCCTTGAGAGCTCTCCAGAAATCGAGAAAAACAAGGGTAAGGAAGATTCGCACCATCCATACCTTTACATCTGAGAGATTTACAACTGAGAGATCCACTCAGAAATCTCCCTCCCTCGTCTCTTCCCTTTCTCTAAATATCAGAAGAGGTAAGCTGTTGCTGCGGTTGTCAGAGTTGCTTCTATTCACAATGATCATATGTATAATGGAATGAACATTGCCTGATCCTGTGCAGCTAGGTTATTGGATGCCTTTGAGCTGGCTCCTACTTACAGTGACCTATGCGAACAGAATGAAACACGGCCCTTGCTTCGCCATCCTCACAGCTGTTATGTGTGAGCTCATTGTTGCAGTCAATCCATATCATTGAGGGTCTGCCTCTTTTCTGATTCTCTTCTTTACAAAGCATCATATCCTTCCCTAGCTCCCTTGTGGTAAGATGACTTAAGTATGTGAGATAAAATCTCACCACTCTCTCTTCTCCGGAACATTTCTGCTGGTTTTCTTTAGATATCGAGTTGCCTGTCTTTGAAGACACACAACAAATATTGCTTGGATCCATAATCAATGCTCATGGAAGCAGAAGTCAAGACATGAAAAGATGAGTGGCATTAGGTAAATCTGCTGCACAAGACCTCTGTCGAGTATTGAGAAGCCAGGATGTTACTTTGAGGACTAAGGTGCGCTTCATCCTTGGATACTTCCTCCTTGGACACTTCATCCTTGGACAACTGCTGCCCTTTTGGTCTCAAATGGTTGATGATTCTGAATATGTTCACTCTATAGACCTGTCTAATGTTTTGCTGAAAATTGAACCATGAGGCTGAGTTCTGTTCCACATGTGATGGATGACTACGGACCATTGTCTTCTGATTTGCAGCAATCGCTACCCAACTGGAAACCTGGTCTTTAAAAAAAAAAAGATTTTGAATTTTGTTTTGTATTTTCCTCCCCCTCTACCCAGGACCTCCTAGTGTGACTCCTTTCAGAACAATTGGTCTTGGTAGCCTGACACCATCTAATTCTGGTCTCGGTTTCATAGCTCTGAGGTTCTTGAGGTCCAGCAGTCTTTTGACTCATTGTTTCCACATGTCTCCTATTTTATTTACTCTTCTTTGCTCTGGATGCACAGAGACCAAGAACTGCATCTTAGATGGCTGCTTACAAACTTTTAAGACGCCAGTGACTACTCCACAAAGTAGGATGTAGCACATTGTCTTTGTGGACCGTGCTCTGCCAATTGGTCTTTGTGTCTCCCAACACTATGGTCCAGGGACTAATTTTCTCAAAGTGTCTGAATATGATTAAGAAACTCTCATAATTTTACTCCTGTATGATCTATATTCACGAATATATTTGAAGTATAGGTACATCCATATGTAGAAATATGCTCTGTCAAACCTATATATATTTAAAAATGCGTGGAAACATATAATGCAAGGATAATGTAATTTTTCCATGAACTTTATAAGGACCCCCTGTTAATTTAGTTCCATTCCACTTTCCATACTTGTTCAGTTTATGTGTCTATCATTTATGTATATACTCATAAATTATTATTACTGTTGTTGTAGAATTGTATATCTAATAATATTTATTTCTGCTGTCATTAACCTTTATAGTCTTATCAGTGTCTTCCTTTTGTTTTTATGTTAGGCCAGGTTCTCTAGAGAAAAAAACACAGCAGGACACTTATATAGGTCTATATCTATATAGATGGGTTTATATAGTGAGAAGGAATATGATGGCTAATTAGTCCACACAGCAGTTTTGAGGGCTCAGTTCAACTCACTTTTGTGGAACAGCTAATATATTAAGGTCCTTCAATTCACGTGGGCTGCTGGTCCAAGGTCAAGGAAGCAGAAAGTGGAGTCTTCCCTTAGGCAAGACAGGCTGGGTCAACCAGCAGGAAACAGATAGCTGGGTAGGGCAGTAACAGTTAGTAGCGCAGGACCTTAGTGAAGCAGGTCCCAATGAAATCTCAAACTCAACCAATGGACACATCAGCAGCATGGTGAAGCAGGGCGTGAAGAAGTCTCAAGCTCTAGTTACATGATCCATGGGTTGGCTCAGCCCACAGGTAGTGGAGCACACGGTTGAGGCAAAGAATTAGCTCAAGCAATAGCACGCTGGTCCGATCACCAGGGAGGAAGAGAGATGGGATGTTGGCTAGTCACAGGGAGTATTTATCTCGGTCACCCTCCAATCAAGCTGTGACCTCATTAAACTGCTCACATGTTTCTATGGAGACCTAGTAGGCACAATAAACCTAACGATCACAGTTTTCATTTTCTGTTTGATGCTTTCTGAATCATCCAACAATTTGCCCATAGAATCCTTCATTATTATACCTTGAAGCTTGAATCTTTTCTTCAGTCTGTCAGCTTGAGAAATGTCGAGTGCTCTTCCCTTCTGACATGCCCTTATACCTTTTTAACTTTTCTTCTCAATCTGCCCCTGCTATTGTATGCGCTGCTCGTTTACACCATTATTTCTCTCTTTTGCCTTAGCTTCTCTATATTCGAGAGCAAGCTCCATAGTCTCATCTGACATTCATTTTGATCTTTTCTTTGGAGGCGTTCAATATTAACCAGACAGTAGTAATCAGTCCTTCTCTCATGTTTTCTTAGGTACTGTCAAGTCAAGTCAGTTTTGACTCGTAGGACCTATGGACAACAGAATGAAATACTAGCGAGCCCTGCACTGTCATTGTTACTATGTTTGAGCCTATTGTTGTAGCCACTGTGTCAAACCATTTCATGCAGGGTCTTCCAATATTTCACTGCCTTCCCACTCTACTACCATTTCTCTGTCAGTTTGTCATACTGTGGTGGCTTGGGTGTTGCTGAGATGCTGGAAGCTATGTCAGTGGTATTTCAATCCTAGCAGTGTTACCCAACATGAACGGGTTTCCATAGAGATTTCAGACTAAGAACAGACTAGGAAGAAGGAACAAACTGGTCACTTCAGAGGGATTTTCCACGGAAAATCTTACCTCATGGTGCTATGTTAGATATTACAACTTTTTAATCAATCATCACCCTAGATATTTTAGGTAGGTATTTCCAATTTTCAAGTGAGAAAACTAAGGATCATGAAATGATTTGCTAAAAATCATGTAATTATTTGTAGTAGGTCTGGGCTCAAGCCCTGTCCTGATTGTACCTAACTTGTTCCATCAAACTAATTGGTTTAATAAAAGGATAGGCAAAGACAGGTCATGAAGTAGTGTTTAATTAACTATTTATAATATAAATGGTATACATGTTTGAGAAAACATTTGATCAGGCAAATACACTTTTCCTACAAAATTTGTTGATGTGACTTTTACCATTAATTATTAAAATGGAAATACAAGAGGGAAATGGGTGTGATCTCAAACAAATCTTGTAGTTTAAATAGAATTTTAAAATTCTTGACCTCAGAAAGAGCAGAATGTAATTTTATTGAGAGAACAGATTCTAGTTCTATTGGGCCATTAATTGATGACATGACTGGACAAAAGTCAATTCGCCTCTTTAGGCTTCTTAGATTGCGGTATCATGGAAAACAAACGGACTCTGGAGTTAGGAAGTTGAGTTAAAATTTCTTCTCAACAGATATCTAGCTTTTTACATTGCACTAAACAAGTAATCTGCTAGAATCTTCTTTTCTTGTGTGGTGAATAGGGTAATATTACCAATACTGCAACAAGGAGAACAGTAAGTGTTGTACATAACTGGATTATATAATATGTATTGTACATAGAGGGTCAGTGAAAAAGAGGCCCTTGCTGAGCCAGATGGACACAGTAGCTGCAACAATGGGCTCAAATCTAGAGACACGGTTCCTGTAAAGATGGCAACAGATGTACAAATGTGCCTGACACGTGGTGGATGGATGGATTGTGCTAAGAATTGTATGAGCCCCCAATAAAATGATTTAAAAAAATGAGATTTAGTCTCAGAAGCTCTAGGAAGCTGTTCTGTTCTATAGAGTTGTTACTACTTTTATCCAACTCCATTGCAGTGGCTTTGAATTCTAGTTTTGGTACATATCCAAGAGGGAATAACAACAATGAAGATTTTATTTTAAAGTGGATCAAATATGCTCTCAAATAAATGGAACAAGCAGCATAGATTCACCTAGAAACTGCAGCCCAACAATGGGCTTAAAAAAATGTGTGGATGGTGCAGCACAGGGCAGTGCTTTGTTCTGTTGTTCATAGGGTCGCTATGAGTCAGAAAGGACTAGACAGCACCCACCAGCACAGCAGCAACAACACAGGCAGTGACACAATTGTAAGGATGCAAAATAAGTATCATAAATATCTAACGTAAGATGCTTGATAGATATGGGTTATTTTTGTTGAATTTAAGCTGGTTCTTTTTAGCTTTTGGAAACTGAAGAAATATTTAGTATTTCTTTTTTTTAATTTGAACAATTTATTAGGGGCTCATAAAATTCTTATCACAGTTCATACATATACATACATCAATTATATAAAGCACATCTGTACAGTCTTTGCCCTAATCATTTTTTTCTCCTCTTTACGTTTTATTAGGGACTCATACAACTCTTATCACCATCCATACATATACATACATCAATTGTATAAAGCACATCCATACATTCCCTGCCCCAATCATTCTCAAGGCATTTGCTCTCCACTTAAGCCCCTTGCATCAGGTCCTCTTTTTTTTCCCCTCCCTCCCCTTTCCCCCCTCCCTCATGTGCCCTTGGTAATTTATACCTCATTATTTTGTCATATCTTGCCCTATCCAGAGTCTCCCTTCCCCACTTCTCTGCTGTCCCTCTCCCAGGGAAGAGGTCACATGTGGATCCTTGTAATCAGTTCCCCCATTCCAACCCACTCACCCTCCACTCTCCCAGCATCGTCCCTCACACCCTTGGTCCTGAAGGTATCATCCACCCTGGATTCCCTGTACCTCCAGCCCTCATATGTACTAGTGTACAGCCTCTGTCCTATCCAGGCCTGCAAGGTAAAATTCGGATCATGGTAGTTGGGGGGAGGAAGCATCCAGGATCTGGGGGAAAGCTGTGTTCTTCATCGGTACTACCTCGCACCCTAATTAACCCATCTCCTCTCCTAAACGCCTCTATGAGGGGATCTCCATTGGCCGACACTTGGGCCTTGGGTCTCCACTCTGCACTTCCCCCTTCATTTAATATGGTATATATATACAGATACATATATACACATACATACACACACTTATATCATTGTTTTTTTTTTTTTGCATGATGCCTTATACCTGGTCCCTTGGCACCTCGTGATCGCACTGGCCGGTGTGCTTCTTCCATGTGGGCTTTTTTGCTTCTGAGCTTGATGGCCGCTTGTTCACCTTCAAGCCTTTAAGACCCCAGGCACTATCTCTTTTGATAGCCGGGCACCATCAGCTTTCTTCACCACATTTGCTTATGCACCCATTTGTCTTCAGCGATCCTATCATGGAGGTGTGCTGTCAATGATATGATTTTTTGTTCTTGGATGCCTGGTAACTGATCCCTTTGGGACCACTCGATCACACAGGCTGGTGTGTTCTTCCATGTGGACTTTGTTGCTTCTGAGCTAGATGGCCGCTTGTTTATCTTCAAGCCTTTAAGACCCCAGTCACTATCTCTTTTGATAGCCGGGCACCATCAGCTTTCTTCACCACATTTACTTGTTCACCCACTTTGGCTCCAGCCGTTGTGTCGGGAGAGTGAGCATCATAGAGTTCCAATTTAATAAAAGAAGGTATTCATGCATTGAGGGAGTGTTTGAGTAGAGGCCCAAGGTCCTTCCGCCACCTTAATACTTGACCTATAAATATAGACACATAGATCTATTTCCCCATCCTCCTATATATATTTGCATGTACATGTCTTTGTCTAGACCTAACAAGAGGTTTATCTGGTCAAAATCTAACTCAAGAAATGAATTAAAAAATTTTAACCCTAGAGATTCTTTTGGTTCTTATTATTTTGTTTCAGTGTTCTAAGAAATTGAGAGGGCCAGTCCCTCAAGTTTAAATGCACCCAAGTGCACAATGGCCACCACAGTGGAACTGAACACAGCCACAGTCACGAAGGTTGCGAAGGATCAGGCCACATTTCGGTCTGTGTTCATGGGACTTTCATAACGTGGAGTTGGCTGGCTAGGTAATGGTAGCTGATGGCAACTAGCAACAGTGGCGAGGTGGCACAGTTGTGAAGCATTGGAAGCAGTGCTGCCCAGCTCCGCAGTTGCACTTTTATTCAGATGGTCCGTTAGTAGACTTTAGCCAGTCGTGTATCTGCTAAAAGGGTTTTGTGCATTTGTTGATCAAATAAAATGGAATGCCTCTTCTTCAACTGGAACATTCCAAATATGATTAAGTATGTGCCCAAGCTACAGCTTACAGGTGTAGAGAGATTGCTTAGTCCGTTTTTAAGGATATATTTGTTCCATTTTAAGGAAGGTCTTCATTATTATTCTTTATTGTATATTACCAAAATCCCAAACAAAACTCACTGTGTTGGAGTTGAGTTTGATTCCTAGTAACTCTATGGAATATAGTAGAACATCTTCCTGGAGTTTCTGAAGCCGTAAGTCTTTACAGGGCCAGTCTGCCTCATCTTTCTCCCATGGGACATGTGGTGGATTTGAACTGCTAAACTTGAGGTTCCCAGGTCAAGGCATAACTCACTACGCCACCTGGGTTATTATTTGCTTAAAAACTGTTAACATGCTTCCAAACTTTTTAGTATTTATAGAACCATATATTCTGCTCTGCCACACCACACCTGTAAAACAAAAATGTCAAATGTGTGTTGTATCCTCAGGACATAGTTTCCTTAGCCAGCCAAACCAAATCACTGCCACTGAGTTGATTCAGACCCTAGAGGACAAAGTAGAACTGCCCCTTTGTGTTTCAGAGACTTGTCAGAACAGGCAGCCTTTTTGTTCTCTTGTAGAATGGATGGCAGGTTCACTCTGCAGACCTTGCAGTGACAGCTCAGTGAGTCACTTAATACGCCATTATGGCTCTTTAAATAGGCAGTAAGCCAATAATAAAAAGGCACCAATAACTAAGAGACATTTTCCCATAAACACCATGTCCTATGAAGCAGAGCCTGCACATATATTAGCCCTTAGAAGATTACTTACAAGAATCTGACTGGAAATGTTTTAGAATGCACAATCCTGCCACTCCTTTTGCCCCCGCCCCCGCCCCCGAAGACTCGCCAAGCTGGGCAGAGCTGACAACTCTTCTTGCATAGTTTACTTTGTGCTACACTGAGGGTATTAGATGGGAACCTAGCTACTGTTTGTCTCCGCGCGGGCAGGTAGGTCCATTTGGGTGGACTGTAAGCCTGTGCTAGGTACCCCACTTGCACTGCAGTTAAGGAGACAAAGAAAACGTCCTCTCTCGGCTGTTTTGTACCCTCAGCCTAATGGATTAATGGATCTTTTTAGCCATGCTAACACAGATACGAAGGGATAATGCTTACAGACTTCTTGAAGATAGAGACTGCTTCGTCCGGAATTATACTTTTCTGATCTTGACGCAAGGAGTGCAGAGAGTGTGGTAGTTATGCATTGGGCTGCTAGCCATAAGGTCAGGAGTTTGAAACCAGCCAACATGGGAAAAAGATGAGGCTTCTACTCTCATAAAGATGTACAATTAGACAGGGCAGCTCTGCTCTGTGCTGTGGGGTCGATATGAGTCAGCATCGACTCGATGGCAGTGTTTATTCAAATCTTGCCCAGAGGAGCCCTAGTGGCGTAGTGTGTTTTGTGTTGGATCACTAACTGCAAGGTCAGCAGTTAGAACCCACTGTCACTCCGAGGGAGAAAAATGAGGCTTCCTCCTCCCTTGAAGACTTACCTCCCCAGAAACCCGAAGGGCAGTTCTGCTCTGTTCAAAAGAGTCACTCTGAGTTGGAATCAACATAGTGGGTTAAAAAAAAAGGAAACCTTGCTAAAGGTCCCTGGAACACAGTGAATAAGCAGAGGACAGCTAGCAAAGGGTCAGTGAGTTAAACCCATCCGTTGCTGTGTGTGGGAAAGCTGTCGCAGTTTGCTTTCACAAAGTTGTACACCTTGGAAACCCTGCGGGGGATATTCAACTCTCTCTTGGGCAGTGGTTCTCCATCTTCCTCATGCCACGACCCTTTCATACAGTTCCTCATGTGGTGGTGACCCCAACTGTAAAGTTGTTTTCGTTGCTACTTCATCACTGTCATTTTGCTACTCTTATGAATCAGATGACCCCTGTGAAAAGGTTGTTTGATCCCCAAAGGGATCGCGATCTACAGGTTGAGAACCGCTGATCTATGGAATTGCTAGGAGTTGACATTGATGTGATGCAAAGAGGCCATTTTGCTAACAAATATCAGACCTCAGTGGGGGCAGTGATTTATGCAGAGAGAGGGCAGGGATTTACTCCTCACAATAAGATGTCAGACCTTCTGAAGTTATAGAATTAAAAAAAAGAGCCAGATAACAAGTGAAAATAGGGGTACTGACTTCTGTTGTTTGCATTCGTTTTCACAAGCACCCTTGTTTGAGGTTGAGTGCAACACAGAGCAAGAAGCACTAAAAGAACAGAATTTAAGACTTCTTGCTGTAAACTGCTATCGCCTTCTGTCTGTCCTCTTTCTTCACCCTTTCTTGGTTCCAAGCTCTGCGTCTCTAACTGTGGACTCAGTCCTCATTTGTAAGAACACAGTATCATTTTAGCAAAATGAATTGTCATGCTATTTCAAGAGAGCTTGGAAATAAAATTTGCACAAAACAGCAGTAAGTATTGGGCTCACGGCCTCTGCCAGGGCCATGTAAGACATGGCTCAGTGAGCCAGTTATCAACCACTTCCACTGAATCAGGCTTAAGCTGATGGTTTTTCTTTCCCCCCAGCATGTGAGCTTGTGCCATCAGGAACATTTACTTAAGTGGTATTTTTATTTAATGAATACACTGAACGGGGGGAAATGGTACTTTCCTAGAGTTCTATAATTTTTCTCACATTTCCTTAGCATGAGACTGCCAGAATCACTTTGTGACATCAGGATGATAAAAGCTCTCTAGGTCACAGCCAATTCCTGGTAATGTTAAATGAAAACATGGACCACTCGGCACAAGGCAGCTCTGCTAAGGAAACACTTCAGTGATGCTGTCATTATTTCCTTGAGGCCAACTGGCTACCTTGTTCATTGTTTCCACTACAGAAACACACACCATAATTTTAGAGCTCAAACAGCTACTTTTGTATCCTGCATCACACATTGATATAAGAAACCCTTGGGATGCAAAGATATCTAAAATTTGAAATGAAAGATCTTTATACAATTGCCATGAGGTAAAATGTACAAAGCATATAAATTTATTCAAATTTCATAGCAAATATATTGGAAGCAGACCTTGAGCACCTTCAGTCTCAGTCTCTAGAAAAAGCTCTTTACTATACTTTCTAACCGGTAGAGATGAAAGAGGACAGTAGATATGGACGGGTGTGCTTATTTTTCAGGAAGTGAGTTGAACCCTTAAAACTCACTGCTACTGAATTGATTGTGACCCATCCAGACCCTGTAGGGCAGAGTGGATGTGTCCTGTGGATTTCCAAGGTGCACATCTTCCTGGGAGAAGAAATCCTCCTCTTTCTTCCACGGAACCACTGGTGGAGTGGAAGTTCTGCCCTTGTGGTTAGCAGTGCAGTGTGTAATCCAGGACGCCACTAGCTAGGGGTCTTTCTCATTGAAACATTAACACTGAAGTCCTAAAAAGAACAACAACAAACAACAACAACACAAATAGAATGAGGGATGGAGGGAGAGAGGAAGGAAGGAAATATAGGCAAGAAGGAAAGGAAGTGGGACCAGAGAATACAGTGTTCCAAAGTGAAGGATGAACAGCTTCTCTCATCTCCAATCCCTTACACAATGGTCCAACATGCCATGTGACCACCTTTCCCTATTGTCTACAGAAAAGCTCAGGAGCATAGTATCCAAAACCCTATAAAAAAATCTATTCTCACTCTTTCTTGATTTTACCACTCCTTCAACTCTACCAAAAGGTGACACAGTTTTGTGTCAATTCTACCAGACTTCTTTTTGATTTTCATTTAAAAAATGATCTTTTGTGTCAGTATTTCAGCTGTAAACAAAAGAATCCTAGACTGGGGAAAAAAGGCACAAAGACATCTATTACGCATATAGCAAGAAGTTGGTAATTTAGTTGCACAAGAAGCCTCAAGCACCTTTTTTCATGCACAATTCATGGTCGTGTGCTTGTCCTCAGTTCTGGGCTTCATGTGAAAAGACCGAAGATCTCTCTGTCCACTTGTCTTTACACAGTGAGAAAGCTTTTATTTTTTTCAGAAGACCTCTAAAAGTGATTTTCCCATATGTCCTATCTGCTAATACTGAGTCACATGTTCTTCATTAAACCGCTTCGCTGGTGGTGTAATGGTTATGCATTTGACTATTAACCACCAGGTCAGCAGTTTGAAACTACCAGTTGCTCCATAGGAGAAAGATGAGGTTTTCTACTGTCATTAAAATTTAGCCTTGGTAAAATGGGTGCATAAGTAAATGTGGTAGAGAAAGCTGATGGTGCTTAGCTCTTAAAAGATATATTCTGTGGGCTCTTAAAGGCTTGTAGTTAAACAAGTGGCCATCTAGCAAGGAAGTAACAAAGCCCACTTGAAAGAAGCACACCAGCCTGTGTGTGCTAATCTGGGTTGACTAGAGAAACAAATCTAGAGACACTCATACGTGTGTGAGAGAGTTTTATATCAAAGAGTAATTATATATTAAGAAGATATCTTGTCCTAGTCCAGATTAAGTCCATAAATCCCATATTAGCCCATATGTCCAATACCAGGCTACAAATTCCTCTTCAGATTCATGCAACACATGCAATGGCTCTGAATACAGGAAGATCACAGGCCAGTGGGTGGAAAGTCTTGTGGATCCAGTGGCAGTGGAAGCATCTCACCACTGGCAAGGGTCTCCATGTGGCTCCTCTAGCTCCAGGACTCTAGCATAGCTCCATGTGTCTTGTCAGCAGGAAGACGAAACAGAGAGTCTGTGTGTATCTGGCCTCCAGTGAGCTATTTATCCCCATGGACCCCCCAAATGAGGTTATCAAGTTGTGACCTGTTCCAAAGGTTAGACTCCACCAGTTCAAGCCAACAGGAGATTATGCAACTGCCACAGTGTAAGAGCTCCCAATAAAATGATTACTAAAAGTTAAAATAAAAATAAAAGAACAAAAAAAACCCAAAAAAGTTAGTCTAGGAAACTCATTGGGGTAGTTAGTCTGAATCGACTTGATGGCAGTGAGTTTGAGTTAAACCAATTCTGGCAACATTACAATTGTATTCAATTGCTTGTGGTTTCAGAATTCACCTTCCAGGATCCTGTTGTTGCCCACCATTTGAAGACCACATGTCTATCAGCATGGTTAAGTGGAGTTGTCATTTTGGGTCTGTGTAAGTTGGTCTACTGGTTTTTAATGCCTTTTCTTTTCTTCGCTACCTGATATTCTTACTCATTATGACCTAGCTCACAATCTACTTCTACCTCCACAGCATATCCTCCCACCTCATCCTACCACACAACACCTATTTAAAGCAACAAAATTCAGAAATAAAAGTTGTCATTATTCCATTGTGAATGGCTAGCTGTCATAATGCTCTTTCCAAACTTAACATAATAAACACAACAAAAATAGTTGTATAGGGAACTCAAATAACAAAATTAATAATGCTTATCATCTATCTCTTCTCATGATATAAGGAGTATTTATTCTAATGAAATTCTAACTATTTGTAAAATTTGATGATATATTATTTACACAAAAATTTAAATGATTTCTATAAAGTAAAAACAACCACATTGCTTTTCTGAACACATAAAACTATATAAAAACAAACAGTAACAATAAAAAATAAAATGATTACAAGCATTCTAAAATTTAAAGGTATCTCTAAAAGAATTTTATATTAAAAAGTTAAATAAAAACTAAAATAAGTATCTACCCTAAATGCTTGAGTATAAGGTCACTTAGTAACACAAAAAAGACAATAAAATACTGATTAAGCAGCATACAAAATTTTAGTGTTAAGTGCATTTATTATGAAATAAATATTCTTATAATTTTGGTATATGGAAGACTTGTTAAATGATTGGAAGCTACAGAGAAAAGATATTGATAGATTTAAATATATAATTTAAAAATTTAAAAGGGAGTCATCTTTACATCGGTATATGTACATTTTTGTGGATCTCAAAAAACTTACTGCTATTGGGTCAAATCCAACTCAAAAGATCCTACAGGACCGGGTGGAACTGCCCTCCTGGGATTTTGAGACTTTAACTCCTGCTGGAGTAGAAAGTTTTGTCTTTTCCCCGTAGATAGGCTGGTGGTTTTAAACTGCTGACCTTGCAGCTATTGTCCTAATATGGAACATATGATATATTATTTTAGTAGCACATATTTTCCATAAAATTATTTCATAATTTCTCACATTTACTCTTTCAGATGAGTTCTAGTAAAAAAAGTTCAATTTGGATGTTATTTGAAATTATGTGACAGGTATACATTACTGTATCAATTGACATCTTTAAAATATTAAGTCTTCGCATCTAGGAAGAGAGATTACTTACTTTAAAAAGTTAAGAGATCTCTTACTTTAAAAGTGTGTTACCATGTGCTTTGGTAATGGAAATATTCTTCAAGCATGTCGCATACACATCTCATTAAACTTATTTCAATGACTCCTTAAGTAGGTTGAACTGGCCGTTGCTGTGCTAAAGATTATGAGATTGATTTGCTTATTAATTCCTTGCATCCTATTTTTAATTTTTTCTTAGATTTTCTATCTTTTTCTTGTTGTGTTGTAAACTTTGATACCCATTGCTATTCAAAAGTTTTATTTCTAGGATTCGGTTGGCAAATTACTAAGAAAGCTTTCTTTGGCCAATTTTATCAAAAATTTACTAGATGCTGCACTTTGTTTTAAGTGCTTGAAGTGGATTATTCTAGTTTATCTTCGCTACACCCTAAGAGGTGAATCATGTATTGCTGCCGTTGTACAGATCCAGCCTCAGAGAGCTAAGTGATGTGGCCAGTCTTACACAGAGAAGAAACTGGGCCTGATCTTTGAATTCAAGTGGTTTGGCTCCAGAGTCTCTATCTTACAAATGCCATACCACATTTATGAGAAGAGTAATTACTATGAACAAAGTCCTGTTTGATTGCTTAAAACTGAGGTACTTTTCCCCATGTATTTTATTTATTCAGAATCTTCGAAAAATTAGTCATTGATTTTCATCTTTTTTTCAGGTATTAAGGTGATATTCAACGAGTGATCTCTACTGTTTTGTTATTCATCCACAAATTCTGTTTGCATTAATCATAAATAGCTTTAAATATTTTGTGAATTTTAATCTTGGTGTTAGATGTCATACCAAAATCAAATATAGTCCTGGTGAACTTGACCTCATATTTCAGAATATTTCCTATAGTTTTGGAGGGTAACTATAGCACCTGAAGAAGGCAGTGGACATTATTACTGCTGTAACATATTATTTCATTTTCAAACCTTACTTCCATGTTTGACATAAATGCCTCAACTTTCTGAGTCACAGACAAGGCCATTAAAATGGGATTTGACTAATCATTTCACTTTAAGATCTATTTAAAAAAATACATGTATTTAAAATGTGTGTTCATTTTCCCCCATTGAAATAAGTACAGCTAAAGATTAAGGGGTCACAGAATGAAACTCTATCTTATAAATCCTCCCTTCTCTCTTCTAGTGGAATGCCGCCCACCTCATGTGCTTTTCCTTTTGGGCATCTTCCTGGACATTTGATTCGAAAGACTGTATTCTCACGATGGTACTTTGGTTATAATCTTCTCAGGATTATAGCCAAGGTGGTGAAGGTCAGAAACAGGCTGTTTTAGCTGACAATATCTCCACAGGATTCTGTAGAATCTCGCTCATCTATGTATCTATCCAGCTATCTCACATCCACCTAAATTTAGTAAATTAAAATTTAAAGTGAAATAATGCTGTGGTGATTAGATTTTTTTTAACAAATAATATGGATGATGAATATGGTGATTTCTATAGTGCAGCAAATTAGTTGATCTGAGGAGGAGAAGAAACAAACTAAAAGAGGAAACTAAACCTATAGTTTATGGATTTGGTTTCATCCTGCTTTCCTACTAGCTAGTCATTTTTTTTTTCAGGTCAAGCCTTTTTTCACTTTCTTATTTCCAAGCTAAGCTCTGCCAGCCATTTTATTCTGGGGAATTGAAAGTACCATAATGAGCACAGGGTGAGGATGTATAAAAAGATCAGCTCTGAGCTATTTTGGAACTTAGCTTTTTTTTTCATCTAGAGTGATTTAAAAGATCTGTATCTCATTACATTTTTATCTCAGGGAGATGGAAAATGATAGCCATGACTTAAAACGCTCCAGGGTTTAACGGAAGAATCAGACGTTTGATCACTGTCACAGAGCAAACTCGCTGAAGCCACGATTTACTACCATACTTCCTATTAATTTAATGACCGAGACAGAGACCTAAAGAGGAGGAGCGAGCACTGCCTTCGAGCTCTGGCTTTTTCATTTATCGATCATGGACAAATCATGTAATCTTTTGGGGCTTTGGTTTCTTTATTTGTAAAATGGGAAACCGAGGGGTAAGGCTGCTATCCTCCCCCCCCCCTGCCCCCCGCACCATCTTTAACATTCCACGAGTCCCTTAGAGCTTCTTGGAAGGAAAAACCAAACTGTTTCTGCACATTTTGGTATTCTTAAAAGCAAACAAAATTTTTCCTTACCTCCACAGAAAGCTATATACAGGGCACATTGTTGTTATTTGTAGGTGCTATTGGACCGGTTCCGACTGATAGTGACCCCTATCCAACAGAGGGGAACACTGCTCGGGCCTGAGCCCGCCTCACAATTGTTAACTCGGAGCCCATTGCTGCAGCTACTGTGGCAGTCCATCTTGTCAAGTCTTCCTCGTTTCCTCTGCTTTCTACATTACCTGGTCTCATCTGATAACACGTCCCAAATCAGAGAGACAAAGCCTTCCCAGCTTTGTTCCCAAGGAACTTTATGGTTGTAGTTTTTCGAAGACAGATCTGCTTGTCCTTTTGTCAGCCCATAGTACTTTCACTACTCTCCACCAAGACCACCCTGAAGGGCATCTGTTCCTCCTCTTCCAATGTCCAGCTTTCGCATGCGGAGGCGGCCATGGAAAACACCATGGCTTGGGTCAGGTGACCCAAGCCTTCGAAGTCCCATCTTTATTTCACTCTGAAGAGTTCTTACTTTACTTGACACAGGCCTGTGCAGCCGGTTTCTTCAACTTGTGCGTAGTTTCCCTTCTTGACTGCTGCTTCCGTGGACGTGGATTGTGGATCCATTGATTGTGAAAACCTTCTGACTATAGAATAGTTAGTATTCAAGGATTGATATCATTCTCTGGTTGTTAACTAGAAACATTTGCATTTCAAACCTGTGTGTTTATTATTTAGTCTGATTATTCAATTTGGAAATTGGTTCAGATTTTATGTTGCGGATAAATTTATAATAGTTGCGTTAGGCTGGCAAGAATCCAAATGATTTTCATTCATTTTTACTCCTGTCATTTCCCATGTTGACCCCATTGAACTACTCCAAATCCTTAGAATACATCATGTTCTTCCACTTCGTGGACGGTTACTTCTCTGTGGGTTATCTTTGATCTGTTTGACCAATAGAATCAGTGTGACAGGGAGATCCTACTCTGTAAATCCTTTGTAACCGTTCAAGAGTAAACTTAGCACTGGTCTTGGACTTTATGTGTTCATCTTTATATTTAATACATTATAATCTCACCTGCTTTGTATCTGTACAGTCTCATAGTTAGACTTAGTAAGTGTTGGGCGAAAGAATGATAAGGTGTGTCACAAAACCATGTAGTACAAAGGTTCTAATAATTAAAAGGAAGTCTATAACATTCAGAAGGCTTAATGGAGGTCACGATCTTGGTGCATGTCTTTGAATTAATATTGCTTAAGCAGACAGTTGAAGTTACGATGATTTAAACAGGGGGTTGAGAAGAGATGTCATGCTTTTGGTATGGGAGGATCCTTACCAACAAGGTAAATAGAGTACAGCAAACATTGGAGAAATTGGTGTTAATGACAAATTCCTATTAATTCTGATACATTGACAGTGATTTTCTTAGAAGAATTTTGAGGATAAATCTGTTCTCTCCAGCAAAGAGTATGGTGACTTCTTGGTGGAGGTCCTTGGGGTATTGATGGATGTGGTATAGTTAACATTCCTTCCTTGAAGTGCAATACTCAAGGAAGGGAGTAGTGAGCCCTGAAGCCAATTCGAGGTCATGTGTTCCAATACCGGATATAGTTTCCCAATGAAGTCATGTTACTGTGCTTACTTTCCACCATTTTCTTGAGAAAGAGGCAAGCATAAAAACAAAACAAACAAACCAACACACAAAACTCTGGTCTTCGGGTCACTTTCCAGATGGTGAATACTACAGTTGTCACCAAGCCTTGTTCCACAGAGCCTGAGAGCTGCTTCTACTGCTAGAAGGCTACTTTTAGAAAGATTCAATCGCAAAGACTCATAGGGCTCAGGCAAGCGTACGTTTATTGCACTGTTTTTGTTTATGCAGCATCAAAACATTGCTTTGTGAAACCCACTTGCATAGAAGTTCTGACGGACAAAAGAAAGATCCCGCTGCTTTGTCTCTTCGTGCCAGTTTCCATAGATTTATCTTCCTCCAATCTTGGATCATTCTCATTTCCAGCCTAGCTGAAACATTTGCAGACTGCATGTAAACCAGAACTGCTTTGGGATAATTCCATTTTTTCTTTCCCAAGTGAAACGAAACAAACAACAACAAAAAGAAAGATCTTTTGCCTTTCATTGGAGCACAATTCTCCCTCATCCGTACTGCGAATTCAGCTGCGTTCCAATAGCAGAACAGCCACTTTCATTCCTGCTACACTGTTATTTTTAGAAGTATGTTTTAAAGTGATTTGGCCATTTCACGGAATCGTCATTTTGGGGCCAGGAAAAGATCCACCATTAGGTCATTTGGTTTCATCCCCTGTCTAATGCCAGAGCTGTCTCCACAGTGCATCTGCCAGAGGTAATCTGGATTGATTTAAAATTCACTAGCATTTATAATAGTCTCTGGGGAATGACACACAAAATAAGAGACTTCATGTAAGAAAAACATTTTCCTCTTTCAACTTCCATACGAGGTTATTTTGACTTGATTTCTATTGAAAAATTTTAATATTCTAAAACTGATTTGAAGACATGTTCTTCTACAAATTCTCTTGAAATTAGGTCTTTTCCCCCCTTACATACAACTATTCTGCTTCTCTCTCTTTCTTTACTTTCCCCCTTTAACCCCATACTAGCATATGTCTCTTCATAATAACATATCACTTACAATATTGTAAGTGCTAAAATGTCTAGAACATCCAGTAGTTTGTTATTTTTCATTTGTTTATAGGGACATTTCCTCAAGGGATGGAGTTAAAAACAGGAAGATTCTTTCTCTATAGTGTGTTGGCCCTGCTTGGTCTGTTCTGAGTTTATCTTTATTGATTCCTATTTTCTTTAGGACTTTTGCTTTGCTAACGGGATTTACTAACTTCTCCCTATCTTGCATATTTACATCATTCCTACCTCTGGTATTATGTGATATTTTGTTATTTGCAATTTTGATACATGCTTGATGTATCAAGGGAACATACTATAATTTAGGGACTCTGATAAGTTCTTATCTGACCTTATCAATAACCAGGAGAGCAACCAACACTTTACGTGTCCTTTTTGGTGCTGTGGAAAGAGCCTTGGACTGCTAACTGCAAGGTCTGAGGTTCAAAGTGATCAATTGTTCTGCAAGGAAAATCCCAATAGAGAATTTTAACCTTTGGACAAGAAACCAATGCATTGCCTCACTCCATGTACTTCCTCATTCCTGGAATGCACCCAGCCAAGAACCCTTCTTCTACAAACAACCACATCTGCATAGGAATTCCTGCCTATTCCCCCTCTGTGAACCTGCTCATGAAGTATAAAAGCTACACCCACCTGACCGGCAGGGCCCAGATCTTCTGGAATGCTGGTTCCTCTGGGTTGCTGGCTAATATATATATATATATATATATATATATATATATATATATATATATATATATATATATATATATATATATATATATATATATATATATATTCTCTTACAAGTTCTTCAAGCCATGGTTTTGCTCTTACATTTCCATGGTAGGAAGATGAGGTTATCTGCTGTCTTACAGACTTAACGTCTAGGGCATTCCAGAGGAGTTCTGCTTTGTTTTAGAGGGTTGCTTTGAATGTGAATCAAATCACTGGCAGTGGGTGGAAGTAGACAGAGGTCCTTGGGAAAGGCAAATGGTTTACATTTGATGACTAACTGAAAGGTTGTTAGTTTGAACGCACCCAGTGACACCATGAAACGAACAGGTCTCAATGGATTTCATGAATGGGACTGTACCTAAGAATCCTCACCTGCTTCTGTAGAGATTACAGCAACGAAAACCCCAAAGGAATTGACTTAATGGCAATGTTTGTTTTGGGGATTTATGAGTAAATGGATTGATCTTTAATCCTAATTGATACTCATCTTTATGTTTCTGGCTTAAACAACTTTATTGTTAATCGAATTTACTACTCTTAGGTTTACAGTGAAAAACTTGCCGAGTTGTGCCTTTGTGATGATCAAATCCCATTCTAGTAGAGTCATATTTAGTATAGCACCGAGAAAGCATACAACTTTCCTCTAGTTCTTTAATGCTTCCTCCCCCCGCCCCCGACTGTCATGACCCAATGCTACCTTACAAATGCAGCTGGTACAGATAAGAGCTGGAGACAGGGAATTCTGGACAGATTATACCCCTCAGGACCAATAACGAGAGGATGGATACTAGGAGGACAAGGGGAAGGTGGGGGAGAAAGGGAGAACTGATCACAGTGATCTACATATAACTCCCTCCCAGGGCAACGGACAGCAGAAAAGTGAGTGAAGGGAGACATGGGTCAGTGTGTGAGACATGAAAAAATAATAATAACTTAGAAATTATCAAGGTTTCATTAGGGAAGGAGGTTGGGGGAGGGAGGGGAAAAATGAGCTAATATCAAGGGCTCAAGTAGAAAGATGTTTTGAAAATGATGATGGCAACATAGGTACAAATGTGCTTGACAAAATGAATGGATGTATGGATTGTGATAAGAGCTGTATGAGTCTCCAATACAATGATTAAAAAATTATCCCCTCTGTTTCCTCTTCAAGAAACTTTAAATTTAATACATGATTTTCTTCTTTAATGGGTATAAATTTAATTATGCACTATGTAAAACTTGAATTAAAAAGTTGTAGCCTGTAATTATCTACATGTTGAAATAATTTTTCACTAATGGTGGAAAGCTATGCTCAACTTTCCCAAGTAAATTCAGTCCAACCCAGTGATTTTTTCATTCAAATTCAGGATTATTTTCTTAGTTACAGTCCCATTCACAAATCCATTTGTTAGGCAGTATCACTTAACCTCCTATTGGCCCCACCTATCTTCTGATGGAAATATATGTGTGTTTGTGTATTACATGCATGTGTTGAAGTGTTTGTTGGGGGTACAAACACTTTGTATGACTGCCACCAACTGGTGGTCCAGAAGGCTTGCTTGCTTTGGATATCACAAGTGTGTCATTTCTATGTGGTATCTATGTTTGCTTTCTGCTGTCGTTTGCTGCCTAAGTCACCATCTGGTGTGGACAGTAGTGTTCATTGTAGGCTGGGTCAGGTGCTTGGTTTGGGCTTCCCACTAAAACTTCTACATGGTTTCTGGATTGGTGGCGAGGAACTCCGGCTCCCAGAGATATGGCCATATCTGCTCTCCTCAATCTTCAAAGCTAGATCACCTAGCAGCTGCTAAAGGTATGGTTGGTCTGTGGACTCATTCTCCTGGCTCCTTGTTGTCCCATAAGAAACAAACAGCTTCCTCTACACCAAGCTGGTCTGTGAGAAACTTTTGAGCGGTTGTATTTCAGAAGGATAACTCCTTTTCTTCCGTGGAGTCCCAAACTTTATAAAGGACCCAAATACGTCATACTATATTTTAGACTCTTCTAAAATTTCTCTGTCTCATCTCCTGCTTACACATCAGGGGAAAGAAGCCCTTTTATGGGGCTGCATCACTCCTCAATGTCCTTTTCCATTGCAACTCTATCATTGTAGCCTATTCAACGAATGCTTTAGAACCCAGGGCCTCTACCCCCAGCAGTTTACGTGGGGTGATTCCTGGGAAGGGACATAAGAGTTGTCATTGTAGGGATTACATTTCATTGGCCAAAATAACCTTCACATGTTCTAGTCCATTTTGAATTTTGGAATCCTTAATCTTTAATAGGTGGCTGAGCCTATTAGTTGCAGGGCAGCTACAAAGAGTTGAGATGGTTGAGTTCTTCTTGAGGCTCTGGTTCACTGAATTCTCCTAATTCAGCACCTCAATTCCATTTTTTTTAGAACAATCATGGTACAAAAGACTATCTTATAGAAGTTTTTGTGGAAGTGAATGTTGTATTATTAGTTTCAGTCAATTAATATGGCCCTTCTAGCCATACTTACTTGTGGGATGTATTATAATTTAGACTCTATGCCTGTGGAGTTAATCTCATTTTGGAGGAATTCTGCTATATTAATGGACAACATTAGGGTGGGATTAAGTCTTGACTTAGTAGTTGGTGTGAACTAATCACATCCTTTGTTTAATGGGGGGACAGTCTGCTCTGAGACAAAGACTACACAACTCTATCAAAGCCGTGCCTCTGACACAGAGCCGTCCCAGGCCCAGAGAGAAGCCTGGGACCACCAGAAGAGTACATTTGTGATCTCAGCCAAGGCTACAACCAGAGTTGGGGACTATGCGACAGACCAAAGAAGCCAGGCTGCAAGCAAAGGCCAAGGCCAGGAAGTCATGAGACAGCACCGAGGCTGAGTCTCTGAGAAATGACCAGAGGGCTTCTTGGTCCACAGAGGTAGAGGCCACGGGACCATGTGGCTGAGCGGCTGAAGACTGAGGAGGAACCTGGCTATTGTCTGAGGAGAGGTGTTGCTGTGGAACAATGACTGTGTCTTTACTGTTTATTAATCCTGACTTGTGGAAACCTATGCACTTCCCTAATCAATCTTAATGATCGTGAGTTTGGTGTGATCATTGCAATGAATTATTGAACCCAGCATAGACATAGAATGCTGTGGGAGGAACGGTCGGTGCCAGCAGAGGTAGAGAAGATGGGAACATGGAGGCATGTCTGACCTCTGTCTTGTGCGATAAGGAAACCAGAGGAGGTCAGATATGGTCCCCACCTCTATGTCATCTGCTTCAAGGATCTTTAAAAAATGACCTCATTCTTCATTCTGAAGAGACTCTGACTGCTCTCAAACTCCAGATGGCTTTTTCTTGGACCACCTCTGGGCCTAAGCAAAAGGGGCGGTACGAGGCCATAGGCTTTTAGCAATAGGTTGCTGAGTAGTCTTGGCCGTGGTTGTTGGCGAGGTACACTGCACACCAGGCAGTATGACAAACTCTTGGTGAGAATGTACTGTGACTCTGGAACAATAAAGATCAACTCTACAGGTTTGGAATAATAATAAGAGTTTATTTATTCATCTACAGATTTAATAATTTATGTATTCAATCAATCACACATGAAATATCTATTGAACACTCAGCAGAGTCTGGGTGCTGGGATTATAGAATTAAAGAAGACTCATGAAGACTCGACTATTTTGTTAAAAGTAACCTCTTTTGGGTAGTGGGTCTTGAATGCAATCAGTTTTCTTCTGTTTGTGAAATGGAGGGGATAGGAAAAAAAGATGAGGTTACACAGTCTCCCCAAATACTGTCCAGGCAGAGGGCATTCAAGGTTTAGGACACTTCCCTTACATGCTATGTCCTGGACTTGGCTGTGTAGTCCAAAAACCCATTGACAGCAGTTTGGCTCATTCAATTACTGTAATTTACTCCTAAGTTGGTGAATTTATCTATTAGGGAGCGAGAGCGGAATGGTAGGACTGAATACTTAAACAAATGGAGAAGGACATGGAAAAAGCCTTAAGTTCTTTTATGCTTCCTCTGCCCGGCTATCATGACCCCAGTTCTATGATACAAATCTGTCTATACAGGAGCATGTTCACTGGTACAGATAAGAGCCCTCGACACATAGAATCCAGGACAGATAAACCTCTCAGGAACAGTAATGAGAGTAGTGATACTATAAGGGCAGGGGGTAGGTGGGGGGAGAAGGGAAAGAAATGGGGTACCAACTATAATGATCGACGTATAACCCCCGTTCCCAGGGTGGTCAAGCAACAGAAATCTGTGAAAAGGGAGACAGTGGATGGCGTAAGATGTGAAGATAATAATAATTGATAATTTATCAAGGGTCCACGAGGAGGGGAGGGTGGGAGAGGGAGGGAAAAAAGAATAGCTGATACCAGGGGCTCAAGCAGAAAGAAATGTTTTTGAAAACAATGATGGCAACATATGTACAAATGTGTTTGATACAATTGATGCATGGATTGTTACCAGAGCTGTAAGAGCCCCAATAAAATGTTTTATTAAAAAAAAAAAGAATATCGTGGCCCATAATGTGGGTTTAACTGAAAGGTGTCTAACAAGGCCTTGTGTGTTTAGCTATGCCAACTGCTCTTTTTTGCAAATCAAACTTTATTCACTGTCATTATTTTCATGATAGTTTTGATAGTAATAACTTATAGTGACAGAAACAGCGTGATACATGCCATTAGACTATCAGTAAATTTTTCCATTGAAATGGTTGGTCACACTTCAGAGATGCTTTAAATAAACATGATTCCAGTAATACCCTAGATTATAATGTTTACTTGTTGGGCCTTCACGAACACTTTTTGCAAGTTAAAAAACTGTAAAACAATTCCCTTATAGTTTATGTGTCTTTCCCATTTTAAAAATGTTCTGTTTCAAGAGTGTCCTTGTGTCCTCACTCATCCACGGCTACTGTGTCGTAGTGACACAATAGAGCTTCCGAGGCTGTAAACCTTATGGGAGCAGAAAGCCTCAACTCTGTCTTCCAGAGCAGCTGGTGGTTTAAACTGCGACTCTTGGGGTCAGTAGCCCAACTGGTAACCCACCAGCGCCTTTTAGCGCTCCTTTCTATGCGGAGGCTCTCCAGCACTGTTCTTATGATGCTGGAAATCATGCTCAAAGCTTTTGATTCATTGTAAATCCTTTCTATTGTTCACAGCTATTTTATTAGCAGGACTTTTGCTCCCTCTATATTGTTAATAAGAATAGGTTAGATAGTTGTAAATGCAAACTAAATATACAGAGTTGGAAAGTTGCATTTCTAGATATTCTGTTACTTTAATTAAATTGGGTGTGTTGGCTCTGTCTCAGAGACCTCCTGTGTGTCAGAGTGGAATGGTGCTCCAAAGGGTTTTGTTGGCTGATATTTTGGAAAGTACTACCAGTCATTTCTTTTGAGGGGCCTCAGGGTGGATTTGAATTTCCAAACTTTTGGTTAATAGCTGTTAGTGTGCGAACCAATTATGTTCCTATTTTCTTATTAGAGGCTTAAAGTGGCCTTTTTGACCACTTCAATAGAAATTTAAAAGGGGAAATGTTGAAAGAGTTTCAACGACACAGGACAACCATGGGTCTTATAATGAAGCAGGTTTAAGAAATTGAAAATGATATCTGTGTTAGTCTGGGTAGGACTATGGAAACAAATTCATTGACACTCATATATGTGTAAGAGAGAATTTTATATAAAAAGTAATTATATATAAACAAAACATCCCAGCCCAGTCCAGATCAAGTCCACAAGTTAAATATTAGCCAAGAAATCCAATATAACCCATGAATTCTTCTTCAGACTCATGCAACACATGCACTGATGCTGAATGCAGGAAGATTTACAGGCTTGTGGGTGGGAAGTCTTGTGGATCCAGTGGTGGTGGAAGCATCTTTAGGGCTCTGGCTGCCATCAATGTGACTCCATGTGGCTTGTCAACATGAAGGCGAAACAGAGGGGAGAGTGTGTCTTGTCACCAGGGAAGAAGAGCTGAAGTTCCCAAATTCTCATGAGAAGGTCACACCCACCAGGCTGTGACTTGATGGACAGGCTTGACTCCACCCCTTCATTATTATTTATCAAGTTGACATGAAATTGTGTGGCTATTACAAACCACCTTTACACAATTCTTTAGCCATATATAATTCTCAAAAGAAGGACAACAGTAAAATCATATTTGCGCCTAGCAGGATAAAATTTTTAAATGAAAATATTTTATGGGGGCCTCTTACAGCTCTTATAACAATCAATTACATATGTTGTCATCATTCTTTTCAAAACATTTACTTTCTATTGAGCCCTTAGTATCAGCTCCTCTTTTTTCCCTCTCTCCCCTCCTTGATAAGTTACAAATTATTATTATTTTAATATCTTGCACTGGCTGCTGTCTCCCTTCCCCCATGGTTTCTGTTGTTCACCCCCCTGAGGGTATTGGGGGTGGTGGTTATGTGTCAATTATTGCAGTAGGTTCCCTCTTCCTCCCCTCCTCTCCCACCTTCCCACTACCCTCCGGGTATTGCTGCTTTCATTCCCTTTCCCAGATTCCATATGCCATGAGCGCTTATCTCATATCTGCACTTGTGCACATGTTCTGGTCTAGCCCACCGTGAAAGGCAGGATGGGGGTTATGATAATTGGGGGTGAAGGAGCCTCAAGGAACCAGAGGAATTTTGTGAGTTTCATTGGTGCTATACTGCACCCTGGCTGACTCATCCCTTCCTGTGACCCTTTTCTGAGGGCATCTGCCATTGTGAGTTATTTAGTTTATTGTTCCAACCTGGCTGATAAACACATGTGGGATTAATTGAAGGGAAGAGAGATAAAGGGCTCAGTGAGCCTCACCTTTCTAGTTCTCGGGTCTCTTGCTTTCTGTTGGTCGGACCAGGATACAGCTACCAGTTGCCTTCCCTGCTTTAGCTGGCAAGGCTCACTTTCTGCAAGACATCCTTGAGAAGAAGCCATATGTACCTACCCCGATGCACCCCTAGGTGCTTGAGCAGCCGTGTGGAGACCCCTGGCAGCGCTGAGATGTTTACACATTCACTGACTCAGCGTTCCTCCTGCATTCAGCATCATTGCATTTGCTTTGTGAGGTTGAGGAGGACTTTGTGGATTGGTGTTGGACATATGGGTTAATGTTGGGCTTGTGGGCTTGGGCAGCACTGGGTTGGGATGTTTTCTTAATGTGCACATAACCTTTATATAAAACTCTTTCCTATACATATGAGTTTATGTGGATTTGTTTCTCTAAAGTACCCATACTAACACATATTGTCTGCAGATGAGGTTTGGGTCTCTGCTCTGACCCCCCTCATTCTCAACAATATGTAATTTTTGTCTCTCATGTGTTTGTTTTGGGTCTTCTGATTCCTGTTTCCCAATCCTGTTGACACCTCATGATGGCACAGGCTGGGGTGCTTCTTCCATGTGGGCTTCTTG